>NC_090982.1:29283513-29888513 GCF_040807025.1 Struthio camelus | reverse complement strand
CCAAATAATCTCCCAAGACAGCTATTCTGGCAAAAAGAGTTAGTCATAGAAGTGGCCACCCTGAGTAAAATACAAATTGGCCTCAGTTGATCCACTTCAAAATCATACATTGGTCAAGATATCACAAGATAATGCATCTTTTCAGTCACTCAACCTATTCTGGTAGGTTTACTTTCTTAGCTTTCATCTCTATTTAGCTAAACTATTTCCCTTATGACTTGGCTTTCTTGTAACTGTAAAATAGTACAGCTCTGCTACAAATTTTGGATCTATTTTAGGAAGGTTATATGAATGAATCAATTTATAATTATATTAGGCAGGAAAAATAGACACATTAAGGAAATTGCATATTAGGGAGGAAAGGATGAAGAAAGTTTAATATTCAACTGACAGAGATGAGATACTTCCACAGAAACTGTAGAAATGAATAGAAAAATATTTTTAGTGAAAAAGCACTAGCAACCAGAATATAGAACTGATTTTTGAACAAACAATTGATCTTATGAGGTACAGACAAGCAGATTTTGGAGAGTAATTACGTTCCACATACAGACTGAATGTATGTATGTTATTGTGCAAGAGACATACATTTATTTGTATTTTCAATCATTTATCACATTTGCAATACGATTTCAGTTTAGGAACTTAATGCTACCCTTGGTTAGAGTCGTCACATGCATGAAATGTGAGCCTTCTCACCTTCAGTGCAGGATGACTAACCTATTCGTTAAAATATTTTTTTTTAAGTAAATTATGTTTAAGTGATGAGAATTCAGCATCGAAAACACAGAGTTCATGAGGCAGAGGCACAAAATTTAAACAAGTTAAGAGGTTTGAGGTTTAGAACTCCAAACCTTAGCCACATAGAACAAACACTTTTTTTGCCACGAGACTAAATGGGCTTCTGACACCCTCAATGACTCTAAAATTTAAAGGTATTATTTCGGCCCACCAGAGGGAGCCCATAATATTTCATGAACGCAAGAGAAACATACTGACAATTTTTAGAAAACTAAATGAAAGTTAGAGCTACAGTATATATACATATATGCATATGTCTATATATATTTGCTATGCATGACCTAGCTTGCCTGAGATTCTAGTGTCTTGTCAGATCCTCATGAATCTGGTCAGTAACAAGTGCATTTCCGTGAAATGACACCAGGGACAGACATGAACCAATGCATCTTTAAAAGAAGAGCAGAGAGCAGTAGTGTAGCGAATACGAACAAAGACCAACTTGACTTAGGTTTAATGTCCATATAGAATATTCTTAAAATCTTTCGTACAAAAGTTACTCAATGAAAAGCGAGGAACTGCCTCCGACCAGGGTATTTTTTTCTATTTTGAGCTTCCCAGAAATGGCATAGGTCTTGGCTAAATTCCAGGTTAATTTTCCTTCTGAAAAGGTAGTATAATTAAAAAAGAAAAAAAAAGATGTAATCATATATATCTCTCTGACTTTTTCTTTCAAAAGATAGACAGGTCATCAATCTGCTGCAACAAAGCAGGACAAATCTGGACTGAAACTAGCATGAGCAAGGGCAGAATCTAGCTAAGACGTGTTCTTCTTCCGGATGAGCTGGGGAAAGAGTCTCAGCAACTTCTCACCACTTCTGAAAGGTGGTAAGCAGAGATAGGTCAGGAGCACAGCAGTGAAGTGCTGCCTGTAACACTGCATTACCTGTTGGCTGAGAAATTGTATTCTCCTGAATTGTTCCTAGTAATGCTGCTGCCAGAGCCTGTCCTTCCTCCCAAAATAATTTCTTGTCCTTGACACATCTAAATATTCTCCTTGTCATCCCTTTGCACATGCAGAGGAAGTTGAGGACCAAGTGTTCAGAATAGATTGAGATTAGTTTTGGATTCCTGATTTTAGCCATATATTTGACTCTGCAGTCGGTATACCTTAACTTGTTTTTTTCTCCAAAATCTGCAAGTGGCTTTTACATTTTTTTGCCATCCGTTAATAAAAAAGTGACATAAAAACATTTTAGCTCCCTGGTGGCTCAGTGAATAAAAATGCAAACCATTTTAAATATGCAGCGCTTCTTTATCAACAGGCTATCAGCTTTTTGTAGTGTTGATGTTGCTAGGTTTTCTGTAGAAGTTAAATATTATATGAAGTAAAACTTCCCTCCCTGCAAAACACAACCCTCTTTTCATCCACAGAAGCGAAATATCAAGATCTTTACCATATCATTCCCACAACAAGCTTCACCTCAACCTGAGAGTGTCAGCTTTCAGGATAAAAGGACATTCCAGTTTTGAAGTATATTCTCTCCTCAGCAGCGATACTGCTTCTTTGCTATTCATAATATCAAAATTGAATAAAATTCTTTTTGACTCTTTGTAAAACTGAGCAAAACATAGAAATGCTCAATAGAACTGATACACATGATCTTTCATGGATTTCTTTGGTCTTTGCATTTAATTTCCAGGAATACTTAAATGAACAAGAATGAGAAAGTTGAAAAAAAATCCAAACAAAATTTGAAAACATTTATTGTACAAAAATTTAAAATGCATGTCTCAAGCATGTATTGAATTGGGCCTAACAGTTGTGCTTATCCAGTCAAACAACAAATGATACCATATATCCAGTCAAAACTAACACGGCTTAAACATTGATAACTAAAGCTGTTTCCTCTAATAAAACACAGAGAAATAATTATTTTTGTAAATGCTCTAAGTTCTTTTTACACATTTACAAATAAAAAGCAAAACTCAAGAACTATATTGCACTAAAATAAGTTCCAAAACTTGCTCCAAAAGCAAGCTATTTATTTGTGACTAACATACTTCACAAGAGCGCTTGATCTATCATATGGGAACATCTTATTTTACAGCATGTGATTAACATGAGCTATATTACAGTGAGTGATCCTATTACTTGCCACTGACTCAGTCAATTAGCAGGTCTTATATGAACAGGTAGCCTTTCTTCATGGAAGACAGGGGAGATCCATGGTATCTTTATAAGTCAGAGATACTAAAGAAAAGTTGAAGAATTCAGAATACGTGTTCTGCCCCAATTCACTACAGAATTTAAAGAATACATCTCATTCAAAAATTATTCTCATTACCACAAAGGTCTAGTTTCTTACACTAATGGATTTCAGGCCTCTCACGATGCCTCACTCCTTGCTCCATTTTAGGCACCATTAGATATTGTGCACTCTTAGCTAGTCATCAAGTCTATTATTAAACAAATATGAAGCAGCTGTAGCTCTCAAAGTGTGATTACTTGTAAAACCCTTCAAATCCTGACTCACTTACACAGCCTCCCTATAGTTTTACTCAATTGATTAACTCCAACCTGTTTATCACTAAACCACTCATTTAATTTAACAATCCACTAAAGCCTCAGTTAAAATGCACCATTTGTCCCCTTCTTAGGCCTTAAATAATTACCTATGTCTACCGTGTCTTCTAATCTCTTTCTTAATGAACATCTCTAGCCCTTAATAATTTAAAAAGATGTCAAGATTAGTCTCAGTAAAAAAGAAATTTTTTCAAAGGCATAAACAATGCCAAATGTTAAGATAGCGGATAATGAACAGCTACTTTTCTGCTATCAATCAGACTGATGACTATCGGTCATCAAAATTAAAGATGTGAAAAGCAAACAAACAGGTGATTTAGTGACAGATCTAATAAAGTATTTTGGTGCCACAACAATGAACTTACAGACTCAGGGACAGACTGCAGAAACTGGCTTACATGCTGCAGTGCTGAGCATCGCAAATTTCATGCAAGGTGGCTGGCTCCCAGACTGGATCTAATCTAATTGACTCGCTTCTAGCCATCCCAATCTACTAGCTTAAAATGGAATTCATAATAGCCAGCACATTGACCTCATTACAGAGATCTTAACTGATCATGGCAGTGGTGCATGCTTGGAGACTGCTTACACAGAAGCCTGGCCAGAGTCATTCAGAGAAGTAACTATTTGTCAGTGATGGTCTCTCTTAGGCTGCTTGGTCTGTCAAGATAGATAGAAGCAACTTGGGCTATGTGCAGAGTGCACATTTCCAGGCATTTTAGAGGCCTCTGGGTGATTTTTAAGGAAGAAGTGAGGTTTAGGCGTAAATTCTGAGCAAGTGTTTCCAGGACTATGGTCCAGCTGTAAGCATCACGTTCTACTAAAGTCCAGATTTAAGTATTTGGGTCCATTTTTTTCCCCTCAAACAGGTGGCAGTTCAACAGAGAACTTTATTCTCTGATTTTTTTTTAGTACATTTACTCAATAGCAGAAGTTCTTTCCTCACAATGAGTCCTGTAAAGTTTTGCCTAGTCCAGTTTCAATAAACCAATGCAAAACATATCCCTTAAATAACTACTATATCATTGAAGAGTTTTGATCCTCAGGAAGATTCACTCACTCATCCTTCTCCTTTTCTTGAATTCAATCAATTCCCTGTATATATGTCTAGAACCATAATCCCAAATAAACTGCCTCCATTCTTAGGGCTATATTATGAACAATTCTTGCATTTTGTGCAAGGGAAAGACTCAATGAGTGTAAACACTGGGCTATTTTGAAAATGCCTTTTAAAGAAATTATCAAACCAGTTAACAAACAGTTCTGATCATCTTCGCATCAGCTATCCAGGAAAGCCTAGTTCATGGCAGGAGCAGATGATTTTTCTAAAGGTCCTGGGTAAGAAGCAGGACGCAGATTCCCTACTCTTAAGATAGACTCGTAAGCTGGAGAGAGGACTTAGAGGATCAAGCTGGCCTGAAATAAATAGGAATTGTTTCATTAACTGTAGTAATTACTGCAGGCCATTTCTGCTAGTGTCATCCAAGTGGACTACTGATCCTAGCAAGCTGGTGTTTTCATTCCAAGCAGCTTTTTTCTTGAAACTGTCATTTGTTTTCAAAACAAGAAAAAAGTGTACAATGATTCCTTTGTATAGTTGGTTTTGTGAAGGAAAAAATTACAAATGCCTTAATAAATTGCCAAAAGTAGTTGCCAAAAGGTGACTCACTGGGTAACTCACAAGTTTTCACATAAAGCTCCTCAGTTTTAGCTTTGCTCTGATATTGCATATGGTACAGGGCAGCAGTGCTTCATGGTTTTAAGGGGCCTAAACATCCTGCAGGGGGCACAGCAATTTCTTTGCTGTAGATACTGTTGGAAGATCAGTTGTAGTTGTTTTGTAAGAACTTTTTACGAGCCACTGGGGCAATATGATGATAAGAAAATGATGAAATTGTAGCATTGCAAAAACTCCAGGCAGCATCTCTTTGGATGCCCTCAGCTCACACCACAACTTTGGGAGGCAGAGTCAGAAGGTTGCAAAGGTGTCCGAAAGCACCTTTGTATCCACCTACCAATTAAACATAGCTTAAATAATAGTAAAGGAAGGAGTAGCAAAGAACTGTCAGCATTCAGTATAGAGAAAGGTTACCAGGAAAGTCTGGCAGAGACATCTTTGCTAGAAGCTGCTTTCAACAAATTCATCAGTGATATGGAACTGGTGGTTTGACAAAAAAAGTGATAATGATGGAAATAACAGTGATGAAAATAAATCTAAAATTTCTAAGATTTGCAGAAGAATTTCCTAAAAGAGAGTAACAGTGTGAAACAGATTAAGTGATACTAAATCAAAAATAAGGAACAAAGGAAAAGAAACGGCCTCTAAATTAAATACCGTTGGAAGGAAAATGGATTTCGCAGGTAGCATGGACAACTCTCTAAAATTCCGAGCAGAATTCAAAAATGAAAGTAATATGTTAGCAAGTGTTAGGAAAAAACAGAGAATAAAACAAACATATTATTGTGTGTAAACCACTGGTGACCCCACAATTTAAGTGCTGCCTACAGCTACGATATATATCCCCATCTCAAAAAAGATAAAGCAGAACTATAAAGGACAGGAAGGACAGCAAGGGTGGTCAGAAGTATGGAATAGTTTCTGTTTCTGTAAAAGATGAAATAAAGAGATTGGGTGTCTTCTGTCTAGAAAATAGATGGCCAAGAATGATAGCACACGTCATGCATGTAATGGCATGAGAAAACCGCGTAGGGTACTGTTATTCATCATTTATATTCACTATACACATAACCTGGCAGGCACCAAATGAAATTATCAGTTAGTAAGTTTTAAATTAAAAGTCATTTTTTAAACAAAACATAATTTAGTTGTAATACACACTGACGTGGGATGTTGTATGTGACCAAAGTAGAAATGTACCTCTTCTGCTAGAGATACAGTGTGCCCCAAAAGCTCAGATCTAGAAAAGGGGATTTGCATCCACTCTTCAATTTTAAAATTCAAAATCTTAATTTCAGAAAACAGTTAGACAAATTTATAGAAGAAAGCTCTACCAAGGCCTGTTAAAGAAAATAGCCTACATGCTATTTTCAGCTCAAAAAAGTCCCTAAATCAGAGATTTCGAGAAACTGAAAGGCTATAAAAATAGAAAGGTCAATCTGTATTTCACTATTTCCTTTTCTTTATCCCTTGACAATCACTACATGCCACTTCAGTAAACAATGGGAAAATGGGATAGGTGAATATTTGGAGTGACTCAGTGGAGTGATTACTAGGTAAAGTTGTTACATCTTAGCCTTTCAACATACAAATTATAAAATTTACGGTCATTTTACCCAGTGAGAATTCGCAAATATCTCTGCTGGGATTGCTGCAGTTTGGGGGAGGTCTGAAAAGACAGATACTGTCATGGATTAGTACAGGCAATATATTTTGGAAGTGGCTGCTTGTGAAGGAGATGAGGTGATAAAAGATGAAAGTCATGCATTAAACTGAAGGAAGAAGAAAGTGTGCTACATCCTCACATAGGTCCTGCTAAAGGAAGAGATACCTTGACTCAGGCTCAGGTTTTTAACCCAGATATTGTCCCCCAGAAATTGCCTGCCCTCTTTTAGCAAAAAACACAATTAAGGCACGCAAAATGCATACATAAGTCTTCAATAACTCATCCACAAGTACTTCCAAAGAAAGGGGAAAATAAATCAGTAAGGAAACAGATTTCAATGTCAAGTATTAAAGGGATAATTATAAACAATGGTGAGGACTTTTTTAATTATGAAAAATACCATGACAGTACGCTTTTAAATTATATATAATGGAAAACAAGGTGAGTCACATAATCATACTCCTTTTGACACATAACAATCTTCATCAGCAATCTTCATCCTGCCCCCATGTCAAGACTGTATAAAGGGGGCAGGCTCTCTGAAGTGCATGAAAATGCATCTATCTAGTTCTCTGAAAAACCCTTGTGCAGTCACCCACAAGAAATGCATCTTTTGAAACCACTTAACTTACCGTAGAACAAGTGCTGGTTGAGATATTATAAAATATTCACTGAATATCTCTTAGCATATTTAAGTAACTAGTGCAGCAGATTGAAGACCTCAGAGACGGAATATTTATGATAAAACTTAAAATCCCTTCAGAATTTGGTGAGTGCAACCTGAGAGAGCTGATGTTCAGTACATTGCTTTTGTGACTAGTTATACATCCTGAATTTATGTAAAGATAGTCAAAATGTAATCACTGGAGCTGAAGCCAAATTATTGACTGTAGGATAAGAGATTTTTTTGTTTGTCTGTGTTTTTATTGCTAGAACACAGTGTAAATTCCAATAAACATTCAAGAGACATTTACTTTAGGCTACGGCCATGAATTACTGTCCCATGCCTTAGGCTGTGATACAGAGGTACACATTTATAATCTGACTTCGATTTTCCATCCTCTTTCCATTCTTCTGCTGGAGATACAGCATACCCCAAAAGCTCAGATCCAGAAAAGGGAATTTGCCTCCACTATTCCATTTTAAAATTCAGAATGTTGATTTGTAGAGCATAAGCCGGGAAAATAAAAAGCGGGTTATGCAAAAGAATTTTTTTAAGTCTGCGTCTCTTTTTGAGTTTGTCCAATAACGAGAAATTTAGGACTCCAAAGCAAATACTTATGACAGATGACCACTACTCAGCTGCACCATGCACAAGAAATCAGTGCAATGTAGCAGGAAGGTAAAAGGACCCAGATTACTTTACGTGTTAGCGGCAGTTTTATGATGCAAAATAAGCAGGATAATAGTGCTTTATTTTTGAGGATACAAGCCAACTGACAGTGGGAGAACAAAAGCTATTTTCATTTTTTCCCTTTTTTGATATCCCAGTATTGGATGACCGGTATTTTGGTAGGTACACATCTCAAGAAGAGACAAGCAATTGCATTTGCCCCATACCATTCTACCTGAGCAACTAATGAGAACGAAAAATCACTCTTATATGCTATTTAAAGGTGCAGGTTTGTAATTTCACCTACTTTGGATGAGGCTTCAGGTCTCAGCCGTATGCCGAAGGTAGACCGGGCAGTTCCAGTGCACGGCAGAGGCAGGAAGACCTGAGAGCCCACAAGCAGCAGGTGTGCGATGTCGGTAACCTTGTGCTGCCACCATCTTAGAAATGCTGATTATTATGTGCTCTAAGTGAAAAATAGAGGTTAGGATCAAGAAGGCGCTGTTCTGTCCTCAATGCAGCGTGCACTGTGGCCTGGAGAAGAAACACAAAGTTGTGCTGATTTAGGGCAAATAAAACTGTTACATGGCAATAAATGATATTTAGGCATTTTGATTATTTTCCTTTTATTTGCTGTAGCTTCCATGCTAGCAGATAGAATAAAATATTTTCCCTTGTAGCAGAGGTAACTAAAAAATAAGCAAGGATGCTAAATAACCTTCCTTGTCCGTATATTGAATAATGCCCAGGGAGAAAACAAAATGGAGAAATAAAGAACAAAAAAAAAGCTTTATAAAATATTTCTAAAAAGATTTTTCTTTAAAGGCAGATCTTGATTTGCTCAGAACTACATCAGTGTCTGCAAAAGAGTCTGAAAACTTCAAGTAGGAGAAGCTGTCATATAAGAAGAAATATTTAAGCAAATGGGTATCAGGAGGCAGAAGCAGAAGCGAAGGGACTCTGGAAAATGGTGATACTAAAAAGAAGTTTCACCCGTATCTGCTGACTAGATTGCAGTTTAATCAGATTGCCAGAAATTGGTCAGAAGCAAACATCTTTATAACACAGGATACATCTTACTGCTGGTAAGGGAGACACCTTCAGATAACTGCATGGACCCAAAAGCTTGCAGAGAGTCCATAACAGGTTCATGAGCTCAGTGGTGCAATTAGCTGTGTGTGGTTTATCCTCAAATGTGAAAGCTCTTAGAGGAAAAATATATGACCAGCTTAAATGAATTGTAATTCCGGGAGCTTGAAAAACTGAATTTAACAAAGGATTTTCCTTGAAAGGGTCATATATATCATTGCCTTTTTCAAAGTCTAAGCCTTGATTTGGTATCTTTTGTTTTCTCCCCCTTCTAGAAGCCTGTTTTATATACATGGTCCTCACTCTCCTTTCTCCATCCATCCTCCACCCACTCCAAGTGCACTTTCCCCGGGATGGTGGT
The DNA here is from genome assembly GCF_040807025.1 of Struthio camelus. NCBI lineage: Eukaryota > Metazoa > Chordata > Aves > Struthioniformes > Struthionidae > Struthio > Struthio camelus. Next base: position 29,879,061 of record NC_090982.1, on the reverse strand, counting down.
ATTCCAAACACAGCAATCAAACTGGCAGATGAGTCAGATTTGCTCATTGTCTTATACTCACATGTGTAAAAGAAATGATGCCATTTCTGTTCTCATTATTTATTGATGTCGAGAGGTGCAATTTAAAATTCTACACTTTAATTTTTTTCCATGACAGTCAGAGGATTTCTTTTTTATTTTTGCCATACAGCTTACAAAACATTCTAAACACTAAGGAATGGTAATTCCTCAGCTTACAGCTATTTAGAGAACTCATTTTGGCTTAGTATTTTAACTGTTATTGCTTATCTTTTTGATAGGAAAAATTAAAGCTATACTCTGACCTACTGCAATCACTAAAATTACCAGGGTACACTCTAGAGCAGAACTACATTGCCTAATGTTGGGTAAGTTATTTAAATCTTTTTGTGCTGGTAACAGTGGTTTTTATCTTATATATTGGGCTGACATAATTTTTAATAGTGTCTAAATAATTTAGAAACCTAAATTGTACTTTCAAAACCACTTAGAGGTTAGTCCTACCACGAGATTTAAGCATTGCAGCAGGGATTTAGATCAGTAAGTATCTATTGACATATAAAATCACAAAAGTAAGATAAATGTACATTTAAATTTCTTAACTGCATATTATTTGAGATATAAAGCAAGTTATGGAAAAATATTATGGTTCTTAAGAGTATGAAATCTAAAAGATCCTGCCATTGATTTCAACAGGATATAGAAAGTGCTGAGATGTGTTCCATTTTAGAGAATGACGAGTTTCAAAGGCTTCACAGAAAGTAGAATAACTTATTTTAGACAGACATGGAATAATCTATATCCATTCAATGCGTCCTAATCTCTTCTGTTAGGTATGACCTTAAACGCAGAAGAACGTAGCTTTAATGCCTTTCAAAATGGTTGTCTGCAGTGATTTCTGAGCATTTCCATAGCCCTATGACATTCAAACCCTTTTTAGACTCCTGCTAAATCCATGGCCTCAAGGATGCCATGTGCACAACTGCAGTCACAATTATGCATTAATATTTTTAATTAGTTGATTTTTTATTTTATTGAATGATCTCATGTTCTTCAGTTATGCAATAGGTAACTGAAGGTCCTTTTCTATCTTCCCTATAACATTTATTATTTTAAAATTTTTAGCACGTTTCCTCTTCATTTCCTTTCTCAGATTAAAAGAAAAATCCTCTTTCCATCTTTCCAACTCCCTTAGTAGGCTCCTCTTCATAATCATTTCTTTCGTCTTTCACTGAACACCTTTAACTTTTATAATATCCATTTTGAGATGGAGAGACCTATATTGCAGGAAAATTTGAATTATATAATCAAGGTCCCTCCTACTGATTTACACAGTGCTATCATACTATCCACATCATTCTCAATGCCTTGTATTTAGAAGCTTTTAAAAATACTTTAAGTAAAGATTTTCCTTGGACTGTCCCTTCCTTACTGCTGGCTAGCTTAGCATGATCAGATCTCTCCAAAGTTTCTCACAGTCCTGAGACACTCCAAAGTGAGTTGCACTTGAGCTATCAAACTACTCATGTTCCTTTTTGATTGTTAATGCATTTGTTGCATTACATAGGGCCTCTGTATGAAATACTGAGGTGCTGTGCTTTCAATATAAACATCAGCTTAACCTTTCTCTTTGTTTTCCTTTTGTCTAGTATCGATCAATGATGTTACATTGTTTTTTCGCATCATACCTAGTTAATTTCTCTAACAGACGCTTGTATATGACTTTCTCAAATGTCTTTGCAAAGCTAACTAAATTACATCTACTCCTTTCTCTCCTTAAAATACTTCACTGAAATGTCCAAACAGCTCAAATAAGGGAGATGCAATTTTCCTTTGCAAAGAAAAGGCATGTTATTTAAACACTATCTAAGGACAATTTCCTAGGAGTTTTCATTCCTAAGCTTGATATAAACGAATACAAGAATTTATGGAGAGGGTAGGGATGCCACAGGTCACAACAAACAGCATGCATTCCAAGCACAAGCTATGTCACGTAGCGAATAGAAAACGCTGCCGATAAAGTCATAAATATTGTCCTTCCAAGGCTTTTATTCCATGCTAGTGGACATTCATATCTGTGAATCCTCTTCTGAAGGAAAATACCTAACCTCCTGATTTCGAGGATCAAGGAAAGATCAATTCTTTCTAGTAACACCTGGAGGAAGAAGCGCTTCTCTATTCAGTTGTTCATTTTTGACTAGCTCAGGGCACGTGTCACGTGGTGAAGGCCAGGGAAACCCTCTGACTACAGGAGAGAGGCCATCATGAACTGACAAAAGGAGGACCTCTCCAAGAGCACCCGGATGTGTAACCTTGGAGATCTGGCATGCCTTCCTGTGGAGCATCCAAACTTGGGCTGCTTTCAGACTTACGCAACAGGTAAGCAGTTTTGATTTAATTGCCTCAAGCAGAAGCAGCCGGCTCTGTGCTCTTTGAGCTCCAGCCTGGAGGGAGTAGCTTAACGACAAACAAGAAATTTATAGTGGAACAGGGAACCACCCAGAGGCCACTGTACTGTCTTCCTCTTGGGATGCTCTCAGTGTTATAGATCCAGGGAACATTTTTATAACTTGGCATTTAGGAATATAGAAGTGTGTCTGATTTTCTTCAGAGTACTTGTGTGTCTTGGTAACAAACATTATCTTTTAATAGATCTGTTAGGTTTTCCTGGTTATTGACAATAATGTAATTTGGGAAGGGATATGACCAGAAGACCAGAAGATGCTTAGACAAGAACACCAGTTGGGCTGTCATTGTGTGAAATATCTAGAAGGAGAAGAGAAAAGGACTGCCTCCTAACAGATCCATCCCACTACTTTCCTTCAGTCCTACCTTCTTCTGCGATATACTGTCAGCTCACTAAGTAGTTAGTACAAATATTGCTTCAGGATTTCAAAGCAACTTAGGGCTAACATTGGAGAACTGTGCAGGAAGGAAGCACACAGGTATCCCAGAGATATTTTACTTTGTGAATAATGAGGACGACGATAATAATTAATAATTATTCTGTGCCATTGGAAAAATCCACTAATTGGTAATCTCCTGTTTTAAAAGTCCTAATATTTTATTTCTGCTTATTGCTAACTATCAAGCGAAATGTTAATGGAAATGTGGACGACTGATATTTTAATAATTACAACTGTAATCACATGAACTCTTATATAGCTAACCCTTAATTACAATAACAGATGATGTAGAAAACTGCTTCCAGCCAGCTAAGTTTTTTTAAAATGTAAGTTTTTGTGGGAAAATTATTTTCCAGGATAAAAATAGAGCTTCCAGCCTTTGGAAAAGAAGAACAGCTACCACAGATTTCATACTGAACAAGAATGGAAATAGGCTGGATGCTGAGATGGTTGAAGTGATTGTATTAATGCAAGAGGTAGGTCAAGTAATGCATGACTGAAAGAGAAAGAAGGGGAAATTATTACATTTACAGAGGTACAGAATCCACTAATCAAGTAACTAGCAAGTCTTATTGCATGATTTAAGTAGCAATAGTTAAATTGAATGGGTATTTTCAAAAACGTTACTCAAGTCATTTGGTAAAGTGATTTCCTATTCAACTTCACTTTGGGTCAGAGCTTCCAAAGCCTGTGTATGAATAGTGATCACATATAAGGATGTGAAAGTTCCTGTCCTCTCTACACTTTTTTATCTTGTCTTATATATCTCACTTCTGCTTTAGGATCAGTTTTATGAACGCCAAGCAACCCAAGGACTCCTTTTTGCAAGGATACAGTTATCTTCAGCGGTACTGTTAAACACAGAATCAAAGTCATTTATGTTTACTTTTGTAATCCCTTTCAGCTCATTTCTAAAATAGCTAAAATTTTGTCCTTATGGTAGGGCTATTAAAGATTTTCTTTCTTATAAAATTATCATATACCTTGCAAGGCTCTGTTATATAAATACTACAATAAGATTTCAGGATCTGTGTTTATTTGAGCTGCCTTGACAATTCTCTAGTACTAGGTAGCAACTGGCTGTGTCCTGTTTCTGAAACAGCATGGCCGGCAGCGTTTGCCAATCCTTATAACAACACATGGCTCATTGTGTCTGATGTTATTGATTAAAGGCCATGCATTAGGCTCCATAAAGAAACAGGAGGGCATGCAAGTCAGCAAAGAATTGAAGAATCAGGAAAACAAGTGTACCAATGACCTTGCAATTAAAATTTAAGACATAAGACAAAAATGTCTGGATGGATGGAAATTTTCAACAGTGGCATCTTCACAAAGCAGCAATTTGTGTAAGTCACTAAAAAATATACGTAAGGTTTTAATCTCCCTGCTCCCCTCACTCATAATGTCTCATTTTGAGGCAGCTCTTTATTTTTACCCTGAAGATCACGCTGAAATAAACTGCCAAACATCCCTTACACCTCCATGCCATCTAATTATAGCCTGTAACACTCGAGAATGCTGACAGTGCCGAGCTATTGACTCTTGACACTCTCTAAAGCACTTAATTATCTTTTCACACAAGCCTCTTTCAGACCTGTCAACGTCTTTGTATTGTTTATGAAAAAAGTTGTATATTAAGATTTCAGGACTATGCACCTGGAGTCGAACTTGCACATATATATATATGTGCAAGTATATATATATATATGGATCATTAAAAGGAGAGTTTCATAAATGACAAGAGAAGAGCTTAAAAGAGTTTGACTTGATAATGATAAGACAATTCAAGTAAGTAAAGGGAGCAAGCTTTGACCCTTTATGCAGATTTTGGGACAAATGGAAAGAATTTGAGTTTTTGGATTAATTTTGCCTAGATTGAAAAGAAAAAAACAGCAAGTAAGTGTTTTGCATTATTTCTTCTCATTCTCTGACACTAGGATACAGACTTGAACTTAGTTTTTTCCTAAGGAAAAATTCTGTTATAGAATCTTTGGCAAAAGAAGGAAATGAAAATAAAATTTTCAAGATATCCTGTATTCCTTTGAAGCCTTCCAAGTATCATAAGAATAAGGAATAAAGGTTACTTAATTGAATCAAATACTTGTGGTTAATATGTTTCAAATCATTTATGTAATTTTAAGAATTTTGGAAGTTTTTCTATCTAAACCTGTTGCAGCTACTCTGTATGTGTCATTAGGAAACATGATGTCAATCCTGATGTCTAGGCACATGTGAAACTGGTTGCCCCCATAAATTTTGGCTACTTAAAAAGTATTTAAACTAAGATAACCTTCAACTACAGCTACTTGAAAACTAGATACATGGAAGATATGTTTTGCAAGACTGGTGATTTCTTATAAAATTTTCAAGATTCAAGCTCATTCACGTAATTTAACATGATTCTACATGAATATTCAGAATTTACTTTAAGTGTATATCGCCTTGTATGGTATTATTACGTCATATATTCACCAAGGCAGTGAGTTAGCTAATGTAGTAGTGATGGACTCTGAATCTAAATATCAATATATCATCATTTGTTCTCTTACACTATAATAATTTTGAATAGTCAGCATGTTTATAAAACACAACAGTATAATTCATAAGCCTTTTCCAAATTACAAAAAAACAAAACAGAACAAAACAAGATAAATCCTCTTAACTATCCCCTTTTTGATAGAGGGAGTTCTTTTGGAAGAAAATATGATTGAGGTTTAAAAAGAAGAAAATTCTATATGGAGTGTTCCATAAGACATATTAGTATATTTTTAAGTATAAACTAACAACCGGTCTATTGGAAGTAGGACAGTAGGACATCCCTGAGAAGCTATAGGATGGTCCCTTCTACCACTCAAGGGTAGTATCAGCTTCTTTTCCTTATGAGACTTACTAATCATGCTAATTATGTATGTGCAAATTGTTGCCTTATTACTAGGTATAAAGCACTTGATGTTGAGAAGATTAACAGCAATAGCAGCTGCATACTTTACATGCAGCAGGTACTGTGGCAGCAAGGTTGTTCTGTGGTAGTGAAGTGACTGAGTGTATGTATACACAATAATGGGGTCAAGCTCATTAAGATTTTGGTTAAGTGACTTTAAACAGTGGGCCCTAAACAGGAAGAGGAGTAGGAAATTAGGTAAAAAGTTGTTATTTGTTTTTTTTTTTCCATAACAGCCTAAATTCTGTGTGTGTCCAGCCATCCTTCTGTTAATTAATTATATTTGCAAAGCAAGTCACATGAAACCAAATGGAGTTATTAGCTTCAGATACCAGTTTCCAGAAAGAGGAAAACCAGTAAACCTGAAATACAAACATAACTATTTCTAAGCCAGACCTTTACCAAAGTACTTCATGCTCCTCAATTTCTATGCTCTAAAGATTAGGTAACAGACAGCTAAGGATATATAAAGCAATTTTATTAAGACAGCTTGATCATGCAATAAAATAGAATATGATGCCCACAGCACCAGCACTAATTACACCTTATGTGCTTTTACAGTTATTTTAATTGTATTTCTATTTCGTGACTCAATGGAATCACGCATACTCCCTAAAGGTGGTTCCATCTCTTCTTCTTAAAGGTGCGTCATTTTTGATCCTAAACTCTCACTGAAGCTTTCCATCTTTCCAGTCTACTTTTCCCTCACATTTTCTGCAATCACTTCTTAAACCGCTCTTATGACTTGGAAGGCTGCTTCTCTTACTGCTCTAATGACCGCTGTTTTGCACTGTTTCAGAGCTTTACTCTACTGCACCAGTGATTTTTTCCCTTTAGTGTCACTACTGTGGCTTTACCTTTTGCTCCAGCATCAGTGATTGCCTGAAACACGTGTGGTAGCACATCACTGAACTATGAGATTTGCTTTACCTGGCTTGTCGGGCGGTGAGTGATATTTTGGCAATCAGAGGACCTGAATTTCTGGACGTTCCAGGTCATACTGGGAAAATAGCAAGTGGCAGCCTGTGTAGGGCATGGGTGTGTGTATTATAAGGAATGGCCATGCACATTGGTTTCTTCAAATCCTTATCGCATCCGGCTGAAACTTGTTTACTTGCTCAAGTAAACTTAGAAATTAAGAGGGAGAGAAGAGGTGCGGAAGACACTGGCCAGTGTTACAAAAGGGAAGGGTTTTGTTTACAAAAGCTCCATTATAATGTAATTATACAGGGCCTAGAGGTCCTTATAATTAAATTATATGTTATCTCTTATTTGTATTCAAGCAGGCAAAAAAGGTGCTTGATTTTGTTTTATGGTTCTCCAAGCATTCACTAGGCTCTATCTATCATAATTCAATTATAACCAAGAACCACAGAATTATGTATCGCAAACATTTATTTTAGAGAGTTACACATTCTCCATAAATATTTGCTGTGGGTCAAACTTAGAATATTCTATTTAATTCTATTTTTCTTCAATAATTGCCCAGTAAATTCATCCTGAATGTGAGCCTCAGGAAAAAATAAATTGGTTACCTCTTTTCCTGTATTTTGAAAAGGCATTTAAAATATTTTTCCTCCATAATTAAATTACCCCCTTTTTCTTCTTCCATACTCTGCAAGTCTCTCTAATGTTTTTTGTAGAGCAAGCTGAAAGAGCAGTTAGTGACAGTGTTCTTCCTCTTTGAGAGAGGAGCAGATTGCATTTGAGGCTATTCTGGTTCTTAGTAGCCCAAATTAGACTTCTAATTCTTTCTCTAAAAGAATGAAAGCTTCCTTTCAGTGGCATTTCACATAAAATTTGTTGATTTTGTTCTTGTGGTCATTTCAAAACAAAAACTGTGAATGTAATAAATGTTTCCCAAGCCTCAAAGACTCACTAATGTATTAAAGCTATTTCACAATGATTCTTACTATATATTTAATGAAATGAAGGCAGAGGACAAAAATTCTCATCAGTATTTCTGATGCATAAGGAAAAATATATTCTTAGGGATACAAATTCTATCCTATCCTGTGCTTTATGGTAGAAACGAGAAAGAGAATAAAGAATAAAGAATGAAGTTTTTCTACACATTTGTGTAAGTTTAAAGGCAGAATTATATCACAACAACAACAACAACAAATCATCACCTCTACCCAGCATTTTGCCTAAGATTTGAAATGTTGACTATTTCTCACTCGTTTCTAAGAATAAGAAAATCTGAACATTACAGACCAAATGAACAGAAAGAAAAAGGACCACTTTGTCTTCCCTGCAGTTGGCTACAAGCAGCACTAATCCTACTACTACACATTTACTCTCACTTCCTGCTTTCTCAGCCCCTTACTCTACGGCTGCAGCTCATCTGATGCGGAGGGAGAAACATGTTGCACTATCGTATCAGTCTTAAAGCATCCATCTGACGTGTTCATCAGAAGATGTTCAGCTTTTTCACAGAGTGAACCACATTCCATACTGGCCTTTTCTTACTAACTGCTATCCTTTGGTAGCCTGCTCCTACTTCAGAAAACATGTTGACAAACTGGAAAGAATTAAAAGAACTACAGAGAAGATATGCACTCAGAAATACTGGCCTTACAGTAAGAAACTAGAGTGGCTCAATCAGTTTAACTTCATCATAAGCAGAAGCGACTTGATCAAGTTCTAAGTAAATATCAGAGGGAAAAATTCTCTCTTTTTTATTTAGTATAATTGCTAAAGACATAATAGGAGGTGGAAACTAGAAGCTGAAACCACCATAAACTTAGCATTTTTACGGTATAGGTAATTAACCATCAGAACATTTTGCATTCTTTGTCAGCTGACGTCTTTATATCAAGTCCTGATGCCTTTTCTAGAAAACACGCCCTGGTCCAACAGGAAATTACAAACTTGAAGGAGAAACCACTTGAGAAAATTCTACAGTTTATCATCATAGTATCTTCTGGCCTTGAAATTTATTACTTTACTTGCTATCTGCTTCCTCTAACTATATTATGTTGCTATGTTGGGAACAGCTGAGCAATATTTGTTATGAAAATATAATATTAGCAACGTATTAGATGCATTACACATGCTCTGATATAACCGTGAGGAAAAGGAAAAGTCAGCAGATCCCAAACAAGTCCTTCGTACAGCATAAGCAGGATTGCATTTAGGTGTTATGACGGTCCTCCTGCAGTGAGTACCACAATTCTCCAGTTATAATTTGTATTTGGAGAAGGACATCACAGTGGGGCTTAGGGGAAATGGCAGAGGATATAGATAGGGAGCCTCACGGGCTGCATCTAGACCACCTAATACTTGGCGTGGTTAGGGGTCAGAGGCATCTGCCCCTCCACAGTTCCTTGAGTAGATCAACACCATAAATACAAAACAAATGTTATGAGAAACTTTAGGTTTCCCAGATTAGGTTCTCTTTGGCCAGTAACAGTGAGGACCTATTTTCACATAAACTTAAATCTTAGATAAAACTTAGATAATTTAAAGTAAGCTTCTTTTATTTTTTTTTAAGAAAAGATAAAACCCTTAATATCCTTGCATTAACAATAACTCTGTATAGTTCTCTGATGTATTTTATTGCATTTCTCTTTCTTGTACAACATTTTTCCTTTGATTCTGTTAAGCATTAAAAACAGCCCAAGAAAAACAAATAAAGACGAATATTAAAAGAAAGAAGACAAAAACCAGACTCTAAGCATGGCCTTGGTTTGCAGTTTAATGTACTTATGTAGAGGATAATTGTCTATTTCATCTGGGGTCTGTTCCTTTTATGTTATATTTAAATTAATTACATATGGAAATATTTGTACTCTGAGACACAATTGTGATTTTTCTAGGGCAAAGCCTAATAGAAAGTCAAGCCTTTTTTAGCGCAGGCAAGAGGACAAAGTGTTGCAGTTTTTCCTAATTTTTTACTCCCAATATTGACCACAAAAGAGAAACATAATTCATTGTTCCTCAGATAAAAAAAATCTCCAGGGAAGCTATCTGAACGGCAAGCTTCAAAAACGTCCACTTAACTTATTTATGTAAACATGGTTACATGCAAAAGGACATAAGCATTCAAATTTTTGTTTGTTTGTACAAATGACTGTTAGCATTATTTTGTACCTTACACTATTCTTTTTTTTTTGCTTTTCATGCTTTAAGAAAGTATTTTGCCTAAAATTTGAATTAGTACCAACTGCAGTCGTTGATAAAGGTATACCAGTATTAAAATATCCCTGGAAACACTACCCCGACAAGAATTTCTCTTAAGTGTGAAAGGCTAGCACCACTCTTAAACTTCAGTTAGGCCTTCAAAATAAAATATAAGCAGAGAGAACAATGACCTGTTTTGTGCACACAAACATTTAAGCATGAGTTTAATTTTATCATCAAATAGTATGGCTTGTAAGAGTTTAATTCTCTTTATTTTTTGACCAATAAATCAATTTTTTTTAATCAGGAAAATGAACTCACCATATTTTCTTTAGTGAGTTAAGTCTTTTAATTAGACAATGACAGCACATAGGTGTGCCCTTAACTGTGACACTAGAAGAGTGAAATGGTATATGTGAAAGTAGGTTTTTTGGCTTAATATGGAATAAACAAGAATTCCTACCACAGAGCTATTTGCAGAGAATGAAATTATTGAATGGTGTTACATGCAATAGTAATTTTCAAGGGCATTAAACACACAGTATAGTAGTAGCATGCAGCCAACTGAAGATTACTGTTATGCACTGAACAGCATTTTTTCCAGCAGTATATATAGTTATGCTACTTCCAGTGAAACTCTGGTTGAATACCTGAGATAGTAAATGTACTAATTTGGGAGAATGCTCTCTATTCTACGATTTCTTAGGATATATTGACATGTTCTTTTCTGGTAATTTTTAATAGCCATTTGTCAATTCTCTCTTGCTACAATGTGTTTCAGTAGGTTCAGTGATTATCAATCAAAAAAATAAGGTCAAAATCTCTGAAGGGCCAGGACAACCAAGATAAGATGTTTCTAGAGTCTCACCATCAGTTTCTGAGATAAAAAAGACTCATCTTCCAAAAAAAGTACCTCAAACTTTTTATATGAATTGCATTTTGTTACGAATTATATGAGTTGTTATTCATACCAACTTTTTAATACTATTACCCATCAAAAGAAAATGAAAATCTCTATACATAAATCACTTTACAATAAATTAGCATGAGGATGCTAATTTAGTACCATCTGCCATTGAAACTCTTTTAAATTAAATTGAAAACGTTGCCCTTAAATATTGTATTTAAGTTTAAACATTTCAGATATAAACACTATGGACTATGAAGCAATCCTGAATCGTCACTTTCTATACAAGATGCATTTAAGAACCAAGAACTATGTTCACAGGCAGTTCTTGCATTTATATTATTTCATTTGATAAGTTTCCACACAGATAAGAACCAGTTTTGCTTTTATTGTAGTTGCACAATTGTGCGTGCGAGCACTGTGGAATAAAAGCAAAGTGCACACTTTTTATTGGAAATTTTGAGATCCTAGTGAAAACTGTTGCGGTAAATTGATATTATTATTAAGGAGATATGAGTTTTATTTATAGTAGTAGTAATTAGTTAGTCTTTCATGATTTTATATTAAAATATATATACATAAAACCAATATTAAAAAGTTTCTTGGGCAACTTTTAGATAAACTGCTGCAGTTTCACTGACCTGAGGTAGTTAAACTGGTTTTAGTCTTACTTGAAGAGCAGTCCATTGCTTGCTTCAATTGGTGAAAATGAAATGTTATTGCACACTGAGATGGCAATGTTCTGCCACCTCTTTATTACATAATGATAATCCACAACTAGTCTTGGTTGGTGAATTGTGAACTATGCCATTTGTACCTGATCAATTGATTGCCAACTCCTATCAAGCAAAACCCATTTTCCTTTAATATTCTCCTGATAATACCATGGCTGTAGCAAACTGTGCCTTCATCCCTGTTCTCTCCTAATGCTGTCACATCTGCAGTTGCTATAGCCTCGTTTCATGTTCAATAGCCACAAACTACCCTGTTGCTACTTGCTCTTCTCCATCTGTGCACAATGGATTTATACTGCTACTATGAGAAATTTAATTCTTTGTGTCCAAGTACAAGATATGCAGTATAAATTAAATAGTTCCTGAAACTGGTGATCCATAAACAGAGCATACAATAGAATGACTTTTGATACGTAATTTATATTCACTTATTCCAAATGACCTTTGTGACTCAGTCATTCTACCATTCATGAATTATGGAGTCATTAAAGCTTATATAAATGATATATTTCCCTTGTTACTTCTATGTATGGATTCAAATGGCAACTTTAGATTTGAATATCAACATCTGTATACAAATTTCAAAACTTCCAATGCTTATGAATTTCTTTGGTCGTGATTTTTGCATTGGACCCTCTTCCCCTCCTCCCGATCCATTCTCTCAAGCTTTTAAAAATTTGAATCCATAATGTATATGCCTAGGTGCGTGCAGAAGTACATAGGAGCACTCATATTAGTGCTAATCTACTTTTAGAGATTAAAAAAATTTTTGAAACGTTTGGACTGCATTCTTTTTGTCTCCCCAGAATTTGCAATTCTAACACTAAGAATCTTATCAGACTTCCGAAGGGTGAGAGAGAATCTCACCGAGATTCTGCTCCGAGAGCCTTTTGCTTCCCAAGATTATGGAGCTCAAGACCTAGTACAGCATGTTGTTTCAGCTACAAAAAAAAAAAAATTCTACATTTGTTTATGTCTGACTTTTTTTTTTAATCCTACAATAACAAAACGTTTGGCCTTTTCTTCTCTGACTTCTGACTTGTAAAACATACACACACAGAAATAATAATCTATACTGCAGCAAGGGAGAGCAGAAAGTAAACTCTTAGATATCCATTTATTTGGCTGAATTGCTTCCAGATTGTCTCAGAAACAGGAAAAGGACTTCTTCTTTATATTTATGATCCCATTTCCTGGTATTGTGCACATGTGTCTAGATGGTTCCATGATGATTGCAGAAAAGGACCTTGAACAGTTTGCACTGATTATATCACGTGAGAGAAGCAATTTATTGTAACAAGAGTCCTTCAAGGGTTGCTCTAGGTCTTGTTTTATTGATCAATATATGAATGAGCTTGATTTATATGGAGAAGGCATGTCTTTTTAAGGCTAACCCTGAACGCCTATTCCATTGCTATCCCAAAGGCTATATACAAGGTCATGCAATGGGGTACTAAAAAATTAGCTTGCAATATAGAATATTATTGCGCTATGCATTCCATCTCTTTTGTATTATTTTACTTCCCAATTCTACAGCAGCAGCAGCAGATGCAAGAAGCACATACATCACTTTTGCATATGTGGCTATAATTTATATACCTTTAAGTCTATGGTTCCTTATTCATTTTAAATCAAAATTGAATAGAATATATCAGCAAGAGGAAGATAAAACAGGTCCTTAATTGTTTCTGCTTTGATCTTGAACAAAATAAAATAAAAAAAAATAAAAATGACATAACTGTAAGTCTATTGGAGAAAGAATCATGCTTTGCAGTGTTATATAACTAGCACAAAAGCTGGAAAGGCCTTTGCAGGCTTTGTGGGGGTGTGAGGAACAAGCCCTAGGTACGTTTTTAAAAACCTGTAGGAAAGTAAGAACACTGAAAGAGGAAATCTTAGGCTAATCTATGCTCCTGAGAGTTTGAGAACTTTTTTGTGAGAGTTGGTCTTGCCTTCAAAAAAGCATGGGAAAATATTATATTCTTTCCAGACGCTTTTAGTAAGGTTTTGCAAGCAGGGAAATCCTCTTTTCTCTTAATTCTACTCTTTAAGCAAGTGAGGGGTAAAAGTTAGTATTAGATAGCAGCTCTGCATAAACCACTACTGAGCCTGGGACCACTCCAGGCAAGGAGCCTATTTCTGTGTGTCCAGGATGACCATCACTGGCATTTCTTCCCAGTGTAGTAAAGTCACTGTCTCAGTTTCTTTTGGCAGGTGAAAAGTGGTTTACTGCACCTGCCGAAAAAGTTCCACTTCTTCTGAGACTTCAGAAAGACAGAAGTATGCAATAAACTATGCTAAATCAAAATTGAGTAAAATCCAATTAGAAAATGCCTTAACTCCAAACTTTCTACCAAATTATGGTGCTACCTCATTTAAAAGTTGTATGAGAAATGATTTTCTAGTGCAAGTACACCATAAAATAGTTATGAAGCAGGTAGAATTGCTGAAAGCTTTTCAGACTTACTTAAGCATTTACGTGACGCATTGAGCACTGCGTATGTTTTATATCCTTCACAAGAGACAGATGTGTTAGGGATAATTTCAGGGTTGCTATTTCTAAGCATATGCCATAACTACATGAAAATATTTTCAATGGAAAGAAATCCAAAAGGCTCTTTAAGCCAAATTTATGAACTCGGAGAGCGTATGCTCTTTGTTTAAAGCAAATGATTATGCCTGATAAATAGCATGGACTAAGTAGCCATGCGTAGTAGCTAGCTCAGTCCGATACATTCAAGGGCGCATGCCTTTGATTCCTCTTATACTTTTGATAAAAAGAAAAGTATATCTAAAAAATCAAATACAAAGGCCAGGCTGGCTTCTAATCTTCTAAAACCTGTGAATTTGTCCTATTCTACAAGGAGGAGGTGGGTGATCGCTATTATCGCTCACTGCCACTTAAGAAGAAAAATTCCTGGCACTGCCACCTGTTTGCTGTTCAGCCTAAAGTTAGGTATATATTTTTTGTTTAACTATTGCTATGCCTCTGAGTGGAAGGTAGTGCAAGTGACAAAAAAAGATTAGATTCAAAAGAGTAAAATTCCCTATAATTATTTCTTCCTTAGGAAAGGTGGTCTGAGGAAGTGCAGGAGCTATCTTAGTAAGAGGAAAGTAGAGAGCCATGACTACATACAGCTGCTGTACAGAAACAGCTGCAAATGACCCAGTACATAAGGAAAGCAAACCTTATTTTTCAGTGAGAACAGTAAAACTGAGCTACTTCAAATTATGGACTGCAGTTCTTTACAGAACAAATCATGCAAGTATGATAACTTGCTGCTCAACTCACTCTTGGCAAATCTTATTCTTTCTGCCAACAGCTTACTGCCAACTTCCTAATTTATCATCAAGTACCCTGATTTGAAAAGCCATTTAGAAGTAGCTAGTTAGAACTGCCATGAAGTGGTCACTCAAGACTGTCATGAATGAGGAGCAATCAGCTCAGAGAAAACAGTGGGACAGTGTGGATGTTGTATGTATTTGAATATGAATGAGTTTTTGCTAACTATAGTAATCTAGGCTGTGACTCTATACATGAGAGGAAAATAGAGCGTTTTAAATGCTTATTCAACGAAAAGTGTTTCATCTCCCACTTTAAATTGTGAGAGCCTCTCAAAGACCACTGATGAATGCTGGCAACAGGCAGAGTGAAAAACCCCAGCATGTAAGTTTAATTAAGCCTTCCATTGACTTGAAACTGCGACAAGCTCAGGGTCCTCCTTCCTCGTTTAATATTTTGTCATTTTTCAAGCAGATATATAAGATTATATCATAAATACATAAAATAGAAATTACATAATAAACAATGTATGAGGGCTTGCTTACCAAGTGGGATTTTTCCATTGCTCACAGCTTTATTTATCAGGCTTCACACTGTCATGTTAGATAAGCCAACTAATTTAAGCACAATGTTTGCAAGACCCTTTCCCACAATCATCATCTTGAGATGTCTTGTAAAAATAAGAAGGCATGGACATTTCTGTCTTACAAAATTACCCTAAGATTATTCCTCAACAAACCTTTAGGAATTTCCATCAATCCAGTCAAAGCCTCACTCCTGGCATTCAGGCATGGTGGCTGGACCTACAGCTCACCTTAGAGCAGTCATGACTATAAATGGCTCCTTATTTGGGAGGTTCAGTAAACATCT
This sequence comes from Struthio camelus, assembly GCF_040807025.1. Taxonomy (NCBI): domain Eukaryota; kingdom Metazoa; phylum Chordata; class Aves; order Struthioniformes; family Struthionidae; genus Struthio; species Struthio camelus. Next base: position 29,863,277 of record NC_090982.1, on the reverse strand, counting down.
CCATACCTGCAGCCAGGCTCCCTAGATCACCTCTGAGCAGGCTAACTGAATTGTACCTTCACCCTACTGCCACCGAACCGCTTGTACTTGGAAGTGCCTACAACAACCATTGCATTTATGGCAGTGCATCATCACAGAATCACAGAACGGCCAAGGTTGGAAGGGACCTCTGGAGATCATCTAGTCCAACCTCCCTGCTCAAGCAGGGTCCTCTAGAGCGCATTGCACAAAAATGTGTCCAGATGACTTTTGACTATCTCCAGAGAAGGAGACTCCCACAACCTCTCTGGGCAACCTGTCCCAGTGCTCTGTCACCCTCGCAGGAGAGAATTTTTTCCTCATGTTCAGATGGAACTTCCTATGTTTCAGTTTGTGCCCGTTGCCTAATGTCCTGTCGCTGGGCACCACAGGCAGAGTCTGGCTCCATCCTCTTGACACCCTTGCCTTGGATACTTATGCCCATTGGTCAGATCTCCCTCAGTCTTCTCTCCTCCAGGCTCAACAAGCCCAGCTCTCTCAGCCTTTCCTGATATGAGAGATACTGCAGTCCCTTCATCTTAGTACCTCTTTGCTGGCCTCGCTCCGGTAGCTCCACGACTCTCTTGTATTGGGGATCCCAGACCTGGACCCAGCGCTCCAAGTGTGGCCTCACCTGGGCTGAGTAGAGGGAAAATGTTCATCTGGTCATGCAAGTAAATGCACACTCTAGGGTTGGCATGAAGCAAATACATTTACTTTCATATGTATATGTAATAGTTTATGATTGGTGAATAAATGCTGCAGCTGTATTCAGTGAATTGGCCTTTCATCATTGCACTGGTTTTATACTTACTTCTCCTTGACTTCAAAAAATCATTCCTGAGATACACCAATTTGTTCCAGAAGAAAATTAGCATTTATGTTAAGCATAAAGGTCAGTTTCAATGGAACAGTTAATGCTAGAAAGAGTAAAAATGTTTTTTTTATATTGGCTAAATACAGATTCAATTACTCCAATTTACATCAATTCAAAGTTCTGGCTGCAGCTGATGTTTAATGACAGCATTGCCTTCACGATTTTATTGATTTCATTATGAAGACTGACAACAGCAATCCTCATGTGGCTAAAACAGAATTTATCTTGGAAGATGATCTGTATAGTCTTAATTGTTTTCACATAATTAACTGGGCTATATAAAAATCTGCAGCAAAGACTACATGAAGATCACTGTCCTAGCTTCAAGATAAGACTAGAAAACTGGTGTTTTATAATAAATAGAAATTATTCTGAGAACATATGGCTTGTCCTTGTCCCAATGGCTTTTGACTTTAAGAAGTAATAAATTTACTTTTATTAGTTCTCCAATTCTTTATTGGAAAGTCCAAAACAATGTAAGAAATGCTGAGAATATAGAAATACTTGTCTAGAAGAAAATACACGTCTCAATTAGCTCTGCTAGTTTGAGATTCACATTTCTAGACTAACATCTGATCTGTGGCCAACCTAAATAGACCTGAAGAAATAAAGAGTTCTTCAGCAATGGAACCACAGTGCTTAGAAACTGCCTATCGTCCGAAAAGTAGGTTCAGAAAATCTGGATTCCCCCAATGGATTTTGAATCAATTAAAAGCCTGTCTGAGGTAGACACCTGAGGCAGTAAGTGTCGAAGAGCAAAAAAAGTTACAGAAGAAAAGCAATTATCCTATGACAGGAAGAGCAAAGCTGTACAGTCCTTACTTCTCCGAACAGACCGTACAGAGGAAGAGGTGAGTAAATAGGATCTTTTTGTCCCTTGACAAAAGGCAATACTTCATTTTCAGATCTGAACAGAGCTTTCACTGATTTCAGATAACAAATAACCTTTTTGTGAAAAGTTACACTCTTGTCTTGATTTCTGTTAAAACTCCATCTCTGCTCTTTCATTGCTGTGTCTATGCATGAGAACAAATGTGTGCCCATCTCTGAGAGAAAGGGTTCTTTAATAGTTTCCTAAAAAAGTCTTCTGTATGCCAAATTGCCATTAAATGAGTTACTAAGTTGTTGTAGTTAAAGATGTTGTTCTTAATCTGCTGCCTTTGCTTTGATCCTGGATTTTGGTGTTTTACATAATAAAGAATAAAACTCAAAGAAAGTAGAATCAATGATGGAAAAAGGTAGACCAGAGTTGCCATAAGTGCTTGGGTTGTTCCTTGAAATGAAGCAAGAGATTTTCACTGGGCAATTTCATTAAGTAAGATAATGAAAAGCTGAAAGGCTTTTACACAGAAAGGCTGTATGGGTCCTATAGACACGTGTGCTTTATCCTATTACTTCAGCACACTGGATCAGCTAAAATATTGGCTAAGTTTTAGCTTTCCTTTCAGTTTAAGACTCCAACTCTCCCATAATTAGGCTTAATATAAAATTATGCAAAGTAGCCTCAATGTCATATCATGACTGTTAATTTCAATTTGCTTATCTAAATACGTTGAATGTTTTAATTTATTGATTCAATTATTAATTGTGGCTTTTCATTCAGTAGTTACTTTAATCTTGCCTTTGTTTAGTTGTCTACTTACTTTTTAATAAATGCATAGAAAGCACATACACTGGCATACTCCATCAAATTGCAGCATGAATTATGAACTTTGAAGCCACAAGTTCACTCAGATATTTATCCTCCTGGTCTTGTTTCCAAACTAATACCCAAGTGAAACTACAGCTAATTTAAGGAAACCTCAGGGATAGCACTGCTGAATGATCACATTTATCTGCCTTAACCAGTAGAAAGAGCTATAGAATTTTTTAGTCACTTATATCAGCTTTGGGCTACCTGAGATGATGTCTCATCCTTAGAGAAAGATGTGTGAAATTAGATTTACATTTGTAGACCTTTAGTCTACTTTCACCATGCTGCATACTTCTGGTGGTCTGACTATGGAACTTAGCATAGCTTTATGAAAAAATAAAACTGTTTGATTTAGTCAGATTTGCCTGACTTTAGCTTTAGCTATCTGTGGAAAACATTATGCTTTCAGATGGAGGGCAGGAGAAGTACGGGTGTTGTACATTGGGTTCTTTCTTATTGCAGCATATCAGCTACCTTTGATGCCAGAGGGGAACGAAGGACTTACAAATGTTTAGAAATATTTAAAGAGTCTTATGATGTCAAACATGACGGTCCCGGTACTTCCAGACCTCATGCTTTTTTTCCCAAAGTTCCTATCATCTAGCTATTCATGTTTGGGAAGGGGAATAGTGATCCAGAGTCCCATCCACAGCTGCTGCCTCCGACACTCTCCAGTTCAAGGTGGCAAGAGCTGCTGCTGCCTTTGCAAAGCCAGCCCAGCTTCAGCTCTGGCCTCTGGCCAGCTCTGTTAGAAAGAGGGGTCTTTGATTTTAAATCCTGTCAGCAAACGTTGCCTCTGGCACATTTCAACGCCGGGAGATTGGATTACAGGACAAGGCCTAGCTCCAGCTTTTGCTGCCATGCCATTCATTTAAACAGATTGAACTTGAAGTAGGAGGAGAGGAAAGAACCTCATAAAATCTCATTTCCTTGGAAATTATTTCTTCCCTCCTTCCTTCCTTTTATTCATAGAATCACAAAGATAAAAGAAAATTAAAAAAGGAGATTCTGTTCTTAAAAGATAAAAGGGAACAGCAGAATTTCTGAGCATTTCAGTAAGTTCTGAGACAAGGATACAGCAAAGGGCCTGGATGTGGTCAGAGGTATTAAAGAATTGCTGGCCGCACCTGTAGGTAGCCAAAGCTTTGGCTTTTCCCTGCTGCTATCTGCTTGTGGTCCCAGAGAAGGCTGGCTGTTCCTCCGCCTCGCTGCAGAGGGGAGGAAGGTCGTGCTGCAAAGTGCTGCCTGTGGGGTCTTCCTAGGAACTGCCCTCACTTCTGCTCCCTAAAGTCCTTCAATACCCTGGCTGATGGCAACACTGAGGCAGGGGCTGCCAAACATATTTGGCTGTAGCTTTGGACAAGCTGTATTTTGGCTCATGTTTCCTCTTTTCTGATGTTACTTTACCCATTTTGAAAACTGACAGAAAAGTGCTTAAAAATGGACAAGTCTGGGAAGAATCAATGATATACAACCTGCTGTCACTCAACCTGAAATGACACTGGAGGGAAGATAATCTGCATCTCGATTGTCTGGAGCCATTAGTAGCCACTAAAACCTGCCAGTATTATTAATGGTGGCAACAACTGCTGCCTCCTCAGATGATCTCTGAGAAAAGCCTATCCAGATAGGAAACCCAATATCATGACTCAAGGATTAAAGAATTAAGATACTTATTGTACGTATGTATTTTGCTCTGTCTGAGAGTTAAAGCTGGGGCGGTAAAGTAGAGAATATCTTCAAGATACCCTTCACAGCAGAGGTGGCAAGACAGTCAGCACCCCTTTTAATTCAGTTTGAGTATTTATACATAAAGCAGGGAAAAGTCTGCCAAATTTTTAATAGACTCCAGCTACCCTCCACTCCTAAGCAAATGCCTTTCTACACGTTCATCATTTCCCCAAAAGCTTCCAACCTGGAAGTATACTAAAAGGTTGGGAGCTGACGTTTCTGATATTAGGAAATCTCTTACAGATCTAAGAATTAAGATGAATCATGTCAGGTATTTACAAACTGAAAGAAATGCTAAGGAGATTTCCTTTTTACAAACCAATATGTATCTTAAAAGACTACCTATTGTATTTAGTGTGAAACCATAGATTTGTATATTTTCCTATAAATCTTCCTAAACATATGCCTCTTCAATTTTATAAATATTATTAAAATAGGCACCTAAATATGGATTGTGCATACTAATAACATTAACTGGGGGATTCTATTTTTCTCTTTTCCTTAAAATGGATCTCTAACAACTCCTCCCTCATGTTATAGGAACCAATTTTTCTAATAAAATGCTTGAGCTGTTGTTCATTTTTTACTTCGAAATTTATTATTTCTGTTGCTTTTCAAGATCAGATTTCATGTGACCACGCTAAGATGTGATTAAACTAACAAATATTCCAGCACAAAGATATGGCACTTTCACACTTGTACTTATGACATTTTAGGAAGATTGTGTGATCAAAATTTTGTGAAAATAGTGATGTTAGTTTAATTCTGTACAATTGCTTATTCTCATTATTGCCTTTGCTATGGTAATTCAAAGTACCTGTCCACTTTTAGGTTTATTTACTTATATTTAATTGTCATAATTATTCCTTTGAGAGTTAGGTCTTGAATTGTAACACCCTATATCCTATCAATTCCATTTGTTTCCACTTTTTTTCCTCTTCTCACAATTATTCTTTTGCATTAAATGCTATTGCATCCTTTACTGTGTAATTACCTAGACTGATAACACAAAAATTAGGGTGTGTCCAGCCTACCGCACTGCAAAGCGAAGATATAACCCAAATATAAAAAAAGTTTTCTTTTTTGAAAGATATTAAAATCCCAGTCCTTTCACTGTTGTTCAAAGATTACAGTAAAAGTGTTTTTAGTGAGTGGCGGAGCCTAGCAAATTGTAAAGACTAACAATACATTAGCATCTAAGTTGCTGACCAATATCTTTCCTCCTCCTCCTTCCCAATTATATCAAAAAACTTTCCTGTTTCCCCACATTTTTCCACACTTGTGCATGCATACATTTATGCACCTAGACTATTTTCCTTGCAACAATGCATAGATCCAAAACAGAGCATGTAAACAAAAAAGGTTACAGGAACTAGCACTATAAGACAAGAACTGCCATACCATCTTGGATTAAAGCTCCACCCAGCCCAGCAGCCCATCGCTGTTTGTAGCCTGGAGGACATACTCAGGGAAGAGTATAAGAAGTAAAATACGAATAGTGTGATCCTTTCCTCTAGCATATCTTCACAGGACCAGGTGATTATGGCTTATGGACTTCCTCATTGCTACGTTTAATAGCTATGTTGGACTTACACCATTCATTTTTCTAATCTTTTTTGATAAATAGTTACATTTTTGGCCTCTATCAGAATCTGGGGTGATGAATTGTACAGAATATTCCTTATCTCCATGATTTTAATTATTATTTGATTACAACTTCTTAATACAAATTTTTCAAAAATTCTTTTTGTTAATTAGAGTGGATTGGAATATTTCACATTTTCTTTTTCTTCACTTTCTTATTATAAAATTAGTCTTCCTCTCCACCCCCAAAAGCTCATTATTATATGGTAAAGATTTCCCGGACAAAGGAAAAAAGGGATATAACATTTGGACTCCAAGGCAAGTGGAACCAACAGTTCTCTTTTTCAGCAATGTCAGGACTTTCACTTTGCCTTACCCCTGCTGAATCCTTCCTTAGTATATTATGGAGCAATAAATCATGTCATATGAAGTACTGGACTAAACTATACTGACATTTCTCAACAAAAAGTGGCATTGGAACTTCCCAAACTATTACACTTACTTTGATTTCTTTCTACCAATAAATATAATGTCATCACAGTGTCTTAAGGAAAAATGATAACTCTTAGCTATCTGGAGTTACAGTAGCTACTGCTTGAAGTAAGATTGTGGTAAGATTAGCTAAGGATTCAAACGTGAGACAGACAGGCTTGCAGATCGAAGCCTTCTGAAGTCACGAGTCTCAAGTTAAAGTCTCTAATATATATTTAGCAATGCAATACGAGTCATAATTAAGCCTTTCTGAAGGGACATGGGGGAAGGAATACTCCAAACTGTATACTCAACAGACTGATTTGAGTAGCTTTTCCCTTACTCCCTGAGTTGTGAGAAACTATGAAAGCTAATGAATATGATTCTCTTTTTATAGCTGTATTTTATTTGGAAACTTTGCAGGAAATGTAAAAAGCAAACCCACACCTTTAAAACTGTAGAAATAATAAGATATATAAAAATCTGTTATTTACTTATTATTTCTTAGCAGTGTCTTCAGAGACCTTTCAGCCCACTGAATTATTAATTGCGTAGGAACTGCAAAGAATCCATTTTATTATTCATTTGAAAGTCTATAACATCTCCTACTAAGACATTTCAGCTTATTGGGTCAAGGCTTATACCAAGAATCTTTAGCTTACGGATCACTGATCTGGCAGACTGTAATAGTTTCAGTCTGACAGGTCAAAGTCAATGCATTATGCCTCTTTATACCCACCTCCAGGAAAAAAACACTACCACTCTGCCCAGGCACAAAAACATGGATTTTATCTGGCCACTTCCTTCAACTGTTTAAGCCACATGTCAGCCTAGAATTATATTTTAGCAATTCCTCACAAAAGGGCTCTGCAGCAGCACGCTTTATAAAAAGGAAAAGTCAAATATGGCATTGCTATAATTAATGCCAATACAAGGACAATGATTTATTTATAAGAGCAAAGTCAAATAAATATGCTGGTTTTAAAATAATAGATACAAGACTCTGCTCACCTAAATCCATACAAAGTAGTCTTGTCTATTTTGGTGGTTGCTGTTAGAAGTAAAGCAAATGTGATTTGGCCTTATGAATTACTTAGAGATAAATAACTTAACAGTCAACGTACGCATTTCTCACCCTCCACTGTAGACAGTTTTTATTGCCATTTGCTAAGTGACACTAATACAGCCCTCCTAGGATCAGGGCAAGTGTTTACCCACATGGGCCCTCTGTGGTATAGGGAAACACTCACTTATTGCAGTTACCAAGCTTTCTCCTACCTCTTTCTTGCAGTGTAACAAATTACCTGGTGTGTGACATAATTTTTAGAGGAATCTCTGGTCCTTTGTGCTAGCCGTATCTGGCTAGCAGAGCTTCATCTTTGCAGAGCATAGCCTTGTTCCTCATTCATGCAAATATCGGGACAGCTTTCAGCCCCTCGTTAAACATTTTACAAATGAACTGGCCCAGAAAACACGCATGCATACCCATTATACATATGCCCTCCAAGCACCAATATGTGCATAGCTGCTTCCTCCATGAATTCCAATGTTTTGTATTTGAGACGTGATGCCTGTATTTCCTTCTAATTTCCCTACCTGCACAAGATCATTCCTCAGTACCAGCACATATTTAAAGAAAAAAATTAAGCAGCATCATAAATCATTCAGCAAACACCCTAACTCTATTCATAGCCATACATATGTTGCCAGTGATACAGATAAATATAGAGTCATAGAAATATACACACAGACTTTGAGAAAATATGCCTCTAGACAGAAACATATTGTGCATATGCAAATAACTGTCTGGCACTGAAGCTTTGCCCTTTAGCATTCACTTAACTGCATCTCTTTTCTACCCCTGCTCCCTCCCAATTTTCCATCTGTTTATTTTTTTTCAAACCTTCACTCAAGAATACGGTATAACCTCTCAAAAATCAAGAAATATGGTCCTGCAAATATAACTGCCAGGTGTAACATATGATATTGCTTGTGGGAGGGAAAAAAAGGGATAGAAAGGAGGCTATATTCAAATTTTCTTACAAAGGTTACAGGAAATGGGTTTTATCCATTTCATCTGAACGATGTTCATTCCTGGTTAGATTTCAGGCCTGGCTGCTATATTTTAAAGAACTGTATAATCCAGGCCTTGCCATCAGCTTTCTTAATTTATTTCCCTGAAATGACAGGCCTGGCAAAGGCAAGCTAGCCTCTCAGATGTCTGGATTACACTGTAGCTATGGAAACAGGTGTTAAAGTGCTATGAATTTCAAGTTACACTGATATTCTGCACATCACGTTCTGTCCTGATGACATGTTATTTTACATGCCGACCAATATAACGGCATCAATCTTCCCGATTTATTGGAGACCATCATGCAAGAGGCTCTCCATGATAAACTTCAAGAGCTTTCCCTAGATTGCCTGTTCCGCATATTTCTGTGCATATGTGTACTAAAACATGCATATACGAGAACAGTACCTGCCGTCACACTCTTTTCAAAGTCCCCAGTCAAGGAGGGCAGACGCCAGAAGTTGACTTGCCAGAGCTTTTCCAGGTTAGGAAGTCTTCACTTGTTTTCTTTGTCAAAGTAAACTGGTTTGGTGTTGCAGGGGGTGCCCAACTCGGGGGCTGAGGCATTGTGGTCCTTTCCTCAGTATGAATGAGGCTATAGGGGAAAAAAAGAGAGAGAGAGAGAAAGAAGTTGAAGGGAGGAAACAAAACCGAGCAAATGCCTTGAGCTGTGGTACAGAAGTGGCTATTTTAACAGAGACCCGCTCCCTGCCTCCCTCCACAGCTTCTGCGGCAGCGGCAGCGCCGCTGACCAAGCAGGCGGCTTCCCGTCATTCTGCATCAAATTGAACTCAAAAAGTGACGAACTGCAAAGGCAAGGAACAGTTCCTGTACAATTCTGCGTGTCTGGAAGAACAGCTGCACATATTAAAAGTTCACAAAGAAACACTTTCAGTCTCCCCTCATCCTGATCTCTCCTGTCTTTGATCCTCCCCTTGCCATCTCGTCACTCACCTTCTCCCTTTCAGTCATGAGGTTTTGGTGAGAGGTTGATGCTGCCTATCCATAAGGATGTTTGTTCCCCGAGAGGCTTCCACTGTTTTCTCCCTCCTTCCTGAATCTGCCTCAGCTGCCATCGAGGCCTTTATTCTTCCTTGTTCTTTATTACCTTTTTGACATCCCTTCTTTCTAGCAACACAAACAATGATAAAGCCAGATGTGGCACTGGACACTACCCTTTCTCCTCAGGGTTTTGTTAACTGAAAATTGATTTTCTGGTTGTTCTTTTTTTTTTTTCAGCTAAGAGTGAGGAAGCCTCTTTAAAAACTGATTATTTTTTAAATTGTGATAAAGCACTAATGCTCCTGAAGGGTTTCAGAAATGTGAATCTTTTGCTATGTGATTATAAAGTTCTGTTGGTCCAATTGAAATAAAGCATATCAGACATAAGGCACCAAAAGAGGAAAGCGGCATTATCAGTAATGACATGAGCTGCAGACTGAAATCCTCTATCCAAAAAGAACAAATTGAATACACCGCCTGTACAGGTGTGAACTGCCATATCACTTTACATCACTTCCAAGACTTTATGTTGTTTTTGAGCAACCCCCCTCTGAAACAGCTGAATTGTCTATTTTATATAAACACAAAAGGAAATAAAATAGAGGTAGGTGTTTGCAAGGTAGATGCCCCTTCACAAAGAACTGAAACAAGATCAGACTTTTGTACATGGCATAGAGTGACTTTTACCTGAAAATATTTCCAGGTATTTATGATCTTGAACTGATTTCAGAATAGAGGGAAAATTCTCTGCACACCAGTAGAAGACTTCTGAGTCATTTATTTCTTTGAATAAAATGTTTTATAGACGAAGAACAGAAAGGATTGCTTCAAATCTGTGTTGAAATGTGTGTGCTGGGAAGTCAAAGTTAAGGTGAGGATATGTGTTGTACTTATTCCTCCAATTTCAAGAAGGATAGCATATCAATTAAAAGCAAAAAGAAAGAAAGAACTTGATGCATCTTGCCCGTGTGGGCAACTCCATACTAGCAAATTAAGTATACGACGCTTGAATATCAATAGTGTTCATACCGTGAGTAACATTTGCCCTATTAGATGAAAGATGTCTGGAAGCCTTCCTTGTTTTGCCTCCCTTGTAAAACCGCTCTAGTTTTTCACTAACTGGGGCATGCCCCTTCGTATAACAGAAACAATATGCAAGGGTTTCATTGCTGCATTAACTAAAAATGACCTAGTGGAACACAAGTTTTCAGCAGTCACAGCCTTGTCTGGTGACTTCTGTGAACTCTCTAAGCTAATGGTATTGTTTTTTCTCAGCTGTTCAAATTTAAAAAAGGATTACCCACATGACACAGCAGGGTCTACTTTGACAGATTGCAGCAGGATCATACATTTACAGGCTAGTACAGTTTGGAGATTTTTTCTCCCTCCTAGGACTTAAGAGCTGATGTTTCAAAGATTTCTGTGTGCAGACAAAAGATCTGAGATCCACTGCCTCTATGGCAACTGGAGTCTTAAAAAGCATTCATTTATTCTAGACGTAATACATCTGAATGGCACTTTTTGCATTATTATATCAAATCAGGCCCTTCCCCAAGGAAAATCTGATTCTGTTACATCCAGTCAAAATAACTACACCACATGACACATGGTTTGCTCCAATAATTCCCCATTAATCAGCCTGCATTGGTTTCAGGCGCAGGTCCCAGAGGCTAATGAATGGATCATTAAATCTACTGTGCAATCAATCCCCCAGAGTTTGCCCATTCTTAGCCACATCACTTGTTAAAGGAAGCGTTCTGCTTAACGGCTAAGGCAGAGATGATAAGCTCAGGAGCAGATGATGCAAACAAATAATCTGCTTTTTTAAAATCCTCTCTGCAAGTATTTGGCAACAAGATGAGGCAGATGAGGAAAAAAAAGTCAGGGAAGAATGATTTTGAAAGCTGCATCATAAACAGGTTTAACTGCTTTTTAAAAAGCAGTTATTTGATCTCTCTCAAAACTCTCACACCCATTCCCTGTAGGAAACTAGAGATGCCCGTCTGAGTTGTGTGATATCTAACACACACCCAAAGTGTTAAGTATCACTGGCTCCTGCACAGAAAATGTCATCGTTCCCACCTCCCAGTTGGCATCTTTAAATAGCTTGCTTTATTTATGGTGTACATAGTGTTAATGTCCTTCACTTGCTCCATTTTCAAGGATGGAAAAGCAGTTGCTAAGCATTTCTAAATGACAGCCCCAGGGTTCATTAAAAATATGGCAAACATTTGCTAAGCTCATTAAGTGCAATTTTTGTGTGTGTGTGTATCAGATTCCTCCTCTGCATGTTATGCGTGACCAAACATCTATTAACCCTAATCCCATTGATGAGTCTGATACATTCAAACCAGCAATTAGACAAAACAGAAGGGATATTTATTGAGAGACTCATAAATGGGCTTTCATATTGGTCTAAGCTGTTGCAAAATGACAGTTTAATTCCCTCCTGTTAATCCCCGCCTACTAGAGTACTCTCTTTGTTTGATTATAGGTTGTCAGATTTAGGGATTCTGATTGAATCAAAATTTGAAGTAAACTAGAAATACACAATAATTATGCTGGCTAGGCACTGCTGCCTACTATATATGCACAGTATTAGCAACACAAATTTAAAAGAAGAGGATTTCAGGAATTGGTTACTTACAAAAATGAAGGTATATATTGTCTCTGATAAAATAAAAAAATACTTTTAGTTTCCTATGATATAACACCTTTTGATGCTATTACCTCCTAAACACACTTCTTCTAGAAACCTGAGGTTTTCTACCCAGCCACAGAGGAGGCATTTCACCTTTCTTAAGCCTAATGGCCTTTCTACCCCAAAGCCATGCCCTTCTTGCGCGTCTTGTCAGTCTCTGTGAAGCTCGGACATTATTATAAACTCTGTAAAGTATTTGCATTCTAAACTTTCAAGTAGATAGTCCTAAGCACATTATAGGGAAGAATCCAAAAAATCTGTTAAGAAAACAGCTGCCTGTTTATTAAGCAGTGCTTACAACAGTGTTGCGAGGTTTGTCAGGAACGTTGAAGGATGGAAGAACTGGTGCTGAGCTATAAAGCCTGAACTGGGCTGCTGTGAGTCAGTGACGACGGAACGTCATTTATGCTGTGACAAACTGACATTGTGAAGTTTTCACAGCACAATGACAGAGCTTTGCAAGTGAGAACTTTTCAACTTTACATAATATAAAACAGAAGAGATAAAAGTTTCTGGAACTTTGTCAGGAAAAAGTTAGCTTTCTACTTAAGGGATTTTACTTGTTTAGGAGAAACGTTATGGTTGAATTTTGTGCTTATGCAAAAGATCATTAATGAAGTGAAATCATTCCTAAATAACCTATTTTGCAAGGAATCCCACTTCTTACTAATCAATAGCTTCTAAAAAGTGATCTTACAGACAACCTTCAGAAGGAAATTCACACACTCAGAAAAGATTTTTTAATGCATTATTCTAAGTCTTATTTATCCAGAAGGAACTCAGAAAAGCTGCAATAATTATCTACAGAGAAAATATTTTTGTTTGTACAAATACACACAAAGATAGAGTCAATCAAGTATTTTCAATTGTATCTAAAAATAACCTTTTATCCCAAAAACATCAATAAGAAGAAACATAGTTCACTTACCTCTGGAAGTCGCTGCTTCTTCAAGATTCAACACTACTAAGTAGTCCTAGTGTATAAAACAGACCTTAAATTTTCTATCTATTTAATTAATCAAAACATGTGTAATGGAAAAAGACTACATGATGTTTCTGTTACCCATTTTAATTTATCAAACCCAAGATTTATCTCCTCTCCAAAGACCATAGTTTTGTGATCTCAGCAAGTCTCCTGAGCAGCAACACCTTCCAAATAAGTTACCAGCTCTCTTCCTTACAGTAGAAACTGCCTGTAACCATTTCATTAGCCTGTTTTGAGTAAATATGATTAAAATTTACTACATAGCAAAGACAGTGTGCTCAGAGTCCTAGGGCTCAGTGCAGAGGGACTCCCTGGTGCTGAAGCGTGTGTATGCTTGGATGTAAAGGCGCCAAGAAATATATTTCAGCTTCTTCAAAAGAATTCTAGCCTTATATTGCCCAATTTAATAAGTTAACAGGAAGGTATAATAGTGTAAAGAAAGGAAAATTTCCTGGATTTTTTAATAATTTAAAATCAATCAGACGAGTGAGCACTAATGCCTTAATGTTTATTATGTAGTCCTTGTGGCAGAAGAGCACGTGCAGTTATATAGCCTTATGATGAAACAGTAAAAAGTAGATGACTCATTAAAAACAAAACCAGAAAGAGCTCCTTCTTGAACACACTGAAGAAATATCATTGAAATAATCCTGAAAAACAGCAAACCCTTAACTTAATTAAAAACTCAAAACCATCGTTTTATCATTACATTTTAGTTAGGTATTTTATTAATAACTTTTTTCAGTGTTCCTTGCCCAAGGGTTTAAAAGTTGTCTGGCTGTGCTTTTCCTTAGCAGATACCAAAGTGTACACAGCTATAAACACATTATGTTTTTGTAGGCAGGAAAGTAAAACTGAAGATATTTGGGACTGCAGATGGTGAAGCTGATGCTATTTTCTGCCCTCACATATGCAAATGCTCCAGGTCCACCACTCAGATTAAGTTTGTCTTTGATGTACCCTGTCCTCAGGACAGAAGAAGAGACATCCCTCAGAATTGCTGCTGAGGGTGTTTAAGGCCTCAGAGTCCAAGGAATCATATTTTCAGGTACTTTTACTTTCACCCTTCTTGAATTTTAGAAGTAAAAGTAGAACCTGAAATTTCACTGTTCAGGAAATTTTGCTGAATGTTCTTTATATTTTCGGTATGCTGAAGATTTTACCTCAGGTAGAAGTTTTAAGCCAAGGTAAATTACTTACTAAGTGGATTATTGCAAGGTAATAAAGGCGTATACACGTAAGGTCAGGTCAGCAGCCCTGGAAACAGAAAGTGTAATTGCTGTTAACAGTTTGGATTACAGTTTAAATATCTCATATTTACAAACTAAACCAGTCTTACTCTCACCCCCAAATTTTATGGCTTTTTATCTTTTACTTTTTTTTTTTTAATAGTTGAAGAAGTTGAGTAAGAATAATAAAAAAAAAAACCTCAGTCATCCAAAATAACTAATTCCAAGTTCAAACGACATAACAGCATCTGCATTTGTCTAAACAAAGTATTTTTCAGATAAGTTATCTGTGCAACAAAATGCTGGAGTTAGCATACATCCAGCAGCAAGCCGTGCTCCCAAATGCTACCCACTTCAAGAGACAGAACCAAAGTGACATGAGATTTTAAAAGCAGGAACAAGAGAATACAGACAACTTTTCTGTGCAGAACTTCCCTTTCAAATTGCCTGTTAGCCACTGACAAAATATTCCAGTAAGAAAAAAATGAAAAGCAGATTCTGTATCCTTCTTTACTTTGAGAGATCTTAAAACCTTGGCTGCCTAATCTGCCAAAAGCACATAGAACAGCTCAGAGTCAATGCAGAAATTAACTCACTTTCTGGATATAATAAACAACGAGTTGGCCTAGATTAAGTAAGAATTTGCCAGGAGGCTCTCCCAAAAGGAAAAGATTTATATGATCAAATGCAGCAGTACAAATGGATAAGCTATCTTCCCCACTATGCACAAACTCCTCCTAATACTTGGCCTATAAATAAGCTTGTGAGACCAAGGCAAGATTGCATTATAAGTTCTTTGTCTCCTGGACTCCAGGAAAAGATTTATAACAGATAAATCTGAATAAAACCTTTTTACAGTCATGCTTTCTCTCGGTTATATTTTAGCAGTTAGAAAAACCTTTTTTAGTTGTTGATAGTTGATACCCTATCACAACCAGATATTCCTTGCCACTTATGCTGTCTGTAGACCTTTATCAAATTGTCACCATATATCTTTATAGGCATTGTCCAAATCCAAATCCTGAAGTTGCATCACTGCAGACAGCTTCTTCTCAGAAATAAATATTGGAAAAAGTCTAAGGCAGTTTGGTGAATTTCCCCTCCCTTCCTACAGAAGATTCAATTTATTTCCAGAAATTTTTGTAAACTTGCTTTCAAATATCTAAGTTATCTGAGACACTCTTCCTATTCCTAATCTCCCAAGTGAAATAGGACTATAAAAATGAGCAGGAATCTATTCTAACGGCTTTCACACGTGTGGAGGTGTAAGACCTATCTCTGGGTATACTCAAGGACTGTTCCTAAGTTCTGCAGTCCATGTGAGCACCAGCTTCTGGGCTTTTATATGCAAAGAAGCTAGTGTGTGCTATTAGGCCATTATATGGCTTTCTCAGGAAAACTTTTCCATTGGATTTAGCGCTGTGTTTCATGCTTTGATATAAGCTTTCAAATAGAAGTTTTAAACTCAGAAGAGGTGTCTTGGGACCATATGGTATTTCTCTGGTGAGGGCCTGCTTTGGGAACAGTGCAAGGCTACAAGGAGCTTTGTACCTGTACGTAATGTTCAGTGAGAGATGAATTTTGACTTTTCTTGCCTTCCATTACCTTTCTTCGCACACATTACCTGCAAGGTGAGATCTGCTCTTATTTTAGTTAAAAAATGCCTCACATCTGATGGAGAAACTTGGAGGATTCCTGTGCATATTTCCACATTAGAAGTAAATCTGTATTACAAACGTTTGTGTAATAGAAGTGTTGAGATACATTTTCATGTCATGCTGAAATAACCTTTCAATATAATTCACAAAAGATAAACATTAAAAAAAAAACATAGCAAAGTAAAAGGCAGTAAAAATAGTAAAAGATCTACCTTCAGATCAGTAGTTTCACCAGAGCACTATACTTTGATGTAGTATGGCTTCCTTTGAATCTTAACACTAATGCGTACATTAACCACCATCCAAATTCTAGCTACTAAGAATAACTTTTTTTTTTTTTTAAGGTGGATACAGCTCAGTTTTCTGGCTGGATAAATTACTTTTTGTGTTTTAACAAAAATTTGTATTACTATAAAAGAGTAAAAGATTATCTAACCAATATTTGGTTTCACTTATTAAAATAATGAAATAGAATTTTAGCTTCTGTAACATCTTATGTTAAGCCTCATACAACTTTTCCTTCAAAGGCTTGTTTCTGTAATTGTTCCTCAATGAGCTAGTTTGTATAGAGATCTTTGAAATTCTCCTTGACATTAATACAATATAAACTGCTCTTTTGCAGCACCTTTCATAGAGTTACTTGTCCTGAGGCATTCTGCGATCTCATAGGGAAAAAAAAAAATCTATTATTTCACTGGTTTACTGAGATGCATGAAGCGTTCTGGGCATGTTGGGCTTTAATTACATGAAAGATTTACATTTTTTTTCTGTTTCCAAAGAAAGGTGCAGTTTAGAGAAGAAACATGAGGGCAAAAAAAGCCCCTTTGAAAATGCAGATTTAGACACTCAATACAAAGATAAAACAAGTGGTAGTTTAAGAGCTAAGCTGCAAATGGAAATCCCCTCTTTTTATATATGATAAAAGATTAACAAAAAAAATACAACATTGAGACAGGTGTCATCCAAGAAATGTTAAGTTTTAAACCCAAACTCTGGAAATAACATCTTTCGGAAATCTTCAGTGTGGAAATAATACGTTAGAAAAGAAGGAAAAATAATAGGCTGTATTTGCAATGTTGTAGTGCCAGTGGTGAGGCAGAAACAAATATCTACATTAAAAATGCGGTGCGCTTTGCCAGCCGTGCAGCCAGCCTGTAAGCCCTTCAGGCCCAGCCATTCAGGCAGGGTTGGCAGATTTTCCTCTGGCTCGGTGAAAGCAATGCGAACGCGGGTACCCTTCAGCTGGTGGAGTATCTAATTTAAATGCAGATCCCATTACAGTGGAACAGTAAGTTTCTAGATCCCAACCGTGCTGGCATTTGCTCCTGAGAACGATGGAACAAAATGGTCCACAAAGGTCCCATTCACATTAAACTGGCTTCTGCTGAAATCGCAAGTGGCTTGTTAGTTATTGAGTTACGCGGTGGGAAGCATGCAGCCAATCAGCTTAGGTTGCACCAGGATGGGTTGGACCACACTGCTAAAGGCTCCAGCTAGGTGCTGCAGAAGCTTTAGCTAATCAAGTCAAGTTCATAAAATAAAATAATAAAAATAGAAAAAATAAAAATAAAATAAAAAGAGATACAGTAGCAGAATAGATCTTGAGCATAATCACTGTTTGGATACAGTCATAGCGGTTCTGCCTTATAACGTGGACAGCCAAGGTTAAATTTCTCTTGAAAGTACGCACATGGAGAGTTACACATTAACAACCAGTCCCTGTTTCTGCTAATGGGATTTGTGCACCCTGCTTTGAAAATGTAGCCCTTTAGGCTGCAATACAGTTAGCATACCAAGTAGCGGCTACAAACGGCCAGGAAGACTGAATATGCAATTAAATAGCTGCATTCTCTGAATCGATAAGAATTGAATCAAAAATAAACACTTGGGCTTAATCTATTACGGTCATGTAAAACTGGTCCTCCTTCTAAGTGGCGTTATGCAATTTAGCCTGACCTCCTATTTCTGCGCATAGATAAATGTCTTTCAAGAAAAGGAAAACGTGCAAACTCTCTACTGTCCTCCGAAGCAGAGAAAAATAACAAAAATGGTTTCATTTGAGTGAACTCAGTTCTATATTATTGAAGCATATGGCACGTATTGGTTGACTTCAGTTGTCTTCACTGGGAGCCACCAGGCTGTTTCACCAGGAGCAGCATCTTCTGTCTACAAGTTTATCAAGCCAAAAACCCTTCTCTCTGAGACATGCACAGCCCATGGGCTGTTCATGAGATGTTCAAACCTGTCCTACAGGTCCAATAGGCATGCAACCTCCAGCAAAATAAATCGCTCTATAATTTCACTTGAAACAAAATTAAATACATACAGCAAAAGATAGCAAGAACCACCAGTTTCACTTCAGTAGACAGCTGTTTCATTATGAGATTGAGAAGGAAGTAGTTTCTTGCTCTAACACAAATCAAAATGTCCAAAGGACCTCCCAAATGTGCCTGCTTTCTTCTGGGGAGGTGGTGGGGAAATCAAGTACTTCTTCTTTTCTCAAGAGTTACTAAAAATGTTATATTGCACTGTCTGCCCAAGTAATTTTCTTTTGTTTGCATATATAGAACAAAAGCGTAGCTGGTAGTGACACTACCTGGCTTAGGGGCAATAGAACAGGTCAGCATGCAGAAAAAAACCTTATAATGGAAACATTTTAGAAGAGAATAAAATTATGCAGGCAAAACTAAAAATTGCAACTAAGAAAATAAAGACCTACCAGTCTTTGGAATAGCTCTGAGACCCGTGGATCAAATGAGTCACACATATGAATTCCTGAACTCAAAGTTTGGGCTTTTCCCATTTTTTAGGTTAAGAGACAGCATATTCTCAGCCCAGGGAAAGAAAACTTTGCAGCCAGTGGCTGACAACATTGAACCCAGGTCAGTCCTCACAGTGGTGATAAGAAGCAATATTCTACCTCTTGAAAGCGGTTTCTTCCTCTGTTCCCACAAGTCAGTCTCCAATGGGAAGGATGGCAGCCCAGCTGGGGAGCGCTCACTACCCGTTGTACCTTGAGCCAGAATTGTCTTTTAGGACATATGTCATACAGAGCTCGCCTACTGGGTCAGCAGGATTTCACAGGTACTGTAATACATTTGCTGAACTGAAGCTATAAAGTTAATTAAAGGAAAATTTATACTGTGACTCTTGCCTTTTTTTTTTTTTTCCTGGATAATAGTTGAAGATTAGGTTCAGGAGGCAAACTACATTTTCTATGAAAGTATTCCAGCATTTAAAGCCTTACTTGACTTAACCATCAGAGACTCAGGATTTCACTGCTTGAGGTTTCATCCTTATTTAGACTCTACAGAAAAGAGACCCTATAGAGAGAAATTCATGCTTGATTTATTTTTTAGAACAAAGGAGAACTCTTGCTCATCCAATTCGCTCCTTTTGTTTAAATGGAAAACAAAAAGAATGTCAAACTCAAGTGTTCATCTAACACCAAATCTTAAATTACTGGAAGCTTATATAATAGCTTTTTTCTTTTGCAACTGGATGGGAGAGTCCAAACCATAGTAGAGGTCTATTACCTTATTGTGCTTGCATATTTCAAATTGGCATTATCTGAAGGCTGACAGGCCCTGCTGACTTTGTTACTTCTTTATGAATTCATATCTGCAGTGTGAATTTTAGAAAACATGATAAATGCTTATTAGCACGTCTAGTTTTACTATAACCTCTGACTTTAGGTGACTGGTGAGAAATAGAGTAATGAAAAGTACAAGTATGGATGAAACATATCTGCTTTTCAGGCCTCAGGGTGAGGTTTTCTTATATTTGTGTTAATCATAGAGGGAGTTGGAACATATTAAGAGGAAACAACCCTCAACTTTTTCAGTATAAAATCAAGATTTTTTTTTCTAATCATCAAGGAGATACCAAGAAAGAAAGAAAAAAAGAACTTGAAAAAAACAGAAAAAAATCTTAAATCTGGAATCAAGCAAGTTTTCCTTTTTTTTCATTGTCATGCTGGAAAACTCAAGTTATGAAGATTAAAGACCTATACCAAAAATATAATAGACAAATTTTATGAAAATAGAACTCAGTAATGCACTTTGTAAGATCCCATGGAGCATAAATCTCCTGCTCACAAGGAAGAAAAAAAGTCACTTCCTTTTTGTTTACACTTACTTAACACCGTGCATGGAGACACCTGTGTAAGTATAAATTCCTATTGTATAACCCCCAGGCTTGAGTACAGTTTCCTCTTAATTGTTCCTCCAGAACAATTTTTTCGGAGCTGTAAATAAGCTTTCCCCATGGATTTCAAGGCAGTGAGCAGGGAAAAGTACCAGCATGCATGCAACAAAATATAATGGATTAACTGCTTGCACTTCTCCGTTAGCAAAGCTCCTGCCATCCTTATTCAGCCAAATTCCTGTTGAAGCCAATTTGCATTTTGCAGGTCAGAGACACCGCTGTACTGGGGTTAAGACGGAGAGGAAGCAGCTTGTGTCTCCAGCAACTTGGAGATCCCTGAATGGGAACTTCATCCTCCATATAATCACCCACATCGGTTTGTATGATGCTGGACAGAGGAGGTAGAAGGAGTTTCTGTGCCAGCTCTCCGCCTGGGGTCTTATATGAACTGAGGACCTGAGTTTTGGGAATTTGTGACTGCTTTCTTTTTTAATAACAAAATTCAAGTTTCAGGAATTTCTTTCAAGCCCAGTTTTATTTGAAATACACTGGCATCAGATTTGATTTAACACTGCACTGAGGGTACAGACAACACCCTGATCTGAAAGAAGAGAATTATTTGTTAATTAATAGAAAAAGCAGAGAAGTGGCATTCTAGGTACTAGACAGCAGTCTAGTACTAGGAAAAACCTCCATTCCCACTCACAGGTATGTGAATGAGCAAGAGCAGGTATGACAAAGGATGAGAAAGGGTATGGTCAGATCAGAGCTGCCCCAGCGTAATCCCGCGACTCCAGGCAACAGGGGCCTTTGGGGAGTGAAGGGCTGGCTGGCTTTTTTGGCAGGTAAGAGTAAGCTCAAGACTGGGGCCCAGGAGGGTGCTGGGGCAAGGTCAGGATCTGGGACTGAGGGAGGGGATTTTGGTGGTTCCTCTAAAACATGATCTTTCCCAGCCAGCTGCTCAGTATTCCTGTCTTGCTCCAGGTCCAGCCTTCTTACCAGATGCTCTCTTTCCCCTTCACTAACTTCAGCTTTTTGGACTTTTTTGGCTTACTTCTCCTCTAGCTACTTCTTCTGCATCCGTTTTCAAAGTCTTTTAGCACAGAGTCCTCATTGTTAGTAACCATAGCTGATATATGCTAAGTCTTAGCACTTTGTCACATTGGCTATTCTGGCTATTCTCATTCTTAAAATTTTGAGGTGACTAGGTCTTCACTGAAGAAAAAGCATAAAGATTATGATTTTAGGCCATTTTCAGATAGGTTATGTTTTATAATCAAAAGTATATAACATGGTGTAGATAAGGACAGATTTATTTTTCCCATTAGAAATACATTAAATAGCTTTAAAAATTTTGAACTGAATTAACAATCTGCATTTTTAAGTAAATAAATAGATATTTTAATTTCAAATAAAAAGTGATGGATTTGTTAAGTCCATAATTTAAGATGGGGTGTCTGCCTTATCTTATAGCAGCCATTATTTCCAAGCATCCTGAGTCTTCTTCTCTAGCTGACATCTTATTTGGGGAGTTGCAGGGGCTCTTCCTAGTGCCTTACTGCTGCAAAGTGCCCTCCTGGCAGGCCCGTTCCCATAGCACATACCTCAGGCGTTTCACTCACGTAAGAGATGGAAGTGCTACTAGAGTCAGATGAACATCCTTCTGGCAACAAAATCAATATAAAGGCAAATGTGTTGCTTCAGTAGGCTTTTTATGGTGGCAGCGCAACAGCTTTCGTGAGCAGTAAAGGTGCAGAGTCAAAGTGAAGCTCAGGCAGCTTGCAAGAATGAAATACATCACAGTTTCACAATTACTTTTCTTATTTTTCAGTGCCTGCAAGCCCTACTCTCTGCTAAGCAAGGTTTCCTGAGATGTCATGCATGCTGGAATCGGTGTTACAGGGATGGGAAAGGACAGGCTTCTCTAACCAAACTGCGACCCTAAGAAAGGTATAAATTTCTTAGGCAACTAAGTTGTTGCCTAAGAGAGGCAACAACTACAAAATAGTCTCATGAGATGATTCCTTCTTGAAGAAAGTCCTTTCACTAGTGCTTAGAGTTCTTATTTATAGCACTTCACAGAGCTGCTAAACCAGAGCAATAGTTCCTAATTATCTCCGCAGGATTCCTGGACAACAAAAGAGTGGCACAGAGATAAGATTGAATCCAGGTCAATTAAAAGTTTGCTCTCTTGCCTTATTTTTTCCTCAACTTTAAAATAAACTTGACTTCATTCAAGCTTGTTTACTTCTGGTATTAGTAACCAGGCATATGCATTTTGAAGATAAAGAACATATGTGTTTTGAGGGAAATGAGATGAAGAGAATGAAGAAAGAGTATATGGAATACCAGATCTACCTCATTATGTTTGCCGGCTTTGCAAGTCTGGGAGAGCTGCCCATTTCTGCGGGCACTGGATATTCTCCAAACAGGCGACTTCAGCACATACTCATCTGAGACCAGCAAGTCATTCAAAATGGGAGGATGGTGTTAAGTCTGAGCATTTCGTGTCTGCTGATCCCATCAAAAAAACGCATATCCAGTCTCTCAGCTTCCAGGCTCATCCCCACTTAAAATCGTTTATTGTGCGCCAAATGGGAGAGATAGATAGATAAATGTTAAGAAAGGGATGGAAATAAAAGAAAATAGACAGTCAAAATCGTTGCTACAGACCAGACCTTCTTCCTCCCTCATTCTCAGTGGAGCCCAGACGTTAAATCATGGCTCTACACTGTGGGCATAGGTTGGGTGCTGCAGCAGCAGGCCGGGGACAGTCAGATCCCGCTGTTGCTTTCCCTCCTTCCCTATGCTGTGCAGTAGCTACCAGGTGTTTGCAAACGAGCCAAGGAGCTTGGTCATGTCTCCAGACATCAGGAGCTGCCATTTCAGCCCAGGAGGGCTCTCCCTTCCTCAAACGGGCAATTTCTGCCACGGCCGATGAGTGCAGAAGGAGAGGGAAAGGCAGAAGTGGTCCTCCTGGGAGTCCTGTAAATTGGCTGTGGGAAGTACAAAATCTTCATTGCATGCACCCTTTCCACATATATTTCTTTTCTATTCTTTTTAACTTATTATTTTTAAATAGGAGGAATTAACCAGAATTTGAATTGATACTTTAACTGGAAAAAATGGAACTTATAATGAAATTTGCCCTGAGTTCACACAGCTCCAACTTCAACTAGATTAAATGTGAAATCAGTTTTCAAAGTCAGGTTAGATTTATTTTTCAGAAGTGTTAACATTACAGAAATACAACGCTAGGTTTTATTTCAGATTAAATAAAACATTTCTGTTGAATGATTGAATTTCTCTTTGTTTTCATTTGTTTGTTTGTTTTTGATTTAGTCAAACCTCAAATAAATAAGTAAGTGAATTTTCCTATATCTTGAATTCCCCATGGCTAATCAGGTTAAGACAATGAGCCTTTGGTTACTTTCGCTCATTACTTTGGAGAGGACTTAACTAAAAAGCAGAAATTCACAGCTGTGGCTTGTACCTGATTTAAATTAGAAAAAATACAGAGCTTTTAATATTAATAGTAATAGTAGTTGCAGTAGCCACAATGGCCTGAATAGAGGAATGAGGAGGTTTATTGCCTCCCTATGCAAGTCTTCTTTCCGAGCTGTTATGTATAGTGCATATATAACATAAATATAGTTGATATAGTGATATAGTGCATCTCCAGCAGATATTACGAAAAGTATTATTTACTGGAGGCCACGGGGGTGGAAGAAGGGACCTTTTCATCCCGCCTCGTGCCCCTCACTCCCCGCTCAGGCACAGGCTGCCTCCAGGGGAAGCAACGACTCTTCACGAAAGCGCGCTATTCTCACAACATTTTGCCCGGCGGGTTTCCCAGCGCGGGGCGAGGCAGGTTAAGGCTCTCGCCGCTGTGGCGGGGGCCTGGCGCTCCGGCTCCGTGACCGAGCCCCCCGCTCGCCACCGGGGCGTGCGGATGGCTCCCCCCACCCCAAAAGACGGCGGATTGCATGCAGCCGCCTCCGAGATGGGCTGCCGTCTCCCTCGCCGCTGCCCGGGGCCGGCGGGCGTTGGACCGGCCCGTGCCAGCCTCCGCAGCCCAGCGGCGCCCGGCCCGGCAGCCACGGCCGCCCGCCGCCTCCGCCACCCTCTCACGGCAGCTTTGGGTTCAGTCAGAAATCTGGCTTTGATTAGCGCGAGAGTGAACGAGAGAGATGATCTCGTTTCAGCCCAACTGAAAACAAAACTAGGTATGTTAAACAAGGTAGAGGAAGTGCTACGGGGAACTTTTCTTCCACCGATAGCTGCGCCTATCTCCAGAGTAATCCAACCTAAACTGTTGTTGAAAAACTACATCTCGCAGTTTTCCCTTTTCTTCAGGTCACCTGCTCCTGCAGCCTAGCCTTACCTTAATTTCCCTGACACTAGTTTTACACCGGTGCCAGCGAATGCCTTGCAAGAGAGTTGCTCCTTTTGTGGACTCATGCTAATAAAATCAGAATCTGATTAACTAGATTTAATCACACAGACGCACTTCTCGTCTCATTGACTCTGGTATAAGCTCACTGAAGCTAATGGGGTAAAGCAGTCCAAGAAAAATCAGAATCAACACCTCTGCTCGCACTGCGGAGCAAAGCGTGTCTGATTATGCTGAAAGGGCTTGTAGCCTGTGTAGGAAATGCTAGATTGCGAGCAGAATATTATGTCTAAACATGACATGTAATTCATTGCACTTTCCCATATCTCACCTACATCTATTGTCGGCTTCTTTCCTTCCCCCCTCCCCCCCCCTCCAGGTACAATAAGGAATAAAGATGTGGTAAAAAGTCAAAAGGTTGAATTTCAAAGCTACAGTTCTTATGCAGATGTGCTCATTTGTTAAAGCATAGCATTTAACTACAGGCCATGACTGGAATTTATTAACTCACTAAAAAATGATCGTATTAGGTCCTCAGCCATTGTGTGGTGACTGCTTGCTTAATTATCCATATCTAAGGAGTTAAAATGGTGGCTTTTGCTGATTTGTGATTCTTTCAGCTTTCTGCTAGAGTGCAGCGCACTGTGTATTAACAACACAGGTCACTGAGTATCCACTGAAAGCTTGCTCTGGAAATACCTGAAGGACACATTGAACTCTTCAGAAATTTGTGTCATAATACTTCATGTGTTAACAGAATATGTGGCACAGCGATGCATAGCAAAGGATCAGCCCGGGGTGGGCATCTAAAGTGCTCTGTCTTTCCGGTGAATGCTGGAGTGAAGCATTGTAATTTTATTCCAATTATACTCTTAGTGCCATGATGTCACAGCATAAATTTGTACTTTTGCATGCAGCTCATGCTGGTGTGATGACAGCTCTTAAAATATTGAGTGATTGTGGGCCCGTCAGCATAAAATTATTCTAACATGGTGCCTTTATTAGTGCTTCAATAAATGCCATTCTTCTTCTGTTCCGAGGTGGCATTTGCAAATGAGCTAATTTCTTGGCAGTAAAATAATTGTGTTGCATTTATTTTGCAGGATGGAGGTGGAGGG
The DNA here is from genome assembly GCF_040807025.1 of Struthio camelus. Taxonomy (NCBI): domain Eukaryota; kingdom Metazoa; phylum Chordata; class Aves; order Struthioniformes; family Struthionidae; genus Struthio; species Struthio camelus. Next base: position 29,837,597 of record NC_090982.1, on the reverse strand, counting down.
GGGAGAAGAAAAATGCTGTTACATAAAAGGGGTTCTTTTGCCATCAAAACTACATTCACCATAGTTAGGCAAGTTTAAAAAAGAACACATTAACTAAATGACTGTACAATTATTTAAATGAGCTTGCTGCTTTATAAAGCCATAGAGGGGGATAAACACTTTTTCAAGCCATATAACAAAAGATATGACAGCCCTCTCACAAGAAACATTTCCGGAAAGTCAAGCACAAACTATGTTTGCTGACTGATGACAGATATTTTGGGGTGCAGAAGGCATCTCTTTCAACACGCTAAATCTAAACCAGATGTCAGCTAACCTAATTCTCGGGGCAAAAGGGAGGAGAAACTAAGGCAAAGGGGGAAACAGGTTTTAAACTACCTGTTGTCTTTTACTGTTTGCATCATCTAGAAAGTTGGCAAAATGATGAAGAGAAAACGAAGCATTAATGGAATACCACAATAATAGCACTTAACAGAATAACCTGGTACCAGCTGCTTCCTCAATGTGCACAGCTAGCGATTCACTTGAGAAGGTTTTATGACAAGATACACTTCTCATTTCATGTTTAGTTACTTTAGGAGAAGGATCAACTTCCCTAAGTGGTATTCAGCATGCATTTCTCAGTGTTCACAAATCTGAAATCAGATCAATCACTAAAAATACTTAATTTTAAGCATGTTGTTCAAAAAGATCCTACCACAGGTATTTTTAAATCAATTATTCCACGAGTTAAACCATATTAACTGTTATCAAAGCCATAAGTACTCCTCCCATTTCATTTCTCCTTCCCAAACAAAAATAAAAAAGTTATTAATCTTACAATTTATTCAAAGTCAACAGAATTTATTTCTAAATAAAAGTTAAAAGGTTTTGAAAACCCTATACAGGTAGAATACCAACAGCCCACAAAACCCATCTGAAAATTGAATTTTTAATAACTGCACAGCTGTCCAATGACTGAATTCTGATGTCAGAAATGTCTGAATTTCAAGGATCTCAATGTTTTTTACACCAGGTCTGCTCAGAACACATCTGCAGTAAATGCACAACAAATGGTGTCTTTGAATAGACTCCATCTTAAAGAAAAAATTTAATTAGATCACATTGAAGTAGACAATGAAAGTTCAACAGGCGGGGGCTCTGTTTTTCTCTTGATGATATTAAAGGTGTGTATCTTTACTTAGAACATCAGGTGATAAATGGGTGAGCTGAATAAAATGGGATTAAACCAAAGCTTGCAACACTATTTTTAGTTTTTGGGGAGAGGATTAGGCTTAGATGCAACCAAATGTAGGGATAAGAGAGATAAATAAAAACAAAATCAGTGTAGCATTATCTCTTGCATAACCCCAAAATTGCAGGAAGCATTTTCTGAAGCAGCATAGAAGTCAGCCATCCCATCATTTTTTAGTGCATTTCTTTAGGCTACCTGCTACATCTAGCTGATCTAGCTATGTTTAGGTATCAGAATAATTTGCATCTTGTAAATGTCTGTATACTTCAAATATAAAAACAAACAAATCAGGCCCTCGCATTATTATTTAACCAAATTATGAGGCTTTTGCTACTAAATCTACGGTCAGGATGTTAATGACATCTTTATAAAGAACTTCACTTTCAAATGAATATGTCTATGTAATAAATACCTGAAGTATTCTTGCTGCTGGTAACTGCAATCTAAGTCACAGAATCACAGAATGGCCAAGGTTGGAAGGGACCGCGGGAGATCAGCTAGTCCAACCTCCCTGCTCAAGCAGGGACCTCTAGAGCACGTTGCGCACAATCATGTCCACGCGGGTTTTGAATATCTCCAGAGAAGGAGACTCCACTACCTCTCCGGGCAACCTGTCCCAGGGCTCTGTCACCCTCACAGGAAAGAAGCTTTTCCTCAGGTTTAGATGGAACTTCCTGTGGTTCACTTTGTGCCTGCTGCCTCTTGTCCTGTTGCAAGGCACTATGGAGAAGAGTCTGGCCTCATCCTCTCCACACCCCCCCTTCAGATACTTGTACACGTTGATCAAGTCACCTCTCAGTCTTCTCTTCTCCAGGCTCAACAGGCCCAGCTCTCGCAGCCTTTCCTCCTAGCAGAGATGCTCCAGGCCCCTCATCAGCTTCGTAGCCCTCCGCTGGACTCTCTCCAGTAGCGCCACGTCTCTCTTGCACTGGGGAGCCCAGAACTGGACACCCTACTCCAGGTGAGGCCTCACCAGGGCTCAGCAGAGGGGCAGGATCACCTCCCTCCACCTGCAGGCAACACTCTGCCTAATGCACCCCAGCATACCACTGGCCTTCTTGGCCACAAGGGCACATTGCTGCCTCATGGTCAACTTGTTGCCCACCAGCACTCCCAGGTCCTTCTCTGCAGAGCTGCTTTCCAAATGCCTACATAAGAGTCGGTGATTGGCCATGAAACCTTTTGCCAAAATTGTTAATTTGTGACTGATAATCTAAACTTGGCTCTTTGTCTTGAAAGCTTTCTAAAATCTCAGCTGCTAGTAACATATATAGCAATAAAGAATGACCTTTTCCGTTAAGTATAATTGGAGTAAAAATATATAGGTAATTATCAAATTTTTTTAATCAGTCCAAGTAAACTGTCAGATTTACTATAGCATTCAGAGCATTCCATATAAAAAAGAGAAAATCTTAATGTTTTAAATGCAAGCTACCACAATACATTAAAATATAGTGCCACTCAGAAATTGTCTTGTGACAAGTTGATGAAATAATAGTCCAGCTCACCTCTAAAATCTCAGTTTAGACTCTTCCTACATTATTTTTGTTGATTTGCCTCTACATTTAATAAAATTAGAGCTAGGCTCATGTACAGATGTTTAAGTACCTACTCTGATGAATTATCTGAATAGCGAGTAAATTACCTTTTTACTACCCAATGTAGAGAGCAGGGTGGGTTATCATTCACTTTACTGGCCTGGTAGACATAGGGGTGAGGGGAGCTGGGACACCAGGAGGAACAAAACAATGGCAGAACAGCTCTCAGGGGCACAAAAGTTATATTAGCCACGTTTCTGATCTTATTATTCATACTCTCTCTTCGGTAAACCGCTTAAAAGCAGGCAAGGGAGTATTACAGCCATCACAGAAACATAGGTAGGGAGAGCTTCAGTCTGTGGCTCATTGCAAATAGGGAACAAGGGATAAGGAAGAAAACTAATATGTAGTGTACGTGATTGGCAAGGCAGAAGTATAGAAGGTAAACAAAAGCACATATCTTGGCAATGCAGTAGTCCAAAACTTAAGCACAGTGCATAACGATGTTATAACCAGAAGTGATGAATAATTCTTTTTTTTTCCCCTCAAAGAAGATAAAATTAATGAAAATGAGCATTTTTCTAGGAGCTGGAAGGAACATATGGGCGAAAAATTCTTCATATTGCATATTTTAATCAACCCATAATGAAACATCCAATTTAGCCTTCCTTTTTTAACTTCTTTTTCAGAATTAATTTGGCCTCGAATTTTGTTTTGAAAAACTGTGACAAGTTTTATTCTATGCATGCTAAGCAGAGTTCTTCCAACCTTTCCAAAAAAAGGTCCAGTCATTTAAAACTATTTGTGTTAATATGCCTGGGTGAACATGTTTTCACCAGACTTGAATCCATGGGTTTTGGTAAATAAGTTACCCCTCTGAAAATTTTACGCAGCTGTGGTTCATAGCAATATATATCTTTAGCAGAATAAGCATAAGGCAGGGAGGGGGATTCCACTTTTCAGCTACTGGGTTTGGGTTATCTTCTCTACTTAGAGCAGTCATTGGCACAAGCTTCTGTTCCACTAATATGTAATACATACATACATACACACACACACACACACACACACACACACACACACATACATATACATACATATATATGTATGTATGTATGTATATAAAAGTTTCGGGTGTTAAGATTCAAGCCTAAGGGTTACTGAAATTTCAGCCTCAGCCTTAAAGATATTTTTAAGATATTAGAGAAAAATTGTTGAGGAATACGCCCGATTCATTCACTTACCTCTTGCAGAAATTGTAGGCTTTGAACATTTCACTTGCTTTGAAACGCTCTACTTTCTACCTATTCCAAAGAAAGAGATATTCAGAGGAGTGAGAAGTAGGAACGCCCTTGTTCGCTGCCAGCTGAGATGTATGTTCAGAAATGAGTGCCCCTTTGGTGAAATACAGGCATTTTTAGGTCACTGGAAAATAACTGATGGAGGGGGCTGTTGGAAGGAAGAATTCAAGTAGATCGAGGGTTCAGGAAGGAGAACAGTGTGAAGAGACTTCATCTGTAAGACCTCTCCATCTGCAAATATATGCACAGTCCTACGTTGTGGCTGGCCTCGTACTACAGTTGAGGAACGGAGTGACTTAACAGTGCCACTTAGCAAAGTGAAATAAAAACTTCAGCCCCACTCCTTGGGTTGTGAGTACTAGAGCCACGGGAGAACTGGCCACTTAGTTTAAAAATGGCCTGATAACCTCATGTTGCATCTTGTTTCAGTGAATATTAGACCTACTTTTGCTAGCAAAGTATAAATTAAAACAGCTCAGTGTTGCAAATGATGGAAGGATTGGCAGGAAGCTGATTCTCTGCCAGGCTCTTGGTCTCATCTTCCCACCCAGATCCCTTAGGAGCCCACTATAAACTACTTTCCTCACTTAGTGAATTTACTATTTAATAACCTGCCCTGGATTTTTTCATGGAGTAGTACTGCAAACTACTTACAGAGCTGCTCAGTTTACCAGAACTCCAAGATTCAGAGGATATGGCTCTCAAAGACAAAACCACAGGAGCACAGGGTCACTGAGAAAAATACAATTAAGGCACAGTTTCTTACAACCATTAAGTTCAGCGAGCTAGGCAGGTGACTGCTCATCTTGGCCATGAAAGGTAGATGCACCATCTTGGCAGATACAATTAAATAAACAGGTAACAGTGACAGTTGTAATAGACTGTGGCATCTATTTAAGGCTCAGTTTCCAGAACATTCGCTGGTACCATCCGGGGCAGTATGAGCTACAGATGCTGAAAGTTTATAGCCAACAATAAAAGGACACCTACCCCTTCAATCTTTTAGATCATATATAAAAAAACAGCAGATAAACTGCAGATAGTATTGTGTGGAAATAAAGTTGAAGGAGAAGTGTGGATTAGCAGCAGGTGGAGAGGCACCTGCCTATTAATTCACCAGTGAAACCCGTTGATGAGCTAACCCAGAGTCTGTTCCAGCCATGCGTCCGGAGCACTTTTATTTTCCCCATCTATCAGGTGCCCTCTGCCTCCTCTTTCAAATCCTCCTAGCACACACCTCCTCTTGCAGTTTTTCCTCCTTAATTTAAATCGCGAGTAATAAACCCTACACGCCGCCTTTCCTCAACTGTTGTCCTGTATTTTGCTGTGAATTTCTCATATCTCGTTTAGACCATAAGCTTTTCAGGTAGGGCATGCATCTTGTAAATTTATGGTGCTGCATGTGTGTTTAACATTAATAATGTGCAGTGACAGGGCAGGGCAGATTCATAAGCAATGCCCTGAAAAGGAGGCAGCTATTGAATTTGTAATCTGGCACTTCATATTCACAAGAGAGGAAAAAGCTGTCATCTCAAAACAGGGGCTCTGCTATAAAAGGAACTTTTTTTTGCACTAATGGTTATCAGGAATTCATACACTCCACTTCATTATCACTTCCACATAGCAGTGACTATTTCCTAATGTTCCTCATACCTTAAAGCTGTTGTTTAAGTCCATTTGATCACTTCTATTTGCTAAAAAAAGGTTTCCTAAATAAAAAATAAATTAGACCCAAGGCATATGAACATAACACCCACACACTCCTGCCCATCAAACTTCATAGTGCAGGGAACAAAACAACCTGGTATGTAAAATGAGGTAGACGAGTGCCTCTGTGACACTTAAGAAACAGCATCTGAGTCATACACAGAGGGAGCAAGGAAGTGGAGTGCAAGGTGGGCTAAACATGGGAAATGCTTGGGAACTATAGTTTTGGAAGTGAGATGAAAGTCTTCATCAAAGAGAAGAAAAGACCTGTAAGAAAAAAAAACCTGTTTACAAAATGTGTTCAGGACAGAAATACAATTTTCAAAGAACCTATTTAATTACTGGTCTCATCTTACAGTAAGCAGAGTGCCTCTAGCAAAGTGCTCTCGTTTTGCTCTTTTTTCAGGGCGGGGGGACATGGCAGCGCCAGTTGACTCCCTCATCTAAAGGTGACCTACGAATTGACTTCGGGTAGCAGAGACTCTCTGCTGAGCATGCACATATGCTTCTGCAAAGCGGTAACTACAGGCAGCAAAAATGAATAGCGCCCAGAAAAGCTTAAGATGAGAGGCCTTCATTAATGCAGGATAACATATACGGCAGGCGTGGGAACTCAGAGTCAGAGCACATAAGGTTTAGAGTACCAAAGACCCGCAGTTCCCATGTGCTTCTTGCTGCTGCAGGCTGCACTGCCAAAGCATGTCCACACTGGCTCACCAGGCCTGAAGACAGCGCATGGGGATCACCCTGCGTTTGGCCTTCACCAGTCGTCCCCCAGCACAGTGTGATTAACCACCCCCGGCCACCTTGCAAGGGCCAGGTGGGTGGGAAAAGGAGAATTTGTGAGAGGCCCCCTCAAATCCCTGCTTCCTTCGGCCCCCTCCTTAATCACAGCATCAGGGGGATCACGCGATGGAGACTGCCCGTGGATTAAGCTGTGGTAATCGTCCTGCATGCCACGTCTTTGGCCTTAGGTGAAATTATTTTTTTATTTCCTTTTATTCCTTTCCACTCTGCGAATAGCCTGTCCTCTGGAGTAATCAAGTTACAGCTCATTGAAATTTTTGTGCTGTGGGATAGTGCGAGCTTAGAGAAACATAGGATCACGTACAGCTTTTTTTCCTCTTCACTCTGAAACATTAATCTGGCATAAAGTTAAAGCAATTCTTGCATTCACAGTCAGTTTTTTTCCTTCCCTCACGATCAAGATAGTAATATGAACACTTAAACTGAGTTAAGCCAAGGACTGTAATTCCAATGCGTGATCACCTGTCTGGACCACAGAGGTCCCAGATGAACGTGTTCATTATTCCCATTGCATACTATATCTTTTCTAAGGAAAAACCTATACAAAGCTAACAACAACAACAAGAAAGGGAAAAGATATAAAAAGAAATGAAATATTATAGTAAAATAGGAATAAAAATGGCTGATTGCAGAAGCAAAGGAATTAATTTCTACATTTCTCCCAACTTTTTCATACGCTCCCTAGCATATCCCTCAGGCTTTATATAGTCACTGTAGCAGTCAAAAATTCATAGTTAAAAACAGAAACTGTTACTTTCTGCCTGAATGGTGTCTGGTACAAGGAGACTACACGCTTGACTCTGCTTGGATGTCATTGTAATAAACATAATGAGTATTTGTGGTGGGTGAGCACTATGTCAAATTTCCACTATGAAGGATATATTCTTATGCAACGTATGAAGTACCTCTCTCAGTCTCAGTTGTATAACAGGACATTAGACTAAAATATGTTTTCAAGATATTTTTCTTCAAGCGGTACATTTATTTCCAAGGATAGGCACCACAACTAACTGTAAACAAAAGAGCCTCCACTTGTTTCAATCTACCGTCCCTGTGTCAATTAAGATGTAAATTAAATTTACTGAAGAAAATATTTAAATGACAAAACTCAAAATTAAAGTTGCTTATCTACTGCAGTCTACAGATACTAGGATTGTGTCCACACAGCCCTTGGCTTTTGCTGCTGCACCTCTGACATGACCAAAGCTACGCTAAATATTAGCTCGGACTTGGTGCCCCCGTAAGAGCAGCTCACATCTTCCAGTTCAGCATAGCTGGCCTCTAACCCTTGAGCATAAGCAGGGTAAGTTTCAAATGAAGTATAAGCATAGTTGAAGAATGAGGTAGGAAACAGTGAACCTACTCAGGAGAGGAAGAGAAGTCATAAAAGATACTTATTTCAAAAGGATCCATCAGTCTTGCCTAGACTGGAAGTTTAGAGTGGGCCAATGAAATGCTCTATGAGCAGGAAAAATACAGCAGGCAGCAGAGAGGACCTTGCACATATCCCAGTTTGTGAGACAGGTCTCTTTAAAAGAAGGAAAGCTTAAAGACCTGTTTTAGAGCGTGTTTAGGAACTGCAACAGAATAAGTCTGTAACAGTGGTCAAGAGAGGCTTATAGTCTGAAATATAAATCAGACAGACATCCTAACTCTCTGCTTTCGAAGAATAAATGGAGATAAAGGAGATCAGGTTTAGTGTATGTGACAACAACTATAGGCAGTTTTACTGCTGCAAATTCCATATGAAACTTTTATGACCCTGTTCACACTAAGGGACATTTTTTTCAAGATTGTGGGTAAGGAATTAACCACATGGTTTCAGTTAATGTCAGTGGCAGCTGGGCAACCGCTAGCAATTTCCAGTTAGTTCACAACAGGAGTTCCCTCTGCAGGACCCGTTTCCATATACAGGAGACCACAGAATAAACTAGTTCCTTTTAAAATGCACCAGATCAGGAAACGCTGATTTGTTTTCCTCTTTTCCTAGAAAATATTTATCTCAGAAAGTTAAAAAAGGAGTGAAGGCTACTTAGCGGCGTATTTTCCTGCTCATTTGAGAGTAACCAGCTCACATAGCCTAGAAAACACTATATTGGGAAGGCCATTGAAAGCTAATCCAGCTCAGTGAAGATTCAGCAATGCAATATCCTCTTAATAACAAAAATTCAGAACGGAGGGGCAGAGCTAAAGCTGCCTGCTGCAGCCGACCAGCATCACAAACAAGTTATGCTTCTCCTTCCTCCTGGCACAGCAAGCCCCCAGTGCCATTGCAACCTCCTGAGTGCTTTCTGCCTACAAGAAGCCTCTTGAGTCTTTTCTTTATGAGAAATAGCCTTTCACCAGGACACCTTTTTCCTTCCCCCATCATCACTCCTTCCCTCATAGAAATTTACTCTGGCGTTTTGATTTTATATCTGTGAGTAACAGATACAGAAATTATGATGATTCAACTGTTCTATCACTGAAATGACCGGGTAAGAACTAGCAACAGATTGATAACCTGGACTTCCTAAAGATAAAATGTGGATTACCTCTCTCTTATAGAAACAGATAGCAGGTATTGTTGAATAATATTGTTCTGCTATTCAGACAACCATTCTACATGTAAGAGGAATCCATCATTCCTCTTTCAAGCATGTACAGATGTACTGGTTCATTGCTGTCAGTAAAAGATAAACTGTGTGTATGTGGGCAGACTGACCTTTTTCTGGAAATCACCTATTATGACTATGCCTTTAGGTTAAATGTTGTAATGGTACTTTTTGAACAACTTTATTACTTTAACCAGGTTTAATTTTTTGAATGAGGAAATCAGTAAAGAAACGAAACTGCAAAATGTATTTCCTCTCAGTTCTCTTTTGAGAAAGAAGGAAAAAAATCTTCAATGCAGTATAAAGTAATAATTCTAGTTAGCAATTGACCTAGTTACATATTCCTAAATAAAGAGAAAATAGACTATTATGGATGGTCTTTATACAGCACTAACAAGTAGCTGAAATTTTTTCTTCTTCTCTAAAAAGGTGTAATTTTCTGACCAGAAACTTGAGTGTCTACTATTCTTTCCTCCTGAATTATTTTCATGGATGCTGAAATGAAAATCTGCTTATAATTTACAAAATAGGAGCCACAATTCTAATAATTCCTTTTCTGACTTATTATGCTAAATGAACTAAAGCAAAGGCATTTAAGACATTATAACATACGCTAGCAGCATTAGATATTGCAAAATTGTCATTGCATTTAACATTCAGGCATGTTCAGCTGATTATAAAAGCCTTTAAAAAAAGAAAACTTCCACTTAAAGCCATGGCCAAAGGTAAATAGGGAAATCTGAGATACTGAGAGGGTGCCAGAGAAGTCAACAAAATAAGGATATACTCATATAATTATAAGCAATTGAGTAAGAAGATATTTATGAAGTTCTATCCCTTACTTGAGATACAGTAAATTATTTGATTGTCGGTTACAAAAAAACTCTGATGATTTAAGGTAACCCATTTTACTTTGCAGTTTCAGTAGATTAGAAGCACATGTACTCAGTCATATACCAGATATCAGTTTAGAGGGACTAACTTCCTAAGATAGATAGAACAGATCTTTGAATATGTATTTTATTGTTCACAATTATGTGACCATTTATGCCCCCATAGGAGGATGAAAACCTGGGCCTTATGAGCAGAATAGAGTTTAATATCTCATTTGCATTATTTTCGCTCTTATTATTGTTAATACCTCCTTTTTTTTAATGGTGTTCAAACCAGCATCCATTTTAACATAGCACACGCAGCCATGAGCTCATCATGAGAAAGAGATTGCACTGTTGGACATCCTGGGGAATGAGTATAGCCTACAAAACTCTTATTAACAGTTACTTGAAAGCAGTGTTGGATTGCACTCTGAACTTTTCCCTTAAACCCAGAATACAGAGTTCCAGTATATCCCACCGGAAATGAAATTGGATTTCTTGCCTCTCCGGTTTTGTGTCGTCAGGGTTCTTCAGGCCCCAAAAGGCAGGTTGGCTGCCTACTGCCTAGTGATGGAGAGAAACTATAAAATCAATACTATTGCACCAGCCTAAGGAGATGCAGTTCATGAGATCGAGCAAACTCTTACCCAAAAGCCAGTGTGTCATGCAGAAGGTCTGTGCTTTCAGGGGACCAGTCACAGAATCACAGAATCACAGAATGGCCAAGGTTGGAAGGGACCGCGGGAGATCAGCTAGTCCAACCTCCCTGCTCAAGCAGGGTCCTCTAGAGCACGTTGCGCACAATCATGTCCACGCGGGTTTTGAATATCTCCAGAGAAGGAGACTCCACTACCTCTCCGGGCAACCTGTCCCAGGGCTCTGTCACCCTCACAGGAAAGAAGCTTTTCCTCAGGTTTAGATGGAACTTCCTGTGGTTCACTTTGTGCCTGCTGCCTCTTGTCCTGTTGCAAGGCACCATGGAGAAGAGTCTGGCCTCATCCTCTCCACACCCCCCCTTCAGATACTTGTACACATTTATGAGATCCCCTCTCAGTCTTCTCTTCTCCAGGCTCAACAGGCCCAGCTCTCTCAGCCTTTCTTCAGAGGAGAGATGCTCCAGGCCCCTCATCAGCTTCGTAGCCCTCCGCTGGACTCTCCAGTAGCGCCACGTCTCTCTTGCACTGGGGAGCCCAGAACTGGACACCCTACTCCAGGTGAGGCCTCACCAGGGCTCAGCAGAGGGGCAGGATCACCTCCCTCCACCTGCTGGCAACACTGCCTAATGCACCCCAGGATACCATTGGCCTTCTTGGCCACAAGGGCACATTGCTGCCTCATGGTCAACTTGTTGCCCACCAGCACTCCCAGGTCCTTCTCTGCAGAGCTGCTTTCCAGCAGGTCAACCCCCAGCCTGTACTGCTGCATGGGGCTGTTCCTCCCTAGGTGCAGCACCCTGCACTTGCCTGTCTTGAATCTCAGGAGGTTCCTCTTCACCCAACTTTCCAGCCTGTCCAGGTCCCTCTGAATGGCAGCACAATGTTCTGGTGTGTCAGCCACTCCCCCCAGTTTAGTATCATCAGCAAACTTGCTGAGGGTGCACCCTGTGCCTTCATCCAGGTCACTGACTACATTGAACAAGACTGGACCCAGGACTGACCCTTGGGGGACACCACTAGCTACACGCCTCCAACTTGACTCTGCGCCATTCACCACAACCCTCTGAGCTCGGCCATCCAGCCAGTTCTCAATCCACCTCACTCTCCACTCATCCAACCCACACTTCCTGAGCTTACCTAGGAGGATGTGATGGGAGACAGTGTCCAAAGCCTTGCTGAAGTCCAGGGAGACAATATCCACTGCTCTCCCCTCATCTACCCTCATCAGCCAGTCATTCCCTCAGAGAAGGCTATCAGATTGGTCAAGCATGATTTCCCTTTGGTGAATCCATGCTGACTACTCCTCACCACCTTCTTGTCCTCCAGATGCTTAGTGAGGACCTCCAGGATGAGCTGTCCCATCACCTTTCCAGGGATGGAGGGGAGGCTGACAGGCCTGTAGTTTCCTGGCTCCTCCTTCTTGCCCTTTGTGAAGACTGGGGTGACACTGGCTTTCTTCCAGTCCTCAGGCACCTCTCCTGATCTCCAGGACCTTCCCGAGATGGTGGAGAGTGGCCTAGCAATACCATCCGCCAGCTCCCTCAGCCCTCGTGGGTGCATCCCATCGGGGCCCATGGATTTGTGGATGTCAAGTTTGGACAAAAGATCTCTAACCTGATCCTCCTCGACCAAGGGAGAGTCTTCCTTTCTCCAGACTTTCCCTCTTGTCCCCAGAGTCTGCAATTCCTGAGGGCTGGCCTTAGCAGTGAAGACTGAAGCAAAGGCGGCATTCAGCAACTCTGCCTTCTCTGTATCCTTCGTCACCAGGGCACCCACCCCATTCAGCAGCGGGCCCACATTTTCCCTAGTCTTCCTTTTGCTCTTGATGTATTTGAAGAAGCCCTTCTTGTTGTCCTTGGCATCCCTTGCCCAATTTAATTCCAAATGGGCCTTAGCCTTCCTTGTCACATCCCTGCACACTCTGACAACGTCCCTATGTTCCTCCCAAGTGGCCTGTCCCCTTTTCCACATTCTGTAGACTTCCTTCTTCTGTTGGAGTTTGGCCAGGAGTTCCTTGCTCATCCATGCAGTTCTCCTGCCCTGCTTCCTCCTCGTAGGATCCTGAACTCCACCATCTCATGGTCACTGCAGCCAAGGTTGCCCCCAACCTTCACATCTCCAACCAGTCCTTCCTTGTTTGTTAGTACAAGGTCCAGCAGCACCTCTCCTTGTTGGCATTTTCCACCACCTGGGTCAAAAAGTTATCCTCAGTCCTCTGCAGGAACCTCCTCGACTGTTTGTGCCTAGCTGTGCTCTCTTCCCAGCAGATGTCAGGGTGGTTGAAGTCCCCCATGAGAACCAGGGCCTGTGATCGTGAGGCTACTTCCAGCTGTCGGTAGAAGGCCTCATCGACGACTTCTTCCTGATCAAGTGGCCTGTAGTAAACCCCCACAACTGTGTCGCCCATTTTAGCCTGCCCCTTAATCCTTACCCATAAGGTCTCCACTTGCTCTTCATCCACCTCTAGGCAGAGCTCCATACATTCTAGTTGCTCCACCACCTCACCCTACTGGCCTATCTTTCCTAAAAAGCACAGTCCCTGCGACGCAGTGCTGCCTGGGCACCGCAAAGTTTGAGACGTGGATTCAGGGTGAAATCTGCATTTCCCCCACTGAAGACATTATTTGCTGGCAGTTTGGTAATGATGATTGCTAAAAGAGCACTTTCCACTCACTGGGCACTAAAAAGGGGCTGACATCCTGCTCACCATTTTCTCCCAAACAGTACACAGACACCCACTTACAGCTATCTGGAAAGTAAGCACATCTCTGGAGTGGGAGAGTGGATTGCACCTGGGATTATATCTGGGCTCAAATTGTGCAAGTCAAATCTTGATGAAGCAAAGCCTCTATCCTGCCATTTCCCACCTGCCTCTGTTTTATCCTGTTCGAGTGGAGGGGTGAGTGCTGAAATGCGTCATCTTCCACTATTATCAGCTCTCTGCTGGAGTATTTCACTAAACCATCTTAATTGCTAAAAGCTTGCATTTCGATCCCTCATAAATACTGCCTAAAATCAATTGGTTGTCAGGCAACAGCTGCAATGTTCACTGTGGCTGGTTCCCAGAAAAATGGTTAATTCTGAAAAATGTTAATAGCTTCAACCATCAGTTGAAAGATTTAATAATCAAAATTTGAATTTACTCCCTCTTCCTCCCAAAAAAGTTTAAGGCAGGTTAACCTGTCAAGAGCAGCATCACTACAGATCCAGCTGAGGCAGACAAGGAGGTTGTATATCCTCATTAATACCATAATTGGCATCTGGAATCTGTTCCAAAATTCTGATTTACTTTGTAACAGAGGATTATGGCTGAATTTGGAGTTCTTTACGGTCTGCAGAGGCTTGTGAAATTCAAATATAAAAACTGTCAGTTAAACATTTCATGAAAAGCCCTACCTTATACTAATCCAAAGAAACACGAACAAGTGCTTGAGGGGATGAAAATCCACAATATGTTTTGGTAGCGGCTAACCGCTTACAGAAACATTAACATTCCTGGGCAGGGTCGCTCTGTGAGCTTCTAAAGTAACTTAAGAGTTAGCAGGATTCAGTCCTTAATAGACTTCCAACGCTCTGAAAAAAATAGTCAGCTAGAAGCCTCTAGTTTTTATGAATTATTAATGTTGGCTCTCTCTCTTTTTTTCCCCCCTTGGTTTTGCTTTTGTGTGCATGGTGAGCTGAGTAATTCAATAGACTGAGGGAGACATGAATAGATATGCTAACTAGCACCAGGGCTAACCTTTAAAGTTCATTAAAGCTGTCAGCTTTCAATGAAATATTTTCATTTTTCTTTTTCTGAACTGGAATACAAACATTGCTTGTACATTTGGTGCCAGCAGGGGTGCCCCCAGGAATCAGCTTTTAAGGCTTTATTTATTTATTTATTTATTTTTAAGTAGAAAACAGGTTCAAGAAAGGTGTCAGTTTTAGAGTCCTCATTTACAGACTCTGTCACGTGAATGTGTTCATGTTGTGCCAGTAGCTTCTCTCAGTTCTCATTACAATCATTGTCATCCGAACAAAGTATAGGGATTTGAATATCTCACACATTGTCTCTCTGAAATGGCAAGATGTAAGGGGAGAAAAAAGAAGCAGAAAGCGGGGTAGGGGACTTGAGATGTTACACCAGCATGTGGGTTGGAAGTGGAAGGGAAATTTCCTAAATTTAAACAGCAATTTGAAAATTAGAATAGGAAAGATTTTTGGAACAGTTGATGAAAAGGCAAATATAGCATTCACTTCTAATAAGTTGTTCCTTCTAAAGATTTTCAGATGTGACAAAAAGAAAAGGATCATGATAATCCAGCAGCTACTGTACTGCATCCTCACTGGCCATTACTAAATTAAAAATAGCGATCGCCATGAATCCCAAGTACTTGAATCTAGAATCTAAAGAATTCCCAATATTATTCCTAATTTGTTGAACTGGAAATCAAAGCACAGTAGCTGAAGTAATAGGAGAAAAGTTAAAAGTCAGGATCAAAATCCAACTCCTCTTTCCTCTTTTTAATTTTTTTCTTCCTCCTTTTTCATTACTTTTGAATAAGAAATGTCACCAAATTTCTCCAAAGCTCAACACTACAATTTCTGCATTCTTGTTCAAATGAATGGATCCTACCAAGCTAAATTCACAATCTGCTTCAAGATTGGAAGTCACTTAATGCTATGAGGAAATCAGATACAGCTGTTTTGATAATACCTGTACTTTAGGCCCCCCTCAAATTGCAATTGCAACAGGTATTTCTATAACGCTTGGAAGGAAGACTGAATTTTCATTGCAAGTACATGGTTCTAGTCAGGTTTACAGGCAGACTACCTAAAGCTGCTAGGGCTTGAACATATTTACATGGGTATATCATAATGATTTGATCTTTGTAAAATGAAGAGTTTGTCCTCAGCAGTGGTGATAAAAATTATGTGTTTTTTTTTTCTTTTTTCAACAGAAATTAGTATTATCCCAGTAAGGTAACTACAGCAGAAAACTGATTTACTACTTCAATTCCAATAGTGAAATTTTAAGTATCTTACTTGATTGGGATCATATTTAGGCATAGCAATCAGACCTGCTAGTGCCAGGTACTGTAAAGACTTCAGATATCAACACATCTATGAGGGACTGAGGTCAAGACCTGAGACAAAAGGGAAATATAATAGACAGAGTGGTAAAGCACAGTAAGCCTTCTCTGACCCTCTTATAATTTATGTGCAGCTTTACTGTTGCAACTATTTTTATATTGGTTTCTGAGAGAATGGTTGAAAATTCAAGGCCAATTTTGGCTTCTGATGACTTTGATAATTTATCAGCCTATTTTGCAGAAATAAAAAAACTGTTATTACACACTGTGTTTGACAGTGAGTCTCATCCAGAAAAAATTATTTCAATCCAGGAACAGGGAAGTGCAAAATGTACATACTGTATTACATAGAAAAGAGAACTTCAGAAAAAAAAATACTTGTGATATCAAACGTATTAAAGAAGATATCCTCCTAGTCTGAATTCTCTTGTGTATGGAAAGTGGTACTGGGAATGAAGACAGTAACGGACATAGCGTTCTCTAAAAGGATCACTGATATGACAGACCCCAAAGAAATGAAAGCTCTCCTTATACTCAGGTGGCAAAGTATTACCCTCACAGTGGTTAGTAATAAACTTGTTGTTGCAACATAACTAAGGTTTATAAGTTAAATCTATACAATATTTAGCTAGCTTTTTTTCCCCAGCCTTAGTTGTATCACAAAGACTCCTTTCAGCACAGTCTGCACTTTGTCTACCTGCTCCTTAGGTTCAGTTTTGCCTAGTAATTTGTTCTTGATCTTTCCTCCAAAACAATGAAGAAGTGTTGTTTCCTACCAGAATTTTGCTAGACGCACGGCCGTTGTTTCCAACAGCTTGTTTGTATGGGATTTCCTGACCTTCAACTTACTTTGGTTAGTTGAACCAAGATCTGAAAAATCTGGAAAAGATTGTTGTCTGTTTATAAGTGAAGGATACATCTGTCTATATTTTTGTACCATCAGTCAGCTAGTTCATCAGGCAAACTTCCCTCTACTCTTTCAAAATATTTCCTACATGGCAGTATGAACAATCCAGTCCTACACAGTAAACCACAACCTGTTTTGACCGCAGCCAGCACAGGCACTTCTTTCTGAGGCGGCAAGCTTGGATAGCACCATCCAGACCTCATGTAGATACTTAGCTGTTTCATGAAACTTCTGGCTATTTAATGAATATGATTTAACTACCTCTCTCTGCCTCTAAAATTATCATACATTATTGGATCAAACTTAGTGCTATCTGATTTACAATCGTTTCCAGGTAATTTTCTGTTATTCTCTCTTAATTTAAATTTTTGCATATATACATTAAAAAATCATAGTATTTTTCAATAACTCCAACCTATTTGTATAATAATCTTCTGAGCATATCAGGGATGGGGCCAATTTTGTCTCTGAATTGTATTATTAAAGTTGTCAACAGATAAATGACAAACTGTGTTATGCTCTTTCATTCAAACATTCACACCTTACTGAAAAAAAAACCAAACATATTGCTCTTAGAAAGATGAGTTTTCTGCAAATCCTATCATATGCAGAAAATCCAGTAAAGTTTTTAAAACACCTTCATGCCACTGGCAGATGTGAGGTATGAAGATGGAATTTACACGATGACTAAGAGCTATCACAATGCAGCATACTTTCGTGCACAGAATACAACCATATGTAAATCTAAATGCTATCATGTTTTTTATCCTTATCGTTTCATGACATTAAAAGAGCCTGGCAAAACTTCTCAGAAGAAGGTAATTTATTATTTTCACTTCTTAAGATAGCAAACTTGGACAGAGATAGAAGTGATCTGACCAAGACATAAGCCAATTGCAAAATCGGGACAAACTGAACAAGCTTGAAATCCCTCTTTCTCATTTCAACCAGCTGAAAACACTACTTGCAAATAGTCAGAGGTGAAAGACGCTTACAATTCCTCCACTGGGCTCTTCCCAGTGAAAAATGTAAAGAAACTATGCACTTCTTTTACAAAATATTACTGTAATCTCTTAGTATGGAATGCTAAAACTCCAAGGTCAGAAAGCAGATGCTGATATTTTTCAAAGTTAAGCAGGAGCAAATACTACATCATGGACAATACTAGTCATCAAAACACCTCTTTACATTATTTACCTCTTTCGGTGTCTCACCTGTCTAGTGAGGCTGACAATAAGCCCATTCAATTTACCCATGATTAGCATGCCCTGGAGATTTCAAAGTACTTTATCTTTTCCATATTTATTTTTAAGGATGTTAGTCCTTAGAACAATGGCTCTGAGCAACCTGCTCCTTCTCTAGCCCTGTGTTTGAATAATTTCATTTTTCCTAAACAGTTAACACAAGACATTAACTCAATGAAGAATGAATTAAGGATGGATTTGCCAAGATGGAATAACCTCTTCTACTTTCCTTTTCTCCTTCCTTGTATGTGTGCCCTTGTTTTCTTTCATTTTGGGGGGAGGGTGAGATTTAGAGGACACATCAGGTTTTTTTGGATTTTGGTTTCTCATCTCCCAAGAAAGCAATAAACCTTGGGAGTTTGATCTCCCTGCCAGAAGTTTTACGGAAGAGAGATTAAAGAGTTTACCTGTGTCATTTGTTTTCACTTTGAATCATTGGAAATACAGATTGCTAGTTGACTATGCATAGTTATGAGCATTAATCTTCAGACCCCCTCAATGATCTCCTACAATTTCCAGATGGGCACGCAATAGTGGAACACCGTATATGCAATACTGAATTTGCTAGGTTTGCAAATCATCACAAAATCCTAAACACAAAGTTATAAAAATACACTGCTTTAAGGGGAAGGCAGCGTATAAATAAATACAGTATACCTGCTTCCTTCAGATCAAACTGCATTATTCTGATCATGCTAGTTCAACATTGTTATTAAAAAGAAAAATGATTAAAGAACTGCCAGCATCAAGGTCTCTAATCTCTCATGCTTTCTCCACCCCTCTAGTGTTTTAGCCAATACAATTACCTTTCATATGAAATATCACAACTATACTTTGCAATGGACATCGATATGGATGCAAGAGACAAGATGGAACAAAGACAAAGAAGAAAGTATTCCAGTAGCTAAATGAAATTCGAATTAGGGGACAACATTCTTCTTTCTTTCTTTCCAGAAAGAAAAGCTTCATAACTGTCTTCTTAATGAAACTTTTTGCTGCCCATAGTGCAGAGTCACAGGACAGGGTGGAGCAAGCATGGAAACAGACTACCGGTTAAGAAAATGTACAGATGAATTATCCAAGGAGGCCTGTATTGCCAAGAAGAGATTTGATAATTTGTTCTTGAATGAGGAACCTAAAGAAAATTTCCAAGCCTGGGCCAAGAAGAAGCCAGGTGGTGCCCAGAAAGAAATGGAAAACGTTAAGTTAGAGGCAAAATTCATCAGACAGGTACAATCTCATTTAACGAGGAACATCAGCATGTCTGAGATTCCAGCTGAGACTGATATGATGAAAGGGGCAATCTTAGGTAGTCAAGCTAAAAGGGCTTGCTCCATGAAAGAAGGCACAAGGATGGGCTGGGCTGGGCTGGGCTTACCTCATCACACCTCACCCCAACTATGTTTTGGTCCTGATATATCCTCTAGTGATGAGTACATTGGAGGTAGTGAAGTTCAGATCTGCCTAATCACTTGTTGTCTTTCTAAATGCACCCTCCTGTAGTTTCAATGAGATAATGATAGTCATCTTCCTGGCCTGTCTTCATGAGCAGCTGCTGTGCTCCACCTGAGTGATGGCTGCATTTCACTGATCAGCAGAGTGAAACACTTGATGTTCTTTATCTTTCCCAGAAGGATTTTCTAACATTTATTTAGCTTGAACCTGTAAATTTGAAATCCCACAGAGACAAAGACCTATAAAAACATGTAGTTTTAGTGTAAAGGTAGTACATAAGTGTATCGGGTACATACAGCTAAGAATAAATATACAGCAGATGACAATACAGACTTCTTTACATATGAATATATCACCCACTGTACACATTAATGCATATTATTGCAAATTCCTAGATGTAGCAATGTTAGGGAAAAAATAAACAATTTAATAAATGAAAATTACACAAAATCACATATAATAATCCTAATGGTTTACCTATAGAAATCTCTCAGTAAACTAGTAAATTATAACAAAATATTGCCTAATAAGAAGAGTATAATTTATACATATTTCAGTTCTTATGTTATCTTTTTCACACTCCTTTTGCATAGGGCAACAAGAAACTGAAAGTACAGAGATTAATTTAGGTAACAATTACCACAATTCACAATTGCATTAGCACCTATTAAGGTTCATTGTTCTCTGGAAATTTTAATGATACATTCCTGAGTGAATAAAAGCAGAAGATGATTAGGAATAAAATTGTTTCTATGTATGCTGGCAGGACTGCTGAGCATAATTATACATTTCTAGGGCGACCTGTTTGGAGTTTACTCCATAATTTTATGTAAATTTTGAATAATTTCATTTCTGCAGGTTAAATGCTAATGTATTTTTTTCAATGCACAGTTGAGTTGTATGAGTACTAATGGACACATATTGCAATTGGTGGAACTGGCTTCAGATAAAAGTCTAGTGCATTTCAGAATGATAGACTTTTACTTTATTTTTATAAAACATTCTTCATCTTTTTTTTAACTTCATTTTTATAAAACATTCTTTAATAAAACATTTTTATAAAACATTCTATTTTTATAAAACATTCTTTATTTTTAAAAAACATTCTTCCTTCATACTCTTACTCTTGAACTAGCTGCCAACAATTTCAATCAGCTACTGGATATTAGCTATATTATCTATATTCAAATCAAAAATCCAATCCAAGAAAAATATCCTTTAGGGCTTTTTTTTCCTATTTTTCTCCTCTTTTTCCTGATTTATTCACTGCATGATGCAGGCTTAAATCAGCTTATGCAGCTTCATGTAATACAGTTGCAGTAAGCAGTACAACATGAAAAGCCAAGGAGAGGAAAAAAAAAAAAAAGAAAGAAATCAAATACCCTGAAGACAAATGTGTGGGATTAGGGTTGTGCAAAGTTTGCCTGTTTAGATTCACCTGGATTTCAATGAACCAAACTGCAGAAATCCTGGGAGAACTACTTTTGTTCTAGTTTAGGTTCAATCTGCAAGCCAAAACAAAGCAAACTTAAAGATGCTTGCAGATTGTGGGCATGAAAACAAAAATTGAGAAAAGAAAAGCAAAAAAAGGGTATATCATACCTAATTTCTCCAATTCTTTTCCAACTCCTAACCTTATCTTCACATTTTTTCTTCTGGTTCCTTTCCTAGGTTTAAACCTGCTCAAACTGAGTATGGATGGCTGCTTCCCACAGCCTGGCAGGAAGACCAGACTCTCACCTCCCACCAGAAGAGGCTTTGTAAAATTTTTTTTTAAGAATCAGCTCTCATGCACGGATCCATGTCCACCTCGTTTTGCTCCTCTGGTACAGCTGTTTTATGGGGCCGCAGGGGACAGAGGGTCATCTGCAGTTGCAGATTTTAATTCCTCCATTGTCATATTGATATGAAGATGTTTCAGGCCACGTGCAGCAGTATTGCTCAGGTTTCTGTAAGCTGAACTCCAGCCAGGACATTATGAATTAGCACACAAGCCTTTCAAGAAACAGCAGCAACACGAATTGGATTAACATGTACAAAAAAAAGGGGAATCGTGTTATACCTTGACAAAAGCTACTATCAGGAAAATTAGACCTTAAAAAACCTTGAAATATCACACTACAAAAGGATACCATCTGAACTTCTCCCAGAAGAGCATGGAGAGGAAAGCAGGTCAGCTGGCTGTTCTTTAGAGCTTAGAGAAAAATGGCTTGATCAAAGTTACTGGATGATCAGGAGGCTGTTGGGAAGTGGCCTTGTATTGAAACTCAGTGAGATTTTTGCAAGATTTAGCCGCACAAGCCGTAAGCTTGCGATGTCTCCCAATTATGTGCTTGCCTTTCTTTCTCCCTTTGCTACAAATGAATCTAATAATTTTATCTATTCCTGTAGCAAACCGGTAAAGATTTTGTTTTTTAAGAATCTTTGGTTTTCATTATATTTCTTTCACTAGATAAGATACGAAGAAGTGAAACTAGGTTGATAATTTGTAAGTATGAACGAAGAAGAGAGTGCAACAAGAAGAGAGTGCAAATATAATAATGCCTACTGCAGAACTAATCAATTTCCCCTTAACAAAAAAAATTGGGCAGCTTAGTCATCAGTGAGTGCATCTGCTCAGTAAATAACCAAGTGGTTTTGCTTCCCTAAAGCATCTTTTTTGCCTTGTGGTATAGGGTGGGTCTGCAACTAAAGTTCGAAGTTGAAACGTAGCTTTCTCCAATAATTAGGGTCAATCCATCAGCCACTCACATGATTCTAGAGCTTTCCATCACTATCCAGTGCTTAACATGGGTAGGAGAAGTAATCTGAAAACTGAAAAAAAGGAAAAAGATAATAAAAGAAGAAAACTTACTCTGGTTACTAAAATTCTTGTTCAAGTAAAACACAGTATAATGTGATATTATGTGTAGGAGAATATTGTATATATATGTATATAAAGCCTCTTCCAAGGGAATCCACTTCAGTTCAACTACTAAATATATTAAAATAATTTCTGTTTCCAAAAATTGTGTTTACCGATATCACAACAACCCCCTGATAGGAATTTCTAGTTAAAGTTCTTACCTCTGTGCCTTATCATTATCTACTTCTCTGTTACCTCTTCCTTTAATATGCCTTTTCTACTGTGCTCCATAGGGTATTTTATTCTAAAGAGTAAAGCATATTAACCAGCTCTGAGGATTTTTATAGACAATTTGATTTTATATTTAGTTATGAAAGAGGACCTCTCCTCTTCTAAAAAAAAAAAAAAAAGTTTTATTGTATGTTACTTACCATTTACCTTAAAGAAAAATGAAATATTGGTCAAACTGTTCATATTTAAAACAAAAACCTCTTTGTGGAACAGTAGGTAGATGACTGGCCAGTTTGAATAGAAAGCAATACCTATCAGAAGAACTAAATGTTCCTAGGATTTTAGAAGACAAAAATATTTTTTTGAATTATTTCACAAGTATCTCATAACAGTCAGAAAAAAAAAAAAGGAAAGACACAGAATCCAGATATAGTTGCCTGAATTGCTCATTGCCTGTCTGCTAGGTGATGATTGCTATTTGTTTATCTTGTCAATGCCACTCTAAAGTGTGTTTGGAGAAGCTGATGCCAACCATTCAATCACTGCTAAATAACCTTAATCTCTTTTTTCCCTTTCCTTCCTCACTCCTGACCACCTACTACATACTAGAATAAAGTTGTCCATTTTGATTCCCTAAGCCATTTCACTGTGTTTGCCCCTTTACTCTTTCTCCCTCTGCACCTTTCCTGGCCTCCAGGCAGGGAGAATCATGGAAAATCCCAATTCTGGGAGACAGAATCAACCCTACCAGCATAATCCCTGAGAGAGTCTTTAATCTCCTTAATCTTAAAAATAGTCAGAGAGACTTCACAGCCGCTGTAGTACTTAGCTTGCCTTGCCATTTAAAATGTTTTTTCTGACATCTAACCTGAATCTTCCTTGCTTTATTGTTAGTGTACTGTTTCCTAGTCTACCCTCCATAGGCTTGGTTGTCTGGTCGGCTTTAGGAATATGAACACTACTATCTCTTCCCTCAGTCTTCCCTTCTCTGGGCTAAATAGCACAGATCTTGGAAATTTTTGTCACAAGTTGTATTTTCTAGCCCTCTCCACATGTTGTTGCTCTCCTTTGAGTCCTTCTAGAGCAGTATAGCACTTCAACTCATGCACAGTGCTCTAGTTAAGGCACCGATGGTGCTAAGAGGAGGACAGACATCACTATAGATCTTCCAGATTATACTCCCACTGGCATGGGAATCCCAGTTAGATGTTTATCTTCCTTCAAAGTGGGATGCTATTGCTATTTCACTGAATCACAAAACAGTTGGTGGTGGCAGGGTCCTCTGAAGATCATCTTGTCCAAACCTCCTACTCAAAGCAGGGTTAGCTACAGCAGGGGGCCCAGGACCTTGTCCAGTCAGGTTTTGAATATCGCGCAGGCTGGAGACTCCACAGCCTCTCTAGCCAATCTCTTCCAGCATTAGACCACGCTCAGAGTAAAAAAAAATTTTCTTATGTTTAAATGGAATTTTCTAGGTTTCAATTTGTGCCCGCTGCCTATTGCTGTGTCACTGAATACCACTGAGAAGAATGTGGCTCCCTCTTCTTTATGACATATATCAGATATTCATACATATTGATCAGATCTCCCCTGAGCTTTCTCTTCTCCAGGCTGAACAGTCCCAACTCTCTCAGCCTCTCCTCATATGTCAGATGCTCCAGTCCCTTCATCCTTGTGGCCCTTCACTGGAAATGTCCACATCTCTCTTGAGCCCAGAACTGGGCCCAGCACTCCAGATGAGGCCTCAGCACTGCTGAGCAGAGGGGAAGGATCAGCTCCCTTGACCTGCTGACAGCACTCTTCCTAATGCAGGCCAGGACATTGTTGGCCACCTTTGCTGCAAGGGCACACTGCCTACTATATCCACCAGGACCATTAGCTCCTTCTCCACAAAGCTGCTCTGTGGCTGGTTGGCCCCCAGCCTGTCCTGGTGCCTGGGGTTATTCCTCCTCAGTGGCAGGACTTGGCGTTACCCTTTGCTGAACTTCAGGAGGTTCCTCTCTGCTCACCTCTCCAGCCTGTCAACATCTCTCTGAATGGTAGCACAGTCCTCTGGTGTATCAGCCACTCCTCCCAGTTCCGTAGCATCTGCAGACTTGCGGAGGGTGCACTCTGTCCCATCATCCAGGTCATTAGTGAAGATAAGTGGTATTGGCTGCAGTATCTACCTTGGGGTACATCAGTTGTGACTGGCCTTCAGCTGGACTTCATGCCACTGATCACAATGCCCTGAGCCTGGCATTTGAGGCAGTCCTCAGTCCATCTCACTGCCCAGTTATCTACGTCATCAGTTTGCCTATGAGAACATTACAGGAGACAGTGATGAAATCCTTCATTTCCAGCTGTGATCAGTTTTAACCTCATATATTTTCCTGTTAATTACTGCACTCTCTGGCTTTTCCTGCGTTATATTTGTACAGCTGATTATTCGCCTACTGATTCATACCTTATATTTTCTGGCCGGTCTTCAACATCAGTAGAAGTGTATTGGTCTCAGACCACCGTTTCCCAACAAGATTTATACCTCTTCTCACTAGTGTCATCTAGGCTATGTAGGCATTACTTGTTTGTCAAAATGTCTTGTAAGGTATCCAGAGTGTCATCATCTCATTTTCTGTCCAGGTTTAAGAGCAAATCTTGTAGGTCTGATGTCTACTAGTTTCAGATAGACAAAATCAAAGGCTAGTAGCTCTATTTTTCTGCAGGCTGATCAAAAAAAGGGAGTCAAACTCATTTTGGTAAGACAGTTAAATTACGTCTTCAAAGACAAGTAAAAAGTAGGTCAGAGAGAGGGAAAGTGGGTACAGTATTATACAATGGAAGTGAATACTAATTGTAGGATGACAGTATGGTTTTTTCCATGGAGAAAAGATAATGTGCATAGTCAGAAACTTTACTTTCTTTTCACAGAGCCTTATCTCATGATACCTTTCTTACGTCTTGATGGGATGACATTTTGGCAGGATGCAACATAAACAGGACTTCACTGAGGCAGAAAAGTCACAGGACAAGTTGGTCCATCAGCTGCAATATTGAAAAAAAATACTTAAGAACCCTCAGAAATATTTAGCTGCACTGTAATAATAGCACTACTGCTAAGTGCTTCAAGTCAAACGAGTATAACTGCACACACTACCATTGCTTTCAGTCTGAGCCTGTCAGCATTTCTGCTTCCTCTGCATGGTCTGGATGTGTCACGTCCCCAGGAGCTGAAACTTGGCATACAGAATACCAGACAGGACACTATTTTCTTTAAAAAGAAACAGTGAACTTATTATAATGGACTTACTTGTACAGTGAAGTACAAAGAAAGAGCTAAAATGCTTCAGTTCATTACAACAAGTGAGGCATAAAGCAGGTAAAACATTGTATAGGAACATATACCTCTCCTTACAAGAAAATCCTTGTAAGGATTTCAGTCACAGAAAGTTGAAAGTAGAAATTCAGTATCTTCGGTGAACGCCTGGCTTCGTACCACCTTCACTCAGTTTAGACGTAAGAGATGTGGCACTAGAGACAGGGTGGAGGAAGGTCTACAAGTCCATGGTCATCTAGGTTCAGAAACCATGCACCTGCACTTAGCTGAGGGACACATAGGGCTACTTTCCAGGCGAGAAAGGAGGGAATTTTCTCTCAAGCGTCTTTTTTTTCAGTTTCTTGGCAGAAAAACAAATAAACAACTGGATTTAGACCTAAATAGCTGCAGCACATCTGTTTTGTGAGTCTGTGGAAATTTCACTGAAATTGAACCTCTGGTGATTTAGGGCTATTCTTTAAGGGGGCTTCCTTTCATGTCTAAATGGACCGTGTAAATCTACTCAGGCACTTTTAAATAAAAACCATCATACCTGTATGTGGAGACAGGCTTTTGCTGTTTTTGCCAAAAGCCTTACAATATCCTTGTGTTGTGTGATGGTTTTTCAGGCTGCCTCTGGACCAAAACTATTGATTCTGACAAATAACATTTCACAGGCAGTTAGGTTGCAAAGTAAAGCAAATACTTTCTAGTAGTACAGTACTTATTCAAATAAGCAATTCATCTGAAATGCAACTATACATAGAAACCACTGTTTGCCAAATGTGATGCTCAGGACTCTGAGGGGAGAGGAAGGAATAAAGAGCAGAGGAGAGCAAGGCAGATCACTCTATTTTCTATCAACTCCACTTTCATGGAGTTTGCAAAGACTGACTTTGCAAAGAGGCTGAAATGATAATTCTCAGATATAAACTCTCATATTCGTTTTACTATGTCCTAACACAAATACATCACCTCACAAACCAACACTGCTAACTAATTGCTAATTCAGCACTCCAAAGCAAGACCGTGAAATAGGGAGTATTATACTGTTACCATCTTCTCTGGTGGAAGAAGGGCAAAGCATGAGGTTGTCACAAAGAGCAGGGAGATATAAATTATGTCCACGAGAGCCTGAGCAATGCACAGCAGAGGGCAAAGGGAGAGCCACTTCAGTCTTCATGAGCTGGAGGAGGATAGGATTCAGCTTTCAAACTCTGAGAAACACTCAGGATGTATTTGAACTATCCTTCTGTACCAAGGCAGGGTTGTACACACTGCCACGTTATACCTCTGCTGCATGCCCTACTCGGGAAGCCTCATAACTATCAGTTCTTAATACATTTCAGAGGCGTATTCTTCCCCGAGTCTCTCTGTGGGAGGTGATTCACCTCCTGGAGCTTGAAGTGAAGCTACTAACACAATTTAATGAAAACTGCCAAAGTATAGTGTTTGGAAGCTTCAGGATTTGGGTTTTTTTGGAGTGTGAGAGGGTCAAATTAACCACAATTTTCCCATGGCCCCACAATTTTCCCATGGCCCAGGTTTCTGAGGATTTTGGCAGGAAAGTGGTGGTATCTGTACTTTACTCTAATTTACATTCCCTGGCAGCTGAGCCCTGTAAGAGCCCAAGAAAACGTGGTAGCTCAGCCTTGCTCACGCTGGATCACAAGGTGCATAACCTGAAGAAAGACAGGGTGAAGCAAGGCTGTCACTGCAGAGTGTTAAATGGCCAAGTGACCAGCGTCAGGCTCTTGTATTCATGGTGTCATTTAAACTTAGACCAAGGAAGCATTCCGAGGAGAAATGAGTCAGACGTCTATTCTCACTGTTTGTAACCCTGATATGACTCCAGAGTCTTACCTCTTTATTTGTGGTCCTTTCCCCGTACCAGTTTTCTTCGTGGACTAACCAAATCAGAAAGGCTATCCTCTGTGTGAATAAGGGGGGGTCGTGTCTTCCCGACTCCTCTCCCCTTGCCCCAACCAACACACACAGGCAACGAGCAATAAAAATGTTAAAAACAAACAAACAAAAAAATCAAACAAGTATTATTACGTTTTCTTTACCGCTTGTCAGGGTGCTGGGATGCCATAGCAGGGGTAGTGGATCAAGAGGCGGGATGGAAAAAAACTAGACTGACGAAGGATGCTGGAAGAAGCACCTTTCGCTGCACGTGCTACGAGCCGGCAGAAGTGCCTCACCACTCCCCAGGCAGAGGGGAAAGGGGGGAAGTGGCACATCAGATTTCCTTCTACAGGCTCTTCAATAAACAGGCATGTCCTTGCGTCCTCAATCAGCGGTAAATATCCATTTTCCCGGCTTCATAAAGTACCTCATTATGTTAAAATAACTTAGGCAAAGGACCTCGGGTTTTTTGCTATGTTTCAAAGAATAATGCCAAACAAAACAAAAAGCAAAAGGGAAAGAGAGATGCAGGCACCCTGAGCAGTGCAAAACCCAAGGAGAATATCAACAGAGCCTCTCCCAGGTCGCTCTGCCCAGGCTTGGTGGCAGACAGGCTTTTGGAAGCCCCTTCAGTGCGGTTGCAAAAGGAATGTTTTCAGATCCACCCAGCTCAAACAGTGCTATCTTTTGTCTGTTTGAGGATTACGTTACTTTAATCCAAACCTCACACAGATGAAAAGTAACAAATTCATCATCTTCATACACGGCTGGCATCTGTATGTATGTTTTCTATGAGGAAATTTTATTGAGGTTAGGCTAGTGATTCACTAGTAAAAATAAATAAATAATCTAAATAAATAATAGTGGGTGTTATGGCTTTTTTTTTTTTTTTGAAACTCGTTTCACAAAGGCAGAAAGTAAACTGTCAACTACACGATAAGAAAAAAAGGAAAAATAAAAACAGAAAAAGCAGAAATTGAAACAATTATTAGATTTCATCAGTATGCTCTACAACTGCCTGACGTCACTTCTGCTGCGAATCTCTTCACCACATTATATCTTGCATTTTTATTATCAGTTTTACACAAAATATTACATGCAGTATAATTTGAGCATTCTGAAAGCATGTTTGGGCAGGATGACTGTGTCTGTTGAGACTCCTAGATTACTCCTATTAGGGGGTGAATGTCATGCTATTTGTCATCTCAAAAGGTAATTTTCCCTAGACTTGTATTAAGGTCTCCTATTTTATGATAACCTGCATATTATGTTGATCTGGGCATTTTTCATGAACCCACTCATTGGACAGGCACCTCTACTGCAGCCTTACAAAATTTTACTTGCTAGGGATAATAAAAAAAAATATATATATATATAAATATACACACACACACACACACACATATATATATGTGTGTGTGTGTGTGTATATGTGTGTGTGTGTATATATATATATAAATTATATTTATATTTATTTATATATTTTGCAGGGTGAATAAATTTTTTTTCCATTTCATCAATCATTCCAAAGGGCAGTTGAGTCCCTGTGCGCATGCCATAAAATTCAGGACAATTTTGCATATGAAAAGTAGTATATATGTAAGAGTTAATTTACTGACCTGAGAAAACATTATATTAGGAGGAATCAAATTCAGCCTGGATTAAACATTATTATCTGGCAGCTATCTTGTAGCAACAGATCTAGAATTCTTTACCAACAGAGTTGAACAGCGAAGAGGTGCAATATTTTGGCTTTTTAATGCAATTTGTTGATACATTTGTATGCTGGTGAATGGGCCGCTGTGCAAGAAGGATGACTGGGTTTGAATTGGCTGCAAATTCTGCTATACACCTTGCATGACAGGAGGAGGAGACCCACTGAAAGAGAAGAGCATGCATATTCTAACTATTAGGCATTAAAACAATTTGCTAGATGTTGCATATTGCTTAGAAGCAGTACCAAAGCTTCACAGAATAAAGGTCAGGGACTCGCTTTAAGGATAAAGTCCTCAATGATAACCAACCTTTTGGACCCCTCTTAGGCTTCAGAGTAACTTGTGATCCTAATTGAAATTAAATGGAGGGAGGCAGAGAGACACACTGCTCTTGCCAGACTATACACTGCAATAAAATGGAGCAGATTTAGCTGGTGCATTAATTTCTTCTCAAGGCGCACTCCAAGGGGCTGATATAGACACTAAATCAAATCCACAGTTTTATCTGAGTAGGCCTCAGCACTCCAGTCAAGAAGCAAAACAGGTGCAGATCCTTTTGGCAATAGCTTACACTTCCTGTGGATAAAGGGAGCAATTTTCTGTTCCCTCAGGTGCTGCTCTATGCTAGCTCTCAGTGAGCCTAACAAAATACCCAGGCTGCTCTCACCTCAGAGGAAGAAAATACAAACTCTAAATAAATCAGTCTAACATTTCCTAGAGCCCTTAACGTGGAACAAAGTCAATTCTCTTTGCCTCCTCCCCTTTTTTTTACATAATGAAGTCTACAACTCCAATCACCCCCAATATGTCAGAAGCCAGCAAGTATAAACGCACTCATTCATATAATTTGAACGATAATCGAAATTAAGCAGAAAGAGGGGATAAATTTATCAAACTTGTGAGAATATTCTAGGAAAAAGGGAATTTCCTGAGGTAACTGTCCTTGACCTGGCTCTTTAATCGAGTGAAATTTCATCACTTTATCTAATATCATGCTTCATGCTCCAGGCTCCCAGCAATTCTATTTTAGTGTGGTCTAATGGGCAGCTGACACATCCACTCAGCGCCAGGCTGCATAATATGTGCTGACACACTGTGTGGTGAGCACCCTATTGAGAGCTGTTTATTTGTGCCTGGCAAGGAAAAATTTCATCCAGTAAAGCCTCTTCATAACAATTTCAGTCTCAGTTTTCAGGGCCTCTGCGGACTTGGCGTTTCGAGAGGTTCGGAGGCACTCACCGGGGAATGCAGTTGCTTATTTGGGTGGCTGTACATTATCTGACTCTAGGTGAGAGGTTGTGAAAGCACCAGCTATGGTTGTCTGAAACCCGAATCTAGATAGTGTAATGAAGAGTGTCATTCTAACTGCTTTGCAGGCAGCTATTCGCAGAGCCCCTGATTCAATTTGATATTTGGAGGTTAACGCTCTGTATTGGGACTGAAAATAGGAATGCACACGAAAAGCTTTTATATTTATTCAGTTCAGTAAGCGTGGCAAACTCATCAACAGCTATTTGTACACTGTAGGCATGGTGGGACTTACTTTGATGTTCTGATTTATGCTTGCTATTTTTCCTGCAATATTACTTTAGAGTAGAAGAGACTCAAAAAAAAAAAGGCTCTCAACATAATAGCAAAGGACATTATCATAAAGAAAACAACACAAGAAAATAAAGGAGTGATGCAATCACAGAGATTTTGGCCTTTAAACCTTAGGTGGAAATTAAATTCACTATATAGAGACCAAAAATGCATTTCGTATACACATAAAAATTGCCAACATATTAGGACGTTTCTTTGGATAGCTCTCTTATATATTAGCTACAAAGAAACATACAAAGTATGTAAAATAAGTTATATGCACATATAGATAACAAAAGAATAAGTGCACCAAAGAATTCTTTAGAATTTGTGTCTCATCAACCGATTCATACCAGGAATTGTACCCAAATTATACCTAAAAATACAATTACTGATCAGCTCTAGATTTAAAGCAGTCTGAGTGGAAAAATAATTCATTTTGGAAACATTATCTGAAAGTTATTTCTGATTTTTATCTAACCTTAATTATATAATGTCTGCATTTTCTGAAAGGAATTACGTGACAAACACATTCACCATACATGTACGCTATGTACAAGTATATCTTTCAGGAAATGCGTTTTGACCTTGACAGTGTTACAAAAGTAACCTCAGCTTTTTCAGTCTCTTGCTTTAGAATATTCAAAGTCAGGTCTTTTGTGTTTCAATAATTGGCTATTTGGGAGGAAATCACGAGAAAATTTTGCAAATAGGAAAAAAAGTCAAGTCTTTTAGACATAATAAACTTACAGACATCAGTTATATTCACCATTGATGTCTATACATTTCTAGAATCAGAATTACTGGGTTTAAAAGCTTGGCTGTTTCACTAGAGAGTTTGCAAAGAGCGTAATTGCTCTTATTCTGATTAGGAACTCTGCAGGGGAGGGTGCTTTTGAGATTTTTGAATCTAAAAGGGCAAAATTATTTCAACATAGAATATATATCTGCATTTAGTGCTGTCTAGAGAGTTTTGATGAAAAATCTATGTACATTAATAATGCTTTAGAATTGCAGTTAGCAGGAACTGAATGTAGGAACAGTGTTTCTTTTTTCTTTTTTGCAGAGAAAATGAAACTGAAGGGCCAGACGAATTTATGTTTTTCAGATTGCATCAGCTTCAGATTCATTGTTATCTGTGCAGGGTTTTGTTTGCTTTGCATAACTGAATATCTTCGTGAAATACTTTATTTTAAATCCTCCTCTTTTCCCCAATCAAAAAATGAAAGCCAAGAAAATCGTTTGTCCCTGCATGGGATTTGTCCCAGTTTCCCCTATCACCCATATCTGTAAGTTACAAATTTGTAAAAACAGGAGGTTCCATAACTAAAGACTATTTTTAAAAAAATAAAAAAGAAAAGAAAATACATCATTTGCTAGCCACATGTTTGCTACGTACACTTAGTAAATATGTACTCATTTGCATGTGCACACATACACACACTCATATGGAAGTGTATGTTTATCTACCTACCTACATGTAAACAGACTAATGCATATACAAGCATAAAAGTCTCCATCATGGAAAAGTAAAATGAATCTCTTAAAAATAAGAAAAGACTAGAGATGTAGCAGTTTCAGTCCCTACAACAACATTAACTTTGCTGTCTTGTAGAGACTGGGAACAGTATTTTCAGTGGATGTAACATACTTGTCAGACTCTCCCACAAAACGGACAGGGTGTGCCACGAACCAGACAATAATGTCAACAAGAACCTAAGCTCCCTAATTTCTGGGCTTTTTATTTTACCTATGCAATTTTCCTTGCAGATTAATATAATTTCATGCATTGGATTTTCATTTCAGCAGGACCTCCAGCTATGGCAGAGTCCTTTCAGGGCAACTCGAGGAAAGAAGGCCCAGTATTGAAACACGCAATCACTCCATAACTATTCAGACTTACACTGAGCTACCTGAGCAAATCTTACCTGAAGAAGACGCATAAACAAACTTTGAGAAGATTCCTCCATAACTTTGCACTAGAAGAAAAGTACATTTGTTTCAGGTTTCTTCAGCTGTAAAGGTGAGTCACAGCACACTTCTGCCTCCAGCTAGATAATCTATTGATCTTTGCCACTCAGCCAGACTTAAGTATTTAGCAGTAAATTTCAGATTTCAAGGTAGAGCACAGTAATTGTGTGCACGTGGGGTGACTTTGGAGGACAAGGTAGTGCGGAAAGGTCTTTTAATGAGCTTGGAGAAGAAAGAAGGAGCTCAGAAAAAGAAAAGGAGCTATTATAGTTCAACGGCGGCCCTATTCTTGCACAGCATCATAATAAAATCTGTAACCTATTCATCTAAATGCAAAATAAAGAAACATATATACCTGTAGAAGAGCCAAACTAACAAAACAACTCCTCTTGTATACACATTTCTCCTGATACTAGTACCCAAATCAAAAACAAAGAAAAAAGACAGGAAAAAATTCCAAGAGTATCTTCACCTAAGATAGTATATCAGAGAAAGCAGAAATGCCATCTAGCATTAATGCACTTTTCCTAGTTTTGAATTTTAAGTAAATCTAGTAATTTAAAATGTGTTATATAAATCATTTTTCTGGTGCCTGTTTAACTGTGAAGTTGTAATATTTCTAAACCCTTCCTGTGGAAGTTATAACCAGTATATGGTTTGCAGTGCAAGTGCCTGAATTCCAGTCATAAACAGACACTTGGATTATTTGCATTTGCATCCCTTTCATCCAAGAACAATTAATAAGGCAAAAACCCTGAATAATGCAAGTAGGACCTTCCTAGAGGAATACACCGCTTAACAAGCACCAGTGAAAAATGTATTCATTTAACGTTGAAGGCGTGTTTCATAGCAACACTCACATATTGTATAGCTTCTGCTTTTTGGCTAACTAATTCCATAAATAATGAATTTAAATTACACAATAATTAATGAGGCCTAGAGTTCAGTGTAGAATCAATAACAATCTTTCCTCTATAATGCTTTAGGTTAAGATCCCCAAAGAAATATTTAACTTAGATTTTTATAAAGGAGTTCCTGTGTATATACCAAATGATTATTAAATGCTTTTACGGTATGAGACATTAGCTATACAATACATAGAACATCTGTTAAATAGATTTTAATACCAATATCCATTTCTCTCAGTTTTTAATTCTACTATCCACTTCAAGGTACTAATCTAAACTTATAGGAGCTATATTAATACATTTCACTTGGTAGGTAATTGTGAATAGCTATTTACTGTATGGTTAATAGCAACCTTACATGAATAGGGCTATGTGAAAAACCGTGGTAGCTGTGCAGAAGCAGAAGCGCGTACAAAAGTAGCAGACACTCACATAACAGCACTGGAGGATGGTGTATGGGTCTCTGCTCTGCTCTGCTCCAAATGGGACACACTGGAGACAAGTCTAGAGATGGTCCTCAGCCTTGTCCACTTGAGATTTTGCTGCTGGGCTGCACAGGAAAAAACAGAAGCGGAGCATGAGGCCAGGCTGCAGCAGAGCATGAGCAGAGTCATTTCATGGGTTGTTTGTTGCATTTGTGCCTCTGTGCTCCATGTAGGAGGCTCTGAACACCAGGACAGGAGTCTACCTGCAAAAACCAAAAGAAAACAGACAGAAATATAGTTGTACCTTACTCCAGATGGTCCAGGAAAGTTGTAGTTTGGAAGCCGCCACCTTTGTCCTTTAAGACGCAGCACTACCATTGTTCCTGCCTTAACAGTAAGAGCGTGCCTATTACAGATTTTTGAGCAACATTGATAAATGATAAGACAGCAATTAAACAAGGCGGACATGAGATGATTTAGTAACTGAAGAAGCTGGGAATTTTTTCAATGCAGAGAGAGGAGCAACAAATCAGCTCCCAGGCCCTTAATCAGACAGGTCCTGCCACATTTTAAACAATGCAAAAATCAAGCTGCAGCTCTCCAGGACTCATTTAATTTTGTCTTGCGTTAAATTGATTACTAAAGATGTGGAAGCAATTTGTGTTAAAACAAAACATTTGGGCATGGGTCATGAGTCTGACTGCCCCAGCCAAACAGTTATTTCAGAGTTGTCCACTGTGGGATTTCTTGCACTTTCACTGAAGCATCTAGTATTAGCCATCGTCCAATGTAGAATGCAGGCTTAGATGGAGCCAATAGTCTTGTTAGATATGGGCATTTCTCTATGAAAGTTGAAATTATCATTTCATTAAAATTAATCTCAATCCTTTACCTATGTCTACACCCAACTTTTGTTCAGCTTTTCTGAAAAATTCAGTACAACCCAGTAGTGATGGCAAGGTGTTAACGGTAGAATTCACAGTAGCGTTTTTGGATAACTAAACAACTCATCAGCCTACTTCCAACAACCTATGGAGGCATCAGAATATGTTCGGCAGGTAAGTGTAATTCCTCCCTTAATGTAAACGCATTTGCGGGACAGAAGAGAAAATCTTGACTTAGCTGAATGCAACAGAGTTTCATCACTTACTTCAATGTGTCTGGATTTGTCCAGGAAGAACAAACAATTTGCTCAAGTCCTTACAGTGAGCCTGTGACAGAGACACAAATGGTGCACAGTTATTCAAAGTCCCAGCGCAATGCCTGAATGACAAGGACATATTTCCTGATGCAGGAAATTTCACTGGCTTTGGTGAGGTCCTGGTGCTCTAGGTTTTCTCTTCTTACACCACGTCAGCAAAATGCACCTATTTTTCAAGGGCTCAATGGACTTAATGAATGAATGTTTGTAAAGCACCTGAAAACCTTTAACGGAAGGCTCTAGAGACGTGTAAAGGATTACCATTTCCCACGTGCATTGTAAATGAACACAAATGCTTTTGAGGAAGCTGACATTTTCACATACATACTGAATTGCTTCAAAAATCCCAGCTTCATTGTATTAAATATTTATCAGGGATTTTTTTTTTCCCTAGGAATTCAGTACACACGTGAAAATGTCAGCTTCCACAAAAGCATTTCTATTCATTCTTGACAGATGTTTATCATATTGCAAGAGACATTGGCAATGGTCAAAGTCCAAGGAAAAAAACATTCCTCTGAGGCAAATCCTGTGAGTTATTGTATTCTAATAATAAAAGTGGTTCCTTGGCTCAGTCAGGTCCACAACTTTGCCCACAAGCCACATACTGATAGGGTTTTGTGGGAAATCACATCTCAGATCTAAATTTACCAATAACTTCAACCCTATGGAAATGAGGAGGACTTGCCTATTGCTGAAACTTTAATCCTATTTATGACCAATTGTTTGGCAGTGTAATAACAAAGGCATATAATTTGGCCATGTAGGTATCTTATAGCATGTATATGCTCTGAAGATTGTTCTCTGTATTGAGAGATACTGTTACAGACACTCACCCTTTCTTTTTTCTTGAAATAAATTCTCATAGTAGTCACCTTAGGCTATCACCTACGTAGAGACATCCCCTTTGAATATTTTACTTAAATTTAAATTTGATGGGGAAGTGGGGAGAGGAGGAAGGGGTGAGGGGGCTTGGGAGCACCCATGTGATTTATTTCTGCTTCTAGCATGCCCTTTGTGATCTGTAGTCAAGGCTTTCTTTTCTTGTATAATTATTATATCTAAATTGCTGCCTACCTGAAACAAATTCTCAAGATCAATCACAAAAACGTTATTTGCATCCATATAAAGTGATCAGGAAAAATAATTAATTTGTACATTATCATTCACTATAAGGCTTTACCTTTCAACTCTGTCTTCTCACCAATTACCACTCATACAGAGCATAAACTCTAAAAATGTTTAAAAATTACAGGCAGGCACAAATTTTACACTGCTAAATGTTAGAAGTTCTTTCCATTCAGGGAGCAGCTCATTTTAAGTTGTCTTCAACTTTGCTATATTTTATGATGGTATTCTTTTGGAGACAAATTAATGAAATTGTCCCAGATATATCCAATGTAGTAAAAGCATTTTGCAGAAATCTGGGCAGCTCTCTTTTCTAACTGTAACAGCAGCAAAAGAATCCCAAAAGCAAAATCAAAATATTATGCACAAGAGAAAACTTATTTTATTGAACACCCCAGTGGGTAGAGCCCTCTCACAGGATGCAGAAAACAGGTTCAAATTCCTTCTCTGCGTAAAGGTTCAAATACACATCTCCCAAAGAGGCTCCTAGCCAACAAATTTTGGAAGGAGAAGTGGGGCTTTCAGACTTTCCTGGCAACACAGATACATTTTCACCAAAATGCAAAAGGGAGTAGAAACCTCCATAACTAAAATACTGATGTTACCTGCAGGAATCGAGATGTTTGAGCATTCATGAATATAATGTATTTTATGTGAAGGTAAATCAGCCTAAGCAGAGAGACAGCAAGCATCCAGTCCAGGAAATTAAAAATCTCAGTTAGGAAGCTGTCTTGGGAAAAGGTAGATCTCCAAACCCTCAGCTCAACCCAAGTCTCCCATTTTCCCCAAAAGCTGCTGCTGCATCTTTATTCTTATCTAAATGACCAACTTAATCTGTTTGCTAATAATTAGGAGATTTGCTTGCTAATAAATTGTTTGTTAATCATTTGGGAAAACGATCTTTTTTTTTCTTTGGGGGGAACAAAAGTTGCAAAAAGATAACCTCTGAGATAAAAACTGAACAAAATTGAAAAGTAATTAAGAAATATTTGGTTTGAGTAATCCAAAGAATCACGGTGCCTTGACTCTGAACATAGAAATCAAGTCTAGGGCTCCCCAGATCCCAGGTCCTCAGTCCTCATCTAGTCTTCTTACACATAAAAATAAAAAAAAAAACAAAAAAAACCCCTCCCTAACTCCATGATCTTCCCTTAAGCCCTTCCTAAGTTGCTCAGCTATGCTCAGCTATGCTGTTGTCCCCTTGCTGAGCTGGGGTTGGCTGGGAGGTGGAACTGGTTGTCATGGGCTTGGTAGGAGAGAGGAGATGTGTTGAGACGTTGATGGAGCCACAGGAAGAAATCAAAATACAAATACAGCTTTCTGTGGTGATGAAAATCACTGTTGAGGCCCTAACAAGCTGGTCTGTAATAAATAGGATACTCAAATTTATTTTTAAACCTGAAGAAATCACATTCCTGTAATCTTTGTTATCCTAGAATTTCTGGAAATTTCACTGTCAGAAAGGGTGAGGCCAGGGTTAGGTCAGTTATGGTAGCTTACCCTGGTTGCCTTAATTTAGGGGGTTGGGGGAGGAAGGTAACTTCGCCTACACCATCAAAAAAATGTGTGATGCTTCAGAAAGGATATGTTGTGCAAAAGAGGAAGGAGCAAGCAGGTGCCAGGGAACAAATTTTCATGTTCTGACAGCTCCTAATGTGAAAATGGCTCAGTATGATGGGTAAAGGATGGGGAGAAGCATGAAAGGGATTTCAATCCTTGCTCATATGCTTGAGGTTGCCTTAAGCAATTTGGAATAAAACTTCCAAGAGGTCACACCATGAGGATAGGCGCTCATCATAACTATAATAGCTCTATAGACAAATTCTTAGAATTTCCTATTGCATTTTAAGCTACTAAATTCACTAAGGATAAAAGTTTGAGATCTTTAATCCACACCAATTACAAAGCCACCAAAAAGAGCTATAGCCTATAGCAGGGCTGAGTAAAGCGTAAGTAAGGATCATTATTCTACTAAACGCACATAAAAGGGTTAGGATTTGATAGATATGCTGTAACCCCGTTATATCCTTTTTTCTCATCAAAACACTTCAGGGCTCATCATGGACCTTTTCATGCTAAAATAATAACAATAAACACGAAACACAATCAGCTACAGTGGCATTTCTCACCACCCATCGGTTAGGGAGCCTGAAACAGGAAGCGTCGTTTTCCAAATTGAAAATGTTTGAATGGGCTGTCAAAAAGCCTCTCAGTAAATATGTTCCCTCCAACAGAAACAAACCCTGTGCAAACAAATCAAGTGGTGCAGAAATCCTTTGCACAAGATGATAGGCGAGGCCTCCATGCTGACACTGTACGTGAGCCAAGTTTTCATGTACTTTGATGGCTGACCTCCAACTCCTGACATATTCATTATATTCCAGCATGTTGGGCACAGATTGCATTGAAGTGATGACAGCTACAAGACAGCCAACGAGGAATATGGGCATTCTGGCAACAGGTGGCCTTTCACTTGTACTGGGAAAGTTAATCTATTTTATCATCAAAGTATATTATGTTCAAGGAGTGTCATGTTTTGAGAATTCTGGTGACAGATCAAACAGAGGGAGCATTCTTCCATAGACTGTGACATTTTTTGCAGACCAAACCCTTCAAACAGCTCCATTGTTTATGCTTGATTTAGGTCAGTTAAAAAGTTATTCCATTGTCTTAGGGTTTACACTGCCAGCTCTAAATTGCAGTTTGCGTCCTATGTCAAAACCTGATGGAGGCGGGCATGCGGCAAAGTACACAGCCCTGGGACTGCCAGCAGCCACACAGTGGGGAGTACTTGATTACCTTGCAAAAGGTGATTTTAGAAAGACGATACTCCTCAAGGAAAAGTTACAGATAGAAATACCACTAGGAATGTGCATGTCTTTGGCTCTGACAACCACATTAGCTGCAAATCCGGTCCTCAAAAATCTTGCCCCCTGCCCCCTCTGCTTATCTATTTCAACAGACTGAGGAAAATGATGTGTAAAATTGAAATCATGTCAAATTCTTATAACTTGAGTGGCTGATGTGAGCTCTTGGTTTAATTTCACTTCTGCTTCTGGAGGTAGAGCAGAGAAATACTGCATCTCCATTACAGCAAAGCATTAATTTTAGATGTGTGCATATAGCCACAGAGCTGACTCCAATTTTTCCTGGTGAAATTGTTTTTGGGCAGCAAAGTGCTTTTTAACTAAACAAAAGTTTCCAGCAAAGTAAATGTGCTCTCCATGGATGTTTTTAAAAAATGCTACTCAGGAGATTCAAATGAGCAGAAAAGACTCCTACCGTAAAATATTCAAACTGGAAACTGAAACCTGGAAATTCTGGTGCTGTTTCCCAAATGTTGCAGTTTGATTGTCCTACATCTCTTTTCTTCTCTGTTGACCACTTTCTGGGATATAGAATTACCAGAGGCAAATGAAAGAAGAACTAGAGACATTGTGAGGAAAATGACCTAACCAGGAAACGGAGCCACCAATGGGACTGGCAGATTAGCAGGGCCCAAACTACTGCTCCTACTGGGTACCATGGAAATAGTTCTTGATCAGAATTTCAGTTTTTCAGCTGAAATCTTTTTTCTTAATTTCCATCAAAAACAACAACTTAATGGGAAATGTAGACAAGTGGCTTCACTTAATCAAAATTTGTCAAAGACTGGTAAGAATCATCTTTTTCCAATATTTGTTGGTGGGAGTATATTGAAGCTTATATAACTGAATAAAGATCCAAAATGTACTTCAACGGAGGAGCAGTTTCAGAAATCCAAGTATGTATGTAACAAAGAAAATTATTCTGTTTGTAAAGGTGAATGTTAATGAGGAATCTCATAAGGATATTTGGCTGTTGCATCCCTTGGACATAGCATCTGCAGGACTCAAAGTATGTCTGTATCGGTGTCTGAGCTGGGATGAAGAGTTCTGAAGTCATCCACGCTGACTGCATTTGGGTTTTCATGATGGAGTTGCCTTGCAGCACATGAATCAGATTAATGTTAAATAAAACTGCATTAGAAAATGTGTTCCAGAAGAGCACCTGTCAGCAAGCAGTCTTCTCACCTTGGGACCAGGCTAAACTAATCTGGAATAAAACCAGGAAAAAAGTATAGCAAGGGCACTGGGTCCTGAGCACCTGTAATTGCTTTCTACAAGCCTGTTCCTGGTACGATGTCTTCCCTCCTAACTAGACATAGCTTTAAAAGACAATAGAGAGCAAACTATAGAGAGCTTTACAACCACTTTCTAGTTTACCAAGCAAATAATTTACTGGCATATTTTTTAAACTAAAGGAGACAAAGGAACTAATTTCTCAGCTAACGTGCCTTCAAGACATTCCAGCAACCTCTAGAGACTGCGATATAAGCATATAACCAATTTAACACAAACAGTAAGAAACCTGAATTATCTTCTTGTATGTCTTCATAGATCTTTGTTAACAAAGTAGAATATTTCAAGATGAGTGCTGAGAAATTACTGGGGTCTAATAAACAAGGAGACCAAATCCAGGCTAGAGAAAGCAAAAAGCCACATCGTCTTGAAAAGTAAAGCCAGATGGGAAAAAATATTGAAGGAAATAAATTACACAAGTTCTTAGAATGAAACAGATGAAATGGAATTCAGGACTTTAATAAGAAAAAGGAAATTAACAAATAGCAGGTATGCAGCTTTTTAAAGAGAAATACATCCAGATCACCACCTCTCCCTGTCACAACAACTGCTGACTTCCATTAGATGACAGCCTTGAATAGGTTTGTTGCTGTAAGCCCTTTCCTGTACATGTAAACTGCTGCCCCCAACCTGTCTTGTGGATTTATAGCTTCTGATTATGATCATCTTTACAATGTTGTGCAGTTAATTAAGATATATCTCCATTCTAATCCTTTTGTGACTGAGAGCAGAATCATGCCCATAGGCTCTAATTTATTTCACATTAAAACAAAACATGTTTCCATCATTTCTGAGCAGAGATGCCTGGTTTTGCCTCCTGTTCACTGCCTATTGCTTTGTATTGGCCTGAACTCCTTACAACTAATTTTACAAATGGCTTTTAATTAAAAAAGATGTTATGTGCTTCCTTGTGCCGCTCTTTTATCTTTCCCCAGTGATCCTAAGTCTCAGAGACAGAATATTTTGGAATTTTAATTTAATTTTATTACATAGTTCTTCCCTATTTTCTCCTTAATCCCTCTAGCCAGACACTGAGTAGATGGGAGCTGGAAATAACATGGCATTAGATTATCCAGGTAACTTTGTAAGTCTTCTGGCATCAAGGAACACATGGCAGAAGTACGTTATAGAGTGTCAACTGAGGTAGAAGTTAAATAACAATTTGAATTTTTTTTTTCTTTTTAATGTGCTGTTTCATAGAAAGAGTCTCCCCGTCTCTGCTCTCATGATGTTGCGGTTAACCTCTGAAAGCAGGTCTGTGGGAACAGAGCTTTGCAACAGCTTCCCTCCTCCGGAAAGGGTGGGAAGGGCAAGCCCAGAAATGAGGTTTCAAAGTCTCAGTCTAGGTATGGCTGTCTTACTCAAGGAAAAAAGTACATGGAAACTCAGTTTGATTTCTTTGTCTCCCTCAGCTGAAAGGAAGGGTTATGTCTTCATCCACGGTACTCTAAGATGGAGCTTAAAAGCTCAATATGCTCTTTCTTCATAGTCACTATTCCTCTGAACCTCTGGATGTTTAATGCAAGACTAGAGATATCTCAAAACAGGAAGTTTTGCAGTCTTACAAAACTAAAAAACAGGGCTGCTTGTTTTTCAGTGTTGCATAAAGGAATCTTAACTTTCGGTGTATCCCAGCTGGGGTATCCCAGCTCCGCAGGTTACCTGCTTGTGCTGGGTGTTCCACCCACAGAGCTGAGACAAACTGGGAAAAGGAAATATTATACACACCATATAATTTTATTACTTGCAATATGCTTATACATGGAGTAGCAGAATGGGGTTCTGATTCATAAAGGAGGCTTGTTGATGCTACTGTAATAAAATAATAAATAAGAACAGTAAGTGATGGAGGTAAGCTAAAACTGCAGATGGGTAGAACCAGCGTGACAAGTACTTAAGAAAAAGGTACAGGTAGATTTTGGATTGTTAATTTGGTTGCTGTTTCCGTCACATTTAAGTGAAAAGTTTAGAGTTCCATCCCAATGTATGGTTGTCTCAGATTATTTCATCATTCAGAGTTAAAGTATCATATCTAAGAATACTGACTGACTTCTGAAATAGATAGGAGCTGCTTACCTGGAATATGTGGAAATTGAGATAACTTTGTTTTGTTGACTGGACAGAGAGACAGTGTGGCTTTCAATTATGGGGAGTAACATGGAGCAACAGTTTTCTAGTAAAAACATTCAGGATTAGAAATTACGGTTTTGAATGTTCCTTTTTTGAACGAACATTTCTTATATTTGCTTAACAATAACTTCTGCAGCAGACATTTCAACCAGCAAATTCCTCTGAAAGCATATTTGCAAAGGCAAACACTAACGCTTTCTCTTGACTAACTGTTTTTTTTAACAGCAAGATAAAAAAGTGGTGTTATCTCACTCAAAAATCCTAAGAGCAGACAAAGCATTTCCACTGTTTCCTGTAATGCATCCAGGTAAGGTAGTCTCTGTGCCCTACTCCTGTAGTTGATCTTAACTGATTTACCTTGAGCTAACTCTGA
Source organism: Struthio camelus (assembly GCF_040807025.1). Lineage (NCBI taxonomy): Eukaryota > Metazoa > Chordata > Aves > Struthioniformes > Struthionidae > Struthio > Struthio camelus. The sequence goes on along the minus strand of NC_090982.1, from coordinate 29,794,333 downwards.
AGTGCTCTGTTTACGCTACATTTTTGCCATGAATTAGTTAATGCACAGCAATAATCTGCCCGTAAAACACTTTTTTGCCACTAAAGGTAGCAGCCTAAAATGGAATGACTCATCCACTTAAGGATGCTACTGGGCTGCCCTAAGAGGGGAAATCGTGTCTTAGACAATCATACTTGCCTGTCCCATATTCCTGGAAAATAAGTCAATAGAAATGCACCTGCAGCAGCAAGACTATAAACTGGCTTAGGTAAAAGCAAATTTCTCTGACTACACAGTGAGGAATGAAGTGTTTTGCCTTTCCCAGTCTCCTGCATAAACAGAAGCAATGTGAATTAGGAAAAAAATATTTCTTTTTCTTCATGATATTTGTGATACGTTAGGCTGCCCATTTACATCCTCACATTCTTACACTTCCTGTTCTGAATTGGCCTGTGGAAGTTTTTCACTCGCTAGAGCAATATTTGAGATACTTACCCTGCTGCAGCGCACATCCCCAAACCTTATACTCCAGCCTTCTCCTGCCATTGGCACACCTCAAGTGGTGAAGCCACAAAAGAGATTAACAAAGCATATATCACATATCTAAAATGCATCATAAAATGTCGTCTTTTATAGAAGAATCATCCAGAAAAAAAGGAGCAATAAGCTTTTGCCTTAAATTCCTGTTTATAAAGAAGTAATATGGGTATCTGAATGCATGCTAATATGTCTACAGCAATTTCATGGCATGAAGCTTCCAGTGGCTCTGTGACATCGCCACTAATTTTTCTTATTAAGAAAAATTACTTCTACATTCCATCATGCCAATTTCTAGAGTTACGCACTAAGGAACTAGTGTACAGTAACTCAAATTAGATACAGCATGTCTCTGCTTAATTTACTTCATGCTGTTAATTACCCATCTAGAGAGATTTTAATGATGCCACATTTAATAATCAAGATCTGTCTATGTATAAGCAGACACTTTTAAACAGAGTGGAACTGATTTTGTTTTGGTACATGACCGGGAACAGTAACCTGGGAATTTCACGTAACAGGATGTTGAATAAGCTAATTTTTACTAGTCTTCTTGCCAATAATGGATAGATAGCGCAGAAGGCTTTCCTAAGAGGCACTTTTCCCTGCTGAGTCTCAACTGTGGACAGCAAAGTCACTTAATCCCTAGATCCTTTTGATTTTGAGTGCTCTACACAACCCGAAACAAATGCTTCAACCACATATAGTTACCGAGCACAGCTCTTCCTGCTTCGAATATATCTGTCAGCTTCAGTGAGGCTCTTCGTATCAATAACCCTGATATGCGCTTTGCAAAGAGCTATGTTACGAAAGCAGTTCCTAGACTTTCCTCACAGCCCACTCACAGCTGTGCTTCACTGTCCTTTGCTGGAAAATAGCATTTCTTCATCTCTACTGATCAAATAGAATAAAAAGTAACTCCAGGCAAGGGAGCACTGGCAAGCAGCAAGGGATCTGGCTGGGTAGGACTGTCCTGCTAATGCCCTGGAGCTGAAAGAGGATACATGTCAACATTTCAAATCCTGTCTCGATATGGTATGTAAATTAGCATGCCATTCTAAGTGGACCATTCCCATTTTAAAGTTAAATAGAAGTTTTAGTACTCCCTTAATTAGGGTGGAGGGTTTTATGCGTTTATAGGTAGTTTCACTCATTCACATTGCTGCTGATTTATTCTTTCAGATATTTCACTTATATCTGACCTTCTGCAGCTGGTCTCTTTGGTGTGGTGAGGATTCCTGCTTCAGTCGCTCTCCCCACCCTCCAGCTGCATCCCAGAACATTTTTCTTCAGCCGGCTGGTTGCGTCCAGCATGGTCTGTCACCCTCCATATGTGTTCTGTAGACCAAGGGCACTCGGAGAAGCAATAATTCCTTGTACTTTCTGTCACATTACAGGATTTCAACCTCTAGGAATATTTTTAAAGGATCAGAATAGTGCATTTAAAAGACAGATAACCTATACTTATATATATGAAGGTGATATAGTCTGATGAAGGCAGGGGACTTGTTGCATTTCTTTACAGCGTATTTCATCAGTCATGAAGATGAAGACGATACAGAGAGCATTATAACTACTGTATGAGGAAGTGTGCTCAACTTTTTATTTAAATGCAAATAATTTTGCAGTAGGGAGGCTTGCAATTGATCTTACAAATTTCACAAATAACTCTTACAGTGTTAATCTAGCTAGTTTCCCTCTCATCATGCCCTGTACATTAGAGGTCTATTTAATGTTCTGAATCCCATAAGGATTTCAGAGGGTTTGAGTAGAAAAGAAAAAAGAGTTAGGAATTTAAGTTTTAAGTGATTCCACTATATAGCGGAGGGGGCGCAAAATGCCAAAAAGTTATTGTTGTTATCCAGAGAACTGGCATTACAAACATCTTTCCATAGAAAGTGTTCACTTTTTGAAAACAATGTGAATGCTATGTTGGAACTTACTTCCGAATTCTTATCAATCATAATAAACTGATCACAGAAAATTACTTTCAAATAGAATGCAACTGTTTATGTAGGAAACAAATAATTTCTCTCAATTTTTGAAATATTTCAAAGACACCAACATTATGACTCACTAGATCTAGTATTTCCTTTATCTATGTATTAACATAGACAGAAGGACTCTTTAGTATCTTGATCAGAGTTAACAGAGGAAAAAGTTGTTTTTTCTTCATTACTTAATAATATTCAAAAGCTTTGATTTTATACTTTCAAGGTGACAATTTGGTTTACACTAATTTAGAGACATTTAATTTTCCCTTTCACATGAGTCGGAACATCTCCTTTTTAGTTCCTCTGTGATGATATCCTTTCGGTCTCCTGAGTACCTGAAATATAATTTTTATTCAGATACTTCCTCTTTTGAAAGAATTTGCTTTGGCTTCATGTTTCTTATCTGTGAATTCTCTGTAACCTGTTCTCAATAAATTAGGCTCAGTGTCATATTTAATAATAGTCCATTGTGTTGCTCTTGACCTTGCCTAGTGAAGTGTACTAGTCCTCCTACCCCTTGTAAGAACAAATGAAATATTTAACTGGTAGATGAGCGAGGTGCTAGTCTATCCTCTATAGCCTTCTCTAAAATTTTAATTCAGTATTTACTACTTGTGAGACCCCTTTGACTGGTACATTCACACAGTCTACTCATTTAGTTGTCCATTTGTATTTGAGTAGTAAAGAGAGGTTCTGTTATGCATTGCACCATTCATGGTCAAGTGGCCCCTCTAACTCGCTGGAGGTCAGTACAATTCCATTCTCTCTCACTCATATTTAGATAACCTTTCTTTTGAAAAAGAATACACTATATTGGAAATTGTATGACAATTTCCATGTTAGGAGAAGATTTAAACCAGGGCCTGGATCTTTTAGAATAATGATCTTCCATTATAATGTTCCTGGGTGAAGCTCTTGGAAAGACTGAAGATATCCAAATATATCCAAAGTTACTTTTTCATCCAAAAGTGTTCAGAAGCACCATAAATGGTGCAATGTTCACTTTCAGCACCTATTTCATTTAACAAAATAAAGGATGTCAAATTTCATTTTTAGGTCTTCCAAGAGCATGGTATTAGGCTTTCTTTAATAGCTACATGGTAAGGTGAGATCCAGGGATATTATACAGGTAGAAAGACAGAGAAAAGATACATATTTTGTTGATGAGAAAAAGTCTAATGTATAACATTACTCACATATTCATCAGATTCCATCAAACAACCAAAAACACTTTTGCACCATTCCTCCCACTGGGGAGGCTGTTCCAAAAGCTCGTTTCTCTGATGATCAACTCTAATGAAGGAACCAGGGAGGGACTTTTTCCTCAGTAGTACCTTATACACAAAGAACAAAATTTTGAAGCTGAGTTAAAACTTCCTTTATACCCAATATGGGCATAATTTCACCTGAAAGGACCACCTAACACAGAGCAAGTGCCAGTTGTTATAATGGTTTACTGTATACCCAGGCTTCTCTCAAACAATGGGAATAGGTTTTCACTACATTTCTAAACATGTCACATTTTTAATCATTTATGTTTCAGCATTCAAAGGACTTCACTAGATTGAGATATGATTATCCTAGACACTGTACAATGATATGTTAAATGAAAGTCCCTGCCACAAAGAACTTAGCCTTGTACCTTGCAGTTATAAAAGAGCCTGCAACATTGAATATTCTGAGTTCTGTACAACCTTCAGCTAAAGATATCTGATAATATGTAGAATATAGACCCAGGAGAGTGGAGATGTCTGCCTTGTCAAGCTCGTAAGAATTAATTTATTCTGATAAATGCAAAAATGTTAGCTTTTTAAGTCTTCAAGGCTATACCACTATCTGGGCATTTGCCTTTGATCCAATATAAATTAAGATACCTGTTCTAAGGAGCTGCATAATTTAATTATTTATTCATTTCTTACTGTCCACATTTCTCAGTAAAGTGCTGTTAACAAAACATGGGATTTCTTTAAAATTTACTTGAATATGATGACTTTCTTTTGGAATGAGGGCTTGCTTATTCTGAAAATAACCAAATTTTGTTCAGGGTCCTTCTTAAAGCATCCATTCTAAGAGCTTCACTCTGTGAGATGCTTGGCATTGATTATCTGTACCAGCAGCAACTGATAGACTACTCTGAATGACGGGAGATGCTTGACACCTTGCAGTGCAGGGCTTCTTGGGAACACTTCAAAAAGGTATCTGTACTGAACTAATTTATCTTTAGGGCTTGGCTCAGCAGAATGTAGAGAAAAGTGAACCAATTCCAGCTCTCTGATTATGAGAAGCAGATCTCCTCCTCCTTTCCCATTCCACCCACTGACAGACCCCACTAAGCTGTGATACCCGTGTAAGGAGCTTCGCATTTTCTGAAGTGCGATGGAACAAGTGCTTAAGAGTGAAATTTTGCCTTTGCCTGTGCAATACTCCCTGTGGCACAAATGAGGGTCAGAGTCTAGGGCTAAGAGGCATCAGATAACAATTTTCCTATGCAGGGATTTCTCTGCTAGGCACTTAAGCCTGATTATAACCTCTTTGTGCCAAACTGATTAAAGGTTTTGGCCTATTGCTTTTTTAACCCCTTTCAGGACAAAAGAGCTCTCACAGAAAGAGAAGCGCATTATCAGACTCTGGAAGGTACATATTGCTTGGTGTTCTGAAAGAGATGTTCTTCTGAGTGGAAGCAAATGCAAATAGTTTGCCATCATAGCACATAAAAAACTTTAAACAGAATAATAAAAATGCTCACAGCATGCAAGACAAACATGAAAATCGCTGGGTTTATGGCTTTTTACAGCCTTCTCAGATGTTTCACTTACAAGGACAGCTAAGCTGACCTATGATTTCATGCTGACATCACACAAATTTAATGGTTTCCCCAGAGCTGAACGGGCTAGCAGATGAAACTCAGGACTGAAGACAGATCCTGACGACGTTCAACATACAAGATGTGGGAAAGTAAATGTGCTTCTCCACAAATTGAAGAAAATATTTGTAGCAGTGTTTGATACTGCTCTCATGGAGAATATGTCATTCACACATCTTTCCTTTTTAGTCAGCTGTATAAAATAGAATTTAAAACGTTTTGCAGACAGACGCATATATCCCAGTTATAACAGTAATACAGGGTCAAATCACTTATTTCAACAAAATAAACCAAAAAATCCCAACCCTGTGGTAGTAGATTTGGGGAAGGGTATTTCCAGCAGCTAAAGCCAAATCGACTGCTGGGATTGGGAATATAAGGAAGGTTGCTCTCCTGTCTCTCCCTGGCTTCAAGCCCTATGAATCAGGAACGTTCTCTCATTTCTCCTCAGGATAGCCCTCTGGAAATCTCCTCAACGATTTTCTGATGGGGAGGCTCCTCTCCCCACTGCTTGTTTACCCCCAGACAGATGGCACCAAGCTTTCCGTGTGAGCTGCCCATGGGCACAGCAGCTTCGGTGGGTTTACTTCCAGAAATGGTGCAGAGGAAACCAGTTGAAAATGTAATATACCAAAGCTAATCCACATCCACCTCAGGCCTTCAGGTCTCTCTATAAACAGAAGTTGCAGACACTATACATCCTTTGGACTGCACACCAAATCTGTAGATTTTGCGATAGGTTTTGAACTCAGTTTTTTTCTATAATTCAATGGGAATACAAAGCTGTCATTGTCTTATGCTCACACATAATTTTCATCATTTACAAAATGCAAGTTCATGTTAGTTTACCAAAGAGATATTTTGAGAGAATCTAGATATGAGATATTTAGTTTCTAAAGATTAGTGGGAAAGAGAGAAGAGACTATTCATAGTTGATAGTTTCATTTCTTTTCTATTATAGTTGCAGAGGAACATAAGTCCAGCCAGAAAACTATTTTTAACAGAAGAGTGAACAATGACTCACGGACCATAACTTGAGCTTCTGTAACGGCTTTGATGTCACCTTGACCTAAAAAAATGACATAATTTTAAAAAGTCATTCTTCCTTTGTTGTTACAGAATCTTGAATCTTATCCTTTGAATTACAACACATTCATGTTTCATGCCATTGTGTGGTTTTTAAGTGTTTGGTTTAGAGAGCAACTTGCTTCTTTAACTCAAGAGAAACAATGAGTTCAGACTCCTGTGGGTTAAAAAAAAAGTTTTATTGGAACAATTAACATACTCTTTTATGTACAAAGCACACACACTTAAAAATAATTGCAATACGTTTTGAAAGTGCGGGAACAAATATATTGAACTCAGTAAATACAATACAATCCATAAAAGGCAAAAACTGAAACTTCTGAGGTTTATTTTTTAATTTTTTGAACATCAGATATTTGCAGCCACTCCCAGTTACTTATAGATCAGTTAGGCATTTGAAACTGAAGTATATTCAGAATGAACAAATTTCTTGATTAACTGTAAGACATCTTAAGTTGACTCCGCCCTTTAAAATAGGTCACCTGACTCCAAAGAAGAGCAGGTACCTCTGTGCAGCATGAAGTCTGTTTGCTTAATTATGACTTTCCTATACGAATAAACAATCTAGTGGTTTTGCTACGCCAACATGCAGTTAAAATAAAAAAAAAACAGTAAGGATCCGACTTGTTCAGAAATCTACAAGGCACTTAAATTAAAAAAAAATTGTCTACATTGCAAGTTTTTAGCAAAGGAGCAATAGATTCTCAGCTGAAGCAGTTAAGATGTATTATTATCAAAGGTGTATCTACTTTAAGTAACATAGTTTTGCAGTTTACAAGACAATAAAGAAATATAAAATTAACAAAATATTTTCCTAGAATTCAGAAAACATGGCTAGATTATTTTTTTAATATTCAGCCAGGTTGGACCCATGAAAAATAACAGAAAATACTTTCACTTATACTAACTATAATGAAAAGGAATTTTAAAAGATTGTCACTTAGTTCTTTTCCTTACCGCTCTGCTCTGTTCTTGATTTCTGAAAACTGACATATCTTCAGTTTTCATTTTGCTTTTCCATCATATTCTTAAAATGCATTTTGGAGAAAAAAGCTTTAAAACTAACATCACCAGAATATCTGGAACAATGTATTTTCTGCAGCTTGGCTCCTATTTATTCATAAGTAGAAAGCTGAATACTTCTGTTTAATTTATCTATTTTCATAAAGGTGGATCCTCAACACTGTAGTTTAAATGATATAACAGATAGCAATTCTGTGTCTCTTTCCTCAATTATTTAAAATCTTTTAGTGATTTCATTGAGGACTTAACATTTCCCTGAGAGAACGCCAATCTAGTTTCAACTATTTTATCGTAAATCACTTAATTTGCTAGCTTAACAAAATCACATGTATAAATTAATCTACAAAACAAGCTTATACACCTGTCACTCCATTCTTTAAGGCTTCACAATTTTTGACAGAAATTGTAACATTCTGCCAAAACATTTATCAAAGAATTTTTTTTTTTTTTGGATAGGTCAAAGAATTCATCAAGTTCAAAAATTGCTTGGTCCATAGACCCAGATTCCATTATGACAGGTGAGCTATAAATATCTTTTGTCTTTCAGATCCTAAACTATGAAGAATCACTCTCTTGTCATCATGCAGAAAAGCCAACACTGTCAGTTGTCCACAAGCGATTCAAAAAATTCAACTTCCAAAGTTGGAGAGGTAAAGGGAACACTCCAGGATACAGCCAGAAAGGCGACTGCAGTGATAGTCATGCTTCAGGTATGTTATGTTTCAGTACAAAAGCTTCCAAGATAGTTTACAAAAGCAGAAAATCCTGTTGTATTTAGATGCAAATAAGAACTTGGGCAAGCAATTATGGGTTTTATTTACATTGCATATCCACGCAGTGGGATTTTGGTATATACATGAGTGGTGTTTTACTTGAAATCACACAATGGAGTTTATTCAATCTGCTAATTTTATTTGGGATTACATGAAACTCCATATCCTAATTTTGCAACGGTCTTATACCCAAAGGTATACTACATTTTTATCTGTTTTAACTAAAGATATAGAAAATGATCTTTACATGTAGACATACATCACACAGAGCCACACTGATACTTCAAGATTCTTTTTTCACTTTTCATTAATAGATATTTGCCTCCCAGAAAGAAATAGTACTTCTATAGTTTTTATAGTATTGCTGTCAGGAAAGCAGGACTTCATATTTGTTTGCTGGAAATTCAGGGTTTTTTTAATTATTTTATGAGAAGCAATTGTACCTCTATATATTTTTTTAAAATTTAACAGCTGAATATGATGCTTTCCCTTAGTAGCATTAATATTTACAGTAAAACCACACAAGCCAATATTTTGCTTCGTGTTTTCATTTATTTACAGTCTGGAAGAGGCCACCTGAAAGCTTACAAATACAAGAACTTTCTCATAAACATGTAGGAACTTTAATGGAAGGACCTACAGGGCATATAAAAGTAGTTTATACAAGCGAGCATTCAAACAGAGATTATTGTTCTGAGCTGGTGTGAAATAATAAGCCAATTGAAAACTAGGACCCAGGTGGGCCACTATGGAGGCCTGCAATCCCACGTCCTGCTTATCATCCTGTATCGCGCATCTCTCCTGATCCTGTAACACAAATAGCAGCAGTGCCCTGCACTAACCTCGTCTAATATCCATACCAGGTCCATCATCCAGAGGATGATGAGCCGCTAAGAATTTGCTTATAAGGGGAATTTCTGTACAAATATTGTCATATTGGTGAAATATATTCACATGGCTATTGTAGCATTGATAGCCTGTTATGAGACAGTCTACACTGATGTAATTTATCCCTATTCAAAAATTGGATTATTAATTCCAAACCAAAACACTCTCTTACTGTGGGGCACCTCGCCTACTATGTGATGCGGACAATCATCATATTTAGAATTATTACTTATCTTCTACTTCAGCATCGTCTTTATTTTATTTTAAGTGGACTTACCAATAAAGTCAGCTTTTACTGAAGAAAAGTTGAAATGGTAAGACTGAAAATATGGCAACCGACACTGGAAATTCTCAAAGATTTTACTATATTGGAAGCTGAGTTCTCACAATCAAAGTCACAGGATGAAAAGAAGCACTATCCTTCCTGAAACAAAGCTGTTGTGAAAAGGGCAAATGTTTAATAGCGGGAACTAAAATAAACAAGGCTTGGTTAACTGTGGAAAGGAAAATATGCATTAAGCAAGAATATTCATTAAACAAACACACTGATACATGTGTACCATGAACCCAACTCATCAAACACTAGAGTACATGTTTAAATTTAAGCATTGACTGCAAAGCACCCTAGGTGCATGCTTAAGTGCTAGGCCGAACAGAGATTTTGTAAGTTGAAGTCATGTTTGCCCACTTCCCTGACTGACAGCTGTGACATTTGCTGCAAAAAATAAGAATATCTTACTAATGTTTTACATGCAGATACAGTTCTCTTTGCCATCTCTTACCTTTATAACAGTGGAAATGAATTATTATAAAGAAAACATTGTTGAAATTAGACAAAATATTGAGCGCATGCAATTTTTAAAAGTGGCATGTCACGCTGTTTGGAAAATCACAGAATCACAGAATGGTTTAGGTTGGAAGGGACCTCGGGAGATCAGCTAGTCCAACCTCCCTGCTCAAGCAGGGACCTCTAGAGCACGTTGCGCAGGGTCCTCTAAACCCCGTCCACGCGGGTTTTGAATATCTCCAGAGAAGGAGACTCCACTACCTCTCCGGGCAACCTGTCCCAGGGCTCTGTCACCCTCACAGGAAAGAAGCTTTTCCTCAGGTTCAGACGAAACTTCCTGTGGTTCAGTTTCTGCCTGCTGCCTCTTGTCCTGTCACTGGGCACCACGGAGAAGAGTCTGGCCCCATCCTCTCCACACCCCCCCTTCAGATACTTGTACACGTTGATCAAGTCACCTCTCAGTCTTCTCTTCTCCAGGCTCAACAGGCCCAGCTCTCGCAGCCTTTCCTCCTAGCAGAGATGCTCCAGGCCCCTCATCAGCTTCGTAGCCCTCCGCTGGACTCTCTCCAGTAGCGCCACGTCTCTCTTGCACTGGGGAGCCCAGAACTGGACACCCTACTCCAGGTGAGGCCTCACCAGGGCTCAGTAGAGGGGCAGGATCACCTCCCTCCACCTGCTGGCAACACCCTGCCTAATGCAGCCCAGCATACCACTGGCCTTCTTGGCCACAAGGGCACATTGCTGCCTCATGGTCAACTTGTTGCCCACCAGCACTCCCAGGTCCTTCTCTGCAGAGCTGCTTTCCAGCAGGTCAACCCCCAGCCTGTACTGCTGCATGGGGTTATTCCCCCCTAGGTGCAGGACCCTGCACTTGCCTGTCTTGAACCTCAGGAGGTTCCTCTCCGCCCAGCTCTCCAGCCTGGCCAGGTCCCTCTGAATGGCAGCACAGCCTTCTGGCGTGTCAGCCACTCCCCCCGGTTTAGTATCATCAGCAAACTTGCTGAGGGTGCACCCTGTGCCTTCCTCCAGGTCATTGATGAATACATTGAAAAAGATTGGACCCAGGACTGACCCCTGGGGGACACCACTAGCTATAGGACTGAATGAGGACTGTAACACTAGCACTTTACAACTCTGCAACGATTAACAAGGCTAAAAGAACTCGCATTCATTATTTATTTTATGAAGGGGACAGTGGAATTGTGACAGCTCGCATAGAGTCTTTATTATGCACATTTGCATAAAAATTTGAATATTTCAAAGAACGAAGGTTTCTGTTAGCAATATTTCTAATTTCAGAACATATGGCTGCTGGCAACCACTGAAAAATGACATCATCCTTGACCTCAGCAATATGGGTGATAAATGTAAGAGGATTATAAACCATTTTCCATAGTACTTTAATGCTACTTCCTAGCTTGTCAGAAATGATTGCCTTAGAAGCAAAGTAGTAAATATTTAAAAGTCTTTGTTGTTGGCAGGTTTAGCTTGTTAACTATGAAGGCAACATTAGAATAAATATCTTCTACATAGTACCGTTATAACTCTCTGTGTGTCCATATGACCAGGCTGGAGCTGAGCTGAGCTGAGCTGAGCAACTCATGCTCGTCATCAGCCACCATCTGGAAGAAAAATGCTGGATGTCTCTGAAAAATCTGCCTTACTGCACTCCTCTACATGCTTTGCACCACACTGGCTTGCCATTGCAAAGTGCCCTAGCTCTGCAGGTGACAAGCATTAAGGGAGAGCTAAAAGTCCATTATCCATCCCTAAGCATTGCAAGGGGGTGAGTGGTGCTTTTTATCCCACCGTCCAGAAACCCTCGTCCTTTCTGCATCTCCTTAGGGCTGCCAAAGGCAAATGACAGAAGCGTTAGAAGGTGGCAGTTGTCTACTGTAATTAGATTTACCAACTTGCAGCATTAGTGTCGTCCCATAAGCTGTTATGCTGAACTATCAGGTGCATAAGAAATACATGAATAAAAAACAGTGCACTTTTTATATTTTTAAAAACTTTCACTTATTTTCTGCTTTACAGGCTGTCAAAAAAACAGCAAAGATATTTTAAAAATTTAGAAGCAAGATATTTACATTAAGGCATATTTTCTCGTGCAGAAGAGAGGACTAGAAAGACTAGTACATTATTTCATTCTTATGTAACCCCATTCTATTTATTTTATTTCACACGTCTGATCAAGCAAACTAGTATCTGGCTATTACAGTGTTGAGGATGAAAAATATTAAATATATAATACGTTTTGATGTAGTCCTATAAGCAGGGGAAGGGCTGCAGAATCCAATCTTATGGCTTATTTACTGTACTTCGCTATAGTACATCACATCAGCTATATGGCCACCGTGCACCATGAATATGATTGAAACCAGGATACTTGTTACGCACTCCAAGTGCGGAGTCCTGGAAGCACTCATTTTTACAAGCAGTGCTCACTGATTTGAAGTTTAAAGAGACTCTTATAACATCAGCAGCTCTCATGAAAGCAGCAGATTGTGGGATTAAGCCTCATATTGGGGCAAATATGTAAGCAAAGTATGCTAGCATGCACTCAGGTATGCAAAAGGTGCCACTAAATTTAAAAAGTAATATAGATGCATATAGATCTTTGCAGAACTGGAGCTGAGTGGGGTGGATTCTCAAAGAGCTAAAAAAGTCTGCCCTATGTTTGATGGAACCACTCCTTTTTCGAGCATAACTTGCATAAATAAGGTTGCACGAGACTCTGAATGGTTATAAAACCAAGCCAGGAAGATACCTACCAAAACTCTCCAGAAGATGCAGCGGAGAGATGGATAACCTTCATATTTCCACAGAATCAGTACAAAATAAAGGAAAGACTTTCGAATGTATTGAACAAAAAGAGCTTCCACAAAGATTAATTTTAAATAGGAAACATACTACTCAAAATTCAATTTCAGGTGATGGTGATTTGAAAATAATTATTTTTCTCACATTTCCTGTTTGAAACTGATAAAGTATTGCAGGTTTTCATAGAAGTATGTTAAATAATTGATGACTGTTTACCAGTGTCAGTTTTCCCTTTGATGTCTGTCATATTTTCTCTTTTAGAAAGCACTTACAGGTGCATAGTAGGATTGTTTTATCATCAGTAAACTGACATACCATATAATATTATTGCTTATATACACAGAGCTCCAATTTTGATTTTACCAGATCAACAGGAAACCTCACATTAAATTTAATTACACCATGATGAACAATTTCTTTTCCTTTCAACTTTCCGGCCAGAAACCATACAGGATCCACATATACACACGTACACATCCGTGCGAAAGTCTAACACCAAATTCTGTCTGATGCGATAAAAGATGTGTGTCCCCTACCAACTTAGAAGAAGACTCTTGCCCTGATGTAACCACTATTCCTACATGCTATTAATTATGCCTGTACCCAAAGAACTGGAGACTCAGATGTCAAGATATGGAAGAAATCATTCTATGTTTTCACCTTTTCTACCAGAGAAGTACAGGACACAAACTGCTTTTATTATAACTCCTCTGATATTTTTTTTTTTAACTCAACTTGTCTAAACATCAGTCACTGGATAAAAACTCAGCTCCCACTTAAGAGAAATATAAATTTCTAACCATAATTCTACACGGCCCAGGAGTATCCTAAAGAAAAAATGAAATTAAAAAAAATCCCCAAGCCCCACTACCAAAACCCAGAAATCAGAGAACAAATAAAAACAAGTCAGCATCAATTACTCACTACCTATCACATGATACTTTGAGGCTTCACTTTTCCATTTCTTTAATTTTTGAGAATCTCAGTGCACTATTTTTCACCTAAAACATTCTTCAAGTCTTTCGACAATATAAGGGAATTTGTAGAAATGACAAAAACAATAATATTGTTTGAATAAACCCGTCTTTTCCTAGATAAGAGATGAATAAGTTACTGTGAAAGCCCTAGACCCACCCATGTTGGAGAAAGAAGTTATTACGCTCAGCTTCCTGGCTGATCCTCACCTCCTTGTCCTGAAAGTTATAATTCTTTCAAATTTTCCAACATCTCATTTTCCAAATGAATCAAATTAGCTCCTCTTGAGCTACTCTTTATATTGTTTCAGCTAACTTGACTCATTTGAACTGAAGCAGTTTACAGAACACTCATATAAACAGCTTTGCTAACAATACAAAGGAGACACTAAGCTCTAAAAGGTTGTCAAGGATGCAAGGTTGAGTAATGGCAGGGAGACAACAATACTTTCCTCTGCTAGAACTGCTTATGGACCCCTCATATTTGTCCTCCTCTGTCCTTTATTCATATCCAGCTCTATACACAGCCTCTCAGAAAGATAAAGTAGTGATTTTATTTGGAATAACCAGTTTTGTAGATAGGAAGAATAACTAAAAAATAAAGAAAAATGAGAAATGTTTTGTTTGAAGGGCCTGAAATAATATTTGAAATGAAAATAACTTCCATTAATAGCTGTCATATTAGTTTCTGATCTGAAAAAGAAATATATAGTCCTTTTGATCATTGAAGACGTCCCATTAGAGACTGTGGACTGGAGTGGATCTGTCTTCAGGTCAGTGTGCGTAATGTACACACGCAAGCTCACACACTTGAATGTATGTTTGAGTCTCCATGATCAGCCACTGCGATAGGGAGAAATTGCAGAGTAGTATGCACACCAATCAACCAGATGAAGAGGAATAGTTAAAGGATCTGTAATTTGCATAAGCTATATCTTGTAATGGTTTGGAAACTTTACAAAGAATGACAGATGATGCAAAATATAGTACACATTTGAAGGAATTAAAATAAAAAGTTATTCTCTCAGAGCTAAGAAAAGGAGTGTCGGTACATGTCTGTACATAAGTGGATAATTGTAAAAAAAAGAAAAAAAAAGCCAAAAATTGTGAAAGGGAATAAGCTAAGAATAAGACCAACTGTCAGAAAAATCTAAACAAAACTCAACACCAACAGCAAAGAATTCATTGAGACAAGTGCGAAAGATCTAATGCGGCTGCCTCATCGAAACTAAAAACTAAATTGAAAACGTGCAACAGCAATGCCTTGTCAACACTAAAACAGAATACGGAGCAAAATGCACAGAGATAATTAGAGGTTTTCAACACCTCTTGCTTGAAGATGATTTTTAGTTGGCAATATCAGAAAGGCTCCAGTGATAGCCAACCAAGCCTATGTATAGAACGCCATCTGGAATGCTGCGGCTGGTGGAAAACTCAAGAGCAGACAACGACTTTCAGATCATCTTGCTTTTATGGCATCTTTATAAGCAACAAGCAAGAACGTTACAGATCTTACCTACCAAGAAGTCAAAAAATATCAGCAGTCTTCAAACCCAGGCTTCTAAATAACTTCAGCTAGCAAATGAGGTGAGGGGCCTGGCTGCAGACAGATGGAATGAATGAAAGACCAAAGAAGCAGGAGTGACCTCTCTTTTCTCCATTCTTCCTAGAAATCCATCATTTAGTTTAATTTCCCATTTCAAAGGCTGATGCTGCAAAAAAGAATGCAAACGAGATTCACACACAGAGCAGATCCTAAATTATTACATTTAGGGCATAAATACAGCAAGGGAAGTTTATGGGGTCATGTCTCTAGCATGTTGCATTTGGTTCTCCTGGCTTTTCAAAACATAATCATACAATCTTACACTGCTCTTAAATATATGTATGAAATTACACTTTTTAAATGGTAAAATAGAAAGCTAGTAAAACTGAAATGTAATATTACTGTCTTGGAAGAGGGATTGGCAGTTTCAATCATGAAAATAAAATTCTAGCATTTCTGACATTTTTATTTTGATTGACTGACAAATAACTTCTTATGGCTTTAAGGAAGAAAATTATGTGTATATTTTTGGGATATAAAATACTCTGGCTAAACATTTAGAAATAACAAACACACAGCTCTTCCAAAATCTTGTGTGTCCAAGTTTAAAACACACCATAAAGAAAAACAAAAAACATGCAAATGTAAAAAAAAAATTTAAGATATCATAAATGGAACAAGTAAAATTAAGCTCACTAGCCTAATGGCAGAGCAACTGTTAGAAAAGCAAGACAAATAGTTCTAGAGCAGTACAATTTGAGTCTGGCTTTACAAATAGCTGCACTGCATTTAGCAGGAGAGCCCTGGAGCCGTGAATTCTTCTGACTGTGGCTGTACCAGTAGAAGAGTGAACCCTGCTTCTCAGTACTACCTACTGTCAGATAACATTGCTGCTTCCAGATGAGCATTTTATCTGAGCCTAAATTACCCAAATTAGCTGCAAAAAGCAGTTTCAATAGTATGTATTTCAGTCATTTGACTGAAACTGGTTACAAAAGATTCATGTAAACAGCTGTGCCAGGAAATCTCAGGGAGAAGTACCCTCTTTGATAGGGAGCTGGTAATGACAGCTGATAGCATGAACCAAATCACCTGGTAAGAGATGCCTCATGAAGAGGATGCGTTTCTACAGCAAAGAGAAAACCTTGTTTTGGAAAGCTGACAACGTAAGTGAGCCAGATAGAAAAAAGGTAGATGGAAAAGTGTTTGGTATTGTTCTTCATTTTTCAAGTGAGAAACAAAGCATCGGTGGAATTATTGTGTCTGTTACTCAAGAAACATGCTTTGTGATCACCAGGACATAAATCTGTGCTCAAGTCTTCTGCTCACCTGTGACCTGAGTGATTTGCTTAGGGTCACTCACAATGTAAGTAAGAATCTAGTTCAGCTTCATGAGTTTTAGTCCAGTGTTTTATTGGAAATACAAACATCCTCTCACCAAAAAAAAAAAAAAAAAACAAGAAGAAGAAGAAGAAGAACAGGGCTTTGGACTGCAAATTAACTTGGCTATCCATACTCACGCTCCTGTTAGCTGCTAACAAAGGCAGTGTTGGGCTTTATCACTCTTTAGATAATTTCCACTTTCACAAAATACATTAATTACTCTGGGATATAGAGTCCTCACAGGGAGCTATTTTACAAAAGCTACTCTGGTAGCTTGCGGTACTTTGAGGGTGCACTAAACAAATAGACTGCATAACAAAAAGGAACATGGACTATTCAAAGAACATGCCCATTTAAACCTATATGAAGAATTGCAAAGCCCAATTACACATCTGAATATTTAAGACTCTTTTCTTTTTCAAGATCCAATCCACACCCTTTTCATTTAGAAATACTGCATTATCTGAGGGAACTAGACAGAGTTATACTCAGTGTTAGCCAATTCTTGGTCTGGCAGGCAAAAGTAACATCTGTTTCATGCCCATATTTTTCATTCTTGTTTTAACAGTCATAAACACTTTCTCAAGCCGAAAAAGAACAGAGCTGCAATTCAGATAAGTTAAGATTTCTGAAATCTGAAAGCTACACTTATTCACCAGATCAAAAGAGAACTGATTTTATTCCCAGAATGTCACATTCTATATAGCACTAGACATGGTTTCAACAGTTTTGCTCGTCACTTTGCTTTTGAATTTTGAAGCCCCAAGAACACCAGTGAAAATAAGCTTCATGATCATACAGTTTAAACACCTCCGCCACAAATATGCAAATAAGTACTCCGAAGTGTGGTTAGAAACCAAGAATTCTTCAGCAGAAGAAAGTTAGTAATAGTAAGCTGATCCTCGATGTCTTGAAATTAGATGATCTTTGGGAAACTAACCAAATTCTGAACATATCTTCTGTTAATGCTCACATTGATGAATATTATCAATTAAGGTATTCATCTAAAGATAAAGGAGCAAGGTAAAATCTCTCTTTTGAATTTCAGGAGATCTGTATATCTCACATTCTTCCACTCTGATGAAAAAATCACATGAAGACATACATGCTGAATACAGGCACTGCAATACCTCTTATGAGGAACAAATACACTTGTCAGCAAAATATTATATTGCATAAAAGGACAAGCTCTATAGAATATACAGACACCTCCCTTCATAGATGAATATGCATTTTGCCCCAGGCAGAAAAGGATCAAAATATATGCTTGAGTGATTTCATGAAACTAGGTCTTAGATGATTCTAATTCAAAAAAAAATAAAGTATGTGTCCTCTTCTATGGTAAAACTTTGAATTTTACAGGCTGCGGAGCTTTCACCATTACGAGAGATAAAACACCAAAAATACTTTTTTTTCCAAGAGGAAGAACACTTCCCCTCTCCTTTTCCTACAATAACGCAAAAGTCCTGCGACCTAACTATTCTTTCTCATTAAGACTAGACTTTTGTTTTGAGAATTGGAATCACTTCAGTCTTACCTGCATTTCAAATGCCACCGTGGTGTTACAGAATTCAGATAAGATACTGTTCTCTGAAGTATTTGACTTACCATTTCATTTTGCAACAGAAAGAGCACAAGGATTGTACCAGCCTAAATCTAAACAGATTTAGAAGTCTAAACTTAAAAGAAAGAACCAAAAAAAAAACCATATATATGTGTGTGTATATATATATATATACACACACACACACACACACACACACACACATATAAAATATGTATTTAGTCAACAGTACTATAAATACATGCTTTCACATGAATTATAGCAATACAAACAAGAGTGAGTTAAAAGGGAAGGGTAACATCTGCTGACTAAAACTGCTTTAAATTGGATCCCAACCAGTCTAGACATACAATCTGTAATGGACCCTTTAATCAGTTGCAGGATTCTGGTTTGAACCAGGTTGAAAATGCCAATTTAGCAGAGTGACAAAAAAATCTGCCATTGGCCCTCTTTCCTTCTTCACGTGGCTATATCTTTGCTACTATAAAGAGGACTAACATGAGTTGCAACCTTGGAGTCTGATCTATCACTTCAGAACTGCAACTACCACCAGCATTCCCTCTTCTATTT
The DNA here is from genome assembly GCF_040807025.1 of Struthio camelus. Lineage (NCBI taxonomy): Eukaryota > Metazoa > Chordata > Aves > Struthioniformes > Struthionidae > Struthio > Struthio camelus. The sequence goes on along the minus strand of NC_090982.1, from coordinate 29,775,543 downwards.
ACTTAAAGAGTTTCATTAACAGGTTTTCTAAAGCTTTAAAACAACCCTATTCATCAGGGAGCTGGGACCATCTGCTTTTCTCATATTGCTAAATGAGAAAAGGGTTTTCAAAGTTTCCAAAGATTAAGAGGGAGAAGTGGGATGGAAGGAGTCAAAAATAACTAGTTTCATAAACTTGGTATATGATAATTTGCATGATATACAGCTCTCAGAAGATGACAAAACTACATCATTGCCTACGTGAGCTGGATGAACCAAGGCTAGGTAGTAGTGATGAATCATATCAGCAAGTTAATATCTACAAAGCTTTCGCCAATAGCCGAAAGAAAAAGACAGCCATGAGAGAGGTTGAAAAAGATGTTGATCTTTCTCAGTTAAAACTGACACTTAAAAAAATCAAAATCCTACAAGGCAATCACAGCAGACTGGTGAGGTGGCTGGCAGCAGTTGCCCCCAGAGCACATACATCCTGTTATGATGTGAGACATTCACGCCATCTAACCTATTCCATCCCTTCGAGATCACAACTAAAAGGTGTATCACTGCCATCAAGATTTGCACGCTGCTCTGTTTTCTTATGCAAAGCCCATATTTGTAATGCATCCTGTTTGACAGCCCCTGTTAAACATCTCAAGGCATTTACTAACTTCCAACGAAAACAGATTTGAACTACATAGCTGGGCTGATGCAGTTCAGCTCTCCAAAGGAAGCGAGCATGGGAAGTCAGCAGCTACTCACGTGAGGCAAATGTCTAGTAATTCTCTTCTAGACTGCAAGAAAAGTTCAACAATGCAATGTTGCATACAGCCTTGAAAATATAGTAAAATAAATACATTCAGTAAAGAAACCTATCTATTGCCCTGGGTAAAATCAGCATCCATCTCTTTACTAGCAAGGGTAGCCTCCAAGGCATCCTGGAAGTCTTTGCAACTAAGCATGTTTCGGATCTCTAAGGAAGCAAGCTCCAAAACGCTCACATGAAACCGCTCACCCCTTCACTTTTATCCTAATATTAGAAAGGGAGTAAGGGAGAGATTGTCAAAGCACAATTGAGTTAGGTACTCCAGTTGCCAAATTTCCCATCTTAAGCTGATGGGAATTTGCTGGCCAGGGCCTTTGAAAGCCTCCTGTCTAACTGTTTTCCTCTAACTGAAATCTTGTTGTAACTAATACTTGTTATAAAACTAATAAGCATCAAAGGTCAGCTAAAGGACTGTTTTCTTGATTTTATTTCCAGGGTATATTGTACATATTTTTATACAGTGTGAACAGCATAAAATAAAAGACCTTAAAATACAGACCATATAATACAGACCATATATATAGACTAAAACATAGACCATAAAATAGACTGTAGAATCTCATTAATTCACACAGGTGAAAATACTATTTTTACACTTTGAAATGTTGTTAATGTACTCCATGCAAATGAAGGCAGGACGGAGAAATAAAAGGGATTAGTGATTGCATTTAATTGGTTATCCACAAACCAGGATATGTTTCCAGAAGCAAGTGTTAGTCTTTCTTGTGGTAACAGACTTTCTTTTGCGGATCCTTTTCCTGAGCTGCCAAAAACATTTGCCCCTTGGCAGGCAGCCAGCACTGATATTAGGCCCATAGCAGTAGTTGTTCTCTAATGTGGCTGTTTTCTGCTGAGAGGAGATTTCTCAGCGTTGTATTGGTGGCTATTGCAACAGGCAGAGTTTCTAGCATTCCTGGAAACATGCTATAGTTAGCTCTAAATTAGGGATGAGATACTGAAATATAGAGCTCTAAATTTTACATACCTTTCTTCGATAGCTTTTGAAGCTTTGAAAATGTTGCAAAATGATCCTCCTTCTCTGTTGCCTTCCTGCAATTAAAGATCTCCTTGAAAGCAGCAGCGAATGGCACCAGGACCAAGTAGTCCTGCTCACTGAACCCATTGCCCTGGTCTTCCTCGGTGTGACATCTCTTCCTTTTGGTCTCATTAGATTTCCCCTCAGTCTCCGCCAGGCAGCAGTACTGGCTGAAAATGAAAACACAGGCTGAGATGTCAGCACAAAACACACACAATTAGTAAGGAACAGCCCTTAGAATATATTTTTCTTAATGCAGAAAAAGGTGTGAGATGGTAGGAGTTAGAGCAGGGAAAAGAGATTCTTTTCCCACCGATTAAGAGCAAATTTAGATAGAAAATACCTTCCACACTTGCCTATTGCTCTGTCAGCAGGCAAATTGCTGCTGCAACACATGGCATGGTGCTTGGTAGGAAGAGTCTTATATGCTCAGAACTTTTGTGGTTTTGAGAGAATAGGTTACCGGGACCCCAGAGCTTGAGTGACTTCCAAAGCATGAGTCCATATTTTGGGAGGATTGCTCAGCATTTCTTCACCACCCATGCAAGCTCATCCCACACACACAGTAGGGTCCCTATCATCCTCACACAAGAAAAGGACAAGAAATTTTATAAACCCCTCATTTGTTAATAAGCATAGTTGTAGCCAAATCCCATTCTCTTTAGCTACACCTACTTGTACCACAAGTGTGGTTTTGAATGGCTTAGCTCTTGATCTTCTGCTATTTCAGTGAATTACTTTATTTGACCTGAAAGCATTTCAGGCTGAGTTCACTGGTGAGTGTACACAACAAAACACCATATCATAATCGATAAGTAGATGTCTGAATGTTGAAAAAACCTCAAATCGCCCTCTTTAAGACCTTTGGCAAGAATTCTCAGGGAACAAGATCAGATAAGTGGCATTTATCCTCTCTCTTTTTGTCGAAGAAAAAATACTTCTGCTAAATCAGTTAGGGAAGTTATTCGCATTCCTCTGCTCCCATCACCACAAAAAATAAAAATAAAAAACCTATTAAAAAATGACTGTTTACAATACTGCAAGAAGAACTATCTGTCGCCCGAATGAGGTCTTCATCCGTTTAGGATTGTCTGCAGTATTTCTTTAAAGAAATGAACATTGAGGAGAGAAAGTCAGCTTCATAACCATATTCAGTTGGAAGTTTTCTCTGGACATTAGAAAAAAAAGATCAGATAGCCGGAATAATCTTATTCCAGTTTTGTCTGTCTTAAATAAGGACCATCTTGTTTAATTGTGAGCTTTATCTGTCTTAAGTGTTTCCTGACAATTAGTTTTAGATATTGAACTATCTTGAAGATTGCTGATGTCCTTACCAACTGGTGCAATTACCATAATAACTATTTTTAACATCATGAATCTATCCTTGCTCATGATTGCAATTAAATATTCACCTATATTCTGGAGAGTGCAGACTAAGCTATCTGTATGTAGGTATAGTCCATATAAACAAAAACTTTCTCTGCATTTGTATCTTTGCATTTGCAGATACATATTTACATAACACATATTATATTTTTGAACATTCTTTTCAGCAACATATTGTTTTTATGAGAAAAAGCTTTTTCAGCATCATTTTTTCCCACTTGCATAGCATTTCACATTTGATTTGTTTCTAAAGCAAATAAACCAAAGTTTGGTGTCAGTTTTCTACCCTTTTTTTCTGCTGTGAAGATGAAAACAGTTTTTTTTTCTTCGACGATTCTTTTTAGAATTCCAAGAGAGCACCTCTTAAAAGCCATTTTCATAACCTCAGTATTAGTTGCAGAACCATATGAGCAAAGTTGTTTAAAAGTACAACTACAAAGCCTAACTATATACCTTACTCTCAGCTCTAAACCTGAGGCTTCTTGTCCTAGGCAAAAATATATGGAGATAAAAAGTAATTTGCCCAAGTGAAACTAGGTGGAAATTAAAGGACTGTCCCTTTAAGAAAAATATAACATTCTATATCATGCTTAATGGTTGCATTACAGCTCTGCTACTTTTGTGCTTCAATTGAGCAAGTTATAGATATTAAACAGAACGGCACATCACAATAGGACATGAAATGAATTATAGCATAATGAGTGAACACATCTACTGTATTATTATACACAGTCACCTTTCACGTATTATGTAAAAGAACCCAACTTGAGAGATCTAGTTCATTTTTAATTTCAAAATAATTTAGTAGAGAACAGTTATAGTGTCATTTACTTCAGCAATAAATAGCAGATTTTTTCTGGAAAAAGGAGAGGCAGAGGAGGGGCAAGGAAAGGCAAGTACATCACCAGTCACTTGGGCAGCACTGATCCAAACATGCAGCTGCTAAAAGCAGTAGCAACAAATTTCAACCCTGTTTTTGCTATCCAGCAGCATAACCACACTGCGTGGGATAAATTCACTCTGCAGGGTAAGGACTCTGACAGGCTACACAGAGGTCTCCCTGGTGTCAGGGCAGGAGCTTCATAGTTACACCCACTATCCTATTTTACAGGTAGCTCCCCACACTGAGGGGGATTTTTACGCAGTAAAACCAATGCCCTGTGGAAAATAAGGCAGAACAAAGCAAAGTGGAACAAAATATTCCTTTCCAGAAGGAAATACCATTCCTAGAAGTAGTTTGCAAGAAATAAGGTTGCCTGCTGTAAAGAGTGAGGCAGATTACAACTGACTGAATCTTTAAAAACAGACTAACAGCATTCTGAGGATTTCATAACTTCTGCTCAGAACAAAACGGAGCATCGATTTCTTCGACTATTAGTTATACATCCGTGCTAACACCTAAGCCACCCAGAGACAATACTGCACAAGCTAAAACTCATGCCCATCAACATTTACATTTACTTATATAGAAAATTATGTTTTACTTTGACTTCTTAGATTATAAAGGCCCACATGACCTTGTGCTGAGTGAGATGCTAATAAAGTGATGCTTCACTTATTTAAAAAAAAAAAAAAACAAGAATTCAGACATAAATAAACCATCAGAAGAATGTAACAGACAACTGAAACTATAAGCTACACATGATGCCTCGAAACAAAATTAATAGCTTTTTGTGCAAGATAAAATGCTTGGTTTGTACGTGTCATTCATTTTTAGTTTATCTGCATACAACTGAAAGGACTATTGGATAGGTGAAACACTTAAATAATAGGCTAACAATCTTTATACAGCTATTAGCAGCTTAACCGCTGCAAGAAATATGGCTCTCTTTAGAGAAATAACTTGTCATCAACTTTTATCTATTGAAAACCAAATACATTCTAAGAAAATTATAATATTCCTTTTATCTTACCATGATAAAGAATTTTACTGTAAACATTAACACAGCTACTCACCACACAAAATTTGTAACAGAAAAAGAGTTTGAATTCTTTTATGTAAACAATCACAGTTTCCTATAGTTACTAAAAGGCTGTTTAAAACTCTTTGCAAGTGGTAGAGGATCTCAGAGAACACCATTTCTGGCAAATCTCAGCATGTCCTTTACCTTTTTGCACAATATTTACCTAATGACACTATTTTTGCCTCCTATCCTCACATAAACATTGTCAGTAATAAAAACAAATATATTTTACCAGTTTCTTATAAAGCAGGACTTGGGATAGAAATGCAGCCAAGTATGCCAACAGCTTACATAAATGGAAGCATCTTCCAACTCCCATCATCTCCACCCACAGAAAATGGCACTTTTACACTAACTCATTAAATAGAAAATATGCTGGACTCCTAATACTATATAATCACCAAATGACCATAACTAAACCACTTGTTATTTTAACTGATGAGCAAAGATGCACTCAAAAAAATTAAAAAAAAAGAGAGAGAAACAGTAAAACACTCGTTATTAAACCTTTTATTTACATAGTAATGACTAGTGAAGGTTTTCAACTACAGTACAAAAATCTAGCAAAAATCCTGCATCTGGAATCTGGGTTCAGAAAAGGAGAAATGAACTCCAGTTGTGATCATTATTAGAGACCTAATAGTCTAGAGACCTAAACAGAGACTCTGGGTCTCTGCTTAGAAACCCGGAGTAGGTTTCATCTTCTAAGTTTCTGGTCTGCCTGGGAAACTCCTCCAAGCCTCCACGTTACATTAAGTCCTCCTAAGAGACTAGTACATCTGAGAATAACATCACAGTGCAAGGCAAATGCCAACTGACAGACATTATGACATCCCTCAGGGAAATACCTTATTTTACACATGATACTGCATAATGAGACACAATGTGCAAGCTTTCTGGGTTCTAGAATCTCTACAGATGTGTCAGATTTTCACATTAGCCTGTCTTTTGGTCTCAAATTTCCTGAAGCAGAGACGTTAAAAACATGTTTCTGTTCTTTATGTAATCATCCACTGAAACGCTATGTTATGTAGCATACGGATGAACCCCTCAGTAAAAGATAATAGTCAAACTCCCCACTTTTAATGCATAGATATTGAAGTATCTCATAAAGAAACATATTTAACAATTAAACTTCAATAATGGATAAAAGCTAAGTTAAAATAAAGTAGCTTCATAGAAAAATTTTTATAAATTTTAATGGAGGGCATTATCAGAATATGTGACCACTGTGGAATAATTGATGTGCTATGACCATTACAGAAGAAAGGAACATGATTAACAACAGTCTAATATTCCCTGCTCTGACTGAAATCACAGCTGTGGGCACACATAAGGTAACAGAAAGCAGAGTCAAACATGCTTTTAAGATCATCTAGACTGGTCATAATAGGATTAACAGGGATTGATATCAGGTCTACTAACCCCCAAGACAGCAAAAGGAGTCCTAAACCCAAAATATTCAATTGATAAGAAAGTTTATTATCACAAATCAGCACAATAACAGATTAAAAATTGGCTGATGATTTAGAGAGCTAGATTGAACCGTGGGCCTCCTAAAGGTCCCCCTGGATACCTGCAACACAGTATGACTTTTATTTAGCTCTAGTAAAGTGTGAAGATCTCCAAGAGGCCCAGGCACTGCACAAACACATCAGAAGTCCCCAGGTCCAATGGGGCTACAATCTAGGAAGTGAGACAGCAAGAAGGTGGACCTGCAGATGTATAGTCTAATGGCTAGGGTCAATAGCCTGCCATGTTGGCAATAGCAGAAGTTCAAACTCCTGCTCTGTATTCAGAAGAGCAGGGAACTGAACCTGGGCTTCCTATATCACTTTGGGGCTTGCCCAACCATATGGGTACTCATGCGGGATTGGAGCTCTTCATTTCAGCAGAAATTCAATTTGGAGTCATGAGAAAGGTTCCAGATGAAAATTTGTTTAAAATATAAATTTTGATTTAAAAAACAAATTAGTTTCAGTTACCTGAGGCTGTCTGAGAGGGGAGAAACATAACATTCTTCTAGTTTTTTCTTTTTTTGTTGTTCTGTTTTCTTTTTAACATTGTAACGGTCTGTAATTTGATGCACCAAGTCCTAGAGATAACTGAACATAAGGATGACCACCAACTTTATCAAGGACATGTTTCAAAACCAAGGAGAAGACTCTGATAATAGAAAGATAAATGTTCATCCAGATGGGATGGACAGCAGAAGTATGCAGTGTACACCCTGTGACTGAGGCATACCACTGAGAGGCTTAAACAGTTAACCTGGAACAAGAACTCTTCTTTTTTTTTTTCCTAAGGAATATGTTCCCATAATCCTATAGTGGGCTAGAGCACCACATAGATATGGGGTAAAAGGTGAAAAATAAAATATTTCTCTTCACTTCCAATTGTAGAAAGATTGCTACAGGTTTTGAATAAATTCAGTGAAATTCTTGAAGACATTAACTTTCTTACCCTCTCTTGTTCAATGATGACAGTCCTTACAGAAGGAAAAAACAATAATGAAAGCATTTGTACTTTTTGTTGAACTGCAAGTACTGCAAAACTAGAAGCTGACAAACTACTGATATGTTTCAGAGGGACGCAATAGAAATCTGTACCAAGAAGCTGAAATGTCTTCATCACATTTATTCATTAATAGAAGAAGATTATCAGAACAGGCTAGAAAAGAAGAGATAAAGATCCTTCCATGAAAGACCTGCCATGATTGTAACCCAGAGGAAGGGCATATTGCAGACAAGGTGGAGATGACTGAGAAAAGACCTTATAAGGATTCAAAATACTACCATTTTACAAGAAATACAGTCTACAACAGTTTCAGGTCCTTTAGGGAAGGTAAAGATCTTGACTCTCATACCATTACCATATGCATGGTAACACCAATCAAAATGGAAGTCATAGAGCTGCCAGTGAATGCAGTGGGTGTAGATTACACTTTAGTAATGAAGATTACAGCAGGGTGAAAGCCCCCCAGTATTTATGCCTCAGAAGTAGAAGTACCTCTGTACCCAGTCATGTAACAGCAAGTAAGGACAAAAGAATGATGGCATGGTCTTTAAGTTTCAGATATTTTAGTACCATCAAAATGGATCAATACTTCAGTAAGAGATCAGCAAGAGAAACCTAAATGCTCCGCTATCACTTCCTGTCCTTTCTTCTCATGAAATCTTACTCACACAGTGGAAAAGAGTGGGTTCAGAAATAGAGATGACAGTCATGAAGGATTATCTAAACCTGCTCACACGAGCAAGTGTATTATGGATCACATCCCTACTAATGACAAAACATAGCTCTCCCGCATTTTCAAAAGAATATGGAGTTATTTAGTCTTTAATGTGCATGCTTCCTCTCTTAAATAGCTGCTTCCTGCCAATTCAGCAAAGGCTAGAGCTCAGCAATGAATAACTTTTTCCCTAGACTGTGCCTGTGGTTTATGAAGTGCACTGAACAAAGGTGCTATATAAATGTCACTAGTTATTTCAGGTGATTCCCTAAAGAGAAGCTGCTATAAAGTATGTTAGGAAAAAGTGTTACCACATATCTAGCAGCATTTACATTATCCTTTTAGACACCCCAGAACAGTCTTCAGCAAGTCTCCCTCATAAGCCATGGCAACAGAGTGATAAAAAGTTACACAGGAGGTAGCAAATGCAGGTGCATGTTGTCTCTCATATTCAAGGTGCAGGAGAGCAGAGAGGTTTTGTTTTGGAGTATGCTAACTGCTTTCAGTCCCTTGGCTATTTTCTGCATAAGCAAATTCATCCATCTGCTTGTGTGTGTCCTTCTGGGTGCCCCCCTACGCAGCTGTTATATTTCAGTTTCAAAGCAGTCATGTACCTGAATTCAATGGCATCAAACTTTTTTTCATTTATACCTAAAATTGGTGTGAGGCCACCCAAAACTCAGCTCACAATGTTCTTGTGTCGATATTGTTGCACATTTATACATTAAGCAAGTTCTTTGGAAAGCTATGCAGGATGATGGGATAATGATTTCTCCAGTGGACTGATGATCAGCTTAAGAAAATACTAATGTCTGAAAAAAAGAAAAAAAAAGAAGTTTGAAGATATAAAACAACTCTCAAGGTGATCCATCAAGCCTTTATATCCATGTTCCCATTTGTCTAGCTGCAGCCTGGCCTAGCCCAGAGTGTATGAAGACTTCTAGGAGGGTATCAGAAATTTTTCTTTTGCTGACGTTAAGAAAATTCCCTAGAATCTAGAGGACAAGGCTCGTGAGATTTAGGCTGATGTGGGAAGACTACTTGTGTCTCCCTTAGAACAATTTGGCTGGTAATACCGTTTTCCCCTACTCTTCCTGATGTGGTAAGTGACGGGATCCTTAGCAATACTTGTCCTCAAGCCACCTCTCTCACAGCAGTGCACACCAGGAGCCAGGACAACTGACTACCCGGAGCTGTAACCATCCTGCCTCCCCACCGTGTGGCAAAAAAAAAATCTTCCCTCTCTTCGCTTGCTCTTGTTCTGAGCAGCTTCCAGGTATCAGCCTGCGTAGCGGCAGCTGAGCGTACTTGCTGAGCCCGAGTGCTACGGACGCGGCTGGCGACAGCGCGGAGGGGCAGCATCTGCAGCCTCTCCAAGCACAAAAACATCCAAATGCTTTGGCTCATAAAAGAAACTTGTCTGAGCTGATGAAGTTCAAATCTAGCAAGTTTAAGTAGGTTAAAACAGGTACATTAGAGCTTGAATAATGTGCAGCTTTCTTTATAACTATTGTTTTTAGATGAGCAGTGTCACAATAAATAGAGCTAGGTAGAAGCACTCATTCTTCAGCTGCAGAGAAATACTATGAATGAATGTTTTCTGTCTGACAGCCCTTCTCTCCCACCCAGTTCTCCCACCTTCCTCCATTCCCTCCCTCACACCACACTCTTTTGCAAAATAAACGCTGCTTCATTCCATTACCATTATACACCCTTTATTTATGCAATTCAAACACATAGCAAGGACTGGAGAGAGCTACAAAGCCTATACTGGGGACTCCAGTGCCCTACTACCACACACGCTCCTTCGTAAATGTATCGTGCTCCATCCTAAAAGCGGTTGACTTTTTTTCTCCCCCATATTTGGATTGGAAAGCTGCTGTAACCTCCCCCTGCTCCAATAGGATCTTCTAATTCCAGGCCACACCTTTTGCCCCTACTTGTTTTTTGTGCTGGCATTATTGTTAAGTACCTTTTCATCCTCAATGATTAGACACACAAAGCATTTTTATACAGCATCCGTATCTACTCTCAGACTTCCTTTGTTAGATTAAAATAAAGTAAGTTCTTCTTATACGAAGTGCTCTCCATTCCCTCGATTTTCCAGTCTTCCTAGCAGGCCCTTTTACCAGTCTCATTTTCGATTAAGTATTTTGAACATGGGTGACTAGATTTGTACTCACTATTCCAGATGAGGTCTCACCAGTGTCTTGTATAATAGCAGTAATATTTCCCTATCTCTGGTGCAAATGCCTCTCCTGACACCTCCGAGATCACATTTGTCTTTTTCATGGCTGCATCATGCTGGCATGCTGCAGTCAGCTAGGCCTCCCAGGTCCTTCTCCTCCTCTGTCATTTCCAACTGATGAGCACCTGTGAAACTTGGTAAAGCAGAAGGGTCAGTAAGTCAGAGGATGGCTTGGATCACATCTCTTTATTTAAGACTGCTCAAAGGAAGAAAGAGGCATAAATGAGCCTGTAACAGCTGTCACAGCAGTAACGGTCTTCCAGATCCTGCAAACGCTTTCCAATCTCCTTCCTCAAGCGACCCAGGACATCAGGACCCAGCTACAAGCAGCAGCACCTCTTGAGTGCTGAGCATCAACTTCAGCAAATTTCTCAATGGGGGAGAAAGGAGTGGAAAAATCGCAGCCTCGTCATGGAAGAAAGTCATTAAAAATGCTGTGATATAGAGAAGCTATGCTGATTATTTGTGAAAGGTCTGAGAGAAAATGATGCAAATGAAACAAGCTAGTCTGTAAGGGAGGTGTGAACTTTTTAAATCAAACAAAGAAGCATACCTAGCGAAACAGGAGGATGAGAGTAATGTTGCTTTGGACAACTATTTTCACTGAAAATGTTAACATTGCAGTCCATACCCGGGAGGTCATACTACAAAATGAGCGCAATTTTTTTGTACAATATTACTTCATGTATTGTAGGGGAGAAAGCCTGGTAAATTCCTTTGTTCTTTCAACTTCACTATACTTTGTCAGATGAAAACATTTTGAATAGCCAGCCATGCCATAGTTAAAATCACATAAGCATTCATGTTTGCTTATTTTAGAAGGAATGTGGATTCGACTTTGCACCCGATGCCTTAAAGCCATGCTGGAACACAAGAAAGTCTATTATCTTTATATCATGTATTTTAGGACTTTTCCCCACCCCATTAGCAGCTTCCAGCTATTGGGCAGAAGACTGACGGTTTATAAAACAGCTGTGCAACTGCCTCATTTGCACACTTATCTTGTTTGACAAGGGGTTGAAATGCTCAATTTCCCAGAGGTCTTCCTTTTTCTTTCCCCAGCAGAAAATGTCTCTCTAGATTTCAATTCAGCTGTGACAAATTTTTATAAATAAAGAATATCTAGCATTCAGATTTCATCCAGAAGAACGCAGAAACACTTTACACAGGACACACACAAATCATTTCACTACATGCAGAGCAGCAGAAAGCACAGCCTGGAAATGAAAATGGGGCAGCCACACTGTACCCTGCATCTCCTTCCTCCAACCTTGGGCCCCCCATTAATCACTAAAGCACCATTCTCTGGCTCAAACAAATCTTAAATTACAGTAAAACTTTGAGATATAATTGTTGAAATCCATGAAAACTTGAATTCCTTCACTTTGCAGCATAATCATTCTGTCCCATAGGATACTAACAAACAACAGAGCAAATTTTCAAAACCCATACTGGACAGACAACAAAATACATTCAAAATATATCACCAAAAAAATCCAGATTGTTTTTGCTCATGAAATAAGGTGACACCTATGATCACCAAATGACATCAACTTTTTAATGTCAATAGCACTGTTAGAAGTTTAATTTTGTTACCAACTAGATCATCCATCCCCATTTATGGCATTACTGTGCCATAGCACATTTGTTCTAAAATTCTTAAGGAATGATGATAATACAGCCAAGGCAATTACTCCTCCAAGAACTAACGTTGGGGTATTTTTTTAAAGATCAGATTTGATTGAAAGATAAAGATTAGCTTTAAATTCCTCCACCCCTTCTTTTATTTGCATATGAAAAGAAGGTGTAATACTGATGCTTACCTTGATATGACATTAAAAGACAGTTTGGGTCAATATAATTACAACAGAACAGAGGATTTTTTTTTTTAAATCCTTAAATATTTGTACTTACTGATTTTACCCTTCAGATGCATTCTAGGATACTGAGGTAATTAGCTAAGTCCAAACCACAGATACAGAAGCAGATACCACAGCTACTAGATACTTCCTTTAATTTGTATATTATGCATGCAATACCATAGGTTAATCCCCTCAAAACAGGAAAAAACATATATTTATGCAACAATACTTTAGAATAGATTCATGTGAGTCTACGTGGCCCCCAGAAGAGCTTTCTTGCACTTGATGGCAGGTTTATGGACATGTCGTAAATGTCAGACTATGTCTTTTAATAATAAAGAAAGACACTATAATACTGTTTCCTTGTAACCTGGACAGAAAATCATTTGGTAAGAGTAAGAACATTTATTGGTTTTGACATAAAAATTTCTAGCTGTGAGGTGGAAACGCTGTACTCCAAATACCGGAAGAAACATGAAATCTCAAGGGTTATGTTCACTAATTCTTGGTTCAAAAGCAGACGCTTCAGGTGCATTATTTAAGAGCTTGTCAAAGAAGATCTTCTGTAGCACACTACTTCAGGACTTATCTCCTGCTCTTCCCGGAAAGAGGATTCTCATATAAATATATGGCAGAACTAGCTAGTTGCAGATCAAGCCCACACTGCCCACGCTACTCCAATACCATTGTGGTCACTATAAAATGTTCAGAGTAGAAAAGCTCTTCAACACTGAATGTAACCACTCCTCCCACACATCCCATGTAAGTGCAGTTCTATGGCCAAGCTTTTCAACATGTACTTGCTTTGAAAAATTCAACGCGACAGTTCTCACAGTAGCCATACTCAATGTTCTTATGCATATTTTGTATTGCTGTATTCAGGGTTAATTTGGTGCCATAGAGATGTAGCATATTCAATGCAAATGAGAAACAGTTGAAGTCCAAGCTAATGCTTTGACTTTCCTAACTCCTGTACACACAAAAACTTTAGTGTGTTTTATTTAACAATTATTTTGCTTTTCATTTTTTCATTCTTTCAGAGCATAAATCCTCGACCAGAAGCTAGCCAAATCAGAATTTTCAGTTAGGATGATCACATATAAACATGCTAGAAGAAAATCAGAAAAGGCTCAAAGGACCAAACTGTCAGAAAAATCAAATGGATTGATTGGGTCCCATATGCAGTAAGACAGTGAGCTAGATTTTCAGCTGCCTAAGTCATGGGAGCATCGTTGCCTTCAATACAGGTATGTGCATTTGCATCAACTATCTGACCTGTGCTTCTGTAGAAGATACTCCAGATATACACAGATCTGCTGCCATAGATAGCTACCTTCATGTTTCTCTCATAGATCAAAATCTATCAACATTTCAGGGAGCAGAAAGAATTTTATATGTTTCAGATGCCAGAGTAAAAACAAATACACAATCTGGCTTGAACTACTCATATACAGGCCAAAAAATCCCTCATACAGAAAAATCACAGCTGGTAAAATCATCCTTTTCATACTTAACTAAGTAGCTTAAAAAGAAACAGGAGAGAGAAATCATCTTGGGCTGAGAGCAAGCAAGAGAAATATAATTTAAAATTGCATATTTTTAGAAAACATCATTTTGATGGAAAGTGCTTCTCCTAAACATGTCTATACTGGACAGTCAGAAAGGTTGGAAAGATTAGAAAGATAGGGCCTTCTTAATGCATCATTGCATTAAAACAACATCACGTGGGGAAAAAGAATACAGAGAGCAATGGTTACCTCTTAAAGATGGAGAATGCCAGTCACAGATGTGTGGTGCAGAAAACATTTATAAAAACACATTTTTGCACAACAGAAAAAAAAAAAGAGTGCTCTACAGTGGCTAGAGAAATTAAAGAACAAAAAAGGGAAGGTGACCTGATGGGTGCTTAAATGGAAAAAAAGAAAGTAACTCTGTACCACTTCTCATCTGCACTGAACCCTGAAGGGAGAAAATTAGGATGATTACACTCTCAACCACAGTAATCCTGGATTAAGGCATTTAATTTCCTAGGCTGTTTACAAACCATCAATACAAACAATAGGAAGCAGATATAGGGCATGCTGCTTAAAAAATATATCACTTTGCTGTCAAAACTGGCGTTAGTACAAATTCAGGGGTATGCAATGTTTTGTTCTTTTTAAAGGAGAGTTTGATTTTAGGAGTTTGAAGTAACCTCTTAAGCCTGAACTACCCTACAAAAATACAGTATCTTCTGCAAACATTAAGGAGGTGGTCGCTCTTTTGTTAGCAAATGGAGTACACCTTAGCCTTTTAAATTTGTGAATGGCTTTGAAAATAGAAGGTATCTCCAATATAATCTGTTTATAACAGGTAAACCATATCTGTTCATGCAAGAGTAGCAATTAACAGAAAACATCTGTACCATGTTTACCTTTATGAAGTATTATTGTCCTAAATAGCAGAGAATCTCCATATAAGGGAAAATTTATTATTTATTTTGGTAGACACCTGGAAAATTCCTCTTCACCATAATTCTAAGAAATCTGACAGCTCTGAGGGAAAAAAAATTCAATATTTTCCTCTATGCTCTTCTGTGTCAACAAGTGTTACCCAAACATTCACACTACAGGTAAATAAATGACCTAATTAGCCAAACACAGTCTGCTTTTGGTATTTTAGAAATACAAAATTTCTCAGTGTGAGGTTCACGTACCAGGTGTCACCATGGGCTGGCACTTCACAGGACAGGATGATATGCCTGAGAACTTCCAACATGGACAATCTCGCTTTTCAGATATGCGTTATATGAAAAAGATTTAATTCCAATTCCACCCTGTTTTTTTTGATTTCCATTTCTCCCATTACATAGAACACAACTTTCTCCCCTTTGAATAGGGAACTAAATTCACTTTCCCTAGATCATTTTAACCTGTGCCTTAACAAAATGGAAGCTGGGTTAAGTTCTTAATCTAAAACCTACTGTAGTCAAGAGAAATCTTTCTACTGACATTAAAAGTTTTTATACCAAGTTGATGAAGAAATGTGTGTGTTATATTCCAGTGCAACATCTCTCCCTATATCCCATACGGCTCCATGTACTTCAGCAGGCTGTGGAGCAGGAATTATCTCAATTTTTACTCTCAGTGAGGTATGAGATAACACAAGCATTGTATCAGATGAGAAATATACAACCAGGAGGTGGCAACTCTTAGGTAGTATGGCTGAAGTCTTATGGCTGATGCCTCTAAGAGCTGAGAATCACTGTAGTCAAGTAAATTGAGAAATTCTAAATTCATTGATTTTGCTGGGAAAATTTTTGTAAAAACACACATTGCCTCTCAATGATAAAATCTCAAAACATCCACAGTGATATGCTGTATGACTGAATGGCAGTTCACCTTATAATGAACTGGACTGCACACATTAGCACAAGCAAAAGGGATGGGTAGTGGCGGTGGGGAAAAAAACTTAGAAAAATACATCTTAGAAGTTACTTATGTTTAATGCTTAAAAGTCTGAATGCACAAACAATAATCTACCATTATAGAAGTACTGGTGGTCAATACACTGCATTAGAACTATGTACAATGACACAGTTTAGTATCAAAATCTTTCTACACTGTAGAGTATTACGAAACTGTTAATGACATCAAACACTAAGCACTTAAGACACCATTTTTTGCTACCACATTTGGAACTTCAATGAACAGTCCATTTTAACTTGCAGCATCAATCCATTTCTAGTATGAAATTTAGTAATTTTCTACTTATACAATAAGATTTATCTACACGGGTCTTTTGATTTTGATCCATAGCAGCAAAGGCACTGTACATCAGCAGATCCACAGACTTAAAGATTTTTTTAAAGCATTCAAAAAAAAAAGTCACAGATCATAGTTTAACAGCAACAACAACAACATAAAAAGATAACACAATGTCTCTGGCACAATGGCTCAGCCTGCGTCCATTTTGAGGACATCCAATCACAACTTGGATTGAACTGATGGCAAAAAAGAAAGTCCTTTCCGAAGTAAGAATCCATTCCTTTTCTGTACTTCGGAATGAGTGCTCTTGTAAATCCTACCTCAGAGGTCCTTGCTTTTGTAGTTTGTACACTGGTAGGAATTCATCCTTATTTCAGTGCTGTTTCCAATGAATATATCAAATATTTTTCGTAATCTCTTGTAATTGAAAAACTGCCTAAAGACATGTATCTCCCATTTCAAAGAAACGTGGCAAAAATGTCCAGAAGCAATAAAGGTGATTCTTTGAGGCAACTTATTGTACTTCTCTCTACAATATAACAGAGAGAGGTGTTATATTAAAGAAAGCTATGTTGACACCAAAATGCTTTATGTTCATCAACAGAAAAGCACTGAAAACAAATCTGTTCACAAGATGCTAGACTGACACTGGAAATAGATTGGCACATTCTCATAAAAGGTATTTAATTTAGATGTGAATTGAACTTGCCATTCATCACAGTCATGTAAATCACTGGCTATAGGTTGCAAATACCTAAACTTCTGAGGCTCTCTAAATTGTTAAACTACATCACCTCCCCAACAAATAATTATACTGTAATAATACTTTGAGGCCTCATCCAAGAATAGGACTACAAAATCCCAGTTTTTAAAATGAGAAGCTATGAGTCTATTAGGTGTAGCTTTTACTATCTCCACAACATCCTTCTCCTCCCCAGTCCCTGTGATCCACCAGCAAAACCACAAAACATGTAACGCACCTTTCAAATCAAAGCCGGGCCAGACAGCTTTATTTAGTCAGTTCATTGTTAGAAAGCCTTCTTTAAACAAAATAAATACATTAGAGCTATAATACATAACTAAAGAGTCAAGTTCACTGTTAAGTATGCTTATTCCACCTTCTTCCAAGTGGGTATCTGATGATTTGGTATCACAAGTTCTTAATCAGCATTCACAATTCAACAGCAAGTTAAAAGGGGGACAGTAAATTCCACAACTGTGATGAGCATTTAAAGTTCTCAGTGTGGGAAAGAAAAAAAAGGAATATACAGCAAAGTGCTACGAGAAGAGTCCTGTTCGCATTCAGATTTGTCTCTAATAAATAACTTCGTAGACTGTAGCCTTCTTGTCCCCAGAGCCAGTGACAATGTATTTGTCATCCACAGAGATATCACAGCTAAGCACAGATGAGGATTCTTTGGACTACAAGAAAAAAAAAAGAAATATAAATGAATTCTTTTCAATCCATTTCAATCCATAAAAGGACTCGAAGATTAATTAGAAGAGTTTACAGAGAGGGAATGCAAGGGAAAATTCATTTAAATATCACCACTGTAGATTCAAAGCAAAAGTAAAAGGATGGCAGCTTTTGTTACAAGACTGTTTCTCCAAATTTGTCTCACCTAAAGCTCTATGACAACAAAAAAGGGCAGCAGAAAGGGAAGTGAATGTTTTATTTAACGCTACGGAACTAGAGATAACCTATCAATCAAACAAAAACAAGCAGTCCCTTCTATATACTTTACAAGCAATGAGTACTTATTAAAATTTTATGAGCTAGTCTTCGCATAAAAATGAATCAAAAGTCATCTCCTCCTTTCTCGTTCTCATCTCTGTTTTAAACCAGAAATCCTTACGGAGAAGCACTACAAAGCCCTACCTACCCACAGGCATGAAACAAAGATTCCACAGAAATAACTACATCTCCTATTAGTATTTCTCCAACACAGAGGACAAAAACCTTGCACAAAGGAATTTACATTACCAGGAGGACGCAAATATGAAGACATACCACTGTAGCATAAGTAACAGCATATGGCAGGTGAATGGAAGACAGGCTACAGTAGCTTTATCTCCCCCAGCTTTTCTATCAGCATGGAGATGAATCTTTCCTGAGATGATGTATATGTATGCACGCTGTCACATTTTTCTTGCAGTTTTAGTTTATTTTTTCTCTATATAACATATATGCCCACATTTTCTTTTCTGCCCTTCACTGCAAGAGCTAAATACTTCCCGATCATGCTCAGTTCCTGCAAAGAAACCTCCTCTGCACTGCACAACAGTGTCTTTCTCTATCCCTCATTAAGCAAGTTGCAATGAGGAATTACATAGTTTTAAGGAAGATGTTTTTGGAAGGGTTATTTGGGCATTCTGTGGGAGGTTGTCCCAGAATACTCTCCACTAAGAAAGTTCAGACTTCAGATTTCTCATGCCAAAGCAAAGTGCACTGTCCCAAAAGGCAGAGACATTACAGTTTTAAGTATAGTGGAGACCTGACCTTTTAACCTGCAACAGCAGGATTAACATAGTAGAAAAAATTCCCAACATAAAGGTATCTGTATGAAGAAGAGGGGGATATCCCAAAAATCTCACTCTTCTTTAATGGCACTGAAGTTCTAATAAGAGTGGACCTAGGGATTAAAGATTAGACAAAGCTTACGACTTCCAGTTACATTTGATAGGACTCCTCTGTAAGGATCAAGTCCAGCTCAAGAGTCTACCTGTTTAATCTACTGATTTTTCAGTGTTAATACAAGGTATGACACCTTAATGTTATTTATCCACATACGTCAAACATACAAGCTGTGAGAAAGCACTCATTAGCCTTAATTTGTCTCCTCCACGAAAAACACATATGTTGAATATGACTTTCATTATTTTAGATATATTTTGGACCTTCAATGAATGCTAAGCTAATCACATGACTTGGATGCTGTATTTCAGCAATATATACAAGAAGGTGAGAAAGATACAGAATGAGAAAGAAGGGTATTAAAAACAATGTCAGAGTAGAGGGTTACTTTATGGTAAGAGCTAAATTACTAAAATGCTAGTAAGGACAAAAGTATATGCCTCTAATTACAGACAAAGTCTTAAAGGAACACAATAATTACCCAAGAATTTCTACTTAAGAACTCCTTAAACTAATGGCAGACCCTGAGAAGTGTATCTCTATTGCACTGTGATGTGGAAAATAGCTTTTAGATTATTACCTGGAATATACTGGCTCCATAAGGTGTTCTCCAGGCATTAAGAAGGTTATCTTTTCCAGTGCTTACAAACCATTTGCCTGCAACAGATTGTTTAAATGCTATGGTTGTGTTTTGTTTTCAATGAATGCACCCCAAGAAAAAGATTAGCCATAAAAACAACTCATCCACACATTAATGGAAACTACATCCATAAAACAGTCACATCTTCATCTGGTTACACTAAGATGTTCAATGACAACATAAGTAGTTTGTGCTAAAAAGCAGTCATGGATTCTTTTTTTTAATTTTGATATTTAAACTTCAGGTAGTTTTAAAATTTCTCTGTTTTTATCTAAACGTGATATTGAATAAATTTCTCAGGAGAGAAAATATTGGCAAAGAAAGCTTTGCTTACCACAGTGAGCAAATTTGAGTGACAACACACAGCTTTCATGAAGATGCAGCTGATACTTGTCCGGTTTAGTAACATGCAGCACCTCGACGTTACTGTTCTCCATTCCTACTGCCAACCATTCACCAGTTGGACAATAGCCCAGTGAGAAGATCTGGAATTAGCACAGCACATGCTTCAATCAGTATGGAACGAGCCTGAGATAGTCAAACCCAACTCCTGCTACACTGTTAACACTATGCAAAAACACATTTTGGTCTGCTACACAGTTTTAAAAACATGCTAATCCAATTACTATAGTAATCAAGATAAATTGGCTCATGTAAACAAAGCTCAATTAAAACTGTAATAGCAAAGCACTGAATCAAGCTATAAAAGTTAATGTCCTAGCTTATCTGACAGCATTTAGAAATATTTTTGTAAAATATTTTTGAACAAGGATCTACAGAAATGGTAACAGATTGTGCACAGGAACACTTTAATCTGGCAATTCTTTTACAACAACGCTTCTCCACTGCTCTCATGGGAGAAGTACTAATCTGTCAAACAGAGTCATAATCCAGAAAGATGTTTAGCTGCCATATTAAAAAAAAAGAGTGTGAGACTAAGTGAAAAATTCTTTTGGAGTTCTCTTGTAAGTCTGCTTTTTAAAAAAACCTGTGTTTTAGAAAACCACGGCAGATATTTCTTAACATGCCAAAGCTTCTGAGATTGAACCTGTGATGTAAAGTCATGTTGTTGTAGCTGTCTCCCTTCTCTGAGGTCCCAGGATCTGACTGTATTGTCCAAGCCTCCTGTCCAGAGTTTAGTTCCATCATTAGAAATGTCAATACAGCTGGCTCCATCTGTGTGGCCCTGAAATTGCCTGAAAATACCACAAGAAGATACATTCTTGCATTAGAAACACTCAGTTCCCAGTATATACTCAAAATACCTCATTTTTGTTTCAGCCTTGTACACACATCCATTAAAGACAAATGTAACATAGATTCTAACAGTAATTTCAGAGTAAATTCCTGAGAATTTAACCATGTGAATTTTGTGATGACTCTCTGAAGCAACCAGGCCAGAGAGCTGAGCACTAATTTGGTTTTGAGAAGCACACATTAAGAGTCAGATATCCTGGGGATCTTTGCTGCTGACTGTGTGATACCCATCACTTGGTAAGAAATATCACATTCCCCATGAGGAAACGCAGCATGACAGTTAAAATTCACTTGCTTTAAGATGGCAAGGTTAAAATGGGAGGATCAGCTAGCAAAAACCCACCTTTACATGTAATATTAAAATACTCTACTATACAGCGCAGTAGTGTATACAAAAGCGCTGTACTACTGGCTCATAGCTATCTGTATATTGGTGTAGAGCAGCAACTCATATTCCCAAGACACTGAAGTGTACAATGCAGCGATCTACACATTTACCCAAGACACACTTGCCAGAGCACTGATTAAAGAAAACGGTGTGCAAGCACAGTGTACCACATGGAAACAAAGGAAACCATCTGTTAAACCCCCAGCGATGTCAATACCAGCTGATCTTAGGCAATTATAGTTCTGGGGCTGCTCGATGGGCCTGGAATTATGAAATTCTCAAATCCTATAAACAATGACATAGGACCTTATCAAGATATTATCATGGTTATTGCCTAGCAAAAACTGAAAGCAGTTATGTTGACAACACTAAGACAAGAGCATAGTTAAGCAGAAGAGCATGTAATGCTACATCTAATTAATTCTTCACAACCTGATGATCCAGTTCTGTTGACCTACCTTACTAAAGTCTGGTTATGCAGATCCCACACTGCAATGTTCCCATCACTACAGCAAGAGAAGCAGACCTTGGAATCGGGGCTGATAGCTAGGGCATAGCAAGCTGGAGCAGAAGATGTCAGCTCTGCCTTAATCCGTGGAGTTGGAGCTGCCAGGTCCCAAATGGATAACGTGCTGGCTTCCCCACCAACAATCAGGGTGCGGCCATCTGGGAGCAATCTGCAGGAACGGATGTAGTTATCTCTGTTCTGTGGAGACAGAAGCCATCAAGAGATTACTCATGAGGAAAGGAAAACAGCATTAACATGAAAGCAGAAATCCATAAAAGCATTGTATTCCCTCCTGGTTTTAATGAGCCATTTATACTTATGACAATGATAAAGTGTATTAATGCCAGAAAATTACATGACATTAGGGAAGTACTTAAACTTGATCTAAAAAATTCAGTAGTGAGAGATATTTAATCTTAATTAGCATCACAATGCAAAGACCTGAACCCAACCCAAAACAATTCAAGATAGCTGCATTTGACAGCTTGTGCAGAAAGTTACATTTTCATACTCTGTTTATTTCTGCACATTAACCTCATGGCATGGGGGAGTATCAAATTCCCTGCACACTTCCCCCTCTGTCGCAATGAGACTCGCTGCCACCATCTAGGAGACATCAGAAAAAAATATTTGGGCAATTTTCTTCATTTGTGTAGCAATTTGTGTAGCAATTCATTATATTTCTACACGTTCTGCATAGTTCTCCTTTAACAGCCTCTGTAACAAGAAGCAACATCTTACCAAGAACTGGTAAATGACAGGAAAAAGGCTGCTAACAATGGTTCATCTTGTTAGCACATTCAAATAATTTGCAAATAACACTCAGGGATATTTTTAATTGTCACGTTAAGACAGGGCAAGGCATTCACACATTCACACAAACGCACAAAATATGTGACACAGGCTTCAAATATTCTCTGAGAATGCAGCTGCAAGACGGCAGTTTTTAACGTGATTAGGATATCGAGCTTTAAGATTGCTAACAAATGTCACAGTTTATAAACAGTATCTACTGTGGTGTCTTTGATCTTTCCCCCTAACAATACAATTTTAGGATACTAAGGATGCTTTGACTCATTGCAGGAAGAAAAGCACAAGTACTACAAAGAACATAGTTCAAACTCAGTTCTAGAAAAAACAACAAAATTACAAATGGAAGATCAGGCTTTGATACCAATGACAGCACTCAGATAGCCACTGCTTTTTGTACCTTAACAATACCGTTTCAAACTTAACACCACCTCCCACCTTCTTCCACCATCCTATGTAGCCGTTCACTTACCAGGCAGTCCAGCTGAGAGACAGGGCTCTTGTTGCCTGGGTGGCTGATATCCCAGACTTTGACACACCCCTTCCCACCCGTGTACACATGTCTCGTGGGGTTACTGATGGTCACTGCACACACAACTTCCCCATGGTTCAGAGTGTTGATCTGACGGGCATGGCGAGGGATCCCTGGACCGATGAGGGCATCAGGAGGGAAAGGTACAGGCTGCATCTGACCATCTGCGCTTACATGAAATGAATATGCTCTGAAGACAAAAAACAGAAGGTGAGAGAGGAAGGACAGTGATTTAAGTTGTTCTTCAAGCTTCTTTAAGAAAAGAGACCGAGAAGTGTGTTTGGTATGTGTGTATCCACATCAACGGTCTATTATTTTCTGCTATGGGAATGGACATTGTGCACCTACCTCCTTTTGCAATTTCTACACTAATTTGAAGAACAAAATTACTTAGTTACCTGAACTGTTGATCTCAGAGGATACATCAGGGTATTCTTCTTTTCCTTCTGATGTGGCATGTCAAGGACCATCTACCAATCAAATGAGCTTTTACAGCTCACCCAGCTACGATTTCTGGCATGACTGAGGCTACATGACACTATTCTCATACTCCAGTGCAAGGCGAGAGAACATCGTATACAGAGAAGGGAAGGAAGACCAGATCAGGGCCACCCGGGAAGACAGAAAATAGTAAGCTGGCTGCTGAAGTACATTGGGGGTGCCTAGTGCCTGCGGACATTTGGTTGTTCCCTTATTGATTCTAAGGTGTGAACTTCAGCAAGCATGAGAGAGCTGGAGGGCTGTCAAGCTGCCCTGAAGAGTATCAAGGGTCCCACATGGCTTAAGGGAAACTACCCAGCACAGTATGTAAGGGTGCACCGAAACCACTGCCATCAAGGAGTTAAGTCCTCAAGGCACACTCACTGACGTCTGATACAACACACTACCAAAAATACATGGGGATTTTTTTCCTTCTTCTGGGATTTAAAATTTTTATTTGTTTATTTTTTTTAGAACTGACACAATAACCACAAATCCCAATTTCTCTTCCTACAATCAGGACTCTCACTGAGAAAGAATGTGTTGTGTGACTGCCAGTTATGCCACCTGTGAATAACCTATCAACAGCTTCATCTCAAAATATTTTCCAGAGATATTTTCCAGAGAGAACACTTAAGCTGTGAAATTGTCTTGTTCTTAGATGCTCCCTGACACATCCCATCTATTATAGAGCACAAACTTTATAGGAGGGTTCACCTACACATACAAATGTGTGCTTAATGGAAGGCTTTAATTTCCTCAGACATTAAAAAAAAAAAAAATACAGCAGCACCGACAAAAAATCCATTGTCATAACGGTGAGGATGAGAACAGCTCACAAAAATATTTTATCAGAATACTTAGAAAGATTGTTTCCATAATTGTTGCTTGAAAGTCACTGAAGATAGACTTCAGAATTCATTTGTTCTTTAAGAATCACATTGCATTAATATTAGAATAATAATTTTCAGTAGATTAAAGTACAACTGCATTTTCACCTTTCTGCCCTATTCCCAGAGCTTTTCACTCTCTCCTAATCCTGCCCTTTGTTTCTTGTTCTGGCAGGTCTGAGTGACAGATCGTATCATCATTCTCCATTTTTTGACATTAAATTCATTCAGGAAAGGGTAGGACAGACTTCTGCTGTTATCAGAAGCAGAAAACTGTCTATATTGACTGGAATTTTTAGTTCAGTTATCACTACAGAGATCTGAAAGATCTTCTTCATTATCTCCTTAATTCCTTTTCCTGAAGTAAAGGAACTAAAAGAAAAAGCAGATGGTGACCCCAAACCTAAAACAAAACAAATGAAATTTTTTTTATCATCCTTTCCAACTTCTGTAGAAAGTTTCAGTCACACTCTGCAGAGCCATGCTGAGCACTTAATATATGGTGTTTTCATTAGCCACAGGGAATTTACAATGCTTATAAGGTACCCAGGGAACATATCTGAACAACTACAAAAAAGAAAGGGAAGTTCTGGAGTGATCTATGACTATATTATTCTCACCTTATTCATCATTCCATACCAGCACCTGTGATTAAATTGTTACTTCCACTTGTTACTTATTTGAAGTACTCTAAATATCTTACAAATATCTAACACTATAAACACCTGATGTACATTTTTTTCCTTCTTTTTGTATTAACTTTCTCTTCTATTTATATATTGTACTAAGCTCAACTTTTTGATGCATCTCAAAACTAGAGAGAGAGTTATTAGGCAGGTAGATGCCTGATGTGCCACACACTCGTTCCATTTCAGAAAACATTCAACAGTGTGGAGAATTTACACAACTTTTATTTTATGGAAAAAGGAAGGGTACATGAGAGAGCAACAATCCCAAATGATATTTGTGAAAAATACTGCACGTAAGAAATCAACGTGATCATGACAAAATGACCACAGATTTCAAAGGCTGCGATCCCCACAGCTGACAAACATTCAGTTGCAACTGTCCTTTAAAGCAGTTATCAATACGTCAGAAGCCTTTGAGATGCAACAGCTCTTTGACTGGTTTGGTTTCAATTTGCATCAACTCATCTTATTTTTTCCCCTCTCCAACTCGAGGACGATGCGAGTAGGATGGTCTCCACATCTGTGGAATTTTCCATTCTAAGGTCACAACAAGGAAAGCCTAGCAGTGTAGGTCACCTTTTTTGGGCCACTATATCTACCAAAGATGAGCTTGATTATTAACACAATTTGAACATTATGTCAGGAAATTTCTATGTGCCCACTGCATGTGTAGGATGAAGATCTCTGTCCTGCAGAATTTTTACTCCAAACATCTGATCCTAGAAACTACTGTACACCAAGTTCCAAAACCATCTTATGCAGCCATATGCCAGGGCAGAGAAACTAGCAGAAAAGCAACTGAGGTGATATCCAATGTGTGAAGTCTGGAAGAGTGGGATGCAGGTTATGATTTGTATGATACATTTGTGTAAGAAAACTTACAGGAACTAGCATTGATCACTTGCCCCATTACATGCTATTTAACTTGTGCGTCTGTAAGCACGCAGGCAGGCAAGCGTTTGCATTTATACACATGCATGTATGCACGTTCCCCCATCCCCTGCAAACACACTCATACATAAGACAGAGAGAGAAGGAATGGCACAATCTACATCCCCTGCCCTTCAAGCCCTCCAATATTAGCTGGTCACAGGTTCTTGTGAGCGTGACAGAGAAAGTGGAACGTGAGGACCCTTACATAAAATCTGGATCAATGTGGTTTTGCATCACTGTTTTATTTTTTTATTTTTTGCCTTCTCTAACTCAAGAGGGATGCAAGTAGAGAGTTCTTCATATCTGTGAAATTCTTTTCCCTAGGCTAACAACAAGCGAAGCCCGGTAGAGTAGGTCACCTTTACCGGTCAGTTCCATCAGGAATGAATTTGAACATTATGATACCATAATTCTTTCCAGTATTTTCAATCAAACAAAACATCTCAGTGTTCCTTTCTCTGCAAACTGCTGTTTATAGCAGCTGATAAGTTTGCAAGTGATTGCAAGGCTTTTGTGAACAAAGAAATTATTTCTTAACCTGAGAGGCAATGTATGGCAGACACGGAAAGCCAAGATCCCACTCCACTTTGCATTTCTGTATTAAACTAACCAGTCAAATTCAGCATGCAACACCTGGAAGTTCAGCTCTCTTTTCGATTTATCACTGTCTCCTGTTATTCTATACCAGCTAGAATTTGTCAGCTGCAATTAGTCTTCAAAACAAATTTACAAATACAATTTTAAGACTGAACAGTGTTTTTCCTTCCCTTGCTAAATGGTTGTATTTATTCTTACAATAATTTTCAATGGCAAAAGGGAATTTCAACTGGCAAGGGAACACAGCTTCAATATAGATGATTAACTTTTAACGTTGAATGTCTGATACTCACGGTTTTCCTCCTGGGATGCCTGTGAGATTGGGAGGGATGCCTGGGACTCGCATGTGATGATGGGGATCAAAACCAACCTGCAGTTTTCCCCAAGCAAAACAAAAAGCTATATTAAAAACAGAGTTATGCAAAATAAGATAGTTTAGTCCATAACCTCCAAAGCATACTCCCCAACTTACGAACAGACCGTACCAGATTTAACTCTGCAGGTCAAACATTTAAGTAAACTGCTCTCATCCCCAAATGCATTAGTGGCAAATGCTTACCACTGGAGATCTCCCGTAAGCTGCGGCTGCTGCTGCTGCTGCGGCTGCTGCACTCATTTGAGGGGAAATGTTGTGTAGACCAGCATAGGCAGCTCCTGGGCTGGTCAGCTCACCGTTCATACCAGCATGTGGCACAATCCCAAATGGAGTAGGGTAAGGACATGGCACTGCCATAGGCGTCCTTAAACCTGAAGCTATAGAGGGCAAAAAAAGAGAGAAGTTACACAGCCAGCCCAACACACAGATCAAATATAAATTCGGCAATATAAAAAAAAAAAAAAATGCTGTATTGAAATGCTGTGCTAAAATGCTGAAGAACCAGCGCAGCATTCAGTTTAGGCAGCTGTAATATACAGCTTTGTCACTGCAGATTTAAAGGGAAACTGTTTAGGGATGAATGGCTACAGTTTCATACAGTTTTGAATTTACTGGTACTAACCTAGTGGGTCAACACCTGGGGGCTTGCCAGGCACAGGCCTCAATCCGGGAGTGGAATTGCTGCCTGGAGTTGGAGCGTCAGTCCGTGGAGTTGGGGTATTTGATTTAGATACAGGTGTGGTAGATTTCTCATTCTAATAATCAAAAAAAGATAATGAAAGATAGTTGATCAGTTATTTTACTTTTTGGCTTCTTAACTTGTGGCTGGAAAGAGAGCAGATGACAACTGGGGTGTGGTGCGACTAGTGAAACCTGGGTTTTGGCTTTAATAGTCTGTGGCAGTGAAGAGAAGCACGCAGAGACACTTAAAGGGATGGAATGGCTTTGGGAATTAACTACAGCCTTCAATAGCTTTCCTCATTTGGGTCAACAGTATGATTCAGAGTAAGGTCAATGACTGAAAATCATTACCATCTGACAATCATATTGGCAGCATATGCAAAATCTGTTGGTGGTCTCAGTCCGCTCATAGTGGACCTGTTCACATTATGAGTTTCTGATAGAAGCCACTGGCTGGTGGACAAAAAGAGCAAAAGAAAACCCACCGCCAACCGAGAACTTATCCCCAAATGTGCTGTTCATAACACAGATTGGAGGCAGCGATGGGTATAAAGTTAGGAACCGCACAGTGCCACTCTTGTGAGAAGCTTGTTCATCCAACAAACAGCTGACTACTGGGTCTGGACCTGTCATTGCATCACCTTTCCTGAGCACTACCATCACTTTAGGTTTTTATTATTATTATTTTATTTCTTTTAAATAATCATGTACCCCGATCTGCAAAGAACTACGAGAGGAGTTACAGTACAGCTCAGAAATATGATCAACTACAGGCACAAACAGGACAGACAAGTACACCCCTCACTTGCAGACAGCTCTTTTTTGCATTGTGATTTGTGATGCAAGTCAAGGAAGACTCTTGTAAATGACAGATTACTTTTTAGATAGAAAATAAAAATTATTGTTGTTGTATATAGCCTGGTAATTCAAACAAAGCTAACAACCAAATCACATCCAAGCAGGGAACTGAATTTACTATAAACCGCAGCACAAGAAAACAGCTCAAGGAACCCCTGTGTACTCTTATTTATTCACAGAATGACAGTTTTTCATATGGGGGAGGAGAAAAACATCTCTCAGCACAGAACATCCATCATCTATTCACACTAGCAGTTAAAGTAACTCCTTCCCATCTCAAAAAAGGCTGTGGATTTTCTCCTTAGTATTTCATTAAATTCCCTTAAAAATAGAAATGAAAGGAATTTTATACTGATTTTGCATAGCTGATAGCGATAGCTTTAGAAATCCATATTGTGCCCAGATACAAATCTGGTTAACAGGCGTTTCATTATATTATCACAGATCAGCAGCATTCAGAGGCACTTACAAGGCTAAGTTCTTTGGATTTGGAGGAAGGAGTACTGCTGGAAGATGCAATAGATGCTGGACTAATTGGTGCATCTTTCTTCAGCAGTCGAGTCTTGTCCAAGCCGTTCTCCCGCGGAGAGTGTGCTGGGCTTCCCCGGGGAGAGGAAGGATCCTAAACATCAACAATATTGGTTAGTACAAAAAAAGCCTCATAAGTAGCCACTGACGCTTGTCTTTAGCAATTCTCACTTTGGCCTGAAGATCTGCTCTAAAGTGTGGCATGTTCCTTCAATCTTTAAGTGATTTAGCTGATAAAATTTGTAAAATCAAGATGGATAATCCAAGAAAACTGTTTCTTAAAGAATGTCTTGAATGTTATTAACCATGAAAAATAATGTTTAAAACCTTCAGATATTGAAATAGGCTAGTAATTCCCATTTTTCAGGTGGCAAACTGAGGTACCTGTCTGTCCTGATTAAGACAAAAGAAGTCAAGGCCAGAGTGAAAGAAAACAGATACCACTCACTACAAGCAGCTTCCTATCTGCTGTGCTTGGCTGGCTTCAAATATCGCAAAGCAGACTTTTGGTTTGTACAAGAAACAAAAGCTCCCATGTAGAAAAACGTGCTACAGATCTGATTTGCTTTCTACTGAAAGGACTGTATCCTGACTGGATTCCTTCAGGAATTTCAAGCTCCTTTGTGAAGGCAGAAGACTGTAATCTTATTCACTTATCTAATACGCATGGAAACCACTGAAGAGCCCCCCCTTGCTATTATAAGGTACCAAAATAGCATTATGAGTACCTCATTGGAAACATCAACTACCAAGTTGTCATCACTCTTTTCACCATCACTGTCCTGCAATGACAAATCACAGTGTGTAAAAATTAAATATATAACGCGTTACATAATATATGAAGTCGCTTAAGTACAAAGAAAAAATCTGATGAAATACAAAGCTGCTCACCGCTATGAAGTATAGCCTTTACTTTTACCTAGCTTTATGTGGTAACAAAATTATAACATTTAGGTCGCCTATAGTGCTTCTTCTCAAAAGGTGTCACAGCTGTAGCATTCTTCTCAATTTTCACGTAAGTAAATGAAGACGGAGGATGAAAATACTTGTCCAAAGTTGCACAGCACTGAGAAGCAGACCCATGCCACACTCCAGAGCTACTGAGTTCAAGCTGAAGGCTCAATCCTCGTCACCTGCCACCAGGCATTCTGTATTTATATGGTCAAAAATACTATAAATCCCGAGCACCTAAGTCCTCCACCCAGCATAATGACAGATGCAGACAGTAAGTACCTGTTAAAATTTGACCTGAACATTTAAAATTAGGTATGCAGTAGGAAATTGGTAGAGTTACGGAGGACACAAGCTCAACAATGCAAAACGTAAATGCTTTACTCACATAACGAGCTGCTATTTCCTTCTCTTCTGTTTTCTGCTTTTTACTGTCTGAAGAGTAATCTGTTGAGTTTCTGTGCTTTTCTGCTGTTCTGAAACTGGCTGATGGAGATACAGAAGAGCTCTGCAGTTAGAAGAGGGAGAGAGCGAGACAGGAAGAGAAAGCATCATCAGAGACACATTCAGAATAGCAGTTCATTTGTCACTATCCCTCAATACAACTTAACCCAATACGTCTTTAAAGTTTTTCTGATGGACAGCACTTTACGTTTTAATCAGTGATAGTCTACCCACCAAATTTTTTATGCTCAGAATGTTCAATGTGTTGCAAGAGACACAGACAAAGAAGATCAATTAATGGCTCCCTGAATTGGTGTTATCTGCAGTGTTAATAGGATGAAAGTAGAGCTACCTTCGAGCATTTTATGAATACTATATGTCGGTCTGGCTTTGGCTTGTTTACCCGATAAATATACAGGGTCAATTCAATACTGACCTCGGGGAGCAGAGGGTGGGAAATCAAGAAGAACAACAAAGATAGTTCAAGGTTAAGTCACACTCCGGCAAACACTTGCGAGAAGATTTCTAGCAAGGAGAGGAGCAAAATCCTAAATAGTCTTGCAACAGGAGAAAGCAGTGGAGGTAAACACCTAACTCAATCTGACGCCTTACACAATTGCAAGCGGTCTGGTGCCTGCAGTAGGCAGGAACACAGCAGCTCCAGCAGGCTCTCCTTGTTCTGCAGTAATGGTTTTTACGGAGCGTACTGAAGAGACAGGTGAGAAAGGAAGACCATGTGTACTTTGTGCACTGCCCTACAATTCCACTCCTTTAAATCAGAAAGGCAACATTTATCAACTCCTGCCCTATTTCCAGAGCTTGGTTCAGTCTGTATCTTGATACACAAATTAGAAAGAAATGAAAGATCCTAAGTTTCCTCTAGAATTGACTACCAGCAACATCAGGTTTTGGCCCTAACTCAAGAAAGCATTTAAGTACATGCTTAACTTTATCTCACACTGAGGTCAATGGTCGAACATACAGAAGGATGTGTTCAGGCATTGTGCAGAATTGGAACCAACAGGAATGAAGACAAAAGTACTTCTCAATTGAAACCCTTCTGACTGTTTCCCTCTCTCTATCCTCCTTACATAAGGGGGGAAAAAACAAGTAATGCATTTGTCCTTACTGCTGGATTTCATCCTCTCCTCCTCATCCAGAAACACTGGTTCCGAGGTTCTCTTCCATGCATGTAGCAGGCTGTTGTTTGCATAAAACTGTACAATACTCCACATTGATTTGTTTTTTTTTTGATTCAAGTACACAACTAAACTTATTTCATATCTACTATCAGGAACACAAACCAAGAAATTAACATTTATGTTAGGGAACTTCTGGTCCATCGCTATTGCTGAATTACTTATTTCCTACTACACCACATACTTCTGGTAAGGATCAAAAATACTCAGCCGTGCAGTTGTCACTGTAGTCACATAAGAGAACAGCTTCTCCATGCTGGAGGACCAAGGTCCTAGTCTCCATGTCACTTCTCTAAAATTTCCAACTGTTGCTAACATCAGTTCAGATTAATGAGCGGTGGAATTTGCAAAAATCTATTTTCGACTGTCAAACATTAACAGCACTGAGGGGAATGGAAATTTTAAAACAAAGCTAGTGCTGAATACAGCCTGTGTCTTTCCTATTTTCCTCCAGCCTTCTCTCCTCCGACACTGCAAAACAGTAGACGAGGATTTCCTATCCTGCACAAACACATCTTAAAATGTGTTCGCTGATTTAGACTTGAAGTGGGCCATTATAATCAATTATTATGCTACAAAAAAAAAAGTGCTATTGTTTGCTCTGAGTAGACAACACATATTAAGGTATTTGGAAACAGTGGTGACAGTAGGCTCAGAAGCCCTTAAAATAAGGACCAAGCAGAAATATGACATTAAATGAACTGATAACTGATGGCTTAGAAACGTATTTGTTTACTGTAATGAAACAGCAGAGCCTTTTGCAAGACATTTTAACAGTATCTTCCTATTACATTTATAATCATTTACAATTTGGGAGGCAGTAGCTTGTAATGTGAATTCAATTCATTATTTCTCAACTTCACCATACAGAAAGTAATTCGCCTTAAAACAAAGAAAAATAATCATTAGTAAACTACAAATTAGAGTGGTGTCTGAAGAATTAAACTACTGCACTTATTTAAATAGAAATATTTATTTTCATAAATATGAAACATACAGTTTCATTTTTCACAGTCTAGTTAGCTATGTGCTACAGATACCACTTTAATCTTTCATTTTACTGCTTAATAAAGTAATAAATTAAAGCCTTCTACTAGAATGATAAAGTAGTTAATTATCACCAGCACATAAAGAACGAGCACTACACTGGGCACTGGGGCAATGCGTACTGCTTAACAGTTTTTTTTGTTTCAAAGGCTGATCAGACTTGGTATCAATATGAAAAAAATCTTGCTATGGTATCCCACCTACATCAGCAGAAAAATACAGACAACTAGACTATTGATTGCTGGTGGGGAGAGAGATAAAATTAGTGGAGTGGGGAAAGCAGGCAGAATTTCATTTCTCAAACTGGAATTTGGCTAGTGTACTAGGACTAATATTATTTTGCCTAAAGCATTAATTACTACAGGACAAATTAAGCATTCTCACTTTAACTGTCTTCTCCCTTTTCTTGCATGGGAGCCACAGTTACCCAGCAACACTCCTGCAATAATGGCTTTTTTTCTGTCCAATATGTAATGCATCTGCCATATAAAAATCTCTGACTTCATCAGATCTCTGGGACTGGTGCTGACAGATCTAAAATTATCTCTTATACTAAGTAACAATGATATGTCATGTACTGCTCAGCCAAAAAGCTATGGTCTAGATCTTCTAATGTACCTAACCCCTACTGATTTCAGCAGGCAAGAGACATTATTACTTGCGTCGACTTCCTGCTACGGTTTACAACAGCAGTTCAGCCTGTAAGCAACTGTAAGGATGTATTTTCAAGTGAGAAATACCTGGACATTACAATGTTTTCGTGGTTTAACTGACATCAGATTCCTGCATATAATCCTGCACCCACATAAATCTCTCCCTGAACATTTAAGTCTACATATTCCAAGAGAGATCCTTACGTTCCCAGACTTCACACAAAAGCCTCCACCAAAGCACAGCATTTATCTGTCAGACTCTGCCCTGCTCCTCAATTAAAACATCAGTCGTCTCCTAAGAGCTGCTTTTAAGAAGCTGGAATAGGATAGCTGCTTAGAGAAATTAAGTGATTCAGCATTACGTCTTGAAAGGCTATAACTTAATGGGCCAGAATACCCATTTTAGTAACTATTACAATTTATAGAGAAATAAAGTCTTTTCACGCTGTTATTTTCTTCAATAAAATGTTTTAATCTTCTAGAGAGAGTAGCATTTTCCTACTAACCAACATCAACTTTGTTCACATATAACAATTAGATAAAACACAGGGAGTAAAAATACTCTTTGGCGAAAGTGGGTTACATTTAGTTTCTATTCTAGTAGAATGTCCCAGGTTTTCATCTTCTGCTTAGGCAGAATATTTTTATTCATGTCAAATACACCATAAAATGCTGACAAAAACTTATTCAATAGATATATTTATAGAAAGGCTGAACATGTTGCCTTGTTCATATAATTTGTGTAAGAGGTGAAACAGTTTCTAGTGCTGGATCCACAGGATCTTTTACAGCAGACTGTAAAGCATGAAGCATGATGCTTCACTCTGTATTTTGTACAGTGTTGAGCACTCCCACATGATGAAGCTGGTAACTCTTTAAAGCTTTCACAAACATGACCATTCCCTAGCATAACTTTACAACTCTGCCACAATGATGTATTTGGAGTATAGTAATTAAAACAACAGTTCCCAGCAAAGCGGGAATTATGAGATAATTGACTATACTGAAGTATTAAGCAAACTGCAGTAAAAGCCAAGGATGCTCAATGCTAAGGCCAATTACAATATAATTATCTGAATGACATTACTGCTGTTATAAAGTCTGTTGAAAGTATAAAAGAAACTATAAAAATGGATACAATATGCATCACAGGGAAATGACCTGAGAGTAATCCTGCTTGGTTGATTGGTGCCAACGTTATACGTGAAGTATAAAAGCCAAAGTTAGGATTCAGGCACTGCTCTAGAATTTGGCTTGGCGCTCTTAACTCTTTGAGATAAAACCTTATGCTTAAATCAGAAACACATAAAAAATGAAGTGCTGTGACTTCTGACAGTCAGGGTGAGACTGAAATTGCTTTGATGAATAACTAAGGGTATGAGGTGGGAAAGCTCCCACTTGGCACGTAGCAGAAAAGAACATAAGAAACATGGTCCTGGGTTAGCTCAGCAGTCCGTCTGGGCTCATATGCTGTATATGAAAGGGGCAGCAGTAGCAGCGGCAGCAATAGTGATGGCTTGTATGCAGTGCGCGCCGGGACAGCCACTTGCCGCAGCCCATGTCCTTCCAGTCTCTCTCTCACCCACAACTGCGGGATCAAGGCTACTAGAGGCACACACTGCCTTTTTCCTTTAGGACTGCCTGTAGACCTCTTGCTTTTGGTTTGTCTCATCCCTCTCTGAAGCTGCTGGGAACTGCCTTGCCTCCACAACCTCTTATGGCAGCAAGTTTCAGAAGATCTGTGTGAAAAGTAATTTTCTTTTTTACCTGTTTTAAACCCCATATTCCTACCAGTTTCATCAAGTCTCCTCTAGATCTAGCACTGCAGGATTTAGTGAATACAGTGCTGCATTTACCTTATCAACCACCTTAAAATTTTGTAGACTTCAGGCAAATCCTCCCTCAACCTTCTCCTCCCCAAATTGAAGAGATTCAACCTTTTCAGTCTCTCCGCATAAGGTAACTGCTCCATTCCCTCCACCGCTTTAGTCACCTTTCTACGTACCTTTTCCAGCTCCATTTGTGAGACACGGAGACCAGAACGGTGCACAGTACACAAGAGGTAGGTCATCACACACAGAGCAATGACGTACTTTCCCTTTGGCTCTGGCCTTACACCATATCAAGTGAAGTAAGGAACAGATTCGCTTTCCCACAGCTCTCGGAAGACAGATGCTTGCGCCGCAGGGTTTGGGCAATGCAAAAGCTTGCCCGAATCCTATACCATCACTGTGAGTTTAGGAGAGGTGTGAAACAGTCAAATGACTCCAAGAGACTCTTCTTGCCTAATCTGTAAAATGATGGAATTTACTGCTTCACCTTCAGTCCAGCTTCTCTTTTTAGTCAGGTGAAAATATTCTAAAACAATCTGCTGTGCCCACATTACATACTCAGGAAAAAAAAAAAGTTCCTACATAATAAATCTTCAGTATGGATATAAGGGAATACCCTTCTGTTTAAGAAAATATACTTGTTTACATACACACATATGTACATGTATATTACATTTATTAAATTGAGAGAGTGTGTGTGAAATTTTGTGGGCTGGGCTATAGATACTGCATGGAGTATTGCTACAGTCATCCTGAGGTCAACCATACCTCCATTAACACTCCTGCTTTTTCCCTGTATCCACTCTGTGATTTTGTGATATTTGCTTTCATTTACTAACATTTCCCCTTTGCTCTCCTCGTTAAGACAATCAGATTTTCCTTATCATGTCTTTCCTTTCAGATACGTACAGTAGGTCATCAGCATACTGACGGACACAGTACCATCTGGAGCTTCAGAAATGGCTCACAGAATCAGCTAAGGGGGGTAGCCAAGTTTTGTCACCACATATATCCATTGGTCACAGTGAACTTTTTCTGTATTTTCACCTCTCCTTTGCAACTTGTTTCTCTGTGTACTCGTGTACCCAAACAGAAACCCAGCTCCCACTGAGCTGTACTAAAATCACATTATTTGTCTCATTCATTGCCTTTTCCCTGTAGCTGCATTTTCAGACACCAGAAAGTCTCAGTAATTGCTGGTGAAAAATGCTACCAACTAGCTAGAAAAGATACAGAATAAAGCTACTTTTAATATCACATGACCCTGTCTGAGCTAATTGGATCGAGTTTAGTACTCAAGGCTGTGATAATTATTTTTAATACAAACTATGATTAAAATGCAAACTTTGAAGTTTTATATAGCATTTTTACCCACTAATTAATTTCACTAATTGCAAAATTAATAAAGTTAATTATTGGATAAGAATGTCATATAAAACATCAAAGTCTAGATGTGCAATGCTGCTGCCAGAACAACGAAACAGCCATTAAAAAAAAAAATCTGGAAAAATGCATCCAGAAAGTGTATGCTCAGCAGTTAGCATTCCAAACACAGTCCTCAAAACTTCTACCTAAATAAAAGTATATATATTTATGTGCATATATAATGTATATGTTTGCAATTTATTTCAAACTATGAATATAAAATATTTACACTGGTGATCTGCTTGCCCTGGTGGTACCACTATGACGTTTAGTCTAAGCCTCAGAGTCTACATGTTACAAAATGACTGATAAAATGAACAATAACCCACTTCAGCTTGCATGTTAATTCCAGTCATGTAGTTCAACATACACTCATCAATTTGCTACAAGCTAAGGAGCATACCTAGCAATTTTGACGTATAATTCTGCCAGCATATGCTATTATTTCTCTGGCCCCTCCTGGTGTACAGGTGCACGGTGGCAAGAAAAGTAGGTGGTTAAAGCAATGGTGAGGGTTGCTGGCTAGCCCTTCATAGACGGTTTTTTTACAACAAATCCTTTAAAATACAGCTTCTCCAGTAATCACTTACTGAGGGACACAGCACACAGAAGGCCTAATCACTACTGATCACTACCATGAGGGTCAGAGGATGGAGAGCAGAGCCTATGCTGCTTAAGTACAGGCAGTAAAGTTGTAGAGGAGCGCAGGTGTGAGGCAGAAAGCAAAGACAGGTTTAGGTTAAAGGACATCTTAGCACAAGCACACGGAGGTAGTGAAATCAAGAAGTGCATCCTTGATAACAAGCATCCTTAGGTAAGTAAGATAGTCTTAACAAAGGACCTCGTTGCAGGAAGAAACAAAAGAGAGAGAAACAGAGGGGGCAGGAAAAGGAGTAAAACGCTCCTAATAGCGTTCAAAGCTCACAGATTACATTTACCATCAAGTCTGCTCTCGTCCACATCTGCCAACTCATAAATATTAAATTTAGTTGATAGTAACAGCCTAGGCATCATCAAACATCCTGCCTTTTAATCTATAAAGCAATTCACCTGATCTGTTCCCCATTCACGCCCCTCACTCCAATCTCCCATTTGAACAGCCCCCAAACTGAGCCCCGCATGCTTCAGCACACAAAAGAGCAGGCAACGGGTAATTTGGACAGAATAAAAAGATTTAAAAGAAGGTGCTAACACACAAATTACAGCTGGTATAGGCAATACAGGGAGCGAGCCCCAGGGCATAGCCGAACTGCAAAGGAATCCTGTCCCTAAGGATGCCAAAAGAGATAAGCATTCTGTGATAACAAAGGAGTGGAAGTGCTACCAGACACAAAACTGCTGCTGGCATTTGAGAAAATAAATGCCAAAATCCAGGACAAACCTGCATAATCACAGCATGCAAAATCCTATATGTTACTTTAACCTAAATCAGACGTGCTGAAACAGGGAGGTCAAAGGCTGCCAAGTTATGGAGATGCAGAAGGATGGAGGGTAAACGTAATCATCTTTGTAAATCTGAAGAACAGAACCGTGCCAAGGAAATGCTGAACTGCACCCCTCCACTCCTCAAATATTTATTTGGGGTTCCAATTACTGATCTTTCACGCTATTTCCTTCAGTACAGACCTGAGACAATTCAAGCAGCTCCAGCAAAACAGAAACAAAAAAGGCGAGCAGAGTATTAGAAGTTACCTACGGAGAGAGAGCGCGCATGCCAGAACGTGCAATCACAGGGTAAGAGAAAAAGCTCAACTAGCCGGAGCATTCAATGTAGCAATTTAATTGTGGGCTCAACTACCATGAAAGATGGATAGAATGATAACCACCAGCCTGCACTATGGGCTTTGATTCAGCAGTGCTCCACAACGCAAGGAAAAGCACTTGCTGTCTGCAAGCGCTCTTGAAAAGCTATAGACCAACATGCACAAAGAATTTCCAATGTTCAGCGCATCTCCAGAATATTAACACTAATTGCGTTTGCACAGCAACTGAATTTAAGCAAAACATACAGGGTACTTTGGGTACCTTTAGACTAGTAAGAAAATACCAAAGAGGCAATGTTTTATGCTGCCCATTAAAGGCATACGTTAGTATGCTATACTTTGTTAAAAAATATCTGTAGGAATCAAATCCCGCTGAAGAATAAACAGCTGTTGCTTAGAGCCCTCTTTTCAGAGTGAGCATCACAGTAAAACTGTTATCCTTTCACCTTGCAGAGTGATTAAAACGGACTGTACGGCACTGAGCTAAGCTGAACGTGAACACTTTCCCGCAGCCACTCAAGGCACAGGGGTTATAAAAATCTCCTCAGTACCAGCAGCAGAGGTTAGGAGGTAAAAAACACACACACCTACACCTAGCCCCATAATTTCCGTATTAAAGGTTTCAAAGTAATAATGACCAAGTTTTAAGCTTCACCTTGTCCAGGGATGGCTAAATGGATTCACTTTCCAAGTGATAGGTCTTAACAACTTTCTCCTGGGATTTATGCTCCCTATCTAATTCTTCACTTTGACCAGAAGGATATATAACCTAGCACTAATTAGCCTTTTTTGTTGCTTTAAAACCACACAGATCATTTCTGAAGACAGCCTCGTGAGAAATTCCATTTAGCTTCTTTCAACAGACGTTCACATCAGCTACTTTGCCCCAGTGCCCCACATTTTTAGTCCTGGTTAGATCTAACATAGATTATATCCATGGCAAAGCTATCAGTTTAAGTTGTCACATTTGTTTTATCTTCCACTCCATATGCACCTATTAAAACTTTGGGGAGGAAAAACACTTTAATAAATGATTGTTTTTACTGAATACTTCAAGCTAATGATCCCTTTTCACACTGACTCGTTTCTGCTCCCCCTTTTAAAATCCTATTTTTTCCTGACTTGATCAGTGGAGAAGTGGTAGAAGAACTTCAAAAGCTCCCATGATTACGACAAACACCCTGAATTTGAACAGAAATAGTCATTTCATTTCCAGATTGCTTCAATCAGAAGACACACGTTCACATTTATCCTAGGTATTAACTAAAAGGCTGGCCATTCGCTCATTTCTTCCCATTCCTGATCTTGTACGACTTCTAAAGACCCAACATATTTTAGGCTTTTCCTGTACTTTAGATGATTCAGGAAGCCAGAGTCATCTTTAGGCACCCAGTGAAAACAGAATTCATTATCCAACTAATCTATTATATTAACTGGGCAGGTAGATAAAACATGGCTGGGTGCTATTAAGCATTACCAAATTCCAGTTCATGCTGA
Source organism: Struthio camelus (assembly GCF_040807025.1). NCBI lineage: Eukaryota > Metazoa > Chordata > Aves > Struthioniformes > Struthionidae > Struthio > Struthio camelus. The sequence continues at coordinate 29,735,654 of NC_090982.1, read as the reverse complement.
TCCTGACCCAAAACATTCTCTCAACTGCCTAAAAATATTTTCCAGAAAGTAATCTTTGAGCACTACTGTTTGCATCTCTACTCAAATAGCACTCAAGCCCATCACATCTGTCTCACTTCATCTACACTTGCTCACCTGTGTTCCCAAGACCCTTGTTCAGGAAATCATCTTGTTTCCTATTCAGGAAAGCAGATGCCAGATTTGAGGTACACACTTTGATCTCGGAGAAGTCACACGGTAGATAAAGAAACCAGAGGAATGTATGGGTGTGCTGATCTCTAGGCACCTACTACCTGCTATCCCTGATTAGGATCTTAGCTTGTTGCAAAAATAGTTGTCCTCAAACCAGCTCTTTAAATCAAGGATTGTGGTAAGTGCAATGCATGAAGGAGTGGTGGTAACACAGATTTTTCTATCAGCCTTAAAGCATTTACATCAGTATATAATAGTACATTATACATACAACTCCTACTTTGAAGACTGACAAAGTAAAACACACAGTCCTTCTGCCAGATTTTTAGATGCATTACAAATTCCCAAACATCTTAGAGCTTTGCCAAGAGAAGGAGCAGTAGCTTTTATTTTGCTGGGCCTTTCATTATTTATATTAGACAGGTCATGCTGTTAATTTTTTAAATGTTAAAAGCACAATCAAATACTAACTTCAAGCTAGTTGGAAATGTTTCATGTTAGCAATGAGCAGCCAATACATTTTTAATTCAGGCTAGAGGAGAGGAAAAGCAAAAATCTCTCATTTGTACTCCCCCCTACACTCTGCCAAGTAGTTAAGTGTGATAACTAGCATGCACACACATGACCTTCTGTTCTATTCCAATGAGTTATCTTAGATACTTTGTGAAGACTGCTCTCTCTCTCATTTAAGCACTTCATAAAACACTCCATCTTTCCCTTTGCTTTTGTTAAGGGAAGACTACAGTAATCCCCGTAAAGCAGCATTCTGGCAAATGCTCCTAAATTATGTAATTCACTAGGTTCAATTCTACAGTTACAATCATTTTCAAGGAAGACGGGTATAATACATTATCATTACAGCTACACAATCCTGAGTTGAATTTTCCTTGGCTGAATTCCTAACATTTTAATGCTGAAATTGATCTGTTTTAAAAACATCATGTGAAAGGTTTTTTAAATACCATACATGTTCAAGCTCTTTATTTTAAATGGTTTAGAAATGAGCTTGTAGAAACAGGAAAAAAAAAAAAAAAGTCTTATGTTCCCTAATCTAGCATTAAGCACGTTTTAAAGAACAACAGGCATGTTTCCAAACAAACTTGCAGTGTACAAATTACCCAGCAGGGATGGAGATAACAATACCTATGGTGTGGGTTTACATCTGAGAAGCTGACATTTCATCAAGGTTGTCTAGGAAACCATTTTTAAAATTTATTTATAAAGCAAAATGAAAGGTGTTTATTTCCAGTTTGGGATGCCTCTAGAGAAGCTGACACGTAACAAGTTTATTAAAATGACAAGTTCAAGGTACTTTCCTTGTTGGCTGCAAAGTCATAACCACATTGGGAGCCAATTAAGAACATGGAGATCAAAGGCCCAAGCAACACAGTAACCCAGGAGTTACAGAGCTAAGCGAACGCCTTCTCAAGTCACCACAATTCAGAAAATCTCCTCCACCTATGATGCCCTCTGGTTAATGCAACAGCAGAGATGAACATTTTTCAGCTCAGTGTGGAGCAGGTTAAAACACCAACCCCCATATTTATGGGCACCTAAACAAATGACTTGATTTTATGTGCTGGCAAGAACTATTGGAGTTGCAAAAGTCTAAATAAATATTAGCAGCTTGACAGGACTGATACAGATGAGACTGATTAAGCTAGATGGTGAGAAGGCAAGCAGAAAAGAGTTGGGGACATACATAAGGATGCACAGCTCTAATTTGTAAAATGAATTTATCAGTTAAGAAACTTTTATTAAAATCCAGATTGCAGCAGTTTGTTAGCACATTTCTTCCCCTCAAAAGCTGGTAAGACCACGGCTTTTCAAGGCAGAATTCCCAATAGCCAGCCACATTTGCTAATACAAGACTCGACTGTTGTTATGATCTCTGCACATGCCAGTTTGGACTCTGACATCAGCAGAGGACACAAAGCACTGCCAGTGGGTTTCTAGCTGAAATGTAAGAGGCCGAGTTGTAAGTCACAACACTGTTTACTGCTTAAGATTCTGGCTGCTTGAGCACGATACTGGCTTCCTTGCAAAACAACTTGGTTGCCCTCAATAAGAGCTAAAAACTGCCCAAATCACTAAATCGGAGAAAATCTTTAATCTTGAAGTGAGCCTTCATTACTGCTTCCTACCACTAGAAGTTAGATTTGTTACTTTCTGAACATGACCTGTCCACCCCCCCCCCCCATTTCACTATCTTCTATATTATGGGGGAGGTGCTGAAGGAAGGGCTTACAGAATTTATTGGGACTGATGAGGTCCACCACTCTACACATTGTGTGTAGACTTCAGGTTTGACAGTAAATGTAAATTCCCATTTAAAGACACGTAGAGCACCAGATGGAGCTCTTATAGTGAAAAAGTATAACAAGCTCTTTCACAGCCAGTGCAATTGTATCCAGAGCTCCAGCCCGCAAATGGAAATCCTTTTTCTGTGCCTACCTGCTCTGCCCTCAGGGCAATTTCGCTGGTAGCAAAATCACATTCACACATCCATCTATGGGGCTGCTCCGTCTGCAACAGCACAAGAGGAAAACGGGAGAGCCTTCAAGCCAGGCACCAGCCTGCATCAGGCACACTGCCCCAGAGGTGAAAGCAGCACAGCCCTGCGAGCCAGGCAATGCGATGAGCAACAGCTCAGGCATGAGTGCCAAGACAGGTTAGCATCAGCCCTGGGGTGCCTGCGGAGCGGGAGTTGGGGTATATTCCATGTGTGCTCCCCTTGCCACAACTCTTCTAACACCACAGGGGGTTTGCGCGAGTTCTGCTACATTGGCAGCCCTGTGCTGTACCAAAGGATTTGTACTACACAAAGAGCAGAGTAATAACCAAAACTTCTCTTCTCAAAAACATACAGAGATCAGGCAGCTGGCTGAAACACAAATTAGTCCAAAAGGATACAGATGGGAAACTAACCCCACCATGAGCTACTAGGAAAAAAGCATGGATTCACCTGCCACGAACAGGACTCACATCCACGGAGAGATTTTAAATGGAAGAATTAGACAAAAATGCATCAGAAGGTTATGTGAGCAAGTAACTAAAATTCGGAAGCATGAAAAACTGCCTATATTTGGGAAATCTAGGCTCAGTAGTCTGCTCTTTTTTGTCTGATCTTGTGAAGTCAATTAAGCCTCTTCATGCCTCAGTTCGTTATCTGTAAAACAGGGATAATTTCACTTGCCTAGAGAGTATTTCCCTCCCTTAAAGGGTTGTTGTGATGATTAACGTGTCAAAGATTTGGAGGTACTCCAGTATTATGAGGACGCATCCGTTAAACACTGTTAAATACCTCAGACTGAAATGAACAAAAATAGCAGGAAAAAGAAAGAAAATCAGTGATCCTTATATCAGCAAAAAAAAAACAACTAGAGCAATCCAACTACTGCAATAGTGTGCCTATATTAAACTCGAGCAACTAATACTGTCTGCAGGTAATAATCTTAGTCCATTCTTAGTTTGTATAAATCTATAGTACACAAAGATAGGATATGTAAAAGAGAGAACAATTCTGCATTGTATGCAAAATTGTCATTGGAGAAACCCAGAAAAGCTAAAACCACTGTATCTGAGATGTGACTTACTTAAGACCCCAAAGATCCCAAACAAAATTTCAAGAATACTGTTTTTAATTAACCACAGGTAAAAGAGTTAGGCAGGAAAGCTGTTATCTGGAAATTTGTCTTTGGAATGATTTCTTTTTCTCAAACTAACCTTATGTATTTGAAATGTGAACAAAGGCAAACCTGCAGCTGCCTAATAAACTAAAACTTGTACTTCAGCATGCATAAAGCCACCTTAAAGACAGTCAGATGTGAGATATAACCAGATTTCAAAAACATAGATCCAGTTGTCCCCTTACCACTCCTCTTACTATGGCCTACAAAGCACATATTGTCTTTCACTGTTTTGTTTTATGCAGTTTTTGCGCTTAAGTGTTTGCTACAGTACTCCATAAACAAAAAAAGACAAACAGGGTGTGTGCTTATCTGATTAAAATCCAATGTAAATTACGTGCAAAACAGGTGTAGCCCACTGGCTCATGGCAAGTTGCCAGCAAAGACCTTCTGTGCTGAAGGTTGCACATCACTGATTTAGGGTATCATCTCTCTATCACTTTTCTGCTTCTATCTCATTACTTTCCAGCATCACATTATTTAATGCCCTTTCCCATCTCTGCTCTTATTTCTACCTGGCCAGTTTAGCATTCCATTTTCTTACTGTCTCACACCAGACTACGTAAGAAATCTTGCACCGTGATACATAATCACTTTGTGATTTGAATGAGTCCAAATCCAATCTCAGTCTATGTAATACAGCACTTATCTCTCTCCTCCTTACTCCTGTAACCATTCACAACTGTTGTTACTCTAGTGTAAATTCTTTCCAGAAGCACTTTCATGCTTCCAGGTCCCAGCTGCCTGAAACTTTTGCCTTCTCCTAGTAAAGTACAGCTTGCACCCTTCCTACAGGTCTGTGAACAAAACAGATTAACCTAAAGAGCTAACTCTGTGTGACCAAGTACAGGGGAAAGTGCATTTCACATGAAAACAGAAAACTCCCCAAGCTTGATTAAAAAAAACACTCAGGCAATGCCATAGAATATTCACCAGTTATTTTTTTGTGAATTCTCTCACAATCTGAATGATCCAAAGCAGGATTTCCCAAATGCTGTGCAGACATGATTACGGGATACATTTGTTTTCACTGGGCTTTAAGTCTCTACCTTTCAGAGATTTCTCATCTTTCTTTCACTCAAGGTTGAAATTTGCTATGAGAATTTCTTGAGCTCCCTGTAGAATTGTTTAGGGTATTCCCTAAAGAGATAGAGGAAAAGAATTGGGGATTCATCATGCACAAGCTGATATTTACAGTAACACCACTTCCAGGACATGTTTGCTGGAAATAGCTTGATATTTCTTCACTTTCTTTTAATATTTGTAGGATTAATAACAAATTCAGGCCCTGATCCCACAGTATTTAACATCTGGGCAGAACGTCCCCTGCTGACGTCCAAAGGGCTCTGAGTTGGCCCAATATATATATATATATATATATACTGCACCTTACGAGAAACCACAGTAATGGCAGCAGCAAAAGGTAATTTCTTCCTTATCTCTCTTTGTGCTGCCCTTCTTTCATTATTATTGTGAAGAGACTAGGAACAACGTGGCAACCACAGCAATGGGGAACAAAAAGCATTCATGGGTGACTGGCGTAAGTAGGACCCATAAATGCCACAACTACCCTGCTACAGTGGAAAACTTGCAACTGCGTGAAGGCCGGCAGCAAAAATTCCTGCATGAGACAACTCTGGTGCTTTGAACCCCTATTGGCATCTCAGCACCAGACACATAGAGTACAGCAGAGGCAAGAAATACCTTTGTATACCTGCAGATAGGCATGTAAAAATCATAGCTTCTCCTTTCATAGTAGTGGTGACTTCAACCCTGTAAACTATATTTGCTACTTTCCAGTTGACCTGCATCGCACTCTGAGATTGACTGCTACAAGAAAACTCTAGCTGGAATAGCAAATATGAAGCACCTTTCCTGCTAAGAGATAGGACCCTTCCAGATCATTTACTAACTTCCTCCATGACCAGACAACATAACCATATTTCACAATGCATTACATGCATTAGGGGTCCCAAGCAAACAACATTCAAGGACAAACCTGAGAGCTCGAGAAGGCTAGAACAAGCTTGCAGCTCATCCAGGGCCAAACCTACCTTTTCAACAAAGATTTCCTAAGCATACTCTATTCTTCTCCCTCTATTCTCTGACACCCCTCAAGACTGACATAAGATGAAAGGACAGCTGGCAAAAGAGGAGTGACAAAACAATGAGTCAGACAGAGGTAAAAAGGTTAGACCCCAGCAGTCAGAAACCGCCTGGATAGGCATCTTAGACGCGTGTTTTTAAATGCTTCCTTTCTCTCTCCCCGCTCTCCTCCTGAAAGACTAAATGCAAAATGAAATCATCTTACAGAAGGACAGCCGCTTCCCCCTGTGCTCAATCATTGCAGTCACACTATGTTGTCCAGTAACCTGCATTGATAATTCCTCATGAATAAAATGCCAACATTATCATCCACAGCTATGTTGTTGACATGCTTTTGCTATTTCTCTAAAAATACCATTAATTTTCTGGCTTCACAACAGCTGAGCTACTCCCCATTTGAATATACAAAAGAGTATTTTGTTTAAACCAAATTAAAAGCGTTCCAGTAAATGACTTCAATTTTGCTGGCTATACTAGTTCAGTGTCTACTGTTCTATTTAATCCTCCCTTCTCCCAACTCTACCCCTCCTGCCTCCCCTTCTTTCTTTTCCTTTCTTTCTCCTTTTCTCTTTTTATACTTAATCCTTTCATGCCAGGAACTGGATTTGCCCAGTAAGACATCCACAGTCAGAAAGAGCTTCAAAAAATATAGTGCCAAAGAGTTAAGGCAATGGTGATACTGCCTCCGCTCTGTTTTCAGTCGCATGTGTTGGCTAAAAACATCTTTAACATATTTACATGGAAACGAGGAGAAAGGGGAGGGGGAAGCACATAAACACTAAACACACCTTCCCTTTCCCATTCAGATAAGTGTCCACATTCCCCATTTAAGTCGGATTGAAAATCACCATTACTGCCAAGCGCTCCTGGCACCTCAACACTTTATTTGTTCCCATTTGTATCTAATGCTTTTGTCAACAGTTCAACAAAAGTCAAAGCAAACAACCCACTACAAACACTGGGGGTAACAGGAACAAGCATGAATCCTTTGCAATTATCCAGCCCAGCTGCTCAGTGCCTGTCCAGGCTGCTTTCATTTACAATAGTGTCAACAAAAGGCTGAAACCCAATAACTAGGTGGGTCAATACTACCACTGTAAACCCTCTAGGGAAGGAAATGCTGTTCTCCTGCTTTACTGCTTCAACAAACAGGCAGAATAATTCAGTTAGATAGACAAGTACTTGTCTAATCATTTGTTGTGTGAATTATTCAAGGCTTTCCACGTAAACTACTAAATGATGGGCTCTTCAAATATTTCCAAGGAACTGCCAGATGTCCCACTGGAGAAAAGGAAATAGGCAAATTCTGACATAAAAGAGGGCAGTGGTAACCTGTAATCTTTAAAAGCTTAATGTTTGGAGGATTAATTTTTTTGGTTTGGCGTTTTGTTTTGTTTTGTTTTTTTTAAACACAAAGCTTCTGGTGTTACTGTATAGAGACTTTTTTTTTTTTTTTTTAAATAAGAGCGCACACTGGTCTATCAGTTGCCTGATCTTTATACAGCACAAACAAGGTTGACGCCTATGAATTTTCTTCCTCTTTTTTTCATGTAAGTTGTAAAATAGACTGATCTCCAGGGAACATGTAAAAAGTAGATGAAACTTGGCACAGCAATTAGTAAGGTGGACACAAAGAGGAAACATGCATTTATCCCTACATCTGCCTCTGGGACTTCTCATGTGATCTCTTACTAATCACCCACCTTAGCAGCTCTTTCTCCTCACCTATAAGTTGAATATTCACAAGCTTTTCTGTAGAGGTTTTATGAGGGTTGATGTTTACATTTTCAAAGAGCAGCATAAACCAGCCACAGGTGGCAGAATGTAGGTGCTAAACATTACATTTTTCACCTCAATTTTCTCTTTAGTGGGGGAAGCACCTACCTTCTGATGTCAATTTCCTTGTTTTCATTGGCTTCGGTCCATCATTATACAATTACATTAACAGATCATTTCTAAACTTTAGGAAAAAGGATAAGGTACTTTACACGTGGTGCTTGCTTTGATTTAATCCTACTATTGCCAAGAACAACTCTGGATGTGAACAACTGTTTTTTTCTAAGACCAGTTTACATATACATCACAGCTCAGTGTTGGACAGATACATATTTTGCGCTAGAACACAGTATCAAATACACTTATAGATATAGGTATTTTATTATTGACATCCATAGTAGCAGTTGTGCATGCTGAATACATACTATTCCAAAGAGAATTCCTGGCAGGTTTAAGATTTAGCAAAAGAGTAAGACAAATTCTGTCTATATGTCAAATTAAAACACATGTATTTGTCATAATTAAACAAATTGTTTGGGGTAGATATTCCTACGTATTTCAGACCTGCTGCACTTGGTGAACAACTTCATTTACATTTACTATTATAAATTAAGTTATCGATGCATGCAACACTAAGTTTGTTCATCAGCATTAGTAAGACCAGTGCCTTCACTGGCATAGTCAGTTAGCCATATCTGTAAAATGGTTTAGGGACCACAGGGATCAAAAACACAGCAAAGAGGAATTACAGCACAAAAAGCATTCAGTATCAAAAAGGCTGCAACAGGTACAAGTTGCCTGGGAAAAACTGTACAGTCCTATGCTAAATATTCTAAAAAGAATAGGGAAGAGAGACAACGCCACACAAAAACATCTCCTATTCCTCATCGCATGGAGCAGTAATAAGGGTGGAAAATGGCATTTCCAGCCTTTTCCACGGCTGGAGAAAATACAGCCACCAGAAAGCCTTCACGAAGCTTGCAAGAGTCCTACAGAAGGCCTACTAAATACTTAATTGCTTTCAAACACCCTGCGGTGTGATATAAAGCTTTTAGGCTACCTTGGTGGTGAACATACGGTGCTTTTTATAAAGGCACCAAACTGACCCTGGACAGGCTGTCTTTATGTTGAAAGCAGGGTGCCTTTGCTACTGTAATACCAATTATGTACACTGACAGGGCACTTGGAATGATACCTTACTTCAAGGGAACAGCAGAAAAATGGTACCTCTCTCCCCACAAGGTTGGTTGGTAACTGATTTTCAAGGGCTTACTTTTAAACTAGTCAGATGCAGAATTCCTCTTGCATTTTGCAGTATGAGACAGCAAAGCTCCTTTATAAAGTTGTATTTGCAGGTTAGCGGTAAGAAACTACTTTCTCAAAGCAGGAAAGGAAAAGTTTGCAAAAACATTTGCTTCCTCTAGGTCAAAATATAATTGCAGTTTGATATTTTAAAAGAAAACCTGAAAAACAGAGGTGGGATAGAAATATAGCATCAACAGGTATGAATTCAGCAAAAGCACAGCAAGGAGAGACAAGAAATATAACCACATAGTCAAATTACACCAAGCCATTCACAATGATTTGCTAACTGCTGGGCACATCATAAGGCATGTGATGTTCATGTTACTTAGATCAACACTTGCTTTTTAATTTAATGCAAGTAATGATTTCTCTGTAGTCCGGCCATTCATGTTATTATGAAAATAGCATGAGCAAAGGACTAAGCAGTGTGTTGCTGTAGCCACTAAGTTTTGTACTGTTTGCAGTCTGAGCTGGACTCCTACCACTCACCCCTATGAACAACCCTTTTTTTGGGGGTAACTGCAAGCAAAAGACACACTCCTGGCTCCTGTTCTTTACACCTGCGCTGCACCCCTGCATCACACACCACTCTGATAAAACAGGACACCATCAATAAAACCTGGCTTCTAAATTATTTTGACCTAACAAGATTAATATTGCAAAGAAAATACTTTCCATACCATTTTAAAAATACAGTGGCTTGTAATACTTCAGCTTCGCTGCACTCTTCGGCCTTGCAGACAAGCCACAACAGACAACTTACCTCATAAACAAAAAGGAACAAATAGTGTTGAAATTTTTCCCTTCTCCCTCCTCTCAGCCCCACTTACTCATAAGTGTGCATTAAGGAAACTCCCACAGCTGCACTCACTGCCTCTCAAGAGACAGAAAAACAGAGGTACAGCTGTGCCTGTTAATATTCGTAGGCAAACAAGTTGAGTCCGACTCGCTGTAATACCTCACTTAAAAGCACCTTGGTATTCTTTGATAAGCTCACAGCTCAAAAGGAAGCGATATAGAGCAATCTGTTGTCCTCTTAATGCAATTAGCAGATTAAAGCAGCATTTCACTTTCAATACCTCATTAAAATACTGATTGTATCCAGCACTAGCTGATTATATGACATACACAGTGTTCCCCCTACAGTCCTCTCGGAGATACGGTGGAAAACAGTGGCATGGGTGAGCTAAGCTGTTTGCAAGTGAGCAGCTGGTATTGACATTAGGGGCAGAAAACAAAACCTGCAGCATAACGTGCGCAAGGGGCGGAGGAGGATAGCAGGGAGGTGAAGGGAAACCCTTGCTTCCAGACAAGGGACAGTTGGATGCTAGCTACCTCCATGCTGACGCGCTGGTTGGTTACTCGGGGAGGCACCCTCCAAGCTCATCACCGTCTCTTACAGAAATCACCTCTCAAGTTTTGAATCTCTGTAATATAGCTATGCTTGGGCCTCTCGTTGAGTCAGTTATCAGCGCTGATTTTGGTTATGCATCTCCATTTTGTGGCTTCCCCGAGACAAACTAGCCTTCAATTTTTATTCTCTTATTTTCGCTCTAATCCAATGAGAGCAAAGCATAGGAGTGCTAAAGTCCAGTAAATTGCAGTATAAATACAAGTGATTATTTCAATTTTCTCCTCAGATTATTTTTTCATGGCAGACCAATAAACCCAATAATGCCTAGATTTACTAGAAAATTTTTATTCATTTCCCTGCGCAGCCGAAAGTAAGCTAATAACATCCCACCGAGAGTGCTGTCAGGCTAAATCCCTCAACTACTGAAAGCACTGCCTGGATAAATCTCACTTCACTTTCCATTCTGCCAACCACTTAGGGCAGGGCCCAGGGGGACTCTTCAGCTTATCCCTCCTCACGCAATGTCACAAGCACAAGCCGGAGTGGCCCAATCAGTGCCAAGAAAAGAACAAACTAAAAAAGATTAATTCACAGATGTTCATGCATTTCACATACACTGTGCCCTATGGTCTGTTGCTAGGGCAACGGGAGACCACCAGTGTGTGCTTTATTGGCTTTATGAAGTGCGTCTCGGGGACTATAGTCCGAGAAATGCTGCATGATAATAGTGAGGCTTTTCAGAAGCCTTGTTTTGTGTTTATCCACATTTAACCCTCTGAGTATTATTAAGAGTATCACTATGCACACCTTACACACAAAAAAAATAAAAATAAAAAAAAAGCAGAGATGAGGAGGAGGCAATATGGTCTCAGTTTCCACCCTAGAAACATTGGAAAACATGTCCTAAGTGTTTGTTCCTGAAAGGCCTCTGTTAAAGTTTTCACCTGTGGGCCTTAAGTAAATAAAAGCTAGCGTTGTGTTTGGACAGTGCTTAGAATAATGGGGTTTGGGTCCAAAATCGATGCTATGAAGTACAAATGCAGCACAAGTGATAAATTAGAATTACAAGTGATTAACTGCAGACACAACATATTTTCCCAATAACTTCAAAAGACAGGAAAAAGAAAAAGCACACAGACTTCCTAGACACATTATGAAAAAAACCTGTAATCTCATTTTGCATCCCAAAGAGTATCATATCAGTAATCAAGCAAAGCTTGAACCTTTATCGAAACCCTTCCAAAGTTGTGGTCCCTTAAAAGGGAAAGAAAAATTCTTTGTTCAAGCAACACTCTATGTTACCATGTCAAGGACTACAACATAATCTATAAATTCACACAAACAAGCAGGAGCAATAAGCCATCTCAGACGTTGCTGCTCCGCCTCCCCCATCACCGATTTTCTGTCCTCGCCTTAATCCAAGCTTGTTCTCTCTCAACAGGCCTGCGACACCGCAGCCCAAGTTGTGTTTTGTCCTGTTTCCTTTTTCGCTTGTTGCTTTGTCAGAGGAGGTAGGAAGATGGAGGGTTGGGGGTTAAAATCACAAATGTCACAACTCTCAGAGCAGCAGCACATATCAAGTGTTAATCCAAAAGAGAGCAGGAGAAAGCGAGGGCTGGCAGAATAGATCAATAGACGAAACAGCTTACATTCAGATTCACAGGAGAAAGAACACGCAGAGACAATCATTTCCTGGGAAAAGCTAAAGCCTAATGAGAATTTACTCTGTCTCTTTTATTCAGACAACCAACCCTTTTGTGGCAGGGGCTTCCTGAGTGACAGGAACCCAGGGCCCCTTAATAGGATTTCCATATTATTTCCAACACCTGCCTAGAAGTTATTTGTTTACATTGAAGGAGGCAAGATTCTCAAATCAGACATCTGCTTCTAGTTCGGGCATATCTTAGGAAACCATCTAGAAAGAAGCTTTGTTGCTATGGAGACATTTTTATTTTCTTCCCTCAGTTGGATGAAAAACATTAGCCATTTCCCATTTTTTACTCTTCAAAAGGCCAAACGTCGCTTAAGAAAACACAAAACTTTTCAAATTGCTATGTAAAATAGGCTAATCAACCTGCAGATATTTAATTAATTATTTGACTTAATTAGCACTGTATTGGAGAGATATGGTGCAACTTTCCTGCAAATTCCTCTCAATGACTGATTCCTTCTGGCTGGCATAATTATTTTGTCCCTCAAAAATACGTTTAAAACTTTGTAATTCACAGTGCACTTATCAGTCTCTCATAATAACTTATGAATCAGTCAGACCATTCACTTGCTCCAACTTCTCCTAAAATCGACCTAAGAAATCGACAACACTCCAGCTGGAAATGTACTTCTTTTCTAGCATGGGGAAAAGGCACTAAAAGCAACTTAACACAAATGTTAACCTACGATTAGCTTTCAGTGACTTGTAGTCAGGAGAAAGAATGTTGCAACACGTTTCAATCATCCTTTGGTTCTAGAAGGTAATATTTTCTCACTGTAATACATAATTAGAATACTCAATAAATTCATTAATTTGCATTAAAATAAGGGATGATTCAAATTACTTTGGACTTAAAAGTTTAAAAGAATTTAAAATTAAAATAGCACTTGCTCTGTATAGGGAAAAAAATGTATCACTGAGCCAAGAGAAATCTATAAAGCAGAAAGCAGCTGTCTAGTTTGTGTCCTGCTTTGATAAAATTTGATCAATATTGCCTATTTTCTCATTACTTAGATTGAAAGATATTTAACCCCAGCTGCAAGCACGTGCTTCACTCCGGATACATTCACCGTGAGTAAATTGTTGCAAACCACAAAAGCCACCATCCAAGGGACGATTATAATTGCCCCCTTACATTACAACAAGGAGAACATCAAGAAAGGCCAAAAAACAGATTTATTCCCTCCGCCAGCTCTTTTCTCACAGCTATTACTTTCCTGAAGACTTTGTGCTGGAGAAGACCTTTCCACCCATCCCCTCACCCCAGCAAACTTCCTCTTCCTACTCTACAAGGTGAAGTCATAAGCCTGTATTATCAACATCACTGCCTGTTGCCACGGAAATAATTGGACATGACTGCTCACGCTAGAAATTACAACCCGTGTAAGTGTTTGCCTCCTGGTGAGGAGAGCATCTGGAGAGAGAATATTTGAGTTACTCTAAATCACCACGTGGCAAAATAAAGTTTGATAGGGAGAAGCATTGATAGGGAGAAGCACTGCAGGAGTCTGCCCAAATGTGGGTACGCCGCTGAAGAAGAGTCATCCCGTGACAACAGGCAAAAGGGTGCAAGGTAAGACGCTAGTGTATAGCTTATATATAGAAACAGGAAAAAAGTTATTGCATAAGGGAGGTGAAGCCATCAAAAATGGCAGAAGCAGCTAATTCTTTGAAATTGGAGTACATGCTGTTACTTTCATAGAAATAGTCTACACTAAATTAAAATTCCCAAATGACCTCATTAAAAAGGCAAATGATGTGACACTGAAGGAAAGAAAAACAAAAAGTAAAATTGAAATTAAAAAAAAAAGGGGGGGGGGGTGAGTGTGGGGGAAGTACCAAGGAGATATTAACTAAGGTTCAGTTCTATATTTTAAAACTCTGTTAAAAACAGAGATTTGAATAACTTGCTACACATCCAACCATGAAAAGATTATTTAAAAAAAGCAAAAAAATCATCTCTGTAAGACAGACCAAGACAACAAACAGGACCCTGCTAATGAATACTTGTTCTGCTTCAGCTGACGGGTACTGGACAAGACTGCAACAAGCAAACATGTCTCACCCAATCACATCATCAATCCACTCACGTTCACCACCTGAGGATCAGCTATGCCCCAAAGATATTTATTCATCTGTTCCACAAACAAACAATTACAACACATTTTCTGGAATTAGGGCACTTGTAACATTCTGCACAGTTTACATGCCCAGAGGCAGATATCAATTAATACCAAGCAAATTACTGCATCACAAGCCAAGAGAAATTACTCATTATATTTTGATAATGCTACCCCCCCAAACACCTATGCAGGTCTAAACAGAACTCTTGCAGAGCAAAGTTTAGTTCAAACACGCTCAACTTAAAACAATCACTATAGAAAGCTAAACACATGTACTGCCTTGTTTTCTGTATGGAGAAATACACACACAATCTGTGATGTGAATGTAAAACATTTTAATTTTAACAAATACACAAACTGATTTTCAACTGGGTGGTATTAACTAGCAAAAGAATAAAATCGTCAGAAATAAATCCTCTAACTTTTTTTGGACGTGTAACAGATAACTATGAACTATGTTTCTTTAACTTGTTGAATACCTACTGAATGTAGCAACATTTTGAGAGAGACTCACACCACTAGAGGAAGTCTCACTTTAAAGAAACATGACTATTTCGATAAAGTCTATGGTGACGTATCACGTCTGCTCAGGTGGTGTTCCTCTACCAGCAGAGAAAAGATGTCACAGCAATGTAATTACATTTGGTAATACCAAAAGTACAACAACATATTTTGGACTTTTTGATTTTAAACTACCTTGCTCTCTCCAGAAGCATTATATTCATACAACTTAAAAAAAAAAAAAAAAAAAAAAGGCATCACATTGTAACTGCAAGAGTGAGCAGCTTACTCACGTATTAATGAACAGAGGCCTAAACTTTCAATACTGGCTAACAACTCAAGGAGCTAAATTGAGACAGGCTCAGTTGTAACAAGCACTGGGGTACCTGCCAACAGAAATCCAAATGGAACATGAGAATCACACCCAGTCCACTTTCTCTGTATTTGCCCCATCTATGTAACTATCGCCCTTCACACAGGTTAAGGCAAAAGTAATCTTACTGCTAAAGGCACTTGAATTTGTCCTAATAGACTTCTCCTAGTTCACTAACATGCTAAACAGAAATTCCACTAAAATATACATGGATACAGTTAATGCATCATATCAGAAGCAAAATTATCTTTTCCATTGAGCCTTTTTTCCAGAGGGGTCTCAGACAGGCTACTTTATTCCTGCAATGAGACTGCAGCTTTTAATTATGGGTTCTCTTTGCTGCGGAAACAGTAACCCCCCAATACCCAGATGAACACAGTCTCCACTGTGTTGGAATGCCTTCCTACAGACATGATTTGTCCCACATAATTCACAATGCAAGTGAAAAAAGGTGACGTGACAAATAAGTATAACAAACAATAGAACTAGCTTAACAATAGCAGTGGAGAAAGTTACACTAGTTCAACCTGATTCAGAAGACTGACATTTTTGAATAAACTGTAAAAGATACCATTAGCTACCTCTGACTGACCCACAACTCAAGTAGCACCAGGGGGATGCCTTACTCCAGGTGTCCCTGCAGACAGCAAGAGTCACAGGAAGGAACTGCTAGCGCTAAATCACTTTCTGCCAGAATATACCTATTTCTGCAAAATGCTTCTTTAGTTTCTTCAGAGGACAAGTTTTTTACAGAAGGGACTTTGTTAGGGACCAGATAAACTTTTGTCAAACTTGTCCCAGAGAGGACAGGTGAGGACCAGGGCTGGGACAAACACGTCTCTTCCACCAGCAGGTCTTATAGGAGGTGGAAAAATCCTTGAGGGGCATGATTCGCAAGCAAGAATCCACAGCATAATAATCTAAAAATAAACAAATAATTAAGGTTTAACTGCTTATGACAAGGGGTTACATAACCTTTTGTGAAAAGCTGCACATTTGACTGCAGAGTTGTTTGTCTGTCTGTCTAAACACACTGTATTCCCTCACAGCCCTTAAGACACTTCAGAAAAGCCCTCATGTTTGTCATCCCTTCCCCTCCTTTTGTCCGACGTGCCCCCCTACCAGCTGTACAATGAGCAGTGACGTGACCCAGTTTACGGGGCGTAGAGCTTTCGCACACTTCAAACTTTGCAAAGGATTCAGAGGAATAAATCCAACATAAAAATCAAAAAGCCCCCAAAGCCGCTTTCCTCCGCAGAGCTTGCTGTGCTGATGCTGATCTATTACTTAGGAGTAGCTTCTGGACATTTTGTGGTATCAGGAAGGTCCCTACTCAGTTTCAGCAGCAAACTGCTCACTCCAGAGAGGTGTCTGGAAGGAACTGAACCTGGTTTGTTTCATCAGGCAGAAAAAGTTGCCTTTAGAAGGGTGATATAAACTGGAATAGGACCATGCCTGAAGAACTGGCTTTTGATGTCAGTCTGTCTTACTTCATGGCTCCAACCCCTGGCTCCTGGCTTCAGGGCTCAGCATTGACACAGATGAGTTTTCTACCACGCTTGCCAAAGAGCCTGTAAAACCATGCGCACAAGAAGTGCAATATAGCCCTTCCCATCACCTGCACTCCCTGCTCATCCAAAGGGACGCATCTCATACCGCAGGTCCCCCTTTGTTTGGCTGGAAGTCTTAGGTTTCCAGTGCTGGTGAATCAGCATAACTAAAAGGAGAGTCAAGAAAAGCCTAATTAGAGACACCAAGTTTAATGAAGAAAACTGCCTGACAAGCCAAAAGCACTGGAACGATTGTCAAGAGATTTCCAAAAGGAGGGGAACAGGACACTTCAGTTGAGCTCCTTTCTTTGTACCAATGGGCAGGATACTATAACTACCCAAATCCTATGGTAAAGCCTAAATTTACACTTCATGAGCTATTCTAAAATCTGCCCTGCTTAATAATCCGTATTGGTAAGAAAAGATTTTAAAGTGCCTCTCACAATTAAACCCAGCCACAACCCTGTATAAATCAAAATTTTGCTACCATATCAAAACGTTACACTGGGACTGTATAACGTTGCCCATATCCTCATTACATGCTACACTAATTACTACCAGCAGATTCAGAATTTTCTGCACATTAGAGGCTTTTAGAGGAGCTATAAAAAATTTCAGGCACCATTAATTTAAATTTGTATTGAAATTTCCTTTTGACAGATGGCCAAAAATTACTTATTATTTAGAGTACCAGAGCTGCCTGTTTGCACATTAGAAGAGAAAAGGGAAAAATTAAAAGCAAGAAGGAAATTTATGTCACATTCATTACCTGTTAAATGTTAAGGAGCATTATCCTGCATGAATAAATTATTTCATACATGCACACAGACTCCAGCTGCTGGCAACTGGCACGTTCTGGTTGACAAAAAACATCTCAAGTCACACAGCAGACAACCATAAAAACCGTCTCTTAACCAGGAGCCACTTAAGGGAGCACATATCGATAGAACAAGCAACTAACTGCTACTCTGGGCATCACTGAAAACATTTAAGGAAATTAGCAAACTATTTCACCTTGCAAAGCTGGCTGCAAGTCCCATATGCTGATACACAATCCAACTCACAACCCGAACACTGAACAAGACAAACATCTATTTATAGTTACCATTTCAAAATAAATTGGTACAAAGCAGTCACATCTTCCTCTCAATCTCCAAAGCTGTATGCATAATTGTGCATTTGAGTCATTCTAAATAATTGCAGATGAACTAAACAAAATCAGTCTTTTGGTATAAATATTCCCCATAATATGCATGCCAGCATAAATACCTCAGCATCCCACAGAGATTATAGGAACAGGCTAACATCTTTTCTTTGAAAACAGTGATTAGTATACCCTACATATTAATAGTCCTTTTCATTCACTTTATTGAGTGAAATGTTTGTGTTTCCAGCTACACAGGTATGCAGACTCACTAAGGAAACCAAGTACTTTCATATTCTCAGATTTAGAAACCTGCCCTACCTTTATTTATTTGTTCGGGTGCAAGGGGTGGGAAAATCTACTGACCTATTCATCCATAGCGAACAGGGGATGTTCTAAGGAAATCATCATTAAGTTGCGCAAAACTGGCATAAAGCAAGAATCCCAATGCCAAGCCCTTGTGACAAAGAAGTTGAAGTGAAATGTTGTCTTATGTCTGCAGATAGACAGCTTCGGTGCCTTTGCAGCTCGCAGTAAAAACTGACAGTTCCTGTCAGGTCCTGGTTGTTATGCAGAGCCACGTGGGTAACAGTAAAACTGACAACAATCGGCTCAATTTCATTCTGCTGGGACCCAGCAAAGGTGCCAGTGGCAGGACAGACACGCTGGGGAAGGGTACAGGACGTGTCCCCAGCACAGCTGCTAGGAAAGCAAAGGAACATCTCATCATACCAGAGCCCGCACGACGGCAGATCCTTGGTCTGGGCAAGGCTGAACAGCACGCTGGGCAGCGTGCTTCTGCTCAATCTACCTTGGACACATACGTAACATCATCCGGGCAACTATCTGGTAATCTTGTCAAAAACAGCTAAAATTTTGTTTAATTAACACCTCTTCTGCCATTTGGCCAACCCTAAGTTGGAATTACTTATTTCTAAAAAAATACCATTGAAAAGCCAAGAAATTACTTCCAAGTGTTCAGTCAGTTGGAAAGTGTTCAGTCTTACTTTTTGTGAGATAAGCACCTCTTATTTGACACTCACCATCACCTAAAAAGACTTATTTGTATGCTCCTAAAAATTATATGATTTGTTCAAGCTCTGACCCGTAAATATATCTAATTACTCAGAAATATGTAGGTAACTGTGTAACTGGCAACAAATGGATCTGCTGTGACTTGGTAAACTGCCAGTGGCAGCTAGGAAAGCAGAATGAGCTACGAAAGGGCAGAGAGAAGATGTCTTTCCACTTGCAGCATTAAAACCACAGGAGCCTCTATCACAGGAGCCTCTATCAGACAGAATTTGATAGCTGTCAAGTGTGGACCAGCATCCAGGCACATATGTTGAATCACAAAAGGATATATGACAGAATATTCAAAATTATATAAGTCACAGTTACGTATCTTCTTTCCTGGAAGTAACTGATCTTACTATATCTGCATTAAGAGTGTATCATTAGGATGTATCAAAATTATAGTTTTACAGTCTCTGAAGTTTTAAAACTACTGGCTAATTCTTTCTGATTCATAACCTCACATAAGCACACATAGCTTTCTCTTCCCATGCACAGCAACAGGCTCAATTCTGAAGAGTCAGCCTAGAAGCAAAGATGCGATCATCAAACTCAATGGACAGCAGGTCACATGCAATCCTAGTTATGCTATAAATACATTTTCTGAATGTATTCCGTAGTCTACATTTCCGCTAAGTAACACGTCACTATTCAGTTTCAGTTTATGACATTTTCCACAACTCCAGTTCATACTTCAATAAAATGTAGTGTGCAGCTATTTTAAGTCCCTCCTTCCACCTATGAAATGGAGTCCTACCTTGATTGAGTCTCTGTCTGCAAGCAGAACAGCCACAACAGGCAAGGAGGGGAGGAGGAAGCGGTGGCAGCAGCAGCAGGGGATAGGGAGGTGGGGGGAGAGAGAAAGAGAAAAGTGCTAGTTAGTTTACATAAAATTATACATTTATCGTACTAGGAAGAAAGAATTCTGATGTCTGTTAAATAATAAATTGCACAGATGTTAACTTTTCTGTACAGTTAATTATTAATACTGTACAGCCAGATTTACAAATCCTGATTTCTACCATTTGAATGCACTTTCTGACTACAATTGGGTAATACTGAAGCATTTAGCTAGGAGTTCCTGTGAAAACTGTTGTGTGTGGCTGTTTGTTTGTTTGCTTGCTTGTTTTCAGACGTGAGTTTAAAAGAAAAGAAAAAGAGAAGTACAGAAAAATGAAGAAAGCCACGCACACATCTAGCAGCGCCTACCTCTTTGGTGATCGTTTTCATGGTGCTTCTTTTCGTCTTTAATCGGTAGGTGGGACTGCCCGCCAAGCGCACTGGACAGTGCCAGAAGGCCAGCACTGCTGCCAATGGGTGGGATGGCTGGAGGCTGCAAGCCTGAGGGGTGCGGGGTGAGAGGCACGGGGAGACCATGGCCATGCGACAAATGCTGAGCCTGGAGTTGTTGCTGCTGTGAAAAACGAAATATAGATATTGAATTTGTTCAGGAAACAGGGAGTTGTCCAATTGATCGCATGCATCAGATGTAATTGATCTGATCAGTCAATACACCTGATTGATCCATACAGATATAAGGTCACACAAACAACCTGGCATTTTAAAAATGTCCACAACACAATCTGTGAACCTCATGCTGAATTAAACATCAGCAAAAATAAGAGACTAAAGTAAAGGAATTTTCCAGTTTTGGTGAAATTCTTATTCTTCTGGCAGAGCTATTAGATTTTATTCTTTCTAGCAGAAACACACCACGTACATGTCTAATCAAAACATATATAACTATAAAAGCAGTTGTATAATGCAAAAAAAAAAAAAAAGGCTGAAAATTGAGAAAATTAGTGTTAAACAGTTCTCCCAGCGCTACTGCACAGCATGCAGTGAGAGTTAATTTGAAAGAGAAAACCTGAATTAACAATCCAGAAAAGGAAACTGGTTGCAGCGACCGTTTTAAGCCCTTTAAGTGTCCTCAGCGGTACTTGAGCAAATTACTAAAGAAAATCTAATGTAGCAAGGCTTGGGTCCTCCTGTAGGCTTGCTCAATAATGCTGAAATAATTGGGCACTCTGTGCACGTTTAGTGATGCTCGAATGAAAAGCTAGAGGCCTGCCCTTGTACTCTTTTCTAGCTGCTGACTCTGTGTTGTGACAGGTTTATTTGAGTGGGACTGTGATGCATGCACCAGTAACTGCGCTGACAAGAGTTTAAAGTCATTTTTACCAGTACTCTGGCAACACATAGAGAAAGCCCTTGAGAGGTTCGAATTGGAGTGCTTGACCTCAACCAAGGCTGCATCAAGCTCTATGCTATACTAACCATTGTGGGGTAGTTGGCTTGTTTGTTGCTGTTGAATGGGAAGGCAGAAAAAAATATATAAGAAAGAGAAAAAGTTATGTTAAATACATCCCGAGAGAGACCTGTTCAGGTCTAAGGCTTGCCCACTAACCGTCCAGCTAACTTCTGTTCATAGTTACTAGCTTTGAAATTTGCTTTTAGTTTTTAAGCTGTCACTTCTCAGGACTCATGGTAAATCAAACCAAGAGTCTTCTAGGATTTTACTAGGCTGTGCATGTTTTCATAAAGCGCTTCGGGGGATGAAGAAATAAAAACTTATTTTACATAAAAATATTCCATTTTAATTTCCTAATAGTGAAGATTCAAGTCCTACTTTTATTTGTTTTTCACTTGAATCCAAATTCATTTCCTACCTCACATCCTAGCTCTTTAATCAACAAACAATATGCTATTCACTTGTTTTTTCCCTCCTCTCCCTAGCGAGGATTTTTTTTAAGGGTGAGTTGAAAGTAAAAGAACGTTAAGTAACACACAGCACGATACATAGCTCATGCAAAACATTACACACCATCTCTCAATAGCTTCCTATGAACGTGTAGATCCTTTTCTCACTTTTCAAAATACAATCCATACTTTAGAATCTGAATGGCAGTGTCAAGTATGTGTCATCCAGCTTAGCCCAGAGTCAAGGAAAGGAGGGAAAGGAACATGAAGGAAGGAAAAACCACCACCACCACCACCAAGAAACAAAAACGAGATTCTTCTAGGTGGAAAAGGATCAGTCTTTTCCCTGCTTGCGAACCCATGTCATCCTAGTAGTTTCCCTTCTTTGTACAATGTATCAAACACATTTTGTTTGTTTGAAATGCTCTTATGGAAGGATGCTTCATTGCTCAGAATTTAAAATTAACTACAACAAAATGGAACAAGAGCCAACTGTGTATTGTTTAGCTTCAAAGGCTAAATGGGGCTGCCTTACAGACACAGAACAAGCTGGCAAGCGGGATTTGGGGGAGGGGGCACGGAAGAAACAGAGAAGAGGGAACAAGCGAAGAAAAGAAATGGATCAAACATCCAATGTTCTGGAGTCTCAATCTTCTTTTTAAATAAGGAATTTCCAGTATCCATTTGCAAATGTGCTATAAACCAAAGCAAGAAGATGTTTGCCTGAATCTGCCAGTGCCTTGAATTACTGGCTTTGAGAAGAGCCTGAGAATATTAGCAGTGACAGACTGCTCCCATCATTAACTGTACCACCAGTGATCCAAGGATGCAAGATAAGGAACACTCATGGCACTGTACTGTACAAGCTACACAGATCTGCCCAATAAACTACACAATCTGCGTTTTTTGACCTTCTCTGTGGATCTAGGATGGTTTGCAAAGAGCTCTAAAAAAACCTGCATTGCCAATGCAATCGTTTGACTGCTGTGTGTTGTGTGTAACTTTGATGTACCAGACAATGTTAACGTTTTCCAGAAACAATATGGATGCTAAGAGTACTGCGTGTGATGACACCTAGGGTTGACAGCACCTAGTAGCTTGAGATTACTCATAATATCATGTTTGACCTAAACCCTCTTGGCCAGGAACTGACCCATTTTCCCTGCAAGTTGAATTGCAGAATACTGAAAATAAGTGAAGAGTGGGAAAAACAAAACAAAACAAAACCCCAAAACACAAACCCACAGCCTTCCTGCTATGGAAAACCATATGCACATACTTTTTTGAAGAGATCAGGCTCTTCTGTGCAAGGCGATGGGAACTTGAAATTTGGAAAGAACATGAGTGGTCCCCACAGCCACAAAATTGTCGTTCACTCGGATAGTAGAAATTTTGTTAAGATTTAACCATACAAAAAGAAAACACTCCGGTATGAAAACTAAATTGTTAAATAAATTTAAATAACATGCAAAATTCCATTATTGCCTAAGACGCCTGTATACAAAACCAGAGAGAGACAGGGACAAAATGATGGGACTCCTGAAAGTCATGCATTTTATTAGACTGGAATGGGAGGATTGTGAATGATGATTGCACTGGTCCAAGAAAGCACCATAACCTCCTCTAACGTGATACACAAGGTTGTATGGCAAAAGTGAGACATTGGTCCAAAAATAGAAACGAAAACAATCCAAATGAAATACTGGGCAGACTCTTGCCCTCAGAATACAACCTACTGTGGGAACAAAGCTGGCAGTAATCATGAGAAGAGACAGAAAAAAAAATAGTACGGTCACATAATTAAGCATTGTTTGCTAACACACATATTCAGGAAGGCAGAGGCAGAAAGTGACATTGCATCTCTTTGAAATCCATTACTGCATTCTAATGCCCACAACATTGACGACTTGGTTTTGCTCTTTCACTGCCTAGACATGTCATCAGTGAATGTCATCTTGCAGGGAGACCTGTACACAGCTGCTTGGTTACCAGGAAAGTTAGAAAAATACAGGGCACTACCTTATCCACTGGGCCTCAGGTTAGTGCTACAAAGTGCTAGAAAATGCAGTACCCTCTGTAGTTCTCAAAATTGCCAGAGATACGGAGCAGTAAGACAGCCGGTTTTACACTGTTAGATATTTATTTATTCTCTCCAAACAGAAATACTCCATTATGGAAGAAAATCTACACCCATTTCTGCCTATATAATGAATGCAGGAGATCATAAAATCAATTTAAAAACTTGTAAAGGAAAGCCTAAAAGTGAGCCAACTGAGCAACCGTGAAATTTTTTGATTTTGCTGTAATGTCTTTGTTTTTTTCTCCTCCATCCCTGCTTTTTAATGTGTTATCCTTACTCATGTCATTTATGAACACTTAGCATGTGGTTAACTTTAGACTATAGCAGAGTCGGCTACAGTATGCTTAAAGTCAAGCATGCATGTGTTTTCAGGATCAGTGCATCACTTGTGAAGGCAGTACACCAGGCTTAATTATGCTATAAATTTCTTAAACTATTGAAAAATGAAAACAGCAACAGTTAGCTGTCAAGAAATATGTTCTACAGAACACTCCTGGACTGCAATGTTTTTAAGAAATGTCCAAGCTGCAAAAATATAAAAACATGGGTAATCCCAGGAATCAGAAAGAAGTCAAAAAATAAAACTGTATTTTTTTGTAATAAGTTTACAAAAATGCTTGTTTAAATCAGCGCATTGTCAAAACTGAAAGTAAAACTTCCAAAATTTATTGACATATATATCAAATAAGAGATAACATCTGTTTGCTATTAATCCGTTCTTTAATTTTCTCAGTACTCTTCTATATATTCTACAGCAACAAAGGGTAATCTACAGTAACACAGCGTAAAACAACTAACTCCCAATGCCACATCTAAACAAATGGGTAAAAATGCTTTGCAAAAGGTTCTTCTCCGAGTTATCACTACTTTTCACAACTGCAATTCTAAATATGGATGCTTGGTTTAATTCTTTTCCTCACACATCTTAAGAGATCAAATGTAAAGTAAAATGTGACAATAAATCCACTAAAAATTAGCTTCTAATGCTCTCTTTGAGTCAGCACATGCAAAGACTATTTTCCTGGAAAAGACTCAAGTTTTTACTGGATACTATCCAAGCAGCTCTATGTCACAGTAATCTACTCCTTTTCCCCTTATAGATCCTAAAAGCTCACAGCCATTATCCAAACAACCCGAAAATATTCCTCTAACCTGAAGACATTTCTGATGTTAACAAACTAATCTTTCAAAAACACGTTTTAGTTCTATAAGCATGTGCATACTACAAGTACCTGCACTATTGCTGCAGGGGGAATACCCAAAATATCTAAATGAAATTGCTCCATGACATTTTTTAGGTGATTTGATTACTTAGAGTGAATCACTTGTAAGGTAGGACACACAAAACAGCAACCATGAGGAAAAGGAAAGAAAGAGATAAAAACATTGACTGGCTCAAGTGCGCACAATGTCAATGCATGGTTCAAAGGTCAGCACAAAAACCGGAAATGAAAGTACTTTGGCACACACAGTTAAGGGAGTGTTTAGGACCATATGCATTTTTGCCTATCATGCCTCTTGGACCACCTGACAAAATAAGCACTATTTCTTCCTCACACAGTTCTCTCTCTACTGGCATAACGCCACAAAACAAATTTTTATGATGTTAAGACAGAGTAAAAGAGTCTACAAAGAGAGTCATCCCATAGCTCCTCCAGTTAAATGGTCCCAGAGCTACATGCCTATATAGCACAGGAAGAGACTGCAGTACCTACTTAGGGTGGAGTAGCCTACTACCCTTTGGGCCATCATTATGCAAATGAATTGCTTGGTGTGAAAGGAAGGTATTAGAGATTGGTTGGCACGCTAAACACTCATATGCAGCTAATCTACCGGAAAGCACAGATTTCATTTCTGTTCACAAAGGGCAATGATTGCACGGTAAGAGAAAATCTGCAAAAAAAGAGTTAAAAACAATAAACAAAGGAGAGAAAGAATAAAGACCAAATTAAAAAAAAAAAAAGGAAAAAAGAAAAAAAAAAGCAAATGTCAAGGTTCCTATTCTCTGCAAAACAGGAATTTCTGTCTTTGAGGATGTCGATTCCACAGGAGGAAAGCAAGCTTGGTCTAGAAAGCTATGGGGGGAAGGGAAAATCAATGGCTGTCATTAATCAGAAGGGGAGCATTCAGAACTCCTACATAAATAGCAAAGAAACTATCAGAATCATATCTCTACAAACTGCCTCAAAGATCTTTTAAATGATCCAGGCACAAAAATCAACTACAGAATCACACTGTGGGTTGAAAGGCAATATATGCAGAGAATATTTCCGCTCTTCATCATATATATATATATATATATATATATATATATATATATGCTGAATATCTGTCAGTATACACGTTTCACCATTTGTCCTCCCTTCCCCCCACCCCCACCCCTTACAAGTATTTTTCACTCAGTGAAATAGCATGCAGAGGATAAAAAAGAGAGGAAAGAAAAAAAAATAAAAAAAGCATCACAATATAAAAAACCTGGTAAGAGATGCCAGCATTTTACTAAAGAAGAAGAAAATAGTCACTTGCAAAAGGCCAAGTACTTTTTTTTCCCCCCAGAATCTGGAAGTTCAGTAGTTTATTGTTCTCCTCCTCTCTGTTTCAAACTTCTCACCCTGGGGGTGGAGGGAGGAAGAATTAGGCTCTTTAGAATCACTTTCTATTATCACTTAATAAAGGGTAGAAATTCTTGCATAAATCATGCCACTTAAGCTTTCCCCCCAACCCCCCAACCAACCTGCTAGCTAACAACAAGAAAATTCACTTCTTCTGCAAGAAAAAGCAGAAAGCACCACATGTAGCTGCACTCAAAGTCCTACCATGCAGAGCACTGGTGGCCTCACAACCACTGCTCACACATCAAACCTGCACTTCAAGACATTTTTACATAGACCAATACAGACAAAAGAAGAATGACGGCAGCAATGGGGCATCTACAGTTACATACAGACAGACTGATGGCAAAAAATGCCTCTAGACATGTGCACATTTGTTGAAATGCCTAATTTACCCAACTGCTCCACTTATGTCCCACCCCTGGACATTGGGAAGAATTGTCTCTCATCTGGACTGGGAGCAGGATAACATTGTTCACTGTGACTTTGTGAATCTTGGGCCTTTTCTTTATGATTAGACAAGGAGAGAAATCCCTGCACTTTGCAGGGTGCAGTCCTAAACCACCTCCTTCTAAGGTCCTCATGTGAAACATTTTCTGATCCCCTGGGCTATATAAACATGACCAAAAGGTGATAAAAAAAATCTGAGTCAAATAGTAAAACTGTCAAAAGCTAGAAAAAGTGTTCAGTAATGCCACTGGTCTCACAGACCTGAATTGTAAAATCGTGGGCAATTCTATCACCCGAGTTTTTATTTTGCAGATCCATTCCACTGAACAAAATCTGGTGCTAGGATATGTATATCCAAATACCTCTCACCAATTGCATTTGATTGAGAGCATTTTTTTCCTTATCACTAAGAGCACCAATGTTTAATCTCTTTAATGTAATACCCATTTGCCAAATAATCAAAACTTAAAAGATTTTTTTTTGTCCTTAGAGCAGTTTCCCTGTTACAGCAACTTTGATGAAGCAAGGTCTTAAATAGTCACAGCTCTCTGATTGTGGATGGAGCGCTTGTTCTGTGTGTCTCACCCTCTCCAATTGTAAAATGGGGAAAGCAGTACTCCGTTGTTTCAGAAATACATTGCTGGAACAAATTCATCAATGCTTACAATGCATTTATATACTAAGGCAATGTCTACGAAAAGTCCTTCAAACAATATGCAAGGAATTGTCTCACTAACACAAATCAAACATTTAAAATTTTCAGACAACTTAAAGACTAAAGATTTCTTAAATTCCTTCTCCTCAGACTACCTTAACATCCGGAAATATTTTCCTTATGCAATATTTTAGATTTTATTCCAGTAAAACACTGATTTTTACCTTATGCGTAAGACTGAAGACACCAAAAGCACTACCCATGTACCTGAAGATAAGCAAAAGCTTAACCGATTGCTCCACTGCAAGGAGATGTGATCTACATTCATGCCTGTAAGCAAAAGCCTACAAAATGTGACAAACATAAAACGCTGTTTAGGGGTGATTTCAGAACTCTGTGGTATGAAACCATGACATAACAACTTCCTTTAGTCTGTACTGTACGGTAAGGATATTTAAATAAAACGGACTGCATTTTCACTAAAGATATAGACACTGCTAACTTTTCAAAGAAGCATTTGCAGGAAACCCCTAGATTTCATAATACTTCACAGTCAAAGAGGGCCTTCATAGACTTTTTCTTTTCTTCCAAAGCGCACTAAAAGGTCACTGTTGAAGGGAATATATAATACATAATAGACCAAGAGTCTGCTGGGGTATGGCAAATCTGTATTTCATTGGAGATAGCTTCCATATGCTGGAGTACAAACCACCTTGGCAACAGTGTTTTCTCCTCTTTCTCTCCTGTACACAAAGTGAGAGCGTGCAAAAAGTCAGAAAATACTGCAGCATGTGTTGATGCTATAGAATGAAGGAAATTCTCCACAGGACTCCTCATATCTGCAGTGACTAATCTTAATTCAAGAAAAAAACACGGTGGTCACATAGCTGTGGTGCCATGCCTTGGAGAACCTTAGAAACATGGAAGCAGAAACCAGGTCTCCTGAACCTGGGCTCTAACCCTCATGTCATGTGAACTGACTTAAGCATAATGAGCAAGGCCTCTGGCATCCGTATATTGGCAGTGGGATGTAGTAAGTGCTCTGTGCTTTGCGCTGCAACATGTTACTGACTGCTCCTATAGTGATAGACCAATATCAATTCAGTAACTAAAACAGCTTGCGTAAGGAGGAAAATAGTTGCAACTCATTCCAGATGTAGCAAGAACATTCAAAATCCATACCCAGAGCAGTCTTCCAGGAAATATGGAACCCCAAATTACTTACATTCTAATTACTTTGCTCAAAACTATATAAAAAGACCTTGTGTGCCTCATTTCAGCTTTTCTGAGTTCAGGATAATACTGCATATGGAAGGGACTTATTAAAATCAGGCCTCAGTTGTAAGGATCTCTCTAAAGCTGAAACCTGGAAATGAGGGGAGAAGAAAAACCCACAAAACATCTCTTTCCCCCCAGTAAATGTAAAGTTTAACAGAGACAGACTTCAGATGAATAACTGAGAACAAAGTGTTCCTCCAAAAGTCTTTTACATCCACAATTCCTTCTACAATTCAATTTCAGGGATTAGACAGCGTCAAAAAAAAAAAAATTTACAGGATCATGTCATCACCCACTTGCAATATACAAACAATAAATAAGAGTAATTAAACAAGGAGGAATACATTTCAGTATTTCTTTAGGCACACACAGTGCAAATAAACACAACACAAAGCACAGACCCATTAAGTCAACCCCCTCTGCCACCTTCCCACTGTAACAATCTGTGTACAATATACAGCAGGTGGCCAATTTGTTTTACAGCCTTTAAGCTCCAACCAACGCTTCATAGAAGTACAGCCTTTGATCAAACAATACAAAAGAGCTTGAGAGATAAGTGACTGCTGCACCCATGCTACAACATTTTCAGTAATTTTACTGCACCTCCCCATCCTCTCTGAAGTTCCCATTTTCAAATGCTGCACATATTTGGCAGGAATGACTTTATTATACAAAGTGGAATTAAAACATTCACAATTAAAACAGGAAAAACTTTTCCTATGCCTCCCTCTATTAAATAGACTGTCTATACACTTGGCATCAGATGGGAAAGTGCATCCCCTCTCCTTGTGAAGCTTCAGGGCCAGATCCTCAGGTTTCCTCTAACCAGCAGCTGACCAGCAATATCAGCTATAAATCTGTCCCCCTCAGCTACTGTGGTTTAACCAAAAAAATCCTCTCTTCCTCACACTGTAAAGACATAGGAAAGGCAGACAGCATCCCTCTGCACGAGAAGGCACAAATTCTACATATTAAGTACCAATGCAAAAAACTGCCTTAGCATTTAGTGGCAGGAGCTCTGGGCCGCTGGCACCATGAGAATAGTAGCATGCATTGATGGTAAGTTTTTATTACAATTTGTGTGCACTTATCTGCACCACACTGCTTTCTAAGGTTCACACATCTGTGAATGTGTAAAAGATGATATATTGTTTTTTTTAAGGCTCATTCTTCTCTGCATCTGTAGAAATGGACTACTCGCTTAAAAATATAAAAAAAAAACCCACATCTTCCAAGATGGGGCAAACAGGTGCTTCAGCCTCAAACACAGAATAGAAATTTTGACACCAGTGTATTAAAGAAGGAACTTTATAGGTTGATAATTATATGTCACAATACAGAAGGAGTCCTTTCTTCCAGTAACTGCCATTTGCTTATTTTTAAAGAAGATAATAAACTGATATAATAAAACAAAATGCTTAAAAATTAAACCAAAGCCCTTTTTTCACTCAAACGTATAGAATAGTAAAGGCAAAATCATTTAAATCATTTCCTTAGTAATACAAGTAATATTTAAATAGATTTAATAGTGCTGCTCCAAACCAATGAATTATGAGTTTAAAACCTATTAAAATGTAATGTTTTTTTCCTGAGCTGAGGGGAGAGAGATTTAAATCCACTGAATTTTAATATTTCAGCTTGAGCTGCAGGAGGTAGAGAAAGTCCAAATGAACTATTCCATCAGCACCATTCAAGCATGAACATTTTAATCAGTTTTACTTCCTTGGAGTTCTCTAACACAGTTTACGCTGTCATTCTGAAAGCACTTAACACAGAGAGTGTGAAAAACCACCAAGGCTTGTTATTGCCTTCACAATTGATGGCAAATAATTTTGCAGACTTCCTATCATTAAAATGTCACTGCTAAAAATTGAGGTTCAGCATTTCTTGTGCTAAATGGCATTTTCTTTGAACACCATCACATACCTGTTCTTAAGTTTTTGGTACATTTATCTCTATGTGATAAACAGGCACACAAGCAGTAGCCTTCATTTCTGTCTTCCTACCTAAATGTAGTTGAAAACTGATTATTTTAAATGGGGGAAAAACCACTACCAACGAAAAACAACAGATAGATAAAATTCTTGTAAAGTTTTAAGTTAATTCCCTGGTTCCCTTATTAAAATGTAACCACATTAACACAGCATGTTTCAATTGCTCCGATTATATAGTATAACGGAATAAAAAAAAAATTTAAGAGAGTTAGACAACTTAATTTAATAATACAGGAAATGAAAACATCATTCCTAATTAGATCATATTACTGATTTAAGGCTACAATTTGCGTGTTCTTCCAACAGTGTGATCTTGCAGTTTCTAATTTAAAAACACTGCGGCTCTAACACATGACAAGATCAGCGGGATACATAATATTCGTCATCCCCCTCAAGCCAACCTGGAAAGGAGCACCCAGAACCTGCACTACAAATTATGCAGAGCAAGAATCCTGTACAACGCAGTCTAGGGCAAATATCGGATGCGAAGTCTGAATGCCTGCACGTTTACAATCCTCTTGCAGTATATGCTTATAGTTTTGCTTTAGTTTTTCTCCCTGTATCTCTCAAGAAGATGATAGATGATATTTAACTTGTTTCAGTCTGTCAACAGTTTTAAACTGAACATGACCTGTGAAAGAAGTCATTATAACTGTGTTTCATTCCATTAAACACAACTAGTTTATAGTCAAGAGAACAAGCAGTCTCTCCAGGTTCCAGGCTCACTTCAGTATTTTGCATTTAAACTGCATGGATCAGTGATTTGGTTCATTTACCAATGAAGATAGAATAATACTGCAAAGTTAAAAAGGTGCTTCATCAGATTTCATTAAATCAGAGAACACTGATATAAAAATATATATGTGAGACATAGAGACATGATTTGTGCACATTCTATTTTTTCTTGTGCCATATTCTCCTCTGATAAAACCCATTTTAAATTCAAAGTGAGGACTCCTCCATTCGAACCAAAGTTTAGCACGACTGAGGCAAACTGAACAGGCCTCCCCAAAACCACAGAGAAATTTAAGCTACAGTTGTTCTAAAAACCTCAAACTACAGTATTGCTTCTGTTTTGTTCTGATATAGAGCTCAATTATTAAAAGACATATTTTTAAAAAACTGTAAAGAGCAAATCAATTAAAGGAAGCTTTTAAAATATCACAGTGTTACAAGAACACAAACTGTCAGACTTAGCAAATTGCAAAATAATGCAAGACAATGAATATGATTAGAGATATAAAAAAGCAGTAATTTCTAATTATCTTCTTTATTTTCTTTATTGCTACTCATTTTGCAAAGTATGACAAGCTTTTTCCAGGTCCATGCCACGTTTTCTGTCTCTAAATTCTCTCTTCAAGTGCAGACATAAAACTATTGTGGGTATCCATGCAACTAGAACTTAAGCTCTTTTGATAACTTGCTATCCAATTTATTCAGTTTTTCCAATAAATCTCTTAAAGATTGAATTAGATTACCTCTCTTACATAATAATTTCAACTTGTTGAAAATGATTTTTTCAGTCAGTATTGCTCTTGTTTGTCCAAAACTGAAGAGGGAGACCTGTACAGCATTTCCCAAGCCAGTACGGAACAGGAGAGCAAAAACAGGAAGCAAAGCAAGTTAAAATCACTCTTGTGAGGGAGGTGAGAGCTATCCTTTTTAAATGTACACGCACAAAAAATCAGATATTATGAAAGTCTGAATCAACAAAATCTCAATTGACTTGAAAAGATAAATTCAGAGAGCAACAGATAAAACAGAAAATTTACTTGTTAGGTGGGGGAGGACCAACCAAAGGATATGCCAGTCTCCCAGACAAGTGTCTAGTCTGTTTTTATTTATTCAGTGTAGTTTAGTGGTTCATGAAAGCACAATAAACTTTAAATAACAAGCACAATATGCAGTGTCTGTAACATCACACGTTTCACATCAATAAGGTGTGTGTTTCTTTACTAGAAAGCAAATGACTTTTTGCAGTCCCTCTAACATAAGTAATGGTGAACGACAAAAATGTACACAAACATACTGTAAAGTATTTGTACTCATGCCTGTGCACACACACACGCACACTTATGTATATGGTACGTGCATATATACACAAACACTACATACACACATGCAGCACATATACAGAAAAACTTCTTTACCAAAGAAGCCAACCTTTAGCAACCTACTTTATGCAAAGAATTTTAATAGCAGGCAATATTTTTGGTTAGGTAATGAAAACTAATTGGGAAATTATTCATCTCCCACTCTCCCCACTGGAGCGTAAAAGACATACAACAAATGTTATTCAGGATTCTACATGACTCGCTCTGATTCACCCCCTTCTTTCTAACGGGCACTTCAGAGGAAATAAAGGTTACTCTTTTCCATTTATATCTTCTAATTGACTACCAGTGTTTTCTTGTGGTCAGAGGGATACAAAATAGAGTTAGAAAGAGTCTATTAAAAACAAGCTGCAATCAGAGTATGGCTCTACGCTACCGTCAGCGATGATCAGAGAGTCCTGATTTCCTTGTTAAAAGACAGAGGCATAATTGAAGCAATATCTTCACTTCAGATTGATTATTCAGCGACCCTTATCCACATCTTCAGTCAGCAATTTGAATTTTAATGAAAGTAAATGGAATAATTAGCATTTCAAAGTGTGTTTGATATACTGAATATTAAAAAAAAAAAAAAAGGAAAAGTCTTTTATGTATAATCTATACACAAAAGAAAAAGCATTTGGGAGGGGGAAGAACATGCGAAGTACAGTTGCAGCATCTTCATTAGAATAACTTAAACTAACTGTACCAGCTGCACAATTATACATGTGAATAATGTGCTATTAAGCTATGACTTCTCACCTTTATTTTATGTAGTGTGAACAGCCAAGGCTTCCTTGTTTTTCCTTTCCTCTCCAGTCATAAAATGTAAACAGTAGGGCTGCCCACACTCATAAACCTGGCAGGACTTCCACACTGAGCCAACATGACTGCTAGCAAAGCTTTCACAAGAGGGGCTTAATACACCTGTATTTTTAGATGACTGGGAGCAGGGCACCTATGATCATGCTGCTGAAGGGTAGTTTTACCATTTTTTTTAAAGCAACTAAAGATGTTTTTTTTTTAATTGTAACAAGAAAAAACATTGTAGCCTTCCGCAGTCCCTAGCCACCACACAGAAAACCTCACAAGCAACAGCGAGGGGAAAAAACCCTCATTATCATGCAGCATCGTTTGAAGGCTACTTGTTAAAGAGGCTGCAGAAGCAGGCTGGCACACAGTATGCAAAGGATGCAATGTCACTTAAAGAGCACAACAAAAACAACAACAAAACAGATATCCGCTCAGCCTGGGGGAACGGACACAGCACAGACATGACCTTGTTCGTCTTCTCAGCACAGTGCAAGCAAAACTTTCCAGGCAGTAGCCAGTGCTCATGAAGATCAAGCTACTGAACTTCACCACTGCCACCAGATTTTGCCCACCAGATGGAAATGAGTTCACAAAGGAATGAAAGGAAAAGAAAGCTAATTACAAACACTACTATAGCTAAAACAGAAAGACCACATACCCCAATGATTGCGTTCAGTTCTGCCATGGTCACTTGCTTGGCACGTTCCACAGCCTGCACCACTTGTTGCTGGTGCTATAAATGAAGATCAGAAACAGAATAAAATTATTTGTTTTCTAAATTATTAAGCACAGATTTTTTTCCCCTTCTTTATTTTATTTTTTGCTTTTCAATCACATGTAGAGCTTGAAATAACTGTTCTCTAACAGACAGTCAAATTCTGTGCTGATATGCAAGGGTAGCAGGTAAGGGACAGATTTTATTTATGCCATTATTTGCCTGGAATTTCACCCTGTTCCCAAAATGAGCTATTTTACAACCTGGCTGTAAGGGAGAACTGCCTTCCTTTTGTTCATCAGCACAGTGTGTGCTTGTATTTATATGTCATCTTAAAATGCAAGCTACTCTTCTTACAGTTACAGAAACTTTTTGAGGAAAAAAAAAGGCATACTGAAAAAGAAAGATATGGTGCCCACATTACTGAAACATATGTAGATTCTCCCTGATACATTTCAAAGCAGCTCAATCATAGGAAGGAAATTTAAAATTCCATCTACAATTCTGTCAAACATGTGAAAGAGAATTAATTATTTCAATCCCTAACATGTAAATTTTAAGAGCTTAAAAAAAGTCCATCAAAAACACATGGTCTAATCGACAACACAGTTTACAAGCTTCAATGGTTATATTATCTCAGTTTGAGTGATACTATATTCCTGTACTCAATTCAAAATTGCCGCACGCTGAAAACCGATTGGTATTTAGTTGAAAACATCAACTACAAATCAAGTAAATTCCTAACCTTGCAACCACATCTGTGCTTGAGGATCTGTGCCTGTTTGGAGCTCCACTGGTGGGAAGTTCATCTGTACATATAGCCTTGACGAATTTGGATTACAGATGACAAGTTGGTGCAAAAGGCCAAGGGGGGTGTCAGGGAGAACTGCAGTAGCTTGTACAATCTATATTAGGAGTGAATCATCTCTGTCTGTCGCCACAGCCTGAACAAAGCAAAGCATGAGCTTTTGCCTATAGGAAGAGGTGCTGAAACTACATTGGGGCCTTCTTGCTCCAGCGGAAAGGGAAATGGTGAAATGCTGGCTATGTATCGCATTTGGAAACTTGTCCACATTTTTTTCAGTGCAGAGTTAAGGAAAGGCTTGAGAGCTCTTCTTAAGGCCTCCTAAATATGAAGTCCAGTTTTCTGGGCCCATGTTTGCTGGTTCAAATGGGGCAGATGGACCCAGCACCCCTGGGGACAGCCTTCAGCTCACAGGACACAGCCACCCCCCGCTTTGCCCTCCTCAGAGGCAGCACTGTGTGCACAGGCTCTGCCTCTACTGCTCGATGCCACAAGTTAAAAGACTCACATTTAAACAGCAAATAAACAAAATTACTGTTTTATTACACAAATATGTCTCCGGATAAAAGAAAACTTCCCCTTTCTCCTATTCACAGCTAGCTGATGACCAGCTCATATTATCATACAATAACTAATGGCATAATCTATGCTAACTGTGCAGCTCAAAGTTATGCTTTCAGTTTCTGACAAGCAAACACGTCCATGGTTACATATCAGTCCCATACATGTTGACTATTATCAGTGGGTTTTTTTTTTTTTTGTGTGTGTGATTGGCATATAGAGCACGGAGGAAGCAGAAAACTTCTGATTTGCTGTAAGAGACCTCAGAGAGGCCCTGCTATAGGAATCTGTGGGCAGATCATACAAGGACAACATAAAATAAGGATAGAACCCAAATCCTTGAAAAAGCTCCAATCCTCTACCTTCAAGGCAGAGTATCTAAAGAGCAGCAGAAATGCTTTCTAAGTAACAGCAAACTGGGAGAGCAGGGTCATAAGGAAGGGCTCTGCGATCTCTGGGGTCTGGCATTCTCAGATATATCAGTTCTTAGTGCCTCCCCCTGCTCTGTACTAAAAGAGCCCAGAACCTGCAACACACAGACAAAAATGGCATTTTCACTTATAAAGTCTCTCCCATAAAAGCTCTCAGGGTGAGGAGAAGCAAGTCTAAAAATTCATCTTTAATTAAAAGAATTGCTGACCTGAACTACAAAAGAAAAGGATAAGTAAAAAACAGTGAAGGAGGTAATTCAGAAACACTGCCGGAAGGAAGAAAACCTTTGTTTGTTTTTAAGCAAAGAAAAATTAAATGAAGGAGATGCCAGGAGAGCAAATAGCATACTGTTGCAAATAGAATCACAGCAGTCCCGTTTAGAGTTTTCTAAGGCAACACTGCTAACGTAAACCAAGTCTGTCACTTACAAGCAGCCAATGTAAAGAATAAAATGCAGGCTGAATATGAGCAAATGTGTTCTTGGCATTTGGAAAAAAAAATGCAGTGGTTTGTCACCATCACGGTTAACCAATAAAAAGGAAATTACAATACTCAAGCCTCAAGTTCCTGATCACGCGTTACCATCTCCAGGTCATCACATGATAAGGACAGGTCCAGCTTACATCAATTATATAGCTGAAAGCCCTATCTGTGACACACTGCTTTAAACAGCAAGAAGGAGATCAAAAAGTTACACCATTATTTTCTCACTAACCCAGAGGTTTAGTCATTTTTGTATTCCCTATTATTTCCTAGGTAATGCTTTCTGCACTGAGGTAAAGAAAAGAATCTATTTCTTGATATTTCTTCATGAGCATTCTGTTTTCCAATTCCAATACTTATTTGTTTAAATACCAAGGGCAGGACAAGAAGGAAAAAAAAGAAAGAAAGAAAAAAAAAACTTAGAAACCTACAGAAGGTTGACCTGAAAGTTCCTGTAGAAATAACTCTAATTTTCATTAATTTTCATCCAAGTTTCAGAAAAATAGGCCAGCTCCACAACAGTTTAAATGATTTTTTTCCTTTTCAGCAAGCACACAAAGGATAGCTCCAAGGAGCATTTGGGAAAAATATTTCCTTCTTAAGTGAGGGGAACAAAAGGTGGAAGGGTAAAGTAAAAAAAAAAATTTCACTTTAAGTTTTTTTATATAGCTTATAAATAAAGTCTGAAAAGGCGTAATAAGACATAAACTCCCTAAGCAGTCACATGAGGCATCTTTCATTCAGTCTAACAGGTTTGGGATCAAGCCTTTGCAGAGAGAAAAACTTGTACACCTTATGACAGAGAACCTTCGTTAGGTACGGTAGAGACAATTAAAACTCCTATTGCCAGCTGCTTTAACATCAGTTTAATCTTCAGGGGCATAGTATGCAAAATACCTAAAATAAATGGTCTGTAATTAGCCTCTCCACCATTTCTACCTCAGCACTGCAACAGAATCTGGGCAGGCTCTGTCTGAGCTCTCCTGAAACCCCACTGAGGGTCTGCCCTGTGTGACACAGAAGCTACTTCCAGTCACACATGCAAACAACACACATCAGTGCATTGAAATAAATGAAAACAGAATAATTGCACTGCACAGCAGGGTACTGCCTCCTCCTCCCTCTCCAATTGTGAAGGACAGAGCGTGGTACAGTTTGAAAAAATGCACCTTTTTGGCAGTGAGGGCCGCAGGACTCATTTGAACCTTTTTAAATACAAGAGGGCTCCATTTTATTGATCACAACTCCAATAATGTGTGGAGAGCCCTATACGTAGGGCAATCGAGAAGGAGCATGACATAGCCCTGGGTCCAAAATAACCAACCAACCAAACAAACAAAAAACCCCAAACAGAAGGAAACATAGACCTTGAATAGGATGCCAGCTGACTAGCCCAAACCACATGTATATTAAAGAATTGATTTCTTCTTAGTCTGTGCTTAAATGTCTTCTCTCCTGCAGATGCCCTAACAACAGCGTTATGTGAAAAGCCAAATAGCATCAAACGGCCTGCCCATCAAGTGATCAAGTAAAGATTTATAGTGAAGTGAAAACTAGGAAAAAAAAATACTTTTTTTTCCATCGAAGTGAAAGGATGGAAACACAGGTTTGCTGCCTCCACACACATTTTACTACTAGCCTTTCTCCTACGCACAAGGGAAAGATAAATCAATTTTCTTCATATACAAGAAAATAGCATTTTGCATAGCATTACATGGGCTGGGGCAATGAACTCAACGCCCTGCCCGGCCTGTCACGCAGACTAGTATCATTTCTCCTTTTTAACTTCTTCCCTGTGTCTTCCCTTCAGTCCTTTTTGTTTTCTCTAATGAGTGGTGTCTGCACTAGCCTTCCACTGGAAATCTCTTCCTTTCAGTCCCAAGGTGGGTAGCTACAGCAGAGACCACAAGAAGGATGTAGGCATTTTCATCATCATATTGTCTATCATCTAGCCCTGACCCTAGCACATACGTTGAAGAATGGTGGAAAATACCTTGGCTTTTTATACCGTTTTCAGAGCTCCCTGCTGTTTCCAGTTACAGGAGAGCTGATGGCAACTGAGCAGTGGAAATTATCCCCAACACACACACGCACAAAAGCTAGTGTTAAAAAAATCTAATTTCAGCCCTTCTCCAGCACCACTAATGAGATCCAAAGCAAAACTTACTGAACAATTCACATCGCAGAAGCAAGGAGATTTTGTTATGTTTTATTCATACTATTTTGTTGTTCCATTATCTGTTTAGAGGGAGCACAGACCAGGTCTTACTTAGGAACTGCAGTCGTGTCACTGTGAAAAGAAGGTCAAGGGTGTGCTGGGGTGCATGAGGAACAGTGTTGCCAGCAGGTGGAGGGAGGTGATCCTCCCCCCCTACTCAGCCCTCCCGAGGCCACACCTGGAGTACTGTGTCCAGTCCTGGGCTCCCCAGTACAAGAGAGACATGGCACTACCGGAGAGAGTCCAGCGGAGGGCTACCAAGATGATGAGGGGACAAGGGGACTTTCATAGCAGGAAAGGCTGAGAGAGCTGGGCCTGTTGAGCCTGGAAGATTGAAGGGGGATCTCATCAATGTGTACAAGTATCTGAAGGGACGATATCAAGAGGATGAGGCCAGACTCTTCTCCGTGGTGCCCAGTGACAGGACAAGAGGCAACGGGCAGAAACTGAACCACAGGAAGTTTCGTCTGACCCTGAGGCAAAACTTCTTTCCTGTGAGGGTGACAGAGCCCTGGGACAGGTTGCCCGGAGAGGTAGTGGAGTCTCCTTCTCTGGAGATATTCAAAACCCGCCTGGACACAATCCTTTACAAGGTGCTGTAGGTGAGCCTGCTTAAGCAGAGGAGTTAGACTAGCTGATCTCCCGAGGTCCCTTTCAAACTCAACCACTCTGGGATTCCGTGTGATTCTGTGAAAAGCCTGATCTAGCGACAGCATAATGAAATGAAGCAGTGCCAAAAACAGTAGTGAAAATCAGAGAGCAAAAACACACTTACAGTGGAGTACAGCACACACTTAGAAAACGAAAAGGCACCAGCAGGGTCACTGAATCCAGGCACTGTAACCCAGACAACATACAACAACCACTTCATAAAGAACAATAAGAAAACTACTAGCAACATATGCTTACATTGCTAAACAAGATGCCTTCCACGGTAGAAGGACTACAGATCTCTGACGGCTTCTTTATGTATGTACTGCTTCGGACCCAGTCTTAGGAAAAATCAAAGATGGAGGAAAAGTTTTCGGCGGGGGGGGGGGGGGGGGGGCTTTTCTGCCTCTCACATATTAGACCAATAAATGCTTCCTTTGAACAATGTGGAATGATTTGTGCTCTGCTTCTATATAACAGATCTCATATCCTTCATCCAAAGTCACTGAACTTTACAAGCATGTTTAGGGAACGCATATACACAGAAGAGAAAATGCGTTATGGTCCATATTTATCTTGCACAAGGGAAACCATCCACTAATATTAGGTGTTTTGCAGGAAAAGCCTGAACTGTTAATGGTAACAGAAGTATTTCCTTTTGTGGCGGGGAGGGGGCACGTGCACATGTGCATGTGTTAGACATCTTATGGTACTTCTAAGTACATTTTGACCACCTTATTTTGCATGAGGACCTGAAGTTCCCTCTTAAAGAGCAAGCTTTCTAGCTTGTTTTTTGATGGTGCACTGGCAGCTGAAGGGGACCATGCACCTTCAGAAGTTTCTTGTAGACTCCTCTGGCCTGCCAAATACTGCTGACAGTGGGCCATGAAAGTTGACGGGGAATGACCCCACATTTATCTGGCTTCTTGAGCAGCTTCTGCAGTTTGTGCTGAGCTCTGCGTTGCCACAACTACGTTGTTAGTTGTAAATCAGCCAGCTTGTGTGTGTCTGCATGAGTATAAATACAGTCAATATTTACCAAAATGAAGGTAATCGTGATATATGAACATCTCTGGTCACACTAAACAAACATGACCGCCCAGCACATGAGGTACCTAAGGTCTTTTGGCACTCAAAGCACACCAGGAGGGTCAAACAATGATAGCCAAAGGTTGCACCCACTCACGCATATCACATTGGCCAGGCAGGGTTAAGCCTCACTCAAACACTGCAGGGTTGTAAGACTACCACATTGTGCTGCAGCTGATAAACTCAGCTGAGATTAGAAAAATTAGCAGAAGCATAATCTACAGCATTAGACCCAGACTGAATTATGTCTCACTGCCTAGATCATTAGACAGTGTGAACCCTCTGTATCTATACCAGTTGTATATGTTATTATGCTATCTATACCAGTTGCAGTAGACCAAAACTAAGTTAACTGAGTGCTAACAACCTCCAAGTATTTACCCACACACCTGTAGACTCCCCCCACCCCCCTTACACAATAGGAAGTACCTCAAGCACACTGATACCTCAAAACATCGCACAGAGGGGGAAAGCAACTGTTGCAACACAGGAAGTCTGTAAAAGTGGCAGAAATCAAACACAGGTTGACCCCAAGGTCCATTTCATGCCTTGACCACAAAGTCATTCCTTCGTATCAAAATAGGAAGCTTGTATAGAAATACAAGTGGTGCCCATTCCTCAACAAGGTATTGTTTAAGTGTGCATTTGGACAGGTTAGAAACTTTATTTTCAACGTAAACTTTGGTAATGGAGAGCACAATAATATTGACTGAAACCTTGCATGTAGAGAACTTTATGAATACTTTATTGAACTGCCCCTGAAACAAAGCATGTAGTATATGGTGACAGATTATAATTGCATCCTTTTCATGAGATCTCAAGTGATTTTGGCCACAATTTCTTACTTCTGAGTGAGTTATCACAAGCTATTGATTTCTTACAAAGATAACAAGCAATAAGACAAGCTAACCTGGTGCTATTATGAGGCAATAATGTTGCCATCAGTGCATGTAACCACTGGATTTTGTTCATTTTTTCCCTCAGGCACAATACAAAGCAGTCTGATCACATTTTTCAGCCGCTATTCCACAATTAGACTGTATGCAAAATGCATAAACAGTAAAAGCACACCGCAATTACAAGAGCACACTGCAACTTTGTTAATCTAGATGATGAAATAAAGAGGCTTCCATTAAGACTTTTTAAAGACAGAAATTAAACAGAAACCAAGTCTAGCAGAATAGTCAAAACTGGAGATAAGTTCTCTTTTGCCTCATCAGCATATACCAATATAACCTGATTTAAATAAATGTAACTACTAATAGAGGCCATACAATTACCACAATTTTCTTAACCTCAATATGAAAACTACCATAATCAGCGGCACTGCTAAGACATTTCAAAAGGTTTTTTTGTGTTTCCTCTTTCAAACTCTCTTTCCCATCTACCCCCTTTCCCCTCTTGCTAGATGAGCTGAAAAACACACTTGCCTCCAAGCAAGACAAATGCGTACACTTATTTTTTGGAAATGTTCCCTTTTCTCTTTGAAAATGTATGTAAAAATGCTGAAGATATGAACTTTTTCTCAGTTCTCCATTTCCTTTGTAGCCTGAGGAGCTCTGACGCTATGAGATCATGCACACAGAAGAAGCTGTAACGCTTGGTAAATGTAAAAGAATGAGATGTGTGAACAGGTGAAGGAAACTTCGGGGGCCAAGGTTTTAGAAAGCAGAGACCCAGTAGCACAGAAATCATACAAGAGCTTGTTTTCAGATCTAAAACTGCTTAACTCAAAGGTCTGATCTAAAAACCTAACAAAGTAAACAGCAGCCATAAAGCGGGCTGACTTCAGTGTGCCTAAGCCCTCCCTGGGTAGTACTGTACCCGCAACAGAAGCGGGGCATCATCATTTTGTAAATTTACCATCTGGACCATCTCAGCTGTCTACCTACGCAGTTCTTAAAATAAGCATATTAATGAAGATCTACTGCAAAGGTTAAGTTCATAATTATTTTTAAATTGCTCCCCATGGCTAGCTTCATGGCTAGGAGGCTGTTAAACAACAATCAGGGCCCTTGGCTCATAGTTCACTAGTTTTTGTATGTGAACCCCACAAGAGAGATTCTCCCTGACTGAAGAAATATTAAGAAATAAAAGTGCAGCCTTCACAATGCCTCCTGCCTTCAGTGCAGGCACTTAAAATGTACCAATATTAGCTTTCAAAACGACTCCAGGGTCATTTAGCTCCAGGGAGAGGAGAGCACAATGCATATGGAGTAGAGAAAAAGGAGAGAATCTGTGCTCATCTGAGTCAGACACTACTAAAAGTAAAACCCCCAAAACCTACTGCCTTCTCTTTTGTAATTCCACATGAGCACCTAGAGAGGGTGGAGGTTAAGATTTTCAAAATCAAAGACCAAAACTGCCAGGCATTGTAACCAAAACATTTTTCCTTCAAATGTATCCTAAGCTCATGTACCCCCCGCCCCCCTTTTGCTTGTCTAACTGGCAAGAGACATACCTACCTTAAGAGAAAACATGGGCTAGGTTTGTGGAAGTACAAAAAACAGAATAATTTGATTTGTGTATTGAAATGAAGACTTCTGTAGGAT
Source organism: Struthio camelus (assembly GCF_040807025.1). Lineage (NCBI taxonomy): Eukaryota > Metazoa > Chordata > Aves > Struthioniformes > Struthionidae > Struthio > Struthio camelus. The sequence continues at coordinate 29,692,575 of NC_090982.1, read as the reverse complement.
TTCAGCTAAAAATAGTAATATCACTATGAGAACTAGCAAACTGGTGCAAAGTTTCTAAATACTGCACCACATACTCTAGAGAAGATGTCACTGTCACGGAAGTGCCAATGCTATGCCTTTGCTAAGATCATAGCTTTTCCTGCCAAGTATTCACCTCTGCCTTTGTTTCAAAACTGTGTCCTTTAGTGCTCATTTTAGCATGAGTATGAATCAGTTTACACCTCATTTTTATATGCTGTGTTATTCCCGAACAACAACAAAAACCACCACTGACTAGAGGTATTATGTTTCTGTAGCAGTTAAAGTACAAAAGCAACACATTTTCATTTTAGACTCGGGCAGGACTTGAATTCCAGTCCTCCAGCAAGGTAGCTGGAGATGCATGGAAAAGATCGTTACACACCATTTAGCTTACACAAGTTCATCCTTGTAACTAAGAGTGCCACAGCATTTGCGAACAATGTCAAGTTCTAGCTTTGGTAGCGTTATCCTCATTGCTTCACACATAGACACACACATATGCACATCCAGAGCATTAGCTGAATGGTGATATCACACGTGACCTCTGGTACAGAGCAGGATGAACAGCTCTATTGCAAAGCAATGACACTTTACGGAATAAATGAAAAGGTAGGAGGAGGAGTCCTGGCATATTCTCAGCCACGGACACAATGTTTTACGGATGCACTACAAAGAAATACAGCTTAGATTTCTTGACTACTGATTCTACTGAAATGAAAATACACGGTACATAGGTGCATGCCAGCATGGCATCAACAGCCCCCACTTTCCAAACCCTTCCTTCCAGTGAGGTAGGGAAGCTGCTGCGCCCCTCAAGCCTCCTTTCATGACCACGCTGTCATTTTACTTCGCACATGCCTGTGCAAAGGCTCCCTCACTAGCACAAACTAACTTTCCCAAATCCCAGTTCCCCTCAAAATATCTACAATGAACTGAAGATAATAACTGAAAATCATAATTTTGAGAAAATTAGTGGTTTGAGAAGTTAGCTCACAGAGAGTTTTAATCTTCTGTCTGTATTCCCCAAACGCACCGGAAATACAAAAGGATTTAAAGTAATAAGTAAGCTGGGAGAGGGAGAAGAAAAAAAGGCCAAAAAAAAGGCTGCATTAGTATGTCTATTGTGTTGAGCATCACTACTCAACAGACCAACATAAAAGTTTCTGCTGAACTTTAAAGCCCACTGACAAGGATGTAGCACAAATCATGCCCTTCTAGCCTTTTTGCAAGCTGTCTCTTATGCCAGATTGACAACATCACAATTCTGAGCAACACCACATTTACACATGAGAGCAAAATATTTAAACAACTAAAATTGTTTTGCACGTTACAACACACTCCATTACAGAAATATATTTAAATGATATTATAATGGATTTGGAGAAGATAATGAAGTTACAATGAGAACAGCACAGTGGAAGTCATCTACAAGCACCAAGAGATTCATAACGAAACAGTCTCAACACATAGTCCCACTTTTGTAGCAGATATGATAAGGCAATTGCTTAGATCAGTACCAGCACAAACCACTACCTTACCTCTTGGGATAGGAAAGGAATGACTTGTGCACATATAGCATTCAGTCTTTTGACGATTTCTGCCTGCAAGTGACAAGAAGAAAAAAAGTGTAATTATGTAAGTTCTCAAATGTGGTTGTCACCTATGAACATAGAACACACATTTGTTTGTTTTCGTCTCTAGTCATTCACTAGCCAGGACAGTTTATAAAAATAACAGAAGCATTTGGAGACCAATTCAACAAAACATAACAGCTACTATTAATCATTTCCGGCTAAAAAGATTCTTCTTATAAAAACAGTTCAGATTTTCCATGTGACACAAAGAAAAGTTCATTTTCCTTATGAAATCAAGACATTTATGCTCCTCTAAATCTTCAGGAGATGTAACAAAAACAACAAAAAAATGCTGTGCACCACACTAAACTTCCTCCTATGAGGCAAAAAAAAGGACCATTTCAAATTACAGCAACATAAGTTAAAGTGAATAGAACAAATAAATAATAATTTCCATATAATTCCCTTACTAACGTGTATCACGAGACCATTAGCAACACAATTTGCAACATCACCGACAATCATTTTACCACATAATTTAGAAAAAATATTGTACTCCTGTATAATATTTTTGCTATTATCAAACCCAAGCTTAATACTAGTTACTTTCACACTGCAAGTGTGACAAGGAATGGCTCATATACCACTTATTTTCATGCTGCAGATCAATTCCTATTCTGTGTATCCAATCTGCAAATCTCAATAGGGACAGAAGAGATTTGGAGAGATGACACAAGAATTACAGCTCCAGAGACAAAATATTTACATATAATAAATAATATAATAAATTATATAATAAATTATAATAAATTATAACCAGAGTCAGTTCCTCATTATATGGAGGACAGTACACTCTTCTTGCAAAGTCACTAACTGTATGACAAAGATGTACACACTTGTGGAATTTAGGCTTCCTTCTTTTATCAGTTACCTTTCTAGCATTTTTGCTACGTAGTCTTTTATATGATAGCCCCCTAGAAACATACCTATACAACAGAAAGGCTCAGAACTAGCAGTAAAAAGGCAAGAACTACGTACAAAATAAATCTGTGTTCAAGAAATATTACAGTTATGCAGCTATGTAACCAGAAGACACGGTACACTAGAGCTAATTGTACATGCGAAACTAACTCTGCCCCCTTGTGCGTGCCGTGATACACTTGAGTAAACACACACACGCTTTCTCAAACAATACAATGTCTTGATTTCTTTAAAATTCATTTAAACCCCTGTAGGTTATTTATATAGCAATTTCAATGGTACACTGTCCCAGTACTTCCTCACCGGTCTTGACTCTTTATGCAAGTTCTTGTCTTATTAAAGTTATGCATTTTAATACATTGTCAACATTCATCTACTATATACTTTCTGTTTATTCAGCAGCACAGGCATCTTAAATGTCACTTGGGAATAGATTCAGTTCACTACAAAGCTAAATTACCTGCTAATTTCAAAGATCTACAAATGCCTATATTAGATATTCTACAGTGTGACACTTATATACCCCTTTAAAAAAAAAAGCATGTACTAGACTTTTATATTGAGATTTATGAACCGCTTCTTATATAGAGCGGTACAGAGACCTACAAGATACGTGTCTAAGCTTCAGCAAGAGAGGCTGCACGTTCTAATATTGCATTATTTGAGAAACAATATTTGATTATGGAATTGTAGACTATAATACAATCCAAAGCTCCAAAGAACCTGTACCACTGTTGTTCAAGCAACATTAACTTAAACGCTTCCAAACTTTGGGTCTCAGCCACGCTATTGTTTTTTAAAAGGAATCTCTCCCGAGGGCCTTAAAACCAAAGAGAAAACTACATATCCTACTTTTCAAGGCTTTTCTGTATGAAGAGAAAGCTCCAAAGAGCCCTCCTGATTTGAGCAGAGCCCCTTTGGCCTACCAGTTAACACATCATTTATCCATCTTCTGTCCTGGATAAATCATTTGAAGACATGTTCTGGATAACACCCTTAGTAATAAAAGGCATATTATGTTTTCCTCTGCTACAAAACAACTCCTCCTACACATCTTTAAAACATATGTAGCAACCTGACCCAACTGCTATATAGATGCTGAAGTCAGCTTATGTGGTAACGAAGGGTTTCTGGCATGCCTTTGCCTCAGCCCATGCTCAGCAGAAGACCACTTTTCACCACGACTATGTTAGTTTGGATACCTTTACTGCACTATCGAGGAATTAAGAACAAAACTTGCATAAAGTGCAGCACAAATGCCTTAGCATGCAATTTTTAAAAGCTTGCAGATTCATACACTTTAAGGCCAGAAGGAACTATTACAACTGTCTTATCTGACCTCTTGAGTAACACAAGCTGTAAAATTTCACCTATTTCTGTATCCAGTCAATTTCCAGTTCAGCTAGAAAACAGCTTAGTCGACAAAACAATTTTATCCAAAATACTTTAAGGCATTTCTCCTCAATTAAGGTTCATGTTCATGTTCAATTTCAACATTCAGCTCCATATTTCAGCTATGATAATGGTGCGAGTTTTTTAAAAATCATCCCCCTATCCTCTCAAAGAATTACATTTCTCTCCTGCTCTTCTTATGGCAAAAAAAACGTTGTCAAAACATTTTTACTTAATGTTTATACAGAATGTACCTCAGGCAGATTCTGAGCCTGGGAAACGTCAGGCTAAAAAGTGGCTTCCAAAAAATTACAAGCAACTGAAAACAGGTGATCGAATATGAACAGTAATACAACTTTAATACACCTTTTGGTACTAATCCCACTGGAATACAAAACAGTGTATTTTTTTTCACGTTGTATGCAGAAAAACGAACCAATCGAAATAGCACCCAGCTCTTATGCAGTGTAGAGAGAAGAAAAGGAGCTCACTAATGGCTTCACGAGATGCCGAGACATCCCTCAGCAGCATCTTAACTAGCTGAAAGAGGCCCCACTAAGCCAGTCAGAAGAGAGCTAAGAAGCCCTTGCTATTCAGAGCTATGTGTTAACACTACTTCTTTTTTAAAATTGTCTTTATCTCCCTGAACAAGCGTCCATTCTTAGTTTGGTGGCTGTCTGTACAGTTCTGTTTTGTTAACCTCCGGCAGCACTATACTTTGATAAAATTTACAGTAATTTCAGGGACTGCAGTCACTTTGCAGAGCAAAAAGATGACTACAAGGCCTGGGTAAGAAAAGCATAAGGAAACAGGAAGTGGCAAGAAGTGTTCCACACACCATTCCAGGTTGCAGCTGCCTGAGCAGTCATGAGAGACTCTTCTGATGAACAGTGAACCAAAATACCAGCACTGACCAGGGCTTTTCACCTTCCATCAAGCAGTTCTCTTTCCTGCACCAATGCTGGGCTGCAGCTGCGCTCTGCCACAGCTAACAAGTGGTCAGGAAGAAGAAAACTGTCCGACTGAGTGGCTGTACTTTGCTAACAGACTGTAGAGGTTCAACATGACTGAGACAGGTACTACATAATGCTGGAGACTACAGTCAATAGGGGGGAAAGAAGGAAATTCTTCATGTAGATGCACAAATGGCTAGAAGGGACATTAACAGCTCTGCATTCTGAAACCTCAAAATAGGTAATCTCCATTGGTCTGCCAGAGTTGAAGACACTTATGAAAGGATACACTATCCACTACTTTACTAATCTACCAGGCCACTATGCCCTGGCCTGGCAATTGCAGTTGAACATCCTTGGAACATCATCTTAGGGGCCTCTCTGTATTGCCAGAACAGATTTTGAAAACTAAAAGCAACACACTGAGCTACTCTTAAATAATCAAGCCTAAAAGCTTTAATAATTCCAATCTTGCAAATATTCCAGAAAGGATTAGCTCCTTATCTTCAGCCCTCTAATGCCTGAGGTTATTCGGGTAACACTTTTAATTTTACTTAAATCAGGAAAAAAAAAAATCAAAGTCAGGTATGGTTTGTAGACCAAAGTTCACATAGATTCCAGGTTTATATCAAGGCTACCTCACGTTCTTATGAGTGGTTGTTAAATGCACTGAAAACACTGCAATGTCAACCCTTCCTACAGGCAGTAACCATTCTGATACCCCAGAGAGATGCTGACCCCACAGAAAACTCAAGCAGCAGAAGGAAGACCAGTATTGGGGTTTGAAATGAGCTGTCCAAAGAAGCTTACAAAATGTTAAGGGGGATTCGCTTCTTTCATGTAAGTTTTCATACAAATATTCTCTCTGAATAATAATTTCATGCCAAGGAATTTGTTTCTTTAACCATCAAAAGGAATTTGGAGTAAGTAGCCTGGCCAAGCTATAGGTTCACACAATACATGTGTCAACCTATAAGACTGAGCAGATTATCAGAGGAAGGAGGAAAAAAGACTAACTTGATTTGAGAATTCAGAATCCCTTTCTACACAGCAGAAAACAGCTGGCAAATAAAGTCATGCAACTAAAATACAAAAGTCTTCTGATGCTCCCTATGAAAATGAATAGCTAAACATAAAAGGTAAAAGGTAGATTTAAGTGAATGTTTATTATTTTAAGTGTTTTATTACATGATAAATTGTTTGACAGTGGGACTGCCTGAGGATACTGCCAATTTTGCACTGAGAATACTGTCTGCTGTTAGTGGCACAGAATTCAACAGTTAAAATTCTGCGATATTAGAATGTTTCTCTCACAACTTTGCTCAGTATTAGGTACTAAATTAATGATCCCAAAACATAACAGCTCAGGAAGTAAAATACACCTTTTGTGTATTTTTGCTGATTATGATAAAACAATCAAATGCAAAAAATCTTAAACTAGATATTTTCACGAGGTAAATACAAAGTATTCTCTGTCTTGATATTGCAACACCTTCTGCAATGAACTTATATGGAATTATATAACAGGAACATGCTTAATTGTTTATTACCAAATATCACTGAATTATCTGACACTAGCTTAGCATGGGTTTCCTACTAGGCCGTCCTAAAGCATGAAGGTGGAGACTCTCATAACGTGCGTTAGTATTTCAGGAGGCCTCTTCTTACTGCCATTAGCTCAAGCCTGAAAACTCCTACTGCATTCTTCTCTGCATAACATGCAAAATAAAAATTCGCATCAATGTAGATGCATATTTTATTTTGTGTTTTAAAACCTACATTCAAAAACTAGTTTCAGAACTTTACTTTTCTTTCAGATGTCATGCCAATGGGATTTTCACGATCAACCTAACTGGCAGGAGAAGGAAAAAGTATGATTTCATAAAATCAGGCAGCCAATTCCTCACATTGAAAGCTAAAGTTGCCTCAGAAACACTGCAGCTTCCACGGTCATCTAATTTTGCCTCTTTTGTCCCATAGGACCAAGCTTTTGAGAGGCATCATTTATTTACAGGCCTTTCCACTGGGCTTCAGTTATCGGCCAATAATACTGTGGGCACACACTTCTCACAGCCTATGTTTTGAAACCGAGTCTAATCTAATGGCACAGTGCCCAAACTCCTTTTCCAGCATAGCCATTAAAGGATGTAGGTTATTGCTGTTGTCACCATTGATATTTGTCATTGTAATGTAATTAGGGCCCTAAAATGATGCATTACAGCCCTTGGCACAGCTTCTATTAAAATCTTTTCTTCTGCTCACTGAACTGCGACCTGCTTTCTGATGAATAACAGACAGACAGCTTTAGGGTGAGGAGCAGATTCATCAAAGAAGTATTTTTCAGCTTTGGAAATAAAATAAATAAATAAATAACAGAGGACAACCTAAGAAGAAAAGCAAAGGAAAAAAGAAGGAAAAAAAAGCACACAGCACATTTGAATTTCATCTGACCACTTGAAATTCTGATTGCATCTGATGAATCTTTCTTAGGACAATATATTCCCAGCTTGCGAATCACATGGTTAATCAGGGCTCTAATCTGCTATCCATCAGCCTATGCCAGCACTGTAACTTCCAATCAAATTTATAGGTTATGTGGGTCACGCATCCCTGAACAACTACATTCATGGATATCCCATTTAAATCAGCACAGATTCTGAAATGCTGTTGTGAGGGTTACTGAATGTTATAATACTATTCAAAGCTTTATGAAAGCTCCTGATAAACAGCTGCTAAATTATTGTCTGTGGATGCAGCTTGATGCTCTGAAATAGCATTAATGGCCCAATAAAAGGGCAATCGTTCATGCCAAAATATAAAAAACATAGCTTTTGCTGCCATAGTTTGTCAAATATGTTAACAAACACCGACACTTCTATTACTTTCCTTTCTCTAAACACAAAAGAAGTTTGGTTTTGCATAAAAACTTATCAACATTCAACCAAAAAAGATGAGGGAGAGGCAGGCAGCGAAGGCTTGAGCTGGATTATTTATCTTATCAAACATAAGCTTGTATTGTCTGCATCCTTTGAGAGACACCTACAAAAGATGCTATCTTAATATTAAGCTCTTTCCGTAACAATTTACTTTTTTTATGATTTAATATTTATCAACTACAATGTTAATAACTTTTCTGTTATGTTTTGTTATGCATATAACAATAAAATTATTGTACCAGAATCTGATCCTGTTAAAGGAATGAAGATTTCTATCAATGGTCCCTCACCATTATTGATGGAAAATAATACAAAGAGTGACTGTCCAAGTCCATGATTCAGCTAACAAAATCTTATTGACTAAAGCAATTAGGGAGCGATTTTTAAATGGTACTTAATTACCTAAATATGCAGATAAGTATCTTTAAACATTTTACCTTTAAATATTTAAGTGCCTATAAAAACTTAGGCATTTTTGAAACATTTTCAGAAGACAAGCATGAGGGCAAGGCTACACAGAAGTTCGCATGAGATAACCCAGCCCCCGAACGCACTCTCAGCACAGCATGGTCCTTGGGGTCAGAGGCAACCCATGAGGCAACTACTGCAGAGCAACTACTATACGGTATATATGAGAGCATGTGGACAAACTATTAGACTCCTAAATTCCTTTGAAGATGGCACTTAGCAGTTTAATTCAATTTACCCTTGCTGCACGCAGCTAAAATTGGAGTTTAGCACATAGTAAAATATGAGAACACGTTTAAGCGCTTTAATAAGTGTTTCAGCAGATGTCTGAATTCTTAGCACAACTGCGGGCTAAAACAGAAGCAAAAAGTCAAATAAACTTCAGATATTAAAATACTCAGAAATGTTATCATTTATACAGAGTTGAGAATCACTTTCTTGCTTAAAAATCTCCATTTGCACTCCCCTTTAGTAGAGAAAAAACAAAATTGGGATTTTATTTATAGTGCATAAACTTTAGGAAAATATTTCCATCCTATTTCATAAAGTTACATCGTCATTACAATTATAAAAAATTGCTGGCAAAGAATTACCACTGGAGGCTGTAGGTCTGTCAGTGGAATGGAAATAAAACTACTATGTATGTATTGTTGAAATCAAACAGAATAATAAAACACTATTGGGAAACCCATTTCAGCAGCCAGTAGGAAAAAATATATGCAATTACACTTTCAGAAAAATAATCTGAAACAACTGTTATTCAGGTTTAATTTGTTTTACACAATGTAGCCTTTACCAAAAAGATCAATCTAGTTTATTAAGTGCTTACCAAGAACACATGCACACACCCCATAATATCTAAACAAGCATTTCACATATTAGTGAGAACAAAAAAGATTATTACACTGTAGGAGACATACTACAATTCTGAACAAAACACGCAAAAAAGCTAATCTTAGTATTCACAGAAAATTAACTCTTCTTTCATAAAGAAGAATGTGTTTTGTTTTAATCACAGACTGTTGTGGCGAAGTGCTCACTCCATTTCTACAGAACTGGAAAAAATATTGCAAACCCTGAATATAAAATTTCTGTTTAGGCATAGAGGAATGCTGCTTGGAAACCGAGCCAGAAAGAATCTACTCTTACAGTCACATGGAAGCAGAGAAAGTTCTCTAGTGAGAAAACAGTTTCTTCAATAAATCAATTGCTCAAGTTGAGGAGTTTGAATTTTTAATTCTATTCAATGAGCAATGCACAGGAGAGCTGAATGAAATGTGACCATCAGACTGTCAAATAAACCCAGGTGCCTTCTCCACCTCACTTTTCCATCAACCTTCTCTATAAACATCCCAGTTAAGTTCATGAAGTACTGTAAACTTGATACTCATCCTTTTATATATTAATTTAGATGCTTATTTAGTGCAAAATGCTGCAGATAGCAACATAAGCAATCAGCTGGAGTGGCAGAATTTTCAGAATCAATTTGCTGATATACATCCCTATCTGTGGGCTGCTGAAGACAATCAGTAACATAAGGCTTTTATTTAAAATCTCAAGAACCACATGAAGATCAATTGAGTATGAAAAGATACCTATTCAATCACCAATATTATTCATGATTATGACAATAAAAAGCAAATCAAGTAAGGTGACATATAAGTACATTTCAGGCTTGTCACTTGAGGAAGTCAATACTTGTTAATATTTACTCCTCCCAGCAAGCAGGAACATAGAAATGCATGGCCTGAATTTTCACATAGACCCTCAGTTCTTCTGGCTGCCACCAGAGCTATATTCTGCCTTACACTACTTTCTTATGCACTGACAGATCACCCAGAAGAAGGGCTGCAAATGGAATTTAAAATGGCAGAAACTGTCTTCAATTTGCCTTTCAGTAATACAGCAGGAAACACTTGCTCAAAAAGCAGACAAAAATGAGGAAAAAGGGGACATCGCCAAGGGATGTCACGTTTCAGGGGAGCCATAGGAACAGCTCTGTAGTCCTCCAAAGTACTACCTGTCACTTACCAGTAATCCTCAGTACATTTTATAGCAAAACATATTTTGTGAAATATGGCCTCATAGGGATGAGTAGTTTCCATCTCTCTCTACGAACTGGAGAAACCTGGCTCCACAGATCAAAAAAAAAAAGGGGGGGGAGGGGAAGCATACAAAATTGTGGCATAACACTAAGACAGCTTCTGCTTTGAGCTCAGTTTTTTTTGCTTGTGTCTCATAATTGTACTTAGGCCAGAATTTTCCATCTTTGCCCGTAAAAACTCATATGCAGCTACACATGCACAATCACTGCTCTCTTACTAGATTCTTCCCTTCACATATCCCTCTGAAGCCTCTGACCACAGTTCTTCTATGCCTCCTGGAAATGACACAATGAGTCATCCTTACAACTATATGTACATAGTGTTTTTACTGTATGGTAAACGTGCCATAAAACATATAGCTTAAATTTAATTGGATGCAATAAGTCCCTTATTTATTTACACCAGAAATTCACACTCCAGTTTTTGGTGACAGAAGTAACAGCAGTCAAAAAGAAAGACTGTAGATGAGTAGTTTCAATCCATGCATTGTAAAGAACTCAAAAAAGGTGACAGAGAGTCAGAAATTACTCTCAGTAGACTTGCATATACCTTGAGGTGTCTAAGTGCCTTGGAAAAAAGTAGGGAGCCTGCATTTCATCAAAAGCTGAAAATCTCTCACAGCTGAAATCTAGAAGAGACCATACTTAGAACACACATAGAGCACATACATAGTGCTTTGCATACCGGGTGCTGATGCTGTTCTTAAATGTTACCACAAAAGAAATACTAAAATCATTTTCCCTACAAAATATGGATGGTAGCACCAAACTGTCACTCTTGGTTCCCACTGGCACTTAAGTTTTCATTTACAAATACATAAAAAGTAAGATTCAAAGGTGGCCACAGGCCCATTATCCTAACATCCATTCTCTGTACTATGGTTACAGTGCTTACATACTGCTCCAAATGTTAATCACTGAGGAGGTGATATTTCATCAAGGTTGAAACTACGAAGATTGTGCCAGACTTCCAATTACATGTACAAGGTCAAATTATTTCAATCCTGAAGCTTGCAAAAAACATTACAACCAATACTATCATATTGTACTCTGCTCTTCTGCAGACAAAAAAGAAGAAATTGCACTGTCTCCAGCAAGTGTCATTCCAGCTTCCAGTAAGCTAGGTAAAGCCAGTCAATAAACTTATATAAAGGGCAACCAAAAGTCACTCATAAAAACAGAAAAAACAATGTGAATAGTGAACTCAATTTATTTCCTTCTAGATTGATCTAGAGGCCAGGAATCAGCCTTTCTGCATCAGGAATGATGCTACTATTTCTCTTCTACTTCTGGTTTAGTTAGCTCATAAGCCTCAACCCTGTGAGTCTTAAGAGGTGGAACCCTTAGCCTGTTTGATCCATTGATAATCACATTTGATTATGTTTGCTTCTGAGAAAGATAACACACTGATCTATTCAATGAATTTGTTAGGTTTACTGACAAGAATTCTTGCCCTGTTTGAAAACTATGTTATCTTTCTCTTTCAAAACATCACAATCTCTCCTCTCTGCTTCCCAATAAGGCATTTCATATCATGTGGTAGCTAGCTATCAATTTACTAAGTCATCCAGCAAAACATACATATTTAGACCATTTTGCCTTGAAATATGCAAGGAAAACAAAACAACTCCTTTCTGTTGCTTTTTCCTCTTGTATTATGAAAATAAACAATATGCAGATGTGAGTCCCATGATAACACCTCTCTGTATATCATATAATTTGATAAGTAAAAACCTACACATTTTAACCTGGCACATAACAGAATAATTAAAAAAAAAAAAAAGCCACACAGAAAAAGAGGAAAGAATAGCGCAGTGCATTTTATAGTATTGCTATAATTAAGCCTTAACTTCAGATGCTTGCAGTGACACAAATTCAAATAAAGTACTTTACCATCTCAAGATTTTAACGAAGTAAAAGTACCTATTTATTTTCAAGGAAGAATTAACAAGTGCTTCATACCTTTTTTTAAAGTAAAATCTTAGTTTCTGGAAACAAGAAACTATCTGAGAGTCGGATTTCATTTAAAACACATTATCACATTACCCCTTTCCCACGTAGAGAACTTTGTTGTTGTTTTTCAACACATACAAGAAAACTGGAAATTCAAAAAAAATTTGAAAGTTCTCCAAAATCCTACAAGTGTATGAGTAGGGGACATTTTATTTAAATTTAAATGCAAGTTTAAACTTGAGGTGGTGACTGACGACTTCTTCATATTTTCAGATGACAATACCAGATTTCTACAGAAGTACCACCTGTGAGCTTCCACTGTAGCACCCTAAGGTTCGGTGAGCTAGACTGAACTGTAACAGGCCTTACACAGTATCTTTTATGACAACAGGATCTCAATTTCTTTTCTCTAGCACACGGTTAACCTCAGAATTAGTGGGACAATACCCTGGAGGTGACACACCGAGCATATTTATCTAAAAATAAAATACAAAGTCCCAGCATTTCACACATCCCTATCATCACAAAGATAATACTGATTCATATTCAAATGTCTCAAGTAAAACATGCTCCCTGACTATTAGCTCAATAGAAAAGGAGTCCTCCTGTAGCAGAATGCTGCTTGTCAGAGACTAACAACAAAATAACAGTATATAGCTCTGAATCCTATTCAGGAGAAAATCACAGAATCACAGAATAGTTTAGGTTGGAAGGGACCTCGGGAGATCAGCTAGTCCAACTCCTCTGCTTAAGCAGGCTCACCTACAGCACCTTGTAAAGGATTGTGTCCAGGCGGGTTTTGAATATCTCCAGAGAAGGAGACTCCACTACCTCTCCGGGCAACCTGTCCCAGGGCTCTGTCACCCTCACAGGAAAGAAGTTTTGCCTCAGGGTCAGACGAAACTTCCTGTGGTTCAGTTTCTGCCCGTTGCCTCTTGTCCTGTCACTGGGCACCACGGAGAAGAGTCTGGCCTCATCCTCTCCACACCCCCCCTTCAGATACTTGTACACATTGATCAAGTCACCTCTCAGTCTTCTCTTCTCCAGGCTCAACAGGCCCAGCTCTCGCAGCCTTTCCTCCTAGCAGAGATGCTCCAGGCCCCTCATCAGCTTCGTAGCCCTCCGCTGGACTCTCTCCAGTAGCGCCACGTCTCTCTTGCACTGGGGAGCCCAGAACTGGACACCCTACTCCAGGTGAGGCCTCACCAGGGCTCAGCAGAGGGGCAGGATCACCTCCCTCCACCTGCTGGCAACACCCTGCCTAATGCAGCCCAGCATACCACTGGCCTTCTTGGCCACAAGGGCACATTGCTGCCTCATGGTCAACTTGTTGCCCACCAGCACTCCCAGGTCCTTCTCTGCAGAGCTGCTTTCCAGCAGGTCAACCCCCAGCCTGTACTGCTGCATGGGGTTATTCCCCCCTAGGTGCAGGACCCTGCACTTGCCTGTCTTGAACCTCAGGAGGTTCCTCTCCGCCCAGCTCTCCAGCCTGGCCAGGTACCTCTGAATGGCAGCACAGCCTTCTGGCGTGTCAGCCACTCCCCCCGGTTTAGTATCATCAGCAAACTTGCTGAGGGTGCACTCTGTCCCTTCCTCCAGGTCATCGATGAATACGCTGAACAAGACTGGACCCAGGACTGACCCTTGGGGGACACTGCTAGCTACAGGTCTCCCACTAGACTCCGCACCACTGACCACAACCCTCTGAGCTCTGCTATTAAATATAAATTGTCATGACTTGTAATCTCAATCATTGTGGATCATAACTACCTCTGCTGAAAATAACTCTAGTTGGATTTCAGCATTTCTGCAACTTGTTTTCCTGCAACATTCACCATTTTTGCCTTTTAGTGGAAAAGGACAAGGAAAGAATCAGGTAACTTTATCTTTTAAAATGCAAGTATTTAACAAGTGGTAGTTTCACTAGTGAAGTATATCTAAAATAATCAAGACAGTTTACGTTTCTCTTTTTGACCTTCTTAAGAAGACACAGTTGCAAAGCAAATGTTAAGACATTTATAAGACATGAATGCTGAAACATATTCAGGAAATTCGCTTGTTCAAGATAGCTGGATATACTAAGCACCTCTTGATGTTCAATTGATTTGAATGGCGTTCCCTCAGTAAAACTCCTGCCAACATAGATTCCAAGTCAAGCAACACTACATGATGCTTTCCTTTAATTCACATCAGCATTACTGAAGTTTTCAAATAATCTTCATCCAAGAGGGATTTCAACTTAAAATAAACTTTTTAAAGAAATCACATACAAAGTTCAAGAAAATGCTATAAAAAGTAGAACAGGAGGTATGGAGCAAAGGAGAATTCTCTCTGTGAGAAATACGTATCACATACATTTCATGAAACCATTATCAGTGCTATAACTCTCTGCAAGATCACACTTTGTGTGGAGAGATACTATGAACTCCATTAATTTCAGACAAAAGCTCAAGATGCACCACCATACGCTAAGTGTGTTCTTCATTGTACTGCACATCAATAAACAGATCAAATGGAAAGGTATTAATAATAATTCTGTATAAACTGATTAACCACCTGTCATCATGTGAGAATAAAATCAACACAACCCTCCAATGACATGTATTGTGACATGCATTGTTATCACACAATGCATCACTCAAAACAGGATGCCTTAGTAAGCTTTGTCCAATTCAGTGACCATGATTCTGCTATAAAGCCAGTTGGATCAGGAAGTAAGGACTGCGCTACCAGCAATCATACTATCTCTATTCTAGAGACAGAGAAAAGGCTCTCACTGTAGTTTCACATGCAGTTTGAACTGGCAGCTGGCACTGCCACTGAGGAGACTGCCCCCTTCTCCAGCTACTGCTCTTCATCCAACCCATATACCACCAGCATTTCTGTGGCTATGTAGTGAACCATGCAAGGGACTAAGCCAAATTAAAACTGCCCCTTCCACCTGCCAAGTTATTTTTAATATAAATGCCATTCCCAGACCTAATTCACCATTAGGTCAACAGAGAGGATGTAAAAAGGTGAAGGCAGGATCACCCCTTTCAGCATCGAGGCCTTTTTTTTCAGCTTGAACTGTACAGAAAGCTACAGTCTCAGGCACCCAAAACTGCTATATCGAGAGTTTTTGTGAACACTCAGCACCTTCCGCCTCTAAGTTAGAGAACAAGAACAGAGTTAAACAGAGTTAAAACAGAACCGCACAGCAGCACTCTTGGCAAGTTACTCATTTTGTGACATATACTGATAGTTTTCTCAGCATGGGAAGGTACTCTGTTTCACCTCTTCCACTACCCCGCAACCAAGCCATACTGCGATCAACCACATAATAACCTTTTCACCTCTCAGGCTAGCACCAAGATCTGTTTAGTTGCAAGTTTTTGACTTGTCTTTGCAGCCAGGCATTAGATCATCTGATAAACCAAATCATCAGTACACAACTGCATAGCGAATTTGAAATAATAAATGAATAACAACTGGTGTAAATTAGGGGTGAGTGTACAGGCTTGGTAGTAGTCTGATGAAGAAACTAAATGCTGTGGTCAAAACGGTGAGTGAAAAAACCACTCATAAAACAGTATATGCTTTTTCAGTTATAGCAGACAGCGTGACAGACAGTAAAACCACATTTCTGTGCCTTTTTTTTTTTTTAATGGATCTGTGGCCTGTTGCCACGGAGTAATGCTATGGTTTACCAAAATACAGTCTCTTCGCTTGTTAATTTCATATTTAGTTACCCAGGTCTGTAATCTTGCCACCCTTTTAAGCAGATAGGTTTGAGGCAAGCACTCATATGAAAAATATTCATTCAAATCGTAATATTTTTACCCACAAAGATACACAAAGGCTGCATCTATTTTTGTTTATGAGTGTCTGTTTTGCACAAAGTATTACCATTATTCCTTTTCATAAACAGTAGCTTCCCATGACAATTAGAGACTTCGTTGTGCTACAGTTTGCATTAGAAATTTGCCAGAACATAAAAACAGAAACATGAAAAATCACTGAACTACCCACAGACTGTTTGCAAACCTGTTTGTGAATAATCACTATCTGTTATTCACAAAGACAACAGGAAAAGCTGGGTGGTGGGGGGAGTAGGTTTGATGAGTAGTGGATAGCTCAGACAGCATTTCCTTTGTGCGAGCTTCAGTGAAGACAAAAGAGCCAGTTGGAAAAGATTAATCTTTAATATAAAGGAAAGTCAGTTTAAAATGACTGATTTTTTTATTAATAAATTCAGTTTTCACTGCCATAACATACCACATTGCGTAGGTGAAGCCAAAGGAAAGAGATGTGAGAAAAAGTTAATTTTTTAACAGACACCCAGAAAGGGCCTATCAACTTTACCATCACAGGTATAACCTCGGCTCACATACAGATGTGAGTTGCCTTAAACTAGCTGCAAAATAGCCCAAGAAGCTGGAGAAATACGCAACACAGTGAAACCCTGCCAACCTCCAGGCTCCTGAGCAGCTCAGATAGCAGGACCTGAGCAGCTCTGTTCAAAGGTGGTTAGAAAAAGCCTGCGAGTACCTTGGTCACACTCCTGAATACATGCACCTCAACTTTCTACCTGTAAATAAAGTTTTAAAAGCAGATGCCATTTTCAACCAAGGTAGTCTAACCCTATACAAAATTACTCTCAATATCCATTGCAGAGCCTTGGTAAAGTTCATTAGATCTAGTTGTAAATTAGGCTTTCTTCACCTCTACAGACTAGGCTAGACTATAAATTGAGAGATATTACAGTCTTACTAAGTTCACAGCTGCTCTGCCTCCAAAATTAAGTGTCCTTCTCAGGAAAGGTAACTGAGAAAGGCAAAGCGATGATGAGGTCGCGGAACTAACCTACTTTACTTTGTAAATCCCACTGCTTCACCCAAGTGGAAAAGTATAGCAGTGTTCCAACAGAGAATACTTGACTTCAAACCAGCACATTTCATAACCTATCAATCTATTTAAAAAACACATGCATGTGGGTAAATAAATGTCATCAAGTTTTTCTGAAAAGACCAGTTATAATATTTACATGCCAAACAATTAATAAGAAAACCTGGCTCCTTTCTCCAACATTATACTGAAAACAGCTCTCAGACTAGTATTTCTTTTCCAAAATCCAACTTCTGCTTATCCTCAAAACTACACTTACAGTTTCTTACATGTGTGGGTGCTCACATGCGCATGAGTGAAGACCCAACTAAAGCTGTAATCCTCACTGTTTAATACTAAGCAGGTTTGCCTAATCTTTTCACAAGTCATATTGCCATTATCCCCTTCGAACTTCTGCAACAAATAAATCAAGAGCCTGTTACAGTTTCACATTCTAATGAGCAGGTAGAAATTAAGATAAGATTAAAAAAAGGGACGGGGAAACTAGGTCCTTGAGATTGACAACAACAGTTTATCCCAGACTAATTGTGCTTAAATCAGGAGGTTCAGAAGGGTTAAATCAGGAGGTTCAGCAGCCACTGAGTATTCATAGCAACAAGCCCCATTTCTGGCATTTCCTAAAGTCTGGGCATGCCTCCTTCCAGGCCAGGCTGGAGGCACACGGAAGAAAGTTGGAGATATACTACCACAAGGTAAGAAAAGTTCTTTTTTTCAAAAAATCCTGTCAAGGTAAGAAAGTAATATTATCCCATTTGCCAGATGGAAAACAGAGCCTGAGAAGACAGATTACACCAAGGACAAATCTTAACACAAATTAAAGCACTGACTGCTTTACCATTATAAGAGACATCCCTGAAGAATGCTAATTGCCAGCTGGGATGGAAAACACAGCAGAATTGACATAGGAGGCAAAATCAGGACAAAACCATCTTGGGAAATACCATCCTGCCCCAAGCATCTTACAATCTACAAAGATAAACACAGCCACTTTTAAGCAGCTCTCATGTAATAATATCTCTCTGACAGAGAACTGAGGCAGTGAAGGCCAGAGGCGAAGTCTCAAGAAGGCATGTAATGGGATTTTTAAAGATGCATACGCAGACTACACACCTCAGTCATGCAGAAAGTCAGTAACAGACAAATGCTAAAGATCTTCAAGAACGCCTAAGTACAGGAGGCACCTACCCACACCCCTGTAAATACTTAAAATACTTTTGCACCTTAAAAGACATGGCATTCCAAACACAAGGCTAGAGTACCAAAAGGATGTAATCATTAAAATCCAACATTGCAATCTTCTCCCTCTTTTCTCCACACTTGAGGAATCACATAATGCTCAAGTCACCAAAAGCACAGAAGAGTCTCCACCTCTTGCACTGAAGCTCCCTATTGAGTTCCCTTTCTAGAAGTGTTCAAAAGTGTCTTTTGACTTGACAAAACCAAGCACTTTGGCATCCAACTAAGCCTGGGCAAACATCCTCATTCAACTCAATGCTCTTCCACCCATCTCTGCCAGAATTATCCCCAAGCAAAACACAACAGCAGTCACACTAAAAAAAGAAATGGGTGGAGAACAGAGACACTTTCATAGAACAATGGTTAAAGAGTTTAATTGGAGCATTTATATGCATAACTTTAATTCTTGCTTTACTCCTCCTTTTCACCTCCCAGTAGAACACCCTACCTTCTAGGCTTCTGTGAACTCCAGGAAGGAAATACTCCCAATTCTTCCCCTGCAGCAAAAATGTCCTGTTCCAGTCCCCACTCAGACTCATTCTACATGAAAAAACAACAATAGGCTAAAATGCACAGACAGGTTTGGGACAAGGACTGGAACACAGCACAAATTCTTTCAGCTGGCCACAGTCTTCCCAAGAGCATGCATCTCTCTTGCCTCTAACGAATCAGTAAAAGTATCCCATGAAAACTGAACAGCTTTCTGTTGGATATTCTCAGTCATTACATCACTCTCCTAGGATAAGGGGAATGTGAGTCTTGCTAGCAGATAGGATGCTGTCTACTCTAGTTTTGTTTTGAAAGAAAAACATGCACCATGCTGAGATGGTGAAAGAAAGTTTATCTGTCAATCTTCAAAAAGTGATTCTGGGCTGAAACTCTCAAGCAAAGGCAGTGTTTCCTGGCAGCATTGAGTTAGGTGGCTTATTTCTCAAGCAGTGTTAGATTTAAGACACACCCCTGACCTCAACATTTCCCTATTCACTCCCTCAGTACGTGCTGTATTTCTTTGGCTCCATCCTGAATCACTTGACTCTCCCTGCAAATTGTAAGCTTCATTTTGTTAGGCGCAAAGGTAAGTGGTGCAAAAGTTTCCACAGTGTCACTTCAATCTCTTTGTGGATAGCCGCCAAAGTAGGTTGCCCAAGGTCTCAGAGAAGTCTTTGGCAGAAAAGAAACTCGCACCTGGATCTCCCAAAGTACCAGACCCGGACGGCTGAATCTCACCTACCTGGAAGCTTTCAGCTTTGCTTCACATTAATAGTGAGAGGTGTTTGTTGTGTGTCTACAGATTTTCAAGTTCTCCAGGTTCTGCCACAGGCTTAAACAAACCTCATGACCCTTAATACAGTGCACACTTACAGCAGTATTTTTCTTTGAAAATTTTGCTCTGATTATCCCATGATTCTTCTCACCCACACAAAAAGACCTGTTAAAATTAATGCTGTAGAAGAAACACACACCTGAATTCCAGACAGAAAACAGAGCTGCATAAATTGCATCTAGATAAAGAACAAAATATTGCCTTTTATATATCCGTAAGGAACATATGTCCATTCTACTGAAGGTACATTTGAAAAAACAAAATGTTTGCACATGCAAAGAAGCTAGGCCATTTGTATCTTCAAAGGAAAGTCTTATGCAACAGAGGTAGGGTTTGAAAGTGAGAGATAACGAAGCTGCTACTGTTAGTGTGAAAAGCATCTTGTATACACATTCAAAACGTGTCTTAAAACACAAACCCACCACCTTAGGAAAAACTCATTCCGCATGTATCCTCATGGGGACTCTATTCTTGTGCAATATTGTGGTGCTGGTGTCCTTTACATCTCTAGGTATATGATTAAAGCTCAGAATGAGAACAATTGTTCTCTTCAGTCAAACATGATTTTAGAAAAAGCTTCAGTAACAAACTATTCCTTGGAAATTTTCAGGATGCCACAGGCATAGAATTGTAACATTTCCCTTACGGAGCCAACTGAAACAGGAAATATATTTTGGTGCCACCATTTGGTAAAGACTAACTAGAAAAATTTGTGAGGGAAAGAGAATTAAACGTTTTCTAGAGGTGCATGGAAAATGTCTTTCTCCTCATGTTGGCCACTTTAAAGACATACTATTAGCTCTGTCTCCCCTTACAGCCATCTCTAGAAGAGCATGGGGAAATGCAAAGGAAAAAGGATGTCATTCTTGACTGAATTAAAACAAGAGTTTGTATGCTACTTACTTTCTAAGAGTAACACCTTCCTATTTATACATGGACAAATATATGGCAAGCACCTCCCACAGTAAGAAAAAAAAAAAAAAAAGACATTTAGAGAGGTCAGCATCTCTTCCACAAGTGCTGTTTTAGAGCAACAAATAAGCAAGAGTCTCATATCAATGCCTGAATTTTTCATTTGTTTTGCAGAAGACTGAGAAAAGAAATAGAGAGCCCAGAAATGAAGAAGTACTAACAGAAATTGTAAATAAGCTACCTTCTCAGACTGCAACAGGTTTTTGCAATTAGGATAGAAAGCTTACTGGTTAAACCAGGTATAAGAATACACAATCTCTCCTTTGTTAATACACTAATACAAGTGTATGGGGTGTAATTTATGCACAAAGTCTGTCCAATCTTTTTGTGCTATTCAAACACTATGGACTGATATTTTAAGAAGAGGTATCTACTTTTTATCAACTCACATGTTTTATTAAATTTAAAAAAGCAGACAGTAGTGGTGTTGTATTTGACTCTCTCACACATCAGCACAGTGCCATCTTTCAAAGGGGCTACTGTGAAGCTGGATGGTTGTCATACAGAGTGAATGGTACTGCAGGGAAATATGAGACGTGAGGAGAAAGCTAATTGAGCGGTTTCCTTCAATTGCTTCTTGTTCTTCGCCTCCTCCCTTAAACCAAAAGTCTAGCACACACTTTTTGGTCAATGTAGGCCTTAAATTTCTTTGCCTTCCTTCTCCAAATGTTATCAGAGAACCAGTCCCCCATCTTCAACGTTTATCTCCAAATACAACTAACAGAGTAACAGGAACTCAAGTACTTTTAGTGTTATCTACCGGTAGCCTCTGACATGCAAGGATAGATAAAATTTCATAACAGTTAATGCACTGCTAGACCCTGTTACAAAGCTGACACTGATTTGGAACACATCCTCTTCTTTTCACATCAAATATACATTCATTCAGTATTTTGTGATTCTCTGGGGCCTCTTATCTCATGACGGACATCAACAAATTAAATCTACATCACATCTGTCATGTAAATATCAATACCAAGAAATGTTAAGAGACTTTGAAATATGTTTTGCCGCACTTTGAGAGAGTCAGATTAACCACAACTGCTAATTTTTCCAGTCACGTGGTTTAAATTAAATAACCATTTCCCTAGATTCAAGAAAGCACAAAGGCAGACATTTGTAAATATGCAGAGCACATCTGTAAGTATCCATCAGCACAAATATCAACACTGATTTTTCCTTTCAGATCCTCAGTGCCTCACAAAGGATGAGTACTGAATTCACATCTCATCCAGCAGCTTTCAAAAAAACAGCAGAACCTGGTTACCTCTAAAAGCTGAAACTACTACATATCTTTCCATTTTGGCCTAACTACTGAAATTAAAAGATCTAGTGGAGTTCACATTGCCACTGACTTCTTGGCTGTCAAGCAGCTGCACAGTGGCTTATCCACCTCTAATCCCACTTGGAATCTCCCAAGTCAGAAAGGAAGCTGGTTGGAGAAACCTCTCAGGCTATTTACAGAAACCTGACCTGGCAATGCCCTTGGTGAAGTTGCTTTCATGAAAACATATGGACAAACATGGGACAGTCCCATGTTTGCTCCCTTCCACAACCCTTAGCCAAACTGTACTGCAGTTATGTTGCATGTATTAACGGGAGAGGGAATTCCACTGCACTTTCAAAATGAAATCTAGAAATGTTTCGGCCGTAAAGCATTGCTGAAAATTTCTTATTCATCCTTGGGAAAGGTTACAAATGAGAAAAAGTGGTTGCCAGATTAAACTTTTCTCAGTGGCAGCATGTTTGGATTGCTTCACTTTCTCACTCTTTTTAGAGGTTAAAATTGAATCAAGCGCTAAATATGAGTAATTCCCTGATCATCAGACAATAGTTACAGAGATAGATGGGTTAAATGGATGTCCAGATTTAAAAACCGAGAAGTCCACACTTACCTATCCGTTTTATGAAGAATGAGCAAAAAAAAAGTTTCACCTCTACTGCTATGAAGCAGAGATACATGAGGAAAGAAAACGAGTGATCAAAACACCTTCTCCCTCAACTCAAGGCTATAAACGCACTCCAGTATGCCTTCTGATTCGTTTTAA
The DNA here is from genome assembly GCF_040807025.1 of Struthio camelus. Taxonomy (NCBI): domain Eukaryota; kingdom Metazoa; phylum Chordata; class Aves; order Struthioniformes; family Struthionidae; genus Struthio; species Struthio camelus. Next base: position 29,669,726 of record NC_090982.1, on the reverse strand, counting down.
ATGATGCTGTCATGTTAACATGATAAAATATGGCTTCAGCCATCAACTGGCTGTCCAGAAGAACATTTTGCAACTCAGATTTTCCAAACACTGAAATCAGTGCACCATCATCCAAGTTCCCTTCCAGTTTCTGCAACAAAATCTGAAGAACACACTGTTGTGCTGTATTAGTGGACTCCAAGTTACCTCCTTTGTCCTCATCTCCCACCATATCTGTCACTCTAAGCTCAAGGTCATCCATAATCACCTTCTACAAAGCTGTCAATCTAGAAGCCATAATGGACCTAGGCCAGAGCTTCGCTGTTGTTGTTTTTCAAACCTTACTTTTCCATCCCTTGCCAGTATTAAATTTCAGCAGCTTTTGCTGTCACTACCTACAAGTACCAGAATGTTTTATTAAGTATTTGCAGGGAGTTGGCCCTGTTGTCTTTTGATTTGTAATTTTGGGTTCAAACCTCTGAAAAGACAGGAGGAAAGGGGTCCCTTTGCTGTCAAAAGTCTCCTTCTGAAATAATAAATCTGTATCACTGGCTATGCACGTAATTGAAACCCAGCTGATGGATTAACCACGGTTCTACCCTACTCCTCATACGGTAATTGCAGGGGGTGCTAGTATATTACTGGCTACTCAGTTCTATGGCTTTTATTGCTCTTACTGAGGTAAGTGAGGATTCAGCTAGTAGGGGCTTTTTGCATTTTCAAACTCTCCAAACAGCCAAAGAGACACTAAAAGAATCCCGCCACATGAGTAGACAATAAATAAATCAGGTTTATTGTATTTAAGATGGATGAAAGCACCTTTTTAAAAAATGAAATGCTTTCAGTGAATGTACACAATGCGCATACAGCACATGACACAATGCAAACCAAAAAATGTAGTGGCAGGGCCTATTATTATGCAGACTCTTTACAGCATGAATGGGACAGTTTTTGACTTCTGCTCAACTGTGAGATGCTCTGCTAAGGTTTTTAAGTAAACATAAGAAAAAAGAAAAGCACACATTTTCATTGCCAATGTTCCACATCCCAAATATAATAGTGAAGGGTTTTTCTCCTTTGAAGAAGTTGAACTTCCACCAGCAAATATCAGAAACCTCTGGCAGCATAAGACCCTGCAGATAAACCATTTAAGCAGACCAAAAGAAAGAGGTTAAGTTAGAAGACCTCCACTCAAAACTTCATCCTGTGTTGCCTTTCTACCACATAAAGAAGAATGGATCACCACCAGCATGGCTGTACCATCATATGATATATAAATCCACGAAAACTTAACAAGCAATTACAGAAATAATATATATTTTTTAATTTGGTATTATTTTTTCTGAGTATGCCTCATACATTTTCAGAGGACAAGAAAATATAACAAAAGGTGCCAACTATACATGTATTCTTAACATCACCTACCCAGCTCCCCTTGATTTTATTGCAAATCTCTTTACTAGCGACAAGTGATTATAGGAGAATGCTGGAGGAAAAAATAAGAAGCGTGAGCCAAGTGCATTTTGACAGCTTAAAATTAGAAGGAAAATAAAAAGAACCCCCCACATTTATTATTTCTATCTCATGATTAATTTTAAGCCAATCTCATGCTTTTCTGGGGACTAGAATGATTTAACATTTAGAATTGGCAATACAGCATACCATACAAATACATAACCATAAAGAGACCAATTCAAGTTTACTGCGGGGACTATAACTTTGACTTGCCTGACATCTGTGCATTTAAACATCTCAGCCCTAACACCACAGTGTTCAATATCAGAACACTACATACCTATCCTGAGCTAGGAAAGATGATCCATATGTCTAAATCCTATGTCCTCAGTCCAGAAAATACTACTTAGAGTTCTGCTTACGATTTGTGACATATTTCAATTATATTTTAAAAATATTAAAAAAAAAGTTACAGGCACTTGCTCTTGATAATGTGCCAAAATGCTTCCCCACTGCACTTAACTAAAGAAAACCAGGGAAATATTTTACCTCAGAAGTACTTGAAGCTAACAGTGAAACTGTAAAAAACATCTTGAACCAAAACAAAACCTGTAAAAATATACAGACTGACAGAGACACAAATAGATATTCTTAAAAATCTTCATATTTTTACATTTTAAATAAAGACCACTGTTTCATTCAAACATTCCATTTCTTTTCTAGAATAGGATTACTTGAAGCCCAACTTATTAACATTGTGATCAATTAGTTAATGCAAGTATCCATTTATACTTCCTACGTTTCATGTTATCATCTTTGTTCTGCTCCCTCTGTGCCTTGTGGCCAAGTTGATTTTCTGAAAGTCAGTGGCAACAGATGTGTTCAATCTGTAGACAGCGAAAGAATCTACTTCTACAGCAATTATAATCACTCTGTTCACAAACTGACCCATGTCTGTGACATAACCAATTCTCTAGTATGTCCACAAATAGCACATCATAGCTTCTTATTTAAAATGATTAAATAAGACCAAACTGACAACACTGAATTCTCGGTGTTTTACGGCCTTAGTATTTGAATCACAGAATCTACTTCCTTGCTTAAACGAACCAATGGCATGCTATACTCATCAACTGACCAGCGAGAGCATCCTTCGTTATGTACAACACAAAAAGTAAAACGGAATCCCTGTCTTGAGGAACATATACTGTCAATTATTTCACATCTGAATTCTCACATTAAAAGTTGTTTCAGTTGCAGAATCAAGCAGCCAAACATTTTAAAGCTAGATTTATAGTCATCTCTGTAGCCTTAATTCTACCTTCATAATGTCTATTCTGTGCCCAGAGAGAAGACTGCTAGGAAAACTGGTAATGAGATCAGTGAGTGTAAAAACTGCATCATAACACACATATACAACAGGGGAGGACCAAGCTTACACAAACCACTGTAAACCTGAGTACCTCACTTTGAAACCTATCTGCTAACTGATGTTTTTCCCACATTGAGTGTTGCAGACACTTTTTTTTTTTGCCCCCAAAGGGAAAGTGTTATTACAGGAAGTGGTGCAAATGTTATTATATATAAAGGTGACACAGTTTCCCTCTTTTCCTCTGTCAGATACATTGCAGGTGGTAAGTTTTGACTCTCAGCGCAAATCTTACGCTAGAGCTACATTTCCAATCATATTAGCCGACAGAAAGACAGAATCACAGAATGGTTTAGGTTGGAAGGGACCTCGGGAGATCAGCTAGTCCAACCTCCCTGCTCAAGCAGGGACCTCTAGAGCACGTTGCGCACGATCATGTCCACGCGGGTTTTGAATATCTCCAGAGAAGGAGACTCCACTACCTCTCCGGGCAACCTGTCCCAGGGCTCTGTCACCCTCTCAGGGAAGAAGTTTTGCCTCAGGGTCAGACGAAACTTCCTGTGGTTCAGTTTCTGCCCGTTGCCTCTTGTCCTGTCACTGGGCACCACGGAGAAGAGTCTGGCCTCATCCTCTCCACACCCCCCCTTCAGATACTTGTACACATTGATCAAGTCACCTCTCAGTCTTCTCTTCTCCAGGCTCAACAGGCCCAGCTCTCGCAGCCTTTCCTCCTAGCAGAGATGCTCCAGGCCCCTCATCAGCTTCGTAGCCCTCCGCTGGACTCTCTCCAGTAGCGCCACGTCTCTCTTGCACTGGGGAGCCCAGAACTGGACACCCTACTCCAGGTGAGGCCTCACCAGGGCTCAGCAGAGGGGCAGGATCACCTCCCTCCACCTGCTGGCAACACCCTGCCTAATGCAGCCCAGCATACCACTGGCCTTCTTGGCCACAAGGGCACATTGCTGCCTCATGGTCAACTTGTTGCCCACCAGCACTCCCAGGTCCTTCTCTGCAGAGCTGCTTTCCAGCAGGTCAACCCCCAGCCTGTACTGCTGCATGGGGTTATTCCCCCCTAGGTGCAGGACCCTGCACTTGCCTGTCTTGAACCTCAGGAGGTTCCTCTCCGCCCAGCTCTCCAGCCTGGCCAGGTACCTCTGAATGGCAGCACAGCCTTCTGGCGTGTCAGCCACTCCCCCCGGTTTAGTATCATCAGCAAACTTGCTGAGGGTGCACTCTGTCCCTTCCTCCAGGTCATCGATGAATACGCTGAACAAGACTGGACCCAGGACTGACCCTTGGGGGACACTGCTAGCTACAGGTCTCCCACTAGACTCCGCACCACTGACCACAACCCTCTGAGCTCTGCCACCCAGCCAGCTCTCAATCCACCTCACTGTCCACTCATCCAACCCACACTTCCTCAGTTTACCTAGGAGGATGTGATGGGAGACAGCTGACTAATGGCAGTGTCAGACCTCTTGGTGTTGAGGTGCTGGGTGAAGGAAAGTCAGGCCCAGGTCAGATGATCTCTTTCTCTCCCTTCTCTCCCCTCTCCCACCATTTATCAAAGGAAGTTGAGGACTCCTGCCAGGACAATGTCCCTTATTGTAAACAATAGAAGAGACAGTTTCTTGCAAGAAAAGTTTGCAGTAACTTTTTCTATAAAGGAAAGTGTTGGGCAACTCTAACCACAGGGTCACCATCGGTTCCCTCTGTAATCACAAGTACGATCAAAAACTAACATAGTCTGTGAGGCAGCATCATGGCACTTAGCATCCTTCAAAGACAGAAAAGTGCTTTTATGTTTAAACATTGTAGGGTACAGCCCTTTGCCAGTAAAAACAGAGCATGTGTCTTAATTTAAAAGTTTGCTCAGCATGTTTTGTGCTATTTCCTATGTCTTAAGCATCTGTCTGAACTGCCAAAACAAGTGGGGGAAAAATGACATTTTCCTTTGCTTAGGCATGGTAAAATCAGAATGAAATGGAAGTTCTTGTCCTAATACATGCTCTTCTGCAGTTGTGGGGGGACAGGTTATTTCAACAGTATCTTGCAGACAAGTGGAAACAGCAAACTTCTCAGTAATTAACAAGTTCTCCCCACAAAAAGGTTGTCTAACATCTATACCATGAAAAAAGAGCACAGAATCTCACTTCAGAACTTAGCAGTTATTACAAAGCAAAAGGCTTCTAGTTTAACTGCAGAATAATACATCTTCCAACTTTTCATAAGCTTCTAAGCTATTCAGCTGGCTTCAGAGGCTAAATAACTTAAAACTGTGACAAACAAGCCTCAGTTGTCAAACTGATTTGACAACCTATTTTTCGTATGTTGTGACTTTGATAGAAAAGCCACTTGTTTTTCTCTCCTTCCTTAACAGTCCTGTGCGAGCTGCAGTCTTCAAAATTTCACTTCTAATCTCTCTCATTTTGAAGCTTACCAGTTCAGTTCTGACTACCCATATCTCCATTAAATCTTTCTCCACTGTTTACAGTGGAGAACAAATTCAGCCAGTATAATTTTAGCTGGGTCTCCAGCTATTCTTCAAATGGAAGACAATATACATTCAGCTACAGATTGCTTTAAAAAAAAAAGTGCATATACACATACATGCATTCATACACAGCCCAGTTTCCTGCCGTAAGAGTACTTTTCTGTTACATATTTAGCACATACACAGACCAATTCTCTGTGATATATGGCTCTTACGGCCATGAAGATGAAAAATGGTCAAAACTCATCCCTAAATTAAACAAATTGATTCCCATCTTTACCCTTTTACCAAAATAATTTACTAAGGCTTAAGAAGCAAGCAGACTCAAGGCTGGCATGTCATACAACCCATATATTAACTCAGTCAGCAATAAATCTCCCCTTACTTTCCCAGCTCTATACTACTTTCTTAAATAGCTCACTATAAAGCCCCAACCTAATTAAAAACAGCTTTCTCGGCAACAGTGGCCTTGATTTCACTTATTTACACATTAACTGCAGCCTCCGTTTGGCCAATCGAGTCTATCCCCTGCACCACGCAGGGCCTTTTATCTGCCCTGGACAGCATTTTCTCCAGCAGATGAAGTAGATGCCGATTGATTTGCTGTCGAGCATGGTAAATTAATAGCAACAAATTGCTGAGGGCCCCATCTCGCTGCTCCACCATGCTTCGGCAGTTTTGCTTTATTTGCTCCATGATGGGCAGCAGTCAGGCCTCTTCAAGTCAATTTCTTCTTAACAACCTGCAATACTTTTCAATGGCGAAAATAGAGCCGTTCCTTGTAAGTCAGAAATCAATATCCTATTGCCCTTAGAAAATGCTAAACAAGCAGTATTGGCAATCCACTTGGTACTAGAGGGTATCAGATATAATGCAAATCCATACCGCTTCCCTCCTCGTAGTTATTACAGTTTGCTAAAAGGTTCCTAATGCCATTTATCATCATTTACCATCGACTACTGCAGCTATGATTATGATATCCTATCAGCTAGTAGAGCCCTTTCATTTCTATCCAATTAATATTTTAGCAGCACTCAAATGGTTCTTGCCCAAGCCTCGTAATAAAATTTACATGGATTGGACTGAAACAGGGAGTTTTCTTACTGTGATTAAAAAAGCGCTGTTCATTTATTTTTTAATATCCAGTTTCCTGAAGATCTGGACCTTCTATTAAAAATGCTAAAATTCTACATTTTTTCCTCTCACAATTAGTTCAAAGACAGCGTTTTAACCAAAAAGAACCCGAATTTATGGTCTGCCACCTTCAAAAACAAAATTAAAAAGTGAATGCTGTATCCTATGTATGTTCTCCATCACTCTCATTCACAAGTGTCTGTCGTCTCTAGCCAAAGACAGACACTTGCTTTAAGTGATAATTACAGTACTGAATTAAAACCTTCAGAAAGCGTGTTTGATTACAGCAATTAAAATAAACTGTTTACCATAACATTAAAACTGCCTAATTTCAGAAATTAAATTGAATGACCAACAATAGCAAGTAGCAGCACCGTATTAGAAACATAGAGCAGCACATCAACTATTCATTCATAAACTATCCACTGAGCCTCTTAAAAACAAATGTTAAAAAAGCAGCTTAGTAAGAAATGAGCATTTCCAGGCCCATTCAAATGCTCACATTTATTCTAATGCTGCAATTTAAAACTGGAGGGAATGATCTGTTCATACTGCAACCCACAACGTCTAACTTTTCAGCTTTTCTGTGGAATGTGTCTGTCTTGAAGCTTTATTGATCCTACTACAGAATATCAAGAATTAGGTTAATATTTTAGACTGTAACACCACATGTCACAACACACCCCACACATGTCTTTAAAAAAAAAACACAAATGACTAATTCTACCAGTCTAATGCTATTTACTCAGTTACCAAAATTTAAATTAATTATGTTCTCAAACATAATTGTTAAAAATTGGCAACATTATGCAGGCTTAATTAAGATTAAATCCAATTTACTAAATGTACTTTAATTGGTACTAATTACATTAGCTTTCCTTTCAGAATGACAAATTCCCCATAGGTTTCACTTTAATAGTCTTCTATCAAAATCAACACAGGATGACTGATGAAGAGCATCACATGAGGGGTGGGAAAATAAATGTTCTTCCTCCCTCCTCCTTCTCCCCCCAATACACACGTGCACACACACCATCACTGCTCTATGCATTTATTCTTTTATCAGTTTGCTAAGTCACAGAGTCATGACTCCATCACAGCCATCATTTTCTGTTCCAGTGAAAAATTTATCTAAAAATAAATACTCTGTGGCTGGGAGCAGCCAAGAAGAACAGAAGCTTTAACAGAAAAATACACAAAGGTTTCAAATATCAGGGCCACCAATTACTAGGGTACTTCCAAGGACTCCAGGGAGTCCTGCTCTTGAACCCTTTGAGACACAAATCTAATAAGTGAATAAGCCTAACCTGATCTTAAGAACTAGGCGCAATTACGCCGAAGGGCAACTTCACTGCATTATTGCCTGCTTTCCATTACAAGGGCATCCAGTGAGTACATCTGGAAAAGAACCTAAGAGGAACCAAGGCTATCTGCCCAGCAAAACAAATAAAGACAGATATGCCTCTGTGCTAAAGTGAAAAAAAGAAAGAAAATATAATAAGTAGGTGGTTTGCAGGGCTGTCTGTATTTCATAATGTGATAAACTGCCCTCAGGATTTCTGATATGATTGAATTTAGAAAGCTTTAAAAAAAAAAAAAAAAGTGAATCGCTCAATTTCAACTGGGCACAATTCAAAGACAGAGGAGGAAGAAAAGGGAATTTAAGGTGGAAGGCTAAGAAAGCTTCACACACATCCAATGAAACAATTGACACTACGTATACAAACACTCGGCCTTAACAGTGTGATCCTAAAGTAAAATGGCAAATATTTTGTGCTTGCCGAACAAAAGGAGAAAGGAAAAAAAATCTGTAGCAACAGAAGGGAAAACATGAAAGATAAAATTAACATCAAATATAAGAATGATAGTGAAAAAGTTTCTTACCCGCAATTAATTTGTCAACATCTGACAAAAATATTTAAGTGTTTTGCATGAGAGTAAAATATTTAAGTTACTAATTTGAATAGAAGCAACAGTAATGAAAATGGTGTTTAATTCAAACCCTGTCCTTTGTAATCCTCACATTTATTTGTAATTAACTATTTAATTTCTCCAGAATTTTGTTAAAGTCTCCACTACCATTCTACAGTTTCTGAACTATTTTTTATTATTTAAAAATTAAGAGGGCTTTGGTTTTCCCTCAAAAGAAATATAACTTCATATCTCACATGCAAACAGATTTTGTCCTACATACAGAATTTTGTGGAGTCAGTTTAAGTCTACATACAACTAATTGCTGTAAGAATACAGTATCTAGATATATAAACAAGTTTGACTGCAACGGTGGTCTTCAAACGCCTATGAGAATTTGCTGCGTAGGTTGCCTGTAAGAACTCGGATTTATGAATTGTTTTTGCCCTTTTAACAGTACCTGAAATAATCTAGCTATTCATTTGAGAACAGCTCCAAAACGTCTGAGAGTTAATAAGAGTCTTTCCACTACTACCAGTGACGTGAATGAGGTCCACAGAGTAACCATATAATTAGAATCTGATCAGCTAGAGGTACAGTCTTTTACTCTTGATCGCTTGTTAAATATACTTGTTAAGTCTTTATGGGTAGGTATCACATTCACGAACAGCACATTTGACCTCAACAGGGCTACGTATGTCTGCAAAATAATGTATATGGATATATTGGATAATAATGTATAAGGTTCCATAGATTTGGAGCTGCAGATCAAAATGTTTTAAGGCAGGAAATCCCACTGTCTTCTTACCTGCATGCCATCTAGCACAAATGGTCCTAATCAGTATTGTGGCATTGGGATGCTAATGGGATACAAAATATAACAAATAACACAAAAAAATTGACTTATATGTTTGCACTCGACCAGATAAAAAAATCCTATTTCCACAACCCAGAAAAGTTCAAAATCCCTTACTTTGAACAGAAACAACGTACAAACCAATTTTAAGATGGTCTTTCCTCTCCCATCCAACCATTTCTTTATTTCTGCAGTTTACACTACTTAGCAACACAGCTGAATTGCTCAACCATTTGCTAAAATGAGTTGTCAGTATTAAAGTCTCCCATATAAAAAGTTCCGTCACTGGAAAAGAGGTCAGATGTTTAATTCATTCTCCTGCAGAGAAGGTTAAAAACATACGTTACTGAATAACAAATTCTGATTTACACTACCATGCTTCATCCGACTAACCTCCTGCTAATCATGGCGTTAAGTGTTAGACTTCAAGGCACAAAACTGAGCATGCTAACATCCTCATAGGAAGCTCATTTACTCCTTAGAGCTTGAGTAAATAACACCCTATTTTTGGACAAAGGTCCAAATAAGTAGCTTTTGGGAAATAAGAACATATCTGTACATCAATTTCCGTTGTAGTTCCTGCTCAAATCTGTCCAAGTTAATTGAAGATAACAGTATTTTTCTATATATAAACAGAAAACCCTTTACATCTCATACACATTTATGATGTAGCTATTGTTCCAAAAAGTAAACCTCAAAAGTTGGAGGTTAGATAAAGCCGAAGCTACAACCCACGTTCCCCTCGCTATTTTCGTGGGTACTCTCTCTGTAGAAAGACCACTTGCATTTGCAGAGGTTACATGTGGAAAGTCAATATAGTAACACACAACTGTGAGCTAATACAGTAACCTATACAGAGCCATGTATCATACACAAGACGGAAGTTTCAGGGCTCCGTGGAGCACAAAAAAATATCCAATGCGCTTAGGCATGCAATTAAATCAACTCTCAAAGAGTACACATCTGTTTTAAGACTGGTGAGAGAAATTAATACAGTACATTCTTACACAAAACAAAATATTTGCCTACCTGTTTATGCATCTCTATATTCAATCCATAGGACATCTCATAATACTAAAAAAGAAGAAAACGGCTCTGTTAGAACTTGCAGTCATGAAAGTCATTCCAAAATTCACTTCGAATCAAACATCATTTGTATAAAGACATACAGACCTACAAAATATTTACTAGCCTTGAAAAGCTTCTGGAATTTGAAAGTACATTTCATAGCAACCTTTTTTTCTTTTTTGCTTTATCTACGTTGCTTCTTGTCAAATTTACAAAGAACAGGCATAAAATAAGCAAAAACCAGACAACAACCACCAAAAAAGAAAATTAATCACAACCAGAGTTAAAGATCAGAAGCAGAGAAAAGTCACAGAAAATGCTCAAGATTTTATTCCCTAGCACACATTAAAGATGTCAAAAAATGTCCGAACTGCTTGAAACCTGACACACGCATAAATCAGCAATGTCTAACAGACTGGTTATTCAATACTTTAAATTAAAAACAAAACAAAGATACAATTAAATTGCAGAGATGCAAAAAAATGAAAAAGCATTGAAATTCAGAGCCAAAGCAGCTATTCTCCTGTCACTGCCTCAGTATCGGAGGGAACTCAGGTCCGTGTGCAATATTAGCATCAAACAATCTCCAAGACTTAAGCACATCAGAAAAAGACAAATGTGAGCCTTAACATCTGCTTGTGCTCTTGAACAGTTTTTTTCAAGGTTTTTTACTGTTTTTGTAAACATAAGAATGATATTTGTCACACACACACGGAAAACAGCTAATCCTTCATAGACACACAAGATAGATAGTAAGAGCTTATTTGGAGTCATTACGATCCATCATGCAATTATGTATTTAGAGACTTCTTCCTATGCAAGTTATTTAACCAGACAGGCCACAACCATCTAGGAAATCCCTTTCACAGCTTAGATCCCTGGTATTCTGAACTTAGTAATACAACAAGCCAGCAGCCCAGAAGAAACAATTCTTCTAGAAAACAGGTTTCATTTTTACATACGGAAGATTTTGATTCAACCTCTTCATAGAAAAAAGATCATCCTGAACTGCTTTACAGAAGTACGATAGTTGGCAGAAGTCATCAAAAGTGAAAACGTCATTCCCCAGATATACTTTAGAAGTTGTGCATGCCTTTAAAGGGCTGACCAAGAAATCTGCTGGCTTTTTGAAGAAATATCCCCAGTTGCTTAAAACATGAAAAACTAGATTTTACATAGAAACTAATTGCTACAAAAAAGTTATAAACCCCTGAAACTAAGGATTTGTAATGGAAACGCTGAAGCAACCTCAACAGCAGCACTACTATAATCTTTCTGTTTGCCTCCAGCAATTCAAATATATTTCAGCTCTGTACACCAAGTTGATAGATATTTCGAATTTGTTATGCAGTTTGCTTACCATGACATAATGTCGCTGCATCTCTGTCTTCTCACTGGCCAGTTTTTCACATTCTAGCTTTAAACTGTTCAAGATTAAAAAAAAAAAAAGAAAAAAGAAAAAAGAAAAAAGCATGCATACTTCGTAATGCAAAACTGAACATTCTTCTGAGCACAGGTTTGCTCCCCTTTCCAAGCATTTCTCCAACACACACATAAAAATCTACATGCTAGCTCCTGCTTCGGAGTTAAGGGTGGGGTTGGCTCTTTCCCTCTCTCAAGAGATATTGCAACATCCTCATCTCCCGAGTGAGCGGTACATAGCACGTAGGAGAGTATTTTTCTCGGACAAAAAAAGCCCACTGGTTCGCAGAAAACGTAAACATGTCGGTGTGCACCTATAACACCAAAGCTTCAGAAGCCACTTACAAATCCGTACTTTAGTTCTCAGAGTTTTTACCTAAATGAGTTTTAGAAACACCTCTTGCTTTCATTCAAACCACAGGGGAATCAAATGCATATCGCGACTTAAAGGAGCAAGAAGTTATCGGCCTTTTTTTGTTTTTTGGTGATAGCGATGACAGACGCGCAAGGCAAACCTTGCGGGCGGTTCAAAGGGATGCCGGGGCAAACACCAGCTCCCCGCCCTGCGAGAGCGCGCTCGAAGCCCTGCGACAGCCGCTGGTCGCGGCGGGGCCACCGGCAGCTGCGGGTACCGCCGCCCCCCGCGCCGTCGTTTGGGACACGAGCGGGGCCTGACCGCGGCGGGCCGCCCCAAAACGGGGGCCAAAAAAACACCCCCCCAAACGCGTTCGCATCGCCGGGCACCTGAGCGGGGCGAGCGGCCGCCCCGCAGCGCTGCTCCCGGGACGGGACGCAGCGCGGCCCCCGGCCCGGCAGCGGGGCGGCCCGTCCCGCGCGGACCGTTACGGCCCTGGGGGGACCGTTACGCGCCGCCGCCCCTCCGCGGTGACCGGGGTGGGGGGGGAGGGGGGAAGGAGCGCCGGGCGCGGGGCGGCCACGCGGCCCGGCGAAAGTAAACACGGGCCGTTACCTGTGGTACTGCGCCTGCAAGAACTGGAACTCCTCCTTAATCCGGTCGCAGGACTCGGAAATGGTGAATTTAAAGGGCTGCGCTGGCTGATGAGGAGCCTACAAGCGGTCGACAGCGGTCGGTTAATCGCCCCCCTCTCGCCCGCCCGCTCCCCCCGGCCGGGGCTCCGCCGGCTCCCCGCCGGCCGGGCCGGGCCGGGCCGGGCCGAGGCGTCGCCCCCGGCCCCAACGGCCGTACCCTTCGCGTGGGGACCGAGCCCGCGCCGCGCCAGAGCGGGGCGAGGGCAACTCGGAGGCGGCAAAGGCCGCCGCGGAGCCGGGGACAACAATAAGAAAATGGCTACAAGCCGGCGGTGTCCCCGTCCGCCCCCCGGGCCCGCCGCACTCACCGGGTGCCGGGTCTGGGGGTACATCTTGCTCAGGTCGCGAATCATCCAAGCCGGTCAGCGGGCGCGGGCGGCCGGAGCAGCGGGGCTCATGGGCTGCGGCCGCAGCGGCGCGGCGGCGGCGGGCAGGGGCGCCCCGGCCCCCGCCGCCCCGGGGCTGGCGGGGCACCCCCCGCGGCGTCGAGGGGCGGCGGCGGCGTCCCCGGCTTGCGGGGGCCGCTGCCACATCCCCCGGGGGCGCTCAGCGGGCCGGGCAGGGCCGCGCCGGGCCGGCCGGGCCGGCGGCGCGTCCCCGCGGCGGCGGGTCGCTGCGGGCGGCGGCGGAGCGGGACGAGGAGGAGGAGGAGGAAGAGGAGGAGGAGGAGAAGGCGGGCAGGGACTCCCCTCCGCCGGCACCGGCGCGCGGCTCACCCAGAGGATCCCCTCTCGCAGTTTTTTCCCTTCTGCAAACTTTTATTGGTCTCGGCTGTTATCCTTCCTACACGCGTTCGGGGAGGGGAAAAAAAAGAGCGAAAAAAAGAAACAAAAATCTCCTTTCTTTACTAGGAAGAGAGCACCTCCTGGGCTGAAGAGGTTTTGCTGTCGGTTTTGCGCTCGTCTCTTCCCCCTGCGCGATATTCGCGTCTTCGGAGGTTTAAGTGCAGTAACCCTTTGTTGTGATGGGTTTTTTTCCTCTTCCCTATCAGCCAGATTTCATTTCCCCTCTTTTTAGTTTTTTTTTTTAAGAAAAGAATGAAAAAAAAAAAAGGTCCGGGTTGCTTTATTTATTTTTTTTCTTTTTTTTTCCCTTCCTCCTCGCCTTTCAGAAACTCCGGGAGATGGAAGCAGCAGCACCAGCAGCGCCGCGCAGATCTGAACGGATGGGCTCAGTTCGGATCAGCGCGGCGCGGCTCGGCTCGGCCCGGCCCGGCCCGGCCCAGCCCGGCCCGCCCGCCGCTGCCGCCGCCGCCGCTCCGCGCCGCTCCCACAGCACGCTCTGGCGAACTGACTTCTTTGACCAAATTTAGCAGCGGCAGATCATTAACATTCTGATACATATTCACAGCAGCCGGAAGGCCGCCGGCCGCGGGGCAGCCTGGGAGCTGCAGTTCTCTCCGGCCGCCTCTCCTCGCCGTTCGGCCGCGCCGAGGACTACTTCTTCCACAAGGCACTGCGGCGCCGCCCGTCCCCCGCGTGCCGATCCTCCAGTGCTCCGCCCGTGAAGGGCGTAGCCAACGACCAATCAGCGGCGGCTGCTCATTAACCGCTGTTCTGTATTAATGCCCATCATTTCGCCGCTGACAAATGGGCACACACATCCGAAGGAGGGGGGGGTGGCCCAGGCATGAGCCCCCACGTGGGGACCAGACGTTTCTCGGGGCCGCAGCCAATCAGACAGCTTCCTCGGCGGAGGCACAGCACCCCCCGTGCCTCTCCCCTCCTATTTCCCCGCCGCCCGAGGTGGAGCTTTGAGATCGCTGACGTTCCATAGCGCCGGCGTTCGAACAGGGGAAACATTTGTTCAGCTGTCAATCAAAGTAACGTGGGGTGGTGTCGGCTGTCGCCGCCGCTGCCGCCGCGGCAGCCCGAGCGCTGGGTGGCGGCACGGCGAGAGCAGGGCGCGGTGGCGGCGGCGGCGGCGGGGGGGGAGGGGGGTGCGCTCGGCCCCCCGCCCCGCCCGGTGCCGCCGTATCGCCCTCGCCGGGAGGGACGCGCGCTAATTAGAGGGCAATGTCTCCTTAAAGAGACAAGCGCGGCCTTGTGTAACGTGCCGAAACCCCTGTTGAGACAAGAGAGGGAGGATCGCGCTGATCTCTCTCCCTTCAGCTCACATCAATTTTACGCGCCACTGGAGCTGGCATAATTTTCGCGTGAGCGGGGCCGAGCCCCGCGCTGCTGGGCGCGGGGGGGCGGGCGGCGGGGGCAGCGCCCCCCTCGGCCCGGCGGCCCCGGCCGGGGGGGGGTCTCAGAGAGAGGCGCTGCCCCGCCGGGCGACGCCGGGCTTGCGCTGCGCCGGGCGCGCAGCGGGGGCGGTGCGCGGCCCCCTCAGGGCGGCGGGGGGAGGGGCAGGGCCCGGCGCCGCTCAGCCGTTTGTGCCCGTTGGGAGCGGCAGGCGGCAGTGCCCTTCTCGGGCTGGGGGAGGCCCGTGCGGCGAGCGGGGAGGAAAGGCCGGGGCCGCCGCCGCCGCCGCCCCTCCTGCGGCCGCTGCCGCCGGGCCTGGGTCGGGCCGCCGCCGTGGCCGGCGGAGGGAGCGGCGGCCGGTGTCCCGCGGCGCGGCGTGGCGCGGCGCGGCGTGGGGCGGGAGGCAGCGGCCGAGCGGCCTCGTTCCCGTCCCGTGGAGGGATCCGGCGTTAAACTGCCTCTTCCGTCATCGGCCGCGGACGGGCTTTCGCCTGCTTTTGAGCCTTTTTTTGTTGGTGTTGATTAGCAGGTTGCGTTCGGAAGGGAACCAGTCGACCTGCCGCGTCTTAGCAAAAAAATACCCCGTCGTATTTTGCCTGATAAATTAGCAATACTTCAGAATCTTTTACCACGTTGGTTGGGAGGCTCCTCCACGCTGCAGAAAGCCAGACAGCTTTCTCCAGCGTCGTGTTAGCTCATCAATTGCCTTACCTCGCTGCAGTCTGCATTGCCAGAGATGGGCCTCGCTTTAGACCTTGTATCCTGTATTATTTTAAATTATTTACATCTGAAATGCAAAGCCACTGAAACTGAGGCTATAAAACAAATACTTACTGATGTCAGAGAAAGCAATCCCACATCATTTAAAGCTTCCTGCTCTGTTAGTTTTCTTCTGTGCCCAGTTACATGGTGTCCCACAATACGGCTTTGGCAGGTTGAGATGTATAATGTTTATAGTTACTGAATGCACTATAATTTAAGGCTTGTTCCTACTAGCTTTACTTATGGGACGAAATCTTCTCTCTTGGAAGTGGTTCCACTGAACGGATGTTATTCTCAGCTACGCACAAGAGTAAGGCTTAAAGATTTGACCTTTAAACAATATGTTCTAAAGATGCATTGACATACAACAGGACGTTTTCTATCAGCTTCAAAAGAGAGAAGGACTGCTCAGTCCCAAGGGCCAGATATTGGAAGGTGCAATAAAAGTATTTGGAAATTAGCCATGTAAAAGAACAGATACGACCAGTCCTACAGGCAGTCAGGCTTTGGCTGCAGTGGCTTCCGTGGTCTGCATGGACTCACCCATCTGTGTCCCGAGCCCTGCACTTAGCATGTCTACGTTGCTGCCACTTGGGCACCTAAAACTTTGAAAGCCTAAATGCCAGTAATAAAATTTGCACCTCCTGGTGCCGTGTCCTAAAAAGACCCCATAACAAATTTTCTGCCATACCCCGTTGCAGACAGTGCCTTGTGTTGGCACACCTGCAAAGGAAAGGCTCAGACTTTCTTCCTTTCTGTGCCTCTGAGGATGAGATATGCCATCAAGCAGTTTTTATGCCTGATGAGTTGCAGTTTAAACCTGCATTTAAAATATAATCTAGATGTGGTTTTAATCATTTAGTCATTTATGATGCCTGCGTTCCAAATTTATGATCTCAAGACTTTCACTCAGCAACAGTGCCCTAATAATGGTAGATAAATTATAAATATTTATATTTTAGTAGTAAAATTTCCTTACCACCTACCTTTCTCTGGCTAATGCCGGCAACTGCTAAGCCCTTTGAAGCTTTAATGGGACGTTCCCTCAAGGTTTCCTCTTCCTTACTTGACCTGCAAGGACCGGGTCAGTACCAGGAGCTCCGGACTCTAAACAGGGTAATGGTGGTACTGACGGAGGTGGTCATGGCATCCAGCTTCTGTCATTGCCTAGGGTTCAGAGATGCAGGTGGCCCAGGACAGATATCCTCTTCTCTTTGGTTTGAAATACGGTTTATAGGGAAACCAAAATCTGCTACCTACATGGTAAGGGCTATAACCACTACAATCTAGAGTGTTTTGTGGCAAGAGATTCTGAATTTCTCCCATTGAAGCCCTTTCTGCCTAAGCAAATAAAAGATAGTCACTGGGAAATGTACCAAAATGTGGCCTTCTCACCTTTTGTCTTTCTGTGACTAAAAAAAGGTCTAGAAGTTAAGCACCATTAGGCATTGCAATAGTGAGCCTTCATCCTACTTGCAGGTTTCATTTCCACTGGAATTTTCACATTTTCAGAATCAGTATTCCAGTAGGATTTAGGCCTCTAAATAACATCTGAAGATCTGGACATAAAGCACCTATTCCGATAATTCCGATAATACCACTTATCATGTGTCTGAATCTTCCAGAATCAAAAATGCTTTTAAAAACAGTGGTTGTGAGCGTCCTTTGTCGGGGAGTGGAGTACCTTCAACTCCTCTGAAAAAAGGATGTTCATCATATGCCAGGACCAAGTCTTGACATACAGAAATACAGCTGCCAAATCTGCAAATGCTTAAACGCCTGTCACCTGCATGCATGCAAGCTTTGTTGAGCAGTGTAAGAACAGAACAGTTCTGCAGTTCTGCAGAGTTATAAGTGCCTCTCCAAATGTGCTGGGCAGACTCGGCCTCTAATTTTAGGATCAAATCCTAAGCCTGGAGGAGGACTAGTCTTGTTACAAAATAAACACTATATCTGATGAAATTAAATTCCGAAATTAGCAACAGGGTTTTTTCTTCCTTGTAGGCCTGCATTAATTTGACATGCAGAGCTCCAAACTGGAATGTATTCAACACCTTAAAAGGCAAAGCACACAGCTTTTTAGTCAAAGCAGCCCCTCTTCTTCCTTTGGACGGTGATTCACCAGCGATGCTCATCCAAACTGTGTCCGCACAGCGCTATTCACTCTTGCTTGCCCATTGTCTTCCGTGAGTTTGTGTGGCTAGAAGCAAGGCAGTTTGCTTTGCTAAGTTTTAACAAGATGTGTATTTGCATATACTTAAGTTAATAGAGTAATCATTGTGCATAAGGTAAAGCAGGTACACTTTTTTTTTTTTTTTGGCAAGGTCATGGCCCAGTTTTGCAGCATTCTGGCAAGATCCGTAAATCTCAAAAGTTTAAGCAGAAACTGCGCCATAACTTGCTATTTTAAAATGATGTGAATTGAGATCAGAATGTCAGTGTCATTCTATTTTCCTGTCTTTTGTCACTTCTGACACAACCTTGATGGGTCTTTAAATATAGATTGTTTTGTATTTAAAGTTCCTTGTTTTTTCCTTCTTTTATGAAAAATCTTTTATGGTAGGTTATATAACCTGAGCTATTATCTAGCAAGTCGAGAAGGTAGTTCTTAAATGTTTTACACATCTTGCTAAAGATTTCTCAGAAGTGAATCGACTGCAAGAAATATTTAGGCAGTTTTATATGTACAGAAAGTGTATTGAGTTTGACTGGCACAGAAAAACCTTTATGAAATATCATAGAGGAGCCAGTGGTTGCTAGCTATCCCATCTATTTTTTTTTCTCCTTTTATCAAGAAAAGCAAATGGGCATTTCAGACCTATTACTTCTGAATTAGTCCATTTTTAATTACATTGAAGTTCTAAGGTCTAAAACGAACTGATGTGTTTATATACATATTTCATAGGGTAGGTAAAAAACAAATTATTTTCACACCAAGATTTTTGTAACCCACTCTCAGACTTTGTGATTTTTTTATAATTGAATCATAAACTGAGTATAGAAATTTACCAGGGCCAGAGGACCCTTAATAAAACACCCAATCCTGAGGCCTTTTTGTATGTAACCCCACAGATTCCCTGCCTGGAATGACTGTAGCTCAAGTCCAGTAGAGCTATGCCTAGCATTGCAACTTATTACAGTTTATTTTGGGACCAAGCTACTAGATTACCATGCTTTGCTCTGTTATGCACCGTCACCCCTCTCCTTCCCTCTCTCCTTCCCTCTCTCCTTCCCTTTCTCCCTCCCTCTCCCTCCCTCTCCCTCCCTCTCCCTCCCTCTCCCTCCCTCTCCCTCCCTCTCCCTCCCTCTCCCTCCCTCTCCCTCCCTCTCTCTCTCTCTCTCTCTCTCTCTCTCACACACACACACACACACACACACACACACAGAAAGGTGTTAAGTTTTTTGATTAATCTATCAGTTCAAAATGCCTCATAATAAATCTTACATTAGTCCACAAATTTAAGTGCACTGTGTAACCAGCTTACTAAAAGATAGACTCAGTGAGGTTTTCGGTTGAATCAGCACCAAATTTTCACTGTTTAAAACTTTAAATTATGGTGCTAAGCCAGGTTTTGCAGATAGAAGAATGTAGCAGCATGACACCTGGTTAGTGTTCTTATGTTTTACAAGTGCTATCAAGTAACCTCCCCTCAGGATGTTTTTAAAACACTCCTGATGTACAACTTTCTAAATGAGTCATTAGTGATCTGAGGGGTATGTGGTAGATAGTAAGTAAATTAAGATAATTTATGGTACTATGAATAATATGATGATTCATAAGTTAATTTATACGTAGCTCTCTCACAAAACAAAAAATCATTGCAAAGTAGTCTGAGAGTTCCAAAGTTTTGTCTGCAGAAAGGTTAGCAGTTTAGGGCCTATCACACACTAGAAGCTTGATTTCCAAACTCATGCAGTGCAAGAATGGCCTTGACGGATATTTGAAATTAAAGTCATTTTTCATAAGCCATGCTGCCCTTCTCATTGAAACCTATGAATCAGCAGTGAGGAACAGGTTTTTGTTTTTGTTATCTATGAAACCATGAAAAATCCTTTGGGAAGAAAACTTCCTTCCTTCCAGAAGTCCAGAAGCCCAGCAAAAAACCTATGCATCACTGAATTTGCACTTATGCCTAAATATCAGATTTAAGATACGGGTGCTCCTGATCACCCCCTAACTTTCCGTAGGACCTACCTAGACTATTATGGATGTAGCCATAAGGCTGTTTGTCCCTGATTTTGTAATAACATTCTTCTAGCTTGTCATATACGTGGGACTATTACAATATGTGAAGATCTGACAAAGCAGGGCTTAAATCCTGTTTTCACATGATTACATCTTATAGTCATTACCCAGCTACATAACATGTTGCAATTTTGATGAGGGTACAGGAATATTTCTCAATAAACTTTATTCATAGGACCCAAGCTAATCTCAGTAACATCAAGTAATCCAGTTCATTCGTAGTGTTGGATCCAAATCTATTCTCAGCTTCCAAAAAATTAATCATATTGTTTCACAAGAAAATGTATGTAATTGTTGAAAGCCGGAGTTGCAGCAAGGAAGAAGTCACTCACTCACATGATACAGCATCCCATGCATTTGCCCTCAGCATGACAAGAACAAGGATACCCCTCTAAGAAGTGATAACTTTCTGAAAACATGGGGCTTATTGTTTTACCTAGCCTTTAAAACAACAATAGGGCTTTAGTGCTCACTGCGATGTGATGGATCTGCAGGCCATATTGTAAGATAAAGAGAATGGGCTCAGCATGCCCTTTTGCTGCCCAAGGTGCAGTCCCATGCCCCCGCAATGCCATTAATGAAAGTCACAGTTTAGCCCTTAGCACATATTAATTACTGAATAAATCTAATGCTTGCAGTTACATTTTTGACTCGAGATTTCTTAGATGCAGTGAATAATATCCCACATTTTTCAAAACTTTAGGATTTTTTTAGGTAAATATTAAGATAAAAGGGGATTTTTGACATAAACTGTTGATAAAAGAGAACGTATCATTATTTTGGAAATTCACACTGTCAGCTGCTTTAAATTAGAACCGCTTAGTTTGTCATGCAAGGGAACACTCTATAAACCAATTGAATTATACAAGTTCAAGTAAGCATTAAGTAGCATAAAGAAAGCCATATGGGAAGGTAAGAGTTCAAAATAAAGAAAAATAATTGCAAATGAATGTAATATTTCCTTATTTTAATGTTTTTACATTGACCCTATTAATGTTTCTTTACTTTGGCAAAAGTGAGTGAAGTGAGAAGCGCAAAAATATTATCTAGGGCAAAAATTCAGAAAAGATTTTGAACTTATTTTCAGGGTATAAATAAGATTTGGAACTTCTCTTTTTCACATCATATACTGCAAATTTCCTGGTTGCTCTAAAAGGGTAAAGACACCATTTCTCTTTTAATCTTCAATTACATATTGAAGTCGACTTGCATGATATTATTGTATTGCAGACTCAGCAAGTACAGTAGTACAGGGAATCAGAAGTTTAGATTCAGTGCATTGTGAAACAGTTTTATTTTCCTTACTCCTTCCTTAGGAGCGACGTTCATGAGTGATGTGCACGCCTCTTTTTGCAGCTACAGAGTAGTTATATAAAAAGATTTACGTGCTTAGCAGAGACTGATTTCAGCAAGTAGCTGCTGTATATATGTTTACTCTTCTAAAGCAGGAGAAAACTACGCTGTGTTTTCGGCTGATGAACAACTAGGGTTGTTCTTTAAATACACTTTTCGTTCTTAAGGAATAGGAAGAATAATTTCTCTCCAATTACGATGCAGAATGAAAATAATAGGGAGGAATGTGCTTTATGTAAATATATTAGTTACAGTGTAAACTTCCTGCTGTCTTAGTGGAGTCCAGGCAATTTTGAACTTTTAGTATGTTTCAGCTTTGAAACTTTTAAACAGTAAATGGGTTTTGAGAACCACGAAATCTGCTATGCTTCTATTTCTGTGTTTAATGGATTAATATACACTGACTCTAACTATGGATGTAGAAATATCCATGGAGACAGTCATGTCTTCAGAAAATGGTCAACACTGAGCTTTTGTGGATTATATACATATTTTAGAGCGATATGAAAAATATTGCCACATCGTCAGATTATACACAAGCAATGTGTGAGGTTACTTTCTCCGTGTTCACCTGGCTCTAGAGAGCGGAGAGTTGAACTCTCCCGCTGTGAATTACATCATCATCTTCCCTTCTTGCCCTTGACGCGTTTTTCTCTCCTATCCCCCAATACCAGGGAGGAGCCCCATGGGGAGTCCAAAGTATCTTCCACGGGGTGGAGAGCTGCTATCGGTCTCCCAGAGTGGAGCAAAGTGGATTTGAGAAGAAGGGAGAATCGGTCCTATGTTCTAGATATGATTTGTAGTAAGGTTCATAGTTTAATCTTGTTGAAAACTGAGTGTAAACTGTGCAATTATCTTCCCTGGGGGCTGGAGAACGGACTTTACGAAGCCACAAAGAGGAAATGATTGTTATTTGAAGGAGTGTTTCTGTCTGTGCAGCTGGGTATAGCGTAATGATCCCCACTCCAGGTACTTTATCAGCGGTTCTTTAACCCACGCCTGTCTCAAAGGTAAACAGTGAGATTTTATTCCTGATAACTAATCCTTTTGATGAGCTAATCTCACAAATACTCTGCAAAACTGACTTAAGGAAGCAATGAGTGGGGATTTTCTCCCTAATTACTCACAGCTCAAGTGAAGTGACTCCATGGGGTTTTGAGATGAACACTGGTGTAACTGAGAAAAGAAAGACAGCCCAGAGGGTCCAACTGGTTGGGAAATAAACTTGAAGGGGCATGATTTGTTTTCCAAACAACTGGCGAGATAGATTGGGTTGAACTGGATGTGAGCTGGCTGAAAACAAAACAGGGAGTAGTTTACTAAACATACTTTTTTTTTTTTTTTTGGATGCATGCAAGAATTGAAACAGTGCTTGCCATAACACAATCTCTATCAGACAGAGGAGGGAGAGGGGAAAGCTTAAGACAGCCTGTGAAATAGTAGCCCCTTTAACAACAGTCAGTCACTTCCTGCAATCAAAACCATGCTAGCATGTGGCCTGTTCAAATAAAAATTACTGGACTGGAGCCAAACAAGAAAAAGTAATTGATAATGTGGTTTTTCAGAACCCACCCATCCATCAAATGTGTCACTCCTCCATAATACTTTATTTCCCTTTCTGAACAAAGATCTTTAAAATTCATTGTGCACACTTAAAAACAAAGTGTCCTTGTCCTGGTTCATAATGATTCTCTTTTAGTTTGGGTTTGTTTTGTTATTTAATTACATTCTCTTCTATCTTGCATTTTCGTCCAGATAGTTGCTGGAAATTTCTGCAGCTCTTAAACAAAGACTCTTTTGTGCTGTATCAGCTTGCATTTTCCTTGGATTGTGTTGTGCTGGTGTCTTTTCACTGACTTCAGCATCGGAGTATTGTAGTCATAGCTTCACTAAGTAGACTGTAACAAACAGATTCATTGGGCCTTTCTCTGTGCTGTATCTTATTAACTGGTCTGTGGGAAATGGTCTTTACATTGTTAAGGCATATGAGCTATTACAAACAATAAATTAATCTTAACTGGAGGAAGCTTTGAGGCTCCTAATACAGTAACCTAGCAGAAACCACAGTTTATAAAAGCTTTCTACCAACCAAGTTTCAGAGGTATTTCATTAAAATACACTGTCCCTATTTTCTACATCAACCTTTTGCCTTTACCAAACAGATAATATGAATAACATTCTATAATTTCTCAATATCAGCTAGCAAGGGAGAGATTCATACTGAAACTATTCAATACAATTGATACATTTCTCTTTCCCCACAGCTAAAAACAAGCAATAAGCACAATTTAAACAACAATATTGCTCTGAATTAGAGGGCAGTGCTCACAGATTGATTATACCAGTTTTGTAGGGGTTGCTAATGATAACCCTCAAATTACAGACCGCACGCTTGTTAAGAGGTCAAATGCTGTGCAGCTAATTATTTCATAAAGAAATGCTTTGGATTCTAATGTTTAGACTACTCTTTTGTATTATAAAATATTAGGGCTTCCAACTTGTGTACTGAGAAAACTGTAAGCACTTGTGACCACACAGGATTAATAGTATCTCAAGCAGGCAGAAATCAGGGGGTGCATGTGCAGTTCTGGTAAGAGAAGAAAACTAGGGGCATATTTAAACTGAGGGAGTTGCCCCCCACAAGTAAGATGTGCGTGACTGATCACTAGCTCTGGATGTGGGAGGAATGAGTTTTTATGCAGTTTCTGCATAAAAATGATGATACTAAACTGGGAGGAGAAGCTAACACACCAGAAGGCTGTGCTGCCATTCAGAGGACCTGGCCAGGCTGGAGAGCTGGGCGGAGAGGAACCTCCTGAGGTTCAAGACAGGCAAGTGCAGGGTCTTGCACCTAGGGAGGAATAATCCCATGCAGCAGTACAGGCTGGGGGTTGACCTGCTGGAAAGCAGCTCTGCAGAGAAGGACCTGGGAGTGCTGGTGGGCAACAAGTTGACCATGAGGCAGCAATGTGCCCTTGTGGCCAAGAAGGCCAATGGTATCCTGGGCTGCATTAGGCAGAGTGTTGCCAGCAGGTGGAGGGAGGTGATCCTGCCCCTCTGCTGAGCCCTGGTGAGGCCTCACCTGGAGTAGGGTGTCCAGTTCTGGGCTCCCCAGTACAAGAGAGACGTGGCGCTACTGGAGAGAGTCCAGCGGAGGGCTACGAAGATGGTGAGGGGACTGGAGCATCTCTGCTAGGAGGAAAGGCTGCGAGAGCTGGGCCTGTTGAGCCTGGAGAAGAGAAGACTGAGAGGTCTTCTCAGAGATATCAATGTGTACAAGTATCTGAAGGGGGGGTGTCGAGAGGATGAGGCCAGACTCTTCTCAGGGGTGCCCAGTGACAGGACAAGAGGCAACGGGCAGAAACTGAACCACAGGCAGTTCCGTCAGAACCTGAGGCAAAACTTCTTTCCTGTGAGGGTGACAGAGCCCTGGGACAGGTTGCCCAGAGAGGTAGTGGAGTCTCCTTCTCTGGAGATATTCAAAACCCGCGTGGACATGATTGTGTGCAACGTGCTCTAGAGGTCCCTGCTTGAGCAGGGAGGTTGGACTAGATGATCTCCAGAGGTCCCTTCCAAGCTAAACGATTCTGTGAT
This sequence comes from Struthio camelus, assembly GCF_040807025.1. Lineage (NCBI taxonomy): Eukaryota > Metazoa > Chordata > Aves > Struthioniformes > Struthionidae > Struthio > Struthio camelus. The sequence goes on along the minus strand of NC_090982.1, from coordinate 29,644,847 downwards.
TCTGTGATTCTAACCCAGCTATTCACCTTTAGGGAATTCCGTAAGTTTAAATTTGCAGAGAGTATTTTTTTAAGCTTACTTTCCTCCTCAGCGAGTAAAGACAGCTCATCCCACCCCCAGCCCCCCCAAAAAAGAATTTTGCGATTAGGTGCAATTAGCTAAATGCAGTACCCCCAGCCCAAAGCCTGATTTGGTCCTTGAATTTAGACACCAAATCAAAGCAGGGAGTAGGAATGGGTATTAGAAGTGTGATACCAACTCCGCCACTGATTCACTGCCTGACTTTGGACAATTTATTTTCAGTTTTGCTGTAAGGAAGTGTGATAAGACTTTCTGCAATTAATATTTGTACAAGGCTGTGAAATCTGTACATTATTTATTATATTTCAGTAAGAGGCTCCGTGGTTAGTGCACACAAATCCAGGAACCCCTGCAAAGCCATGAAATTGGTGTGCCCCCTGGCTTTTATGGAATTGCTGGGGTTTCCCCGACATCAAAACTTCTAGATGCACACTAGCTACAGATTTAGCAGCCTCTGGGAAGCAGCCCCAAGAAGCTCTAATCTAATAGTCTTAACTGAGTCACCAAAATGCTTTAAACATTTGCTTAACTTGGAGCCCATGAGTTGTACTATTAATTCAATGGAGCTAGTTGCTAGATTAAAATAAGGTTTATGCCTAAATGCCTCAATGCCTTGTAGGACTTTTATCAGATTGTTAGGTTTATGATTTAGGTATCTGTCTAAAACTCACTGAGATCATCTCCTGATTTCAGAATTTATTGTCCCACTGAAAGTGGAGGTGAACTTGGATTTCTGTGGAAGTCAGTCTTAGGCAAAAGATCTCTCAATATCCACATATACTTTTACTTACCTAAAGATTAACTAATTCTGTTTAGTTTAGATCTAAACATTCAAAATACTAACATGTATGACTCATACTCTCGTAGTTCATATTTATTTTATTTCTCCGAATAACGCAAGGCTAAATCCTATAGTGGCATAAATCATCATGCCTCAACCAACTGCAGTAAGGCTACTGTGATTTATGTCTTCTGAAGATCTGGCTCCTGCTCTATATTACTTTTAATGTCTATGTATTAGCATTTATGATGCGGTATATAACTAATGCACATAGAAACATATATTGTGTCTTCCATAGTTTGGATTAATTGCGAGTAGCCTATTGCAGATAATAGGCCTTGCTGAAGAGTGCACATTGACTTGAAGTATCAGGCTTGTAATCTGTATTTTAAAGCTGAAAAATAAGGCTTTTACTTTAAACTAGGGGTTTGGGGGTTGTCTCTATAAAAACAAATCTCTGCATAGCCATAAGAGTGCAAGGTGTAATTTAAAACAATATAAGGTAATACGTAGCAAGGAAGAGGTATTTTAGGTAAAAAAAACATTCCTTTGGTGTTTTACCTCGCACCATTCTAAACAGGGGTCTGAAATTTACTATCAAGGGTCAATATTCTAAAGTTGTGTGATTCATTTGCGCTATGGTTTGCTTAGTTTCCTACTGAATAGGTAAATACAGAGACCACTGAACATCTGTGATGTAGAAATATTTATATTTGAAAGGCACTGCTCTTTTTAATTACTGCATTAAAACATCGATCACTCAGTATGCTCTAGGCAATTTTTACTTCTTTCTGATTAGCTTATGGGAATGTGTTATTTACATTTGATATGACAATTTTGTTTTTAGGAAATGTGCAGTATGGCAACAATGAACAAAAATTTGTTTCATCAGCCTTTTGGGATATTGGGCTTTATTATTATCTTAAATAGAGAACTTCAGTTAAAAACAGAGTAGATTTTTTTCCAGTAACAATCTCATTTGAATGTTTTGATTTATCAAAGCATTTTATGTTTACTTAAAAAACACATTTTGTGCTCCCTGGAGAAGTCCATAATGCACTCAGTAAAAACTGAGCGTTAGAAAAAATGTACTCAAATGACAGAGTAAAATTCAGGAAAAACTATTCAGGCTTTGCTTTGAAAGATATGCATGTTGCTGAAAGTTACTAATATACATTTTATGTATATGTTACGCATATCCTTTTGTGGTGCTCTGAATAATATATACTTTATTTTTCAAAGTAAAACATATATACTCTGTCACTGAAAGATAGTACCGCTGTGTGTTAAAATATTTATATCTTAGACATTTCAACTGAAGAGTAGAAGACCAACTTTGGAAAAACGTAATTCTTGATGTATGGATACCAATGTAACTGCCTGAGAAGTTACATCTGACTAAACTGGAATTAGGGTGCAATTTCTTGATAGTTAATTTGTTAAACTCCAGTTAGTTTATTTAGGACTTGAGCCTTGACTAACTGGAAAGTGGCATTGTTCATTAATGAGCAGCAAATCTGTACAACATCTTAGGACATAAAGTGAAGAATTCTCTGCCTGTAAGGAATTACAGAGGGAAATTAATGAGCTAAAATGCAATTTTTGGAAATTGAATATGGCCAAGATCCTGGGATTAACTTCCATGTTCTTACTGGAAGGTATGTATTAGATTCCATTTCTTCTCTGTTGTTGCTGAAAATTCCAAAATAGGTTCTTTCTCTTTTAATTTAAACAGAGTGCCTGCATCAGTGGCCAGACACAAATGTTTAAAAACGCATAGGCATGCCTAGTCTTCAGCAGTTAAGCAACGTATATCTAAACTATAATGCCAGTTTGAAAACAGTCCTGCTGAGTTGTTTCCAGGGCCATAGCAGATAGGCTGAAATGAACAAATATGGTCAAGGCTGAAGTTTTATATTGCTGCTGAAAACGTAGCATGAAGTCCTTAGCTTGTCAAGTCCTTAGTAAAACTCTCACTGACCTCGGCAAAATGAGGATTTCAGCATGATATTGTCAGTGCTTACAATTTTATCACCAATCTTGCAGGACTTGGTATTTTTATTATTAGTCTCAGCTCCAGGAGTCTTGTTTGTCATGAAACTCTCAACTTGATTTTTAAAATGTCTGGTTCTAGGGCTACATCTGCAAAACAGTTTTGGCCACAGATTCAACAAGAGGTTTAGTGTCCTGTGAAGAGACATTTGTGGATCTTAATTTTAGACATCCACATCTTGTATCTTGCTCCCTAGTTAGTCTCTAAGTCCACACTTGCAACTAGCCGGGCACCTGCATTGCTAAGACAGAGGTGCCTCAGGTCCCTCGGTTGCTCTGACTCTGGAATAAACATTCTCTGGACGATTAGTTTTGTCCTTGGACCCAACAAGCAATACCTCTGCGTTCAGAGCTCTAGTCAGGTTGAGGTGCATTAGCCAATACTTAAACTTGTCAGGAAACACGGGACGTCTTTGAACATCATCATGTGCAGTAAAGGTGCACAGACTAGGTCTAACAGATCAGGCTCTGCATAAAGCACCCCTGGCAAAGGCGGTGGTGACAGGACCATGTTTTTTCCAATAGCACATGCAACCAGAAAGTAGAAGATCATCTGACTTCAGCTGTCACCACTTCCCAAACGGATTTAGATCTGTATCCCCTACTGCCCAGCAATATATCCTTATGAACAGCAAATGTGGAAGAGCTCATACTTTCAATCCTTTTTCTAACAGTTCTTCTCACCCTTATAATTAAGGACTTACTGACAACAGTGAGCAAGTGCTTGACAGTATGAGTTTCTTATCAACGAATTAGGGCAGTATCTGGGAGGCTGTACTTGCTTTTAACAACATTCTATTAAAAAGTTAACATTTCAGAATAAAAGACTTATCTGGCTAGAAATAAATTAAATACCTAATCTTGGTGAAGATTCAGTACATCTTTAGTAAAGTAACTGGAGCTGTAAGTTACTGAAACCTTTGCGAGAAGCAACATTTTGGACATTCTGTGCACTTCTCACTAGCTTTTTTTAGGCAGCTTTGTTATGCTGGCTGTCATGAACATTGTCATGGCCAGAAACACATCTAAACCATAGGCACAGCAACAGCCACCTGGCTAGGCCAGAAGAAGACATGTAAGGGAGTGCAGTGCAAAGATATCTCTGCTAGTACTTCTGAAGTCAGGGTTGGTGTGAGCTCAGGGTCTCAGAAGCCTGCTGCATGGTCTCTAACCCTCTCCACATCCTGGAGACAAGGGAATTTAACCCAGAGCTGTGGATCTGCCAAAGGCAGTTAAGTGCCTACATCTTTTTTTGGAATACCCCTTGATCCTCTTGCTGTAGAGAAAAGCTTAAAATCTGTACACAGCTTCTTCAGGAAGAAGCTCACAAAGCATCTAAAAAAGACCCTAAACCATAAATTCAGACAAAGAAAAAAAAAACCGCTCGTTATTTTTAACATAAGTGGAAAATTTTTTTGGCTTCAGTCATGATTTTTCAGTGCTTAGCATGCAAAATACATAAGATAGATAGTCATCTCCAAGATGCTGTTCCTGCTCCCTGAAGAGAAGGTAGAGATGTTTCAGTGCTAACTGGCTATAACAAACATCAACTGTAGTAAGTGTCCCTAAAAAGAGTTCTACATAAGCACAAACTTATGGTAGGCCTTCCCATCTGATGAGATTTAACAGGATCAGAGAAAAGCTGGTAAAATATGGTTGGTGACTGTACATTATTGCATTAAACTCTACTTTTGGCACTTGTGAACGCTAGGAGATTTTATATCATTATTGCAAGTCCTATTAAAAAAAAAGAAAGTGCCTTTAATCTTGGTGCACTGTCATGTCGCCCAGCCATAGCTGCTAGAAGAGCCACATCTTATTCAAGTTAAAAGACTTATCCAAGTCCGTATAATAATGTGTACATCTAGCTATTAATGAAAGCCTGGAGTATATATATAGGAATTACATTACAGGTTCAGTTCAGTGGGCCAAAATTAGTTACTTCCCTCTAATCCAGTTATCCCTTTATGTATTTTTCCTGCACTTCTCATTAGACTACTGAGTCTGAGAGTTTCTGTGATATCTGAGAGTATCTCTCTAGAGAGCAATCAGGTTCCTACTATTGATATGCATATTCTACAGGTCCTAAAGTTTTTTGCTTCCCTGTAGTAAACGGTTCATTTTTAATTGTCTTAGTCATCTGAACACTCAAGCTTTTTTTGTTTAGAGAAGAGGCCTGAAAGGCCTGAAGGCCTGAAAATGGAAGAAAAACAGGAGCACAGATTTCTTTATACCATATTTGAGTGAATGTGTGTGGTTCTTTGATCATATCAAAAAAAAATTGTTGATGACATGTGCTGAAAAATAAAACAACATAACATATGGCTGAAAGCATATCAGCATACTAGTTATGTCTTTACACCAGTTTCTACTGAATTTTCCTGAAGCAAATTTTCTAATATTTTACAAAATATATTGAACTGTTCTCCTGATTTTTGCTATTTGCCGTTATGCCAACTTTGGAAAGAACTAATTTTTGTAAGTAATCTACTGTTGTCGTACAATTTTTTCTAAACTTCTTTAATGCTGAACTCCTTCCTGAGTTAACTGCAAAAAGTACTAATTCCAAACCAACGTTTGTAAGGCATGGTGTGTAAGTTTTAAGCAAGGTGTGAATATATCTGCCCAACAGTGTGTTCCAAATAGTGGCTAACTACAGAAGGACAAGCTCAGTTCAGACACAGTGATATTCCTTTCTAGATGCTCTTTAGAAAGGGATAGGATGAATTCCCTGTGGGAAGGTTTTCCGAAAAACTGAGTAATAGATCGGCTCTGTGATACTGACTACCAGCAAGTCTTAGCAACTAGCAGGCTTAAGTGGATGAGACAGGTTGGGTGTTTTACACTCAACTATCAGAGGTACTAATTTGTATGGAAGTGAGTAGAAGTTAACTGCGCTCAGTCACTGCCATTAACTACGTCTTCTATACCCAATAAAGGCTTAATGGTAGTCTCGAAATTGTGTGTATAGTGGTGTGGTCTGAGACTCCTTTAAAGCGTACAGGTTTTCCCTCTTCAGAACTTTTGCACTAGTCCAAAGATTTTAGTTAATGAATATGTGCATGGTAAATGTCAGAAACATATTACAGTTATATGCGCTTTTCAGTGTCTATCATCGTAGCAGCTGGATTTCAAAGACATGTAGTTTTCAGCAACAGGAGCAAGTTTATATGATCAGTTTGTTTGGCTGTACTATTAACTTGAAATAAACTTGTGCAATATAAGCTTATTATACACTTAAGAGGAAGTGCTGATCTAAAAAAAAAAAAAACCTAATCGCCTGTTTTTAAATTCTTAGTAACAATAATATTTATTATTATGACTTATCTTCTAGTAGAAGGACTCTTACGAATTTCAGTACTGAACTTCAGAATCAATCTAAGTTTATAACAAACAAGTCTGAGTTTATTTCCTAGGTAGATTTTGAAACCTGGACAAGCAGGGTTGTTACTATTTTGCATAGCAGGGAACTAGCCAAAGACAATGACCTGCTTGTGGCCACACAGGAGCTAATGGCACAGCCTGGAAAAGAAGTGGAGCGTTCTGAAGGTCTGTATCCAGTTCTGTGGACTTTGCTGCCTTTCATTATGAATGATTTCCATTTACGGAAACTATTTTTTTTCCTGATTGTTTGGTTATGCAGTACTTGGGAGTTATTAAAAAAGCCAGCAGATTAAAAAAAAAAAAAGGAGGGATTAAAATTTTACAGTGGTTTCACTTAAAGGCTGTATGTAGAGGAAACACATCTATTTCATACGCTGCATTTTAAAAAGCCCCTATACAATGACAGCTTGTACCTTTGTGCAGTGCAAGAAAACTAATAATTGAAAACCTCTGAAGGGCTCATGTCATGTTTTTAATGTATTCCTGTTCAGTGTTCTGAGTAGAAGTTTTGTTGTTGCTATGGGTAGGGATAGATTGAACTGATTACATACTGTGTTATAAATAAGTGTATTTTGTTCCCTGAGAAGTGGTTCTTCCTTCAGTAGTAGGAAAAATAAGCAAGGGAAAAAGGGTACCTTTAAGGTTGCTGTCAAATTTTAGCTCTTCCTAGACTTTGAGATTTCTGTTCTCAGCTGCAATATTCTAACTTTAAAATATTTTCTTGCTAGTTTTAGTTCCAATTTCTAAATGGCTTAAGAAGTGACTTTGCCGAGTTAACAATTACTTGTGGCTATACAATTACTGCTTAAGCCCTTTGTCCGCCTGAGTTGCAGTGAAGAGTGGGACAAATGTGGCTTTAATCCACATTTGTGCTCCTGTGATTTTGGGACTGGCAGGAGCCAGACTGCCTTTGGCATAAATTAGAGCCATCTAAAGCTGTTCTGTCATCTCTGACTACCTGAGACCCTGTGGGATCACTCATAAGTGAAGATCAGTTATAGTGGCCCACGCTCTGGGAAGATGCTTTAACAAATGAGGAATCTCAGCAAGCCAGTTAAGTTAGTTTTGCAGATGGTTCATACTACTGACACAGAGGCAAAAGCTGTCATGCTCCAGATGTGACTAAAGCTTTTGTAAAAACTCAGAGTCCTGCTTTGAATTAGCCTGCTGTGGCTCAAATAATGTTGCTGTGGCAGTCTGGAGCGTAGGGCAAGGTGCAAAGCGTAGACAAATGAATCTGGTCAATGCCTTGACCAGTTAAAAGTTCACATTGCTGCAGCTACACTGGTGTCAAAATCTGTGTTAATTTAGATCTAGCTCAACTGTGTTGACACAAATTGTAGCCGCATCTTATACTTTGGAACAGACTCAGCACTAGTCAGGCAGTATCCACTGTCTTTCAATTTTATTATTATTATTATTATTATTTTGCTAGACCATTCTTGCCTCTTCAATTAAAATGAGCAATTGATCTTGCTGTCTGTTCTACCACTAGGAGATGTGTCACAGCTTGCATAGCGGCTGGTAATGCCCATATCAATTCATGTGATAACCTTACTCTTAAATCTTAGCTGCAGTCATTGCTAATTACCAGGAGACTTCTTGGTGTCTTTTCTCTTATTCAGAGTTTTTAACCTTACTTTTTATGTAAACAGCAGTTACATGTGGCCAGTAATGATAATGAGTAAGAGAAAGTTGAATTTTTACAGCCCCATTCATTCAGAAGTCTCAGTGGGCTTCTAAAGTGCACAACACTTCAGGAAAAAAAAAAACATGGAGGGATATTATTAATCTTTAATTTCTCCACTGAAACGCAGCCATATATAATACAGGTCACAATGTGATAATTATTAGGCTACACAGAGCTGCACTAGACAGCCATCAGGGAGAGAAAAGGAAGCAGAGAATAGCATCAGGCAAACCATTCATGGAAGTTTAGGCAGACCTCGATACCCAAGCTGCAATTTAGCTGATGATGCTAAATTTTGCTTTAGGTGATGCTGATGTTTGTCACTAACATCTTCTTGGAAAGTACCGTATTGTCTTAATAACTACAACTACATACATATTCTCTCAAAAAAAACCCCACCCAAAACAGCTGTAAGAAGTTGAATAAAAGAACTCTTTACAAGATTGGCCATACCACTTTGTGCAGCATTTCAGTTTCCATTGATACTTTCTGCAAGGATTATATTTATCGAGATGGAAAATGGTAGTTATATTTTTGCATTATAAATAGGTAAACTCCTATATCTTAGTTCATATTAACCTGTTACTGGAAGAAGAGGAAGAGCTACTGCTTGTTCTCTGTTACAAATTTATTACATATGCTGTCACTTATCCTGTGGTAATAGGCTATGTATTCAGCTGGAGCCCAAAAGATAAAGAAAGATTGTGCACTATTCACCGACACTTTGTAACTTAGTGCTCATTTTTAAATCAGTTAGGAATTTTCTTGATAGCTTTTTCCTCGGCTGATTTTGTGTGGCATTAACATGATGCATTCTCTGCCTATATGTTTTCCCCCTCTTTTGTATGCTGTGTATTTTCTAATGTGCACTGCCAGAATTGCCTCGTTCTAATGCAGGATCATACTTTGCTTCCTCACTTGCCCATTTGTCCACTTTGGGCTAATGTTAGCAAACATCCGTAAAGACAATCGCATTTAATCTGTCAGGGATGCCAGTGTTGTGAGGGTGAAAATTAGTTATTAGCTTAGCTTTTCATCCATGCATAATAGGTTGTTAAAATCAGAGATGTTTGCTTGGGGCCATGAGAAGCATCCCGCTCTGAGGTTACAAGTCCTGAATTTATAAAATGCAACATATTTAAAATAAACAAACAGAAGGCAAGTGCCAGTTTAAAATACCAAAAAGTCTGTTTTGTGTATATTAGTCTTTGTGTAAGGAGGTTAAGGCATCTTCTCGACTGCAATGAAAGAAAAAACTGCTGGATCTTTGCTGATTCTTTTCTGCCCCCTCTCTCCCTCTGTTATAATATCTAGTCAGCAGAAAAAGCTATGCCATTCTCTTCTTACAGTGAGGACTTTCCCTCAAATGGGGTTGTCATCAGCTTGGTCCCTGCAGCATCAAGCCTCCTCAGTCCCCACACAGCACCATACTAAAGTAATTCCTGAAAACAAGCAATAACAAGACAAAGTTGGTCTGAAAAAAAAAAAAAAACCTCTCTCACCAAATAGTAGCAAAGCTGCTCTTCATGCCTGTATTACAAGAAAAAGCTAACATAATTCAGGGAGCATATAACCTAAAGGGCCCTCTCTTTCATCTGCACTGGAGCATCTGTGATAGGACCGTGAGTCAGGATTCAGGATTTCTCTCTCCCAGTACCCACAGAGTAGCAGCCACTTCCCGTTTTCCTTCACTTTTATTCCACTTGGGTTAAAGCAGCCAGAGCAAAGGCTGTCAAGTAGGCGATAGTCCCCCTGGGAATATCTATTTTAGAATCTCAGTAATTGGCAATGAAAGGAATCGGTGAGTTCAGCGAGGCCTCCAAATGTCTGCGTGCCTTCCTTTGTCGTCCCAGTATATGCATAATAAAAATGGCTCCTGAAGAAACACAGGTAGGCATCCTGGCTCTAAATGTGTGTATAATGTAAAATGCAGAATTGTACACCAGGCTGCTGGATGACAGGCTTGAGTATTTGGATTGCCTACCAAGTGTTGATGAAAAGCCACACAGATTCTTAATTCAGAAACTCCAATTTTTCCTCTGTTCCTGTGTTCATTTTCTTTATCAGCAGGGGATAACTTACACTTTCAAAACTGATTAACATTTTAAAACTGTGGGAGCACTTTGTGTAGCATTTCAAATGATTTTAACCCTTTAGCTCTTTGCTGGAGCTCCTTTTTGGTTTTTTTCCGCCTTTTTTTTTCCTTTGGAATACCAGTTCTGCTAGCATGTCAGCACTTTCAGAGAAAATAATCATTTTGCATGATTTACAAGACACTGGAGACATCAGTTAAATTAACTAACTTTTGGCAGTACAAGCAGGTGGAAGTTTATGAGCTTTCACCTCCTTTTCCTATCTGCCCACTTGGGGAGAGAAATGACCTTGCGCTATGGCTTTAAGAAAGCCAACAGCTGTGTTAATCCTTTCCCAATCAGAATGGGGTCCTGTTTGTCCCCAAAATAATATCGTTGATATAGCTATTTAAAGTCAGCAGGTCTTACCCTTTCCAGCCCGTTTTCCCTTCAATCTCTTTTTTTCTGCCATGCTCTTTCTCACATGCATAAACCCATTCTCATATGGCTAAAGCAGGCACTCTCCAGTGCCTCAAAAAACATCTTCTACCTGTGCTGGGCTTTGCTCTCAGGCAGTTGAACCTCGTTCTAAAGCACAGCTGAGGAATGGTGGTCACTAAAAAATAAACACAGTACTTGGAGGCATTTTTCCATACCAGTGGACAAATGTGTAGCTGCAATGTACGCAGGCTCATTTCCAGCTGAGAAGAACTTTCAAGCAATGCCTACAGGCTAGCCTTTAGTCCACTCAGAACTGCTGCCACCTGTGGATTGCAAAGGTCAGCATCTGTTCAAGTCAGCACAGTGGGTAGATGAGATGGTTAAAGATATGTAGCATGGGTCAAATTTCATCCTTGAATAAATGAGGACAATCCACATTGCAACTTGCACTGAAAGACCCAGTTTGTCACACGACTCCAGATAGGAGTGAGGATCTTGCTCACTGGCTACTGTTCTGCAGAACCCGGCAGTGATGCTTAATACTGTTAATATTCATTTATTTTGTTTGTTACTGGGTTTTTTTTTTCGTAAACTGAAGTCCAGAAACATGAGGATTTCCCTGCACTCTTACACTTGGGGAGCCAGGAACAAAGCCACATTGCTCTTTTTTTTTTTTTTTTTTCTACAAAATATTATGATAAGCCTCTGAAAGCTGGGCACAGGTCTCTTTTCTAGCTTATCAGCTTTAGGAAGTTGGAGAAATTGTGCATGGTCCAATAGTCAAAAACAGGAAAGAAGAAAAGACGAGAAAGGCGTGTTATGTCTTCAAATGAAGACTACATATCCTTTTCTCAACTTGCATATCTTTTAACCTGTGTTTAATCACATTTTCCTCTTTTACTTTCCAATTCTGCTTTAGCTGAGCTTCAGCCCCTGAAGCCCAAATTATCCCTCAGGATTCTTTGCTTTAGAGATCACCTTTAGCCCTGTCCCTGCACTCAGTGATGTGGATGCTAGTTTTAACGCATGTTTTTATAACTGATTTGGTAATGACCTGCTACCGTTCTTAAGCATCTGTTAACCACCAGATATGGTAAAACTGAAATTCTTTACAGTCGTGCCAAGAGAAGGAAAAAAAAAAGAAAATACAAAACTATGGAAAAAAAAAGAATCAAAAGCCAAACAGGAACGTACTCAGTATTCTCAAAATCCCTGTTTAACTTCTGAAAATGTAACTATTAGAAGATAAAACTATTTTGACTCTTAGGGGAAAAAAAGCTTCTTCAGCTTTATTTAATTTGCCTAGAAGAATATGCAGTACATGCCATTTCAATCAGTTTATTTTTGTCACATTAACTAGGGTCAGGCAGGAATGAAAGGAAGTAGAGAATCTTGCTTGTAGCGTTGGGCAACCTAGTGCCATAAAGACAGCTTCCAAAATATAGCAACCTTGAGTGCTTGTCATATGTCTTTATTCTAATATTTGTTATTTTATCACATAGCTGGTATTCTGAAATACTAGTAGCATAAAAATTAGTAGCTTTTATGGACATTTGATTAACAGTAGTGAGCAGCATTTTTTTGTTTTGAAGGTAGTTAATTTGGTAGATTTTGAGGTAGTTTTTTTATGGAGGGAAAGGAATGAGAATGCTTCATCTACATTTCTTCCCCCCGCCTTTGTAAAGTTTCATGATAGTTAATATTCAGAAACATTTTCCCTTTTATAATGTTCTTCTACTGGTCCTGCTTTAGTTAATTATGTTGGTTGTCCATTCTAAGTAAAAAGTAGGAAGCTTGCCAGTTCCCTTTGATCATAGTTCTGTTCTTTCCCCCTAAAAGACTCATATACAGTTGTTTATTCTTTCCTTCAGAGGTAAAAAGTGTTCTTCATTAGCAGGAGCAGGTGCATCCCTTCACAGAGGGTTGAGGATTATAGATTCGTTAAAGGAATTTCCTTCCCCCAAATGGCAAATCCACAGAGTTTCTCCCTTTGCTATCGAGTCAGTCTGTCTATGCAGATGTGATGGTAAGGGACAAATCATTGTTCTGCTTTCCTATTTTCTGTCAAATCGCATGGCAGAACAATGAGCTGCCAAGACACAGACCTGTTTGGTTTAACACTCTCAATGCTGCTAAAGACTGAAGAATACAATGGGGGGATCTGTGATCAGAAAATTCTACAATTGATAAGAACTGGTACATGCCAAAGTTTGTACTGCCTGTTCCTTCGCTCTTATAGGCCAAGGACTCTTTGTAATTGCACAACTTCATGTTTTGAAATGCAGCTTTCTGAACTGCCCAGAGGGGATTCTGGAGGTTGCAAAGGTATGAATTGTTATATCCCCACACATTATTCATTTTCTAAGTTTTAGCACTATGGCATACAATGTCCTTTGAAGCTCAAGGCAAATGATATGTGAGAATAAATAAGTAAGTGCATGAAAGCATAAACGCTAATGAGGACACAGTCAGTGCAAATACTCAGTGTACCCACTGCTCAGCCTGACTTCCCTTAGCAGAATTACACTAGTTATATCAGAAAGACAGTCCATGCCAGTAGTGTCCTCTCTCCCCCCTGCTTGAATGGTCAAGATAAGAAATATAAAACCCTACAAAAATGTCCTTCTACACTTTTTTGATCTTTTTAGTTTATTTGAAGGCAAATGTGAACCTGTATGCCTTTTCACACTCACTCATATTTTGGAAGTTTGTTTTAAAGCACTTCTCCTTTTCCAATTAAACACATTTCCCAAGGACAAATGTATCAATTATTTTGTAAAGCTACAAGAATCGACAGTACAAATGTTGCAAGCATTTAATAAACACAGGGCTGAAACGATATACTGAAATTATTCATCACCCGCACAACTTGTCAAATAGGAACTTGAAACAAGGAAAGTTATAGTCTATTCAGAAAACATTCCTTGAAAGTTTGCATAGATCTCCTTTTATTCTCTTGCGAGGTTTTGAAGTCCCCCCCCACATATACACTTGCTCAGAGGCTTATGAAACTGAAATGTCAAGTGAGAGTTGCTTTATATCATGTTCTGTCAATCAAAGTAAGCAAGGCTTTATGCATCTGTTGCTAGTATATTGGCACTTTTTGAAGAGTGTTTCGGAGGGAGCGAGAATAAATAAAGATCCTTCAGGCACTTTCTCATTTATGGATGAGGAATCAAAGCAGTCTGAAACTTCATTTTCAGCCTGATACCCTGAAGATTGTTGGGTGATAATTCTGGATGGAACGGCTTATCTGGGAGGATTAGGGAGAACATGGGCTTCCTATTACTTCTGGCTTCAGCCTATTCAGCTGGGCAGACTCTGTCACACACTATCTGTGCCTTTACATATGTCACTAATCTTATCTATATCTTTTCAGCTCCTTCTGTTGGAGCTGTGGTTTCCTGTACCTAAACCTCCGGTTTCTTCATTACACTAGCTGTATAGGCATTAGCCTTCTCTAACAGCCTTTCTGCACCATGTCATTCAGTAATGGCCAGTAATGCAAAGGTATGAGAAGGTAATAGTAGTGCTTTATCTCAGATCTTACAGGCGTCACATCGATATATTAAATGCATCCCACCCTTCCCACCAGTCTCCTCTGTCCCCTCCTGCCATTTTTGACCAAATCCACTTAACAAAACAAAATCACCTTAACAATTGAATATCTTTGCAATCATTAAAAATAATGGAAACAGGCTATTGGGGGCAAGTGTGCAGACTAGAAGAGTCAAAGTAGTTTTCGAGGAGCAGAACCAAAACGTCAGCACCAGAACTAAGTTGGAGGCTCTGCCACTCCCTCCTACATTGTTACTTGGTGCTATGAATTTAGAGTTTACTAATTATCGGGACAAATTACATCAAAAGAAAGATTAAACCTTCTGAGAGTCCCAACCCTTTATAAATGTTAGAGCGGAGCCTCTTTCCCACACCCACTTTCAAATACTTTCTTCCCCAGCTCCAACTGGCTTTCTGCCTACCAAGCTAGGCTCCAGCCTTTCTCTCCCATTCGGCCTTTGCCTTTCAGTTTTCTTGCCACACACAACCACTCTGGTGATCTCCTTCCCTCCTAATTAATTTTCTCCTGCTTCTTCATCTACTTCTGCTATTTTTTCCTTACCTCATTCCCTGTTACTCTAATAAAAATGACAATAAATGAATTTTTAAAAATGGAGGAAATGGAACTAATGAGATATCATTTTGCCCATTTAGTTTCTTTTTCTTTATTGCATTTTTTGGACTGTAAGCTCTTCTGGGCAGGGACTGGCCTTACTGCGTCTTTTCACTCTGCTTAGCATAACACACATTAGAAGAAAGGAAAAATGATCGCTGTGTCCTTATCTTGATTAGCTCCTTTGGGTGCCACCAGAATACGAACTAGAAAAATACATATCACTGATTTCTGATTAATAACTCTCTAAATGGAACAATCTGGCACATTATTTGCAATTGGTAATTCAGCCAGTTCTATATGTGATTAATTTTAAATACTGTAAGTGGGGAAATTTTACTTCCTGGTTTTGCTGCCTTTGCTTTTTGTTTCATTTTAAATGGCCAAGTTATTAGGGATCTGTATCATGTCTGTTCTCCCAAGGTTGAAACAATAAGCTTTATCTGAACCTGACAAATATAATTTCTCTTCTTCATAAATGAATGCCTTGAATGTCATGGCTTCCCCACCCTGCAACCACAAGCCCAGTCAGGGCCATGTCATTTAACAGAGGCCCATTTTTTATTCTGTGACAAACAGGAGCAAAGAGAAATGTAACTTATATCCTTAAACTGCACAAATGCCACTGAATTATATAGTAGAGATAGCCAGAGAATGTTGTATTTGCTCCAGCAGTGCTGGCAACAGCAGGAAATAATGTGTTGCAGCAATGGAAGATTTCCTTGGCTATTTGCGGTCTTTCAGAGATTTGGAAAAGCTTCTTGTTGTAGACTCTGCAAGAACTGTTCTTTTTTGAGATGCATAGGACATTCACGATCACTCAAGGACGTAAAGAAGAGCCTAATTTCAGATGCTCCCGGGAAGAATGTTTTCACTCTGCTAATCCCTTTGATTTGTTCTTCCCTAGGCTCTGGCGCATGAACTTTCTCAATGTGCATTGGGATAAACTGAGCATTTAGTATGGAGTTCACTTTGCCCATGGAGTTGGGCCAACTATGCGTGTCATCAAATGAAAAGTATAGACCTAAAGATTCACTTCTTCCTGCTTATGCAGGGCAAGGCTTGTTCTCGACACTAGACCAAGTTCCAGCGTTTCATCAGATAGCACACAGGTACACCTGAACCTCTTTATGATGTATACAGTATGAAGAGATACATAAAGAATCTCTTAACTACTTAATTTACAGTCAGCCCTTGTCTGAGTATGTAAGCTGTGAAAGCGTAACACGTGGCGTGTGGACTCATCATTAGCCCAAGGTAACAGAGGTTATGACTTTTAATTCTGTTCTCAGCTCTGCTACAGAGTTGCTACATGACCTTGCACAAATCACTTAACCTTTGTGTGACTAATTTTATCCATCTATAAAATGAGGATAATAAAATTTTTAGCTACACACAGCAGGATGATGAGAATTAATTAATGCTGTAAAACTCCCTCAGAAAGAATGCTTAATATATAGGGCCTAATTCCACTAATATTCACTCTCTGGCTCTTGTGCCATTCTAGATGAGTAAAATTAGTGTAAAAAAGCTGGCGTTTGGGTTTGTTAACATTATTTAGGTTTACTTTGCTTGATGGAGCTTACCCAAAACACACTAGAGAATCAGCCCCAGAGAACGTGCAAGGGATTCACTGTTAAACTTAATTGTATATCCACATACAGTGAGTACACCTAAAATTTCACAGTGGGGGTTCGGAATTGGCACATGTGAAAATAGACATCTAATTGCATGTCTGTGCTACTGAAATGTCAAGCACCAGCCGCACGGCCAAATGTCCACATGTCTATGGGAAGAACAGTGTGCATTGTTCATGTGGTTCTCAAACTTCCATTTTGGAAAAGTTGACTCTAAAACTTCACTTCTTCTAAAGGATTATCTAACATGGATTGTAGGGCAATTTGATAAAATAAAAGCAATGTAATTTCCATTAAAAAACTCAAGATGGAAATGTTATATCATGTCACTTACTAACATATTGGAATTTTATAGGATATGACTTCATTCTGCATTATATAAAGCTATAAAATGCATCAAATAATGAGATAATAGATATGTCTAGTAGTTGGAATGGGTGGGAATGGCACACCAAAGATCCCAGTTCCCTCTTCGCTCTGCCACTGGCTTGCTGTTTGACAGAGAGTAGACCAAATCAGTCCTAATCCAGTGCCGATTCCTGTATGTAGAAACATAAATAAATCCTTATACTTTACAGAACAACCAATAGTCAGTAGCCTAATCTATGGCTTTACTTAAGGTATGCATGGATTTTTACTCAAAAAAAATTTATTTGTTCTAATACTAAGGGAGAATATTCAAGTTCCTGTGATTTTTACAAATTCCATCAGCTTAACCATTAGTATGCATATTCTAACCGCAAGATCAGTCCAATGCTATGGAAATGCCAACAAAGCAGAAAGTACCAGTCTTGCCTGTAGGTATCAATAATATAATGGCCTCATCTTACACTAACAGCAGACCAACTGATTGATTGTTCAAGATCGTGTGTGGTATATCTTGAAGTACTACGTGGCAGGCCCCAGCTCAAGTGCTCTTTTCAAATTAACCTCAGAAAATTCTTCATCATAAGGAAGAATTAATTCTTTATGCAATGGAAGTGATTAACCTTGAATGTTCAATGGTAAGATGACAGGAAAGTGTTTTTTTTTCTCTACAATCTCCTAGATGTTTTAAAACTGATATATTAGGAAGAAAACAAGCACAATAAATGCATCTCTCTCCTTAGTTTGCTTTTGCAAGCCATTCTAGCGTATTTTGCTGTAAAAACCTTTTCTCATTTAAATGATCAAAGCAGCATGTGATCCAATCAGGTCAACAACTGCAACAAGCCACAACAACACAAATACACTTAAAATCCCTGTTTACTAAAGATGTTCACTGGAGATAATGATGCACAGGTCCCAAGACATTTGGAGAAAAATAAATATATAGAAAGTAAAACCAGCTTGATAATGTCTACAAGGAGGTGTGGGTTGTTTCTTTTTCTTCATTCTTCTCTCTTGTATTTTATTAGGATGAAGAAATTTATGGAGTGTATTTTTTGCTTTTTGTTCCAGATTTTCCACTTAAAAGGCTGACTTGCTGCTATGAAAGTCTGTGGACTAGATCTGTTGTAACTGTGGAAATATTTAGTGTCAGCCAAGAAAACTTTTCTTGCATACTACTAAAATCCTTTTGTGGCTTACGTACTTATATTAATATCAGCAGAGCAGCAGAATAGGGCTAAACATTGTCAAAATAGCTTAGGTCTAAGCATATTCTCCCCTGGGTCAGACAAAATAAATGTGTTTTTCCAAAAAAAATAAAATAATAATAATAAGCTAATAATAATAACACAGTACTGACTATTTCTATGAGAAACAAATAAGCTAACCCATACAGAATTAAATATAATTGGCTTTTAGGGTATTTTGTTTTGTTTTGATTGTTCTGATAAAATAACCAAAGTGAATAATTGCATGGAATAATTTCTTCTCTGGCTTCTCCATTTATTCTTTCTCTGGCATCCTTTATTCCCTGTATCCCTCGGCCCATTTCAAGAGACGATTTACAGAGGCGCTGATTATTAAAGCAGATGAATTGTCCCATTGACTTGCGGTAACGATGCACATAAAAGCCTTTTTGCAGCAGGGCATGTCATCTGCAAGGCCACCCCGAGGAAGCACCCACCTATGGCCGGGCAACTGAGCCCTGGCAGCCCAACTGCCGTCCTCATGCTAAATTTGTCTGCTCCCTCTTTTCCACACCACAACCCTGAGCCCGTCTTCTCAGTTCTTCCTACCTATTCATTCAAGCTTAAAAAAGCAGCCAATTTTTGGTCTTTCTCTGCTATTGCCCCAAGCCCTAATGCCTCCAAGCAAAGTTTCACAGCTCTAGAAACTCCCCTTTCCTCCAAAAGCCAGAGAGAGCAGTCTGTCTCTTTTTACCCTTCCCTTGCTCAAGCCGGTTTGCAGCCTTTTATAGTCCCATACACTGCATTAATCAGACTTCTGCAACGTGGCCTTTAAGTTAACTGGGAGCTTGAGAACTTGGTTCATGCAGGTAGCGATCAATAGACTTAGCACTTCATAGAGCCTGCAGCATGAATGTGGCTTATTTCTCCTTGGGTTAGAGAGGGGCCTAGCTTCACTCCTAAAACTTCTGATCATTTTAAGGACATTTTCTTGTTCACTTTGGTCCTTAGGCAGTCCTAACAGCAAGTAGTTTGTAATGCACTGGAATATAATTGATGAAAGGAGGTGAGGTTGATAATATCCTGAAGTGTATTCAAAGGTGCTCCCCTCTTGATGTGGTGAGGCACAGAATACAGGTAGTGCTGAAAGTGCCATCCTTTTTTTTTTTTTTAATCTTAAAAAAACATTTTATTCAAATTACTACCAGACAGCTTTAGTGAATATGAATCCCGTTATCTGGATATTGTGCATGTGCTTTGAATCAAAAATTAATAAATAATGCAAGCTTTTGTGTCATTGGATGCCTTTTTCTAAATGCCTCATTTTGATAAATGAGGCTTATTTTTCTGATCATGAAGCAAGCAGCAACATCTTGGAAGGTGTAATAGGGTAAAGGTAACTCACCCTACCCGAGTTCTCCACACACAGTCAATATTTGTTTTTTTATGGATGACAATAATGAAGTAAATACATGTCTGACTGCATGGGAGAGTAAGAGATCAATCCACTCTGGAAGACATTATATGCTCAAGTGCCTGGAAGCACTGCAGCTGGCACTGAAGTATGCAACTACAACAGTTAGGAAAGATGCTTTTTCACCAATGAGAGGCCCTGGATGTAACTAGGAATGTAGCCTGCATCTATGTGAGTAAATTCAAGCATGGCTGGGAATGTTTCCAGACACCAGGATGCTATTGACATTGTCAGGAAAATGTTAGAACATCTTCAACAGGCTAAAGTGAAGGCAATAGCAAAGCTCTCAACACAATGAATAAGGCTTATAAGCCCCCTTCTGCCAACCCCATCCTAGAAGTTATTTGTTGTTTTTTATGTTTTTTCTTACACAAAAGCAAAAACTAGCTGCATCTTCCAAAAATTTTAGGTGGATTTTTTTCTGCCATTTTTTCATGTGTAGATTTTAGCTATCGCATTTCTGTGGAACTGTTTTGGGTTTTTTTTTTAAATTGTGTTTATTCACCATGGATTGCTTTTAAAAATGCGTTTCCATATTCTAAGGCACATTTTATTTAGTGTTCACTACTATCTTAAGACAAACAGAGAATACAATTCTTTGTGTGTTTTCCAAAAATGGGTGATACTATTATTCAGCTGAATCCATGCTATATTTGCTATCAATGTTTCATCATGTGCAGAATTTTGTATTAAAGAGGCAATCTTTAAAAGCATCTGCTGGGCTTTTTACATTACAAAAATTGTATCTAAACCCCCATAAATCCTTTTCTAGCCTATCATAAACTACAATCCCATTCTATAAAGAGTTCAGAAAATTATGTAGCCAGGCTTCTTGTAGTGAAATATCTGTTGTAGAGAGAAATCTAATTGGGTGCTGTTTTAGATCTGAAATGTGAACAATTCTATATTCCACCATTCAGATATTAAAAAATCAGCAAAAATAGGTATTCCGGCTTATTACAATGCACCTACCTTATTTGCAGTAAGGATTCTCTGTGCAGGTGAGCCTTTACACCATTAGATTCTGATCTGTAGAGAAGTTCCCAGCTATCCTTACATACTTAAGCCATAGCAACTTGGATAAAGTTTTGCCCTAAGCAAATACCCCATTTGAGCGCTGTGCATACCCTCAAATTAGGATGTAGTATCATTAACAACACTTCTACACGTGCCTCGGAATTGCCTTATGCAAAAAAAGGGTAAATTGCCCTCAACATTTCAAAGCATACTTCAGCAAAATTAATACTCATATAATATTGCCTTCTGTTTACTTTAGTTTGCCGAATAGCAGAAAAGAGAGACACTTTTCTCCTTTGCTATTGGAATGATGCGTATTGGGAAGAAACTTAAATACCAAGGTATATGCAACACTTATAAGTCTTTAAAGTAAAGCGATAAAACAGAAGAGCACAGATCTATTGGTAACATAGATTTGTCTTAACTACTGAATAATTCTTAATTCAGAAAGTAAATGTAAAGTGTATAGGATCTTTCAAATTCACGAATATATTTTCATAGGGAGAAATGCCGTGACTGAAAAAAATGTAGCAGGCTTGGTGAATTTTGTTGAATGCTTGATGAGCTTACAAATCTCTTATCTTAACACTTACTATGGTTTCAAATTGGCGAATAATTCACAATGAATATTTCATCAGACACATGTTGCCTGCTTTTTGCAAACAGAATATCTGCAAACAGATCATAGTTTTTCAGATTCATTTGTTATTTGAAATTATTTAAAAAATGCAACCATATCGATTAATCCAGAACTGTTATCCGCAAATATTTGACAGCTCAGTTGGGCTGGTTAGCTGTGATGAGCCAGATAAGTCACAAGGTATTCTTTCTATTCACACATTTGAACAACAGGCATACACTTCTAGAAGAAATATTTACACATGTGAATATGACATTTAGTTTCAGTGAATACCCCTGCATGTGATAGTTGAGCATGTGTTCTGTGACCATTTGTGCTAGTAAAAAGCAATCATTCAAATGCCTGTAGAAAGCAAACACAAAAGGAGATTGTGATTATCATGTAGCCAACACAAAATACAATCCCATTTTTAAACAGGGGAATGAATTAACAATATGCTGTTAGGAGGGCAGATAAGTGACATTGAAACTACAAAGACAATCCCAGTGGCAGATATTTGCATGCTGTTTGTCCTTCTCCCACTTCTGCAGCTGTTTGATGCTCTTGGGTACCTTTTGTTAAGATGAAAAATAGTTCCTAGGCAGTTACAAACTAGACTGACGACAGTAGCAACAAATATCCAATAGATCTCCTCAAAATTGATTTTGTTCCACGCTGCGCTGGCTAACCATTGTCCTCAGGGTTGCCTGAGAAGGCGGAAATCACTTCTCACTTTGTAATATACTTCTATGACAAAGGCTAAAAGGAGCTGGGTCAGAGGAGCTGTAACAAGGATTCTCCTAACAGAGGAAATCTTCCATAACTGGATCTAACCCATTTATAACCATTTAACTTACTAGGTGCAAAATAGCTGTAGTCCAGCTTAGAAATTGGCATGCATTTTCATAGAACAATAACATTCACAACTGCACAATAAGATCAGATATTTCTCCCTGCAACTTTTGCCGAGTAATTTATTCAAACTAGATATCCTCAGTTGTCCTCTTCTCTTTATGTGGATTGGCTTCTCATGCAAACAGTTTGTCAATAGCCACTCACACTTGATAGCTAGGCTGTTTTCTCTATGGTGGAAATGGAGAAGTCTGCAGAGAATCCCATAAGGCACCAGCTGTGCATAGGCAGAGATTAGGAAGACAAAGACACCTTGGTCAGCTGGGCCTGAGCTGTATCTGTAGACTGATGAAAATTGGTTTTGCAGGTGCAGCTTTTCCACACACTATGCTAAAAACCTATGAGTGCTAATTTAGTTTTAATCTGGACCAAGAATAAAGGTGTGATAATAGCAGGTACTGATATTAACACTTTTCAAAAGTCTAGTGTAGACAAGAATACAAGCATCTTGATTTACAGAGGTATTTGAAGTACTGTCATTTGATTTCAGGGGGAATATTAAGTATCTGACCTGTTTAAGCATTTAGGTAAATCTCACTAAACACCCATCTTCATCTCTAGGCAGCTAAATACCTCTGTGTGTTTGATTTATAGCATTAAAAAGAGGTAGCTGAGGCTTTAACTCAACTTTGCCTGCATGTTAAAGATAGAGATCCTAGTCTGCGTAAGACTGCAAAATGGTTAGTTAGGAAGGATTACTAACACATACTATTACCTTAAATCTTTACCGTCATAGGCTCTTGGAGGCTAAAATAATTCGCCCCCTCAATAATAGTGGCAAAAACATGCTCATTTGGATTGTCCAGAGGAAAGAAATAGAAACCATAAAATCTTTTCTCAACTACACCAGAAATAGTGCTTCTTTTACCCATAACTGAAATCTACTCTAAACTATGTGGTTGGATAAACCACATACACAAGCATAGTAGGCTTATTTGGGGATTTCTTGCTAATGACTACTGTGCAGACCGCCCAGCTGCATAGACAAAGTGTGCAGATCTGAAAATATTCCCATGTACAGTGAAATAGGAGTCATTAGGACCACAAGAGAATACCACTTCCATTGCACTGACTACAGTCCCAGTGACTCTCTCTCCCCTACCCCTCCCCATAAAGAGAATGGCTTTCAATGAATTCCTTAAAAAGAAAAGAAAAATTTAAAAAGCAGCTGCAGTGCTCAAATGGCATAAGCATTTTACTAAGGCATTACAGTACAGTGTCATGCAGGCTGTTAAAGAAAATCTGGTACTCTGGTGATAATGTGTATATTCATTCAGTATAAATGACTAAGTTCAAAAAACCATACAATGAATCATGGTTGCAAGGCCAGACTTGCTTTGATTAACTACACTGGTATAATGAAATCCAACAGAGCAATCACTGAAACATTTAGCTCCAAATGTAAATCTTCTTGAACTCTGAAAAAAGCATGTTAGGCAATGAGAGGTGGTGCATAATACTGCCATATTTCATATAATGAAAGTGGAGGCAGTTGTAAAGAAAAGGGAATGTTAAAAAGTTGTTAGGTTGTGTTTGGCAAGAATGAGTCATTTTAAATGTGTCAGTCATGATAATCCAACATATTTTTAATCTAAAGGTCAATAGAAGCAGTTTCTATAGTTGTACAATAGTTATGCCAAATATGAAAGCAAGCATTTATAAGACGATTTCAAGTATTAATACAGTACTATAATATGTCTTGGAGAATTAATCTCAGCTTTAAATTGAAGGGCATAGATTGATCAAGAGAATTTTATTAAAAATGTAGTGATATAACCTGTGAAACTTTCATTTCAGCAAGGCTACTGTGTTGAATTCCTGTATCTCAGGCATGTCTGACTGTACGGATGAAAGGTGTTCATTTCTACCAAAAGACATAACTTGCTTTGTCTAGGGGAAACTTAGGGTCTACTGTTAAAGCACAGAGAATGAAGATTTCTTCATACAGTTACTGGACCTCTATCTGGAAACACATGTGCCTAAGTGCCTACAGTCCCAGAAGACAGTTCTTTTAACGGTTAGTAGAATTGTTACAAATGCAAAAAATAGAGCATGGAAAAAAACCCAGCCAAACAAAATGACTCTTGGCTTGTGGTTGCCTGAACACACAGCCAGAAAACAAATCTTGCCCTTACACCATTTCTTGCTTCGAGGATTTACTGGGGAGAGGACAGAGAGCAAAAAAAAAAAAAAAAAGTGGGATAAAGCACTCTAATATCACTGGGAAGGAAACCTAGGTTGAGGGCAGCACTGCTGGCAGGGGAATGTTCTCCACAAAGACTCTGTGTGTAACCAAGGGCTGGGCAAACCTGAAGAACAGGCCACAGAAACGCAGCAGTGGGGGAAACACCTTAGTCCTTTTTCCTCCCAGGTTAAGTGGAGGAAAGGATGCTGAAGGAGGGTTGGAGAGACCTAACACCATACCAAATGGGCCAGACTACACCGTTGCAGAGAGTCCCTCTCTCTCGCTTCCTCCCAGTCTTTCCCAATCCAATTAAAGTATGGGGCTTTCCATAGAATAAATGTGCTCTATTACAACATAGATTACACCTAGACTACAGATTATATAGAGATTGCTGTTACCGCTATGGAACCACAGTCAGACTTGCTGTTAGTAAAAGCAATTTCCTGAAAGTCAGTGAAGTTTTTCCTGTTTACAGGGGATCTGAATAGGTACTACAGGATTCATCGCTACAATATTTAAACTAATGTTCAGCTTGATAGACTGAAAATGCCTGTATAAAGCAATCACACACAACATTACAACAATCACTGTAAAATCTATACTATAAGCTTTGTTTTTTCACACTGCTCCTGTACAGTATTACAACACTTACTTTAAAACAGGAATCATCAGCTACACAAGAATCCTTCTTCAAAATTGTTCGCCTGAATAAAAAATGTCAATGAATAAAAAATATTCTGTCATCAATCGAAGAAAGCATTTCATGCCACAAGCCATAACTGTGATGGCTGTTGCGAATACTACAAGTGAGGCAATTTAAAGTAGGATAGATAGGACTCTAACTCGTAAAACTCAGTGTGCTTTGTGTTGGCCCAAAGGCCTCAACATAACATCAACAGGAGACCTCGCACACTGACTAGAATAGGAGCTGGGACAAAGTCAAAATTGCTAATGCCCTTCAGTGCTTGAAAGGCGATGAGACTCAACAGCGTCAATGAAAGGAAAAAAAATTTAGTGTGAACATTTTTCCAACACTAAATATTCTAAAATGAAATATCATAATGGACTCCAGGCACAAAGAGTGTGTTTCAACCTGTTTGCAAATCACAACCTCAACTTCCAAGCCTCAGTGTCTATAGATAGTCACTAAAATCCATTTCTGGACACTTACGTAAGCATCCTGATCAAAATTGCTTATTTGCTGTTGCCATCAATTGCCTTCAAAGCTCTAGATAAAAAATGGAAAACATATCATTTAGTTCTACTAAAATATTTTCTATTACGCTTATAAAACTTCTTATTGGGTTTTTCTTCCCATCAATTCTAGTAGTCGATAGGGAGCTTGAGAATGAAAGGGACGAAACAGCTCTTTGATTTCATCATTTTTTCTCCAAAGCCTCTGCAGAGGAAGCAGCACAATTTTGTGCTTTAAAAGGGGAAAAAAAAATAAAAGAGCTTTATTTGAAAATATCTCTTCCTTAAACAAATTTTGTAAAATGACACTGGCTACAAAATGAGCTGCATCTATATGCAACATTCCACTCCTGTCACTGATTACAAACTATTGTTAAAATTAAATGCAAATAAGTTTCTTGCATACTTTGAAGGTCAGCTGTTCCAATGCACATGGAGTTTGCAGCTTTCTACGGTACCTACTCTGGAGCTCTGCTGAAGAGTAGAGGGGCAGGTTTCAGCATAACAGTAATTGTGTTGGGGAACCAGAAATGTTAATACTAATTCTTGTAGGAGTTCTTAAGTGCCTCAGTGGCACCTAAAAAAGGATGCAGTGGGGTTTTAGTAGCTGAAGTCCAAGTTTGCAATTGAAAAGACTCGGTGACCACCTAACCCTCACAAAATGCTGATCTCTATGACTGTAAAATTGCCTCCTGCCTTGCAGGACCTCTGTGTGCATGCTGTGGATCAGGCCATGAGCAAGAAAGCAACGGGAGCAGATGAGACTGGCTCCAGGATGTTATTTGCAGGACCCAGCAAATAAGGCAATCAAAGAGTCCTCCTTACACACGCTGAATGAAGTCCAGTGCTGCTCAGTAAAGTATTTGGATATGTGTGTAAGTATGAGAGATTAAAGCACTTGCTTAAGTGCCCTGCCTAATTAGGAAATATTACAAATGAGAATCTTAGGAAGATATGCTTCTTTTATTTCACTAAACTGGAGCACAAGAATTTTATTTATTAGAAATGAAGCAAACCAGCGCAGCCAGTTTGTCTTAACAACTTGATTAGTCTATTTCTAAACACTAAAGGATATAGTCACCTGCCTCTAATTTGTGTAAATGGCAGCATGTGATGAAAGTGAGCTGCCTACAAGCAACAGATAGACTTCGTTGGGAACACATATCATGAGCATGTTGAGCCTTTTCCCTCTGGCATAAGAGAGAGGGAAAGGATGGGACCACACAAAGGGAGTCTGCCCTGCACCTCCTGCAGTAGTGAGTCCTGCAGAGACCTCTCCTGGCAGAGCTCAGAAAATCATACCTACCTGGCTCTCGGCCTTGGCCACGATGAGCTCTTTCCAGACTTACTCTTCTGCCTTCTAAAGACAGACGAGTTTGAAGCCCTCTTTGCCATTTTTTAGTGGCATCTTCTCCTCACCCCCTCCCTTACTCTACTGTGAAGCTACTTCTTCAAAATCCTGATGGTCAGTTGTAACGGCAGTTGCTTATAATGGACAGCTCTAGACTGCAAGTTTTCATAAATCAGATGCTATTGTGTGGGGTAGGTAGATTACAGCTATTATACGTTCTTCGGCATATACCCTGACCAGTGAACAGTGAGAATGTGTCAACATCTGAAAATAAAATGAAATATATTAAGAAGTTTAGATCAGAGGATTGCAGAAGTGTTAAGGCAGAGCACAGTCAAATTAATTGTTTCCTTCCTACCTTATAGTGACAGCAGATTAAAGTAGTGGGGAAAAAATCCCAGTGGAATAACATATCTGTGATAAACCTCCAAGAGCTGCAATGGTGGAATAACCCTAGATCAGGCACCAATTTATGGGGTAAATTTGAGAATCTGTAACAGGGGAAAACATCAGCATGAGAAAGATTCAAGTGAGTAACACAGTCTTCTGCCAGCATTACTGCTGTGTGTATGACCCTCAGGTCCCTTGAGTGATTATACCAATATCTGCAGCATTCGGACTGGACACCTATTAATCAGGATGAACAAACCTTCAGATCTTTGCTGTGAAGCATCATGAACTAGGAAACTAAGTACAGACAAACAGATCCAATAACTTTATCCTTATAGCAGAGTGACATAAGCAAATACAAATCCCACTTGTGTTATTATAACGCCTGCCAAGCTAATTGAGAACACATTCATTTCCTCAACTAAATAAATTACTGCTACAATTATATGACCCCAAGGTCATCTCCTTTAGGAGATGCCCAGCACTTGAATTAACTATTCAACTCTTCGCAGTAAGTGGCCTCAGCCAATCAATGCCAAATAAATACTGCTGAAATATGCATTTAATTATCTTAACACTTTAGCTTTTAAAATCTTTCCTTTGCCAGCAATTTTTATTTTGCTAATTTATGCAAGATGGGTGACCGTTTTCTGAGTCTAGTTTGGGTATACACTAAATTGACAAGGCTCCACCTCCCAAAAAAAATCAGAGCTAACCCTCACAGTCAAATCTGGTTGCAAACAGACCACGCCCTTGATGTGAGGGAGCAGCAATTTTTTGTCCATATTCCTTGTTTTGTTGGTTGCAAGAAGCAAATCGAGCCAGTCAACTTTTATGAATTTTCGAAAGTATGCCCTTCCAGTCTGCTTTGCCAGGTTAACTGAGGACAAAATGCCTCCTCTGATGAAGAATCCATGTTTTGCCAAACTCAGAGTTACTACTGCAGAATTAAAAGTGGCATGCAAAATGTCAGTGAGCTCACTACAAATTGCTTTATTTTAGTAACGATGAGGTTCAATTACATATCAGCTAAAGCCTACTACAAAAGACATAAAAATAAAAATTCCTCCGAAGGCTAAAACTGGAGTCTGTTCATTCGTCCTAATGAACCTAGGTATTGTAAAGCTTATGCCCCACATAAAGCCAGCTTATGTCCCAGTGCATAGGCATTGTGCTGAACTCCTGCACTGGAGTGTGTCTTCCCTTGACAAATATGTAGTAAGTTATAATTTAGGCTATTTACATTACATATTACTCCCTAGGAGTGAAACAGCTCCTAACTACTCTAGTGTAAACTGGAATAAAATTAACTTTGCTGTTCACTTGTACAAGTATAAATAAGAATGCAGCTTGGTCCTATATGCAAAATAACTCCTGCCTAACTGCAAATGACTGTCTTTTATTCTTGTCCCCTTTTTGGATTTTGTGTGGTTTTCCATATAAGTAAACAAACACATATCTAAATTGCAGTATAAAAAGGACTCTCATTTTGCAATTATTTGGAATCCAATTTTCATGAATATTAATTCCTTCAAACAGGAGAATAAAAATGATGACACCCTGCAGACTAGTAGACTTCATACCTTCAGAAAAAAAAATGGTTCATTAATTTTTAAACAAGAGACATTTATTATTATGCTTTCTGTGACAAGACTTTGATTTTTTTGTAAATGATGACCATAATTAAGCCTCCCATAATGAACATTGCTATTACTAAACAGTACAATTTATATAATGTCTCCATTCGTGGAGACTTTGCTTTTTTGCTGAGGAGAAAAATCAGATAAGGACTGAGATTATAGTATAATATTATTATTTTTAAGGATATTGAACAAAATATGTATGGCCTATATTAATCTTCAGTCAAAACTTAATCAGACTGTGGTTGTTTTGCCAGAAAAAGAGCTGAAGAATTTGTCATGACTACAGTGCAGTGTTGATGTTACTCCTGGTTGTAGAGAAATTTGAAAATTAAGTTATACCCAAGTGGCATTTTTACACAATGTAAAACATTTCCACATACTTCATGTACTTAATCTAGGGCCAGTAGGACTCTGAAATGATGAAAATAACTTATATGCTTAAGGACTGGGGCTTGAAGCTGCTACTAGCCAACAAAGGGACATATTCACAGTTATTTGTAGTTATGTGAAGCCTTTGATTCAACTGCAAATAGGGACTATTTGCAGCTTTACTTCTGCACATCTTTGGAGGTGGCCTGGTGTGGCAGACACACGCACACACGCACATGCACACACGCACACGCACACATGCACACACACGTTGGCTGTCAAAGAGAGGTATTTAATCAATATGCACTCTTCTGTTTGCAAGCAAACTAAAATACAAACACATGACAGAGGTCATGTTGACCCCTTTCAAAACGTGAACACTAAACACCAACACCTGAGACTTCATGGGAGAAGGTACCTGGAGAATGCTGAAAACTTGCTTATAATATTTCTTGAACATTTTCAGCTGGGTTCGCAAGTGCTTCATGAAACAAAAAGAGAGGTAATTTTTGCTGGCTTTAAATACTGCTCAGCCAACGACAGTTCTTAGGAAAATGCTGATTTAACCACAGTTCAGACATGTGGCACATTCTGTTGCTGTTTCTCTGATTAAATATATGGCTGAATATTCCTATTTATATTGTAAAGTGTGTTGCAGAATTACACAAATGTAGTATTTTTTATAGTGCCTGAGTGACTCTGGAGCAGAAGCATTGCTGGTCTTGCAAGGAATCTATCATCCCAAGTTATCTTAAGTACCTTTAGAAATGTGCTCATGAAGTTTGCACTACAGCTCTGCAATTTTTTTCTATTGTAATTTTTGTGAGGAACACTATTATCATCAAGCCTGTTTTGAAGAACAAAGCATTTGGTTTGGGGAGGACCTTGTTGTGCCTGGATTTGATTCAAAGTGACATTTTCAAGTTATACCCCAGGCCTGCTGAGCTCCTGGTCAAGCCATGCAGGTCAAATTGTGTTCTCTGGCACCATGAAGTCAGAGCGGGTAGAAGAAAGTGACTCTTTCTGTCATTAGCAGTCTAAACATATGTCTTCTGATTATGCCAGTAGGAGATTTCAACAATTAAAAAACTAGAGATGGCCAGGCTTTTTCTATCCAATTGGTTCTTTCCTGGAACAGAAAGCAGGTTTGATAAATGTCCATAGCAAAAAATGGAAGTTACTAAGGAAGGAGGAGAGGTTGTTTGTTTTCAGATGACGGAAATTTGAACAGAATGTTTCGTTTCAGGCCAGCTCAGCCCAAATCAAAAAGTCATGATCTGACAAACTGAAAAGAAGCTTTTCATTTCACATCAGTTTGACTTTAATCGATGTCTGTCTGAAGCGCAGTTACGTGCCATGAGATTTGTGGTGCTTTGTGAAGTGTTTTCCATCTGGACCACTATCCTCTGTTTCACAGTGTTTGTGCTATACTGGGAAATGCATGACTTGATCTGTCTATATTTAGGGACCTAAAAGTGTGCTTCAGCTGTCAAGTCCAAGAGCATGCCCTAGCCCTGTCCTGACTTCATATGAGGGCATGAGGGTATGGGTATACATCATCCACCTACTTTTTCCCACTCCTCTTTATCCTGCCTTCTATGAGAAGCAAATTGATCTCATAGGAAGAAAGTCATGACATGAAATCATTGGTCCTCTCATCTTGCCAGCTGCAGGAACAGGACTACAGATCGTGCCATAGACAAAATATGTCCTTCAGCATAACTTCATGAATTGAACTGTGTTGAACTTTGTCCTACTTCCATTAAGCAAAAACCAACAGGATGCCTTTCAGTATACCAGAATACAGCTTACTTATTTATAAAGGATTAAATTCTGATATTCTTCTTTTTTTTTAACCTACTAATAAACTAAAGATGTTCGTGGGACTGCCGTGGGACAGGAAGCTCACAGCTGTATAGTGATGGAAGAATATGCTTTATCATGTACTAGTCTGAATGATGTATTTTGCATATTAACTGCTGAATTTAAAATACATCCTTGTCATACCTAAAGCATTTTATAAAGTCCAGTCACTAATTGAAAAAGACTGTTCCCTAAAACTAAACAAATAGTTACTGCTAGAAACTATTTGGATATGTGAGCCTAAGTGTTAAAGAGTAAGTCTGACAAGAGATGAACTGGCATTACTGGCAACACATTTTTGCATAGTTTGTGATTGCACAAAAACACATAGTTTGTGATTGCACACTCAGCTAGAATGAAAGACTTTTACTGAAAAAATATTTTCTAGAGTGCGTTAACGTCTATATAACAGGCACAGTTTTATAGACAGTCAAAGAGGGCTATAGATCTCCTGCTGCTAGTGTCCCTTGATATGGAGCACACACTCCAGGTTACATGAAGGAAAATGAACAGAACGGGCAGCCTTCAGATCCTGCTTTTATCTGTATTTTTGTACGTTCCCTGGTCAACCTTCGTTCAAATCAACAGATCTTGCTTGTCTCCTGGGGGATACAATAAGTTAAATAGCATTTATTATCATTTAGACACATCCAAAATGTACTTGTGTGTTTTATAAAATTGTGAGAGTGCATGACCATATTTTAGGGAAAAGAGATCTAGCATACATTGTATATCGTACTGAACACTTGCTGCTCCCTGCCAGTGAAATACGAGCATGGTTTGCAGGAGCTGTCCTCTGTCAGGATTTAAAACCAGGGGGAGAGCTGCAGCTGGGGATAAAGCAACAAAACTGCACTGCAATGAGGCAGAGCGCTCACTGCACGCTGTGGTGTGCACAGTTTGTGGAGTTAATAACTGGCAGGGCTACCCCTAAGAACAGGTCGAAGATGCAGCAGATGCAGGCTGAAGAGCTGTGCATCAGTCCAAAGTGTCTGTGACTCAGTTCATGTATCCGTGGGCTTCAAACATAGCTTTGGAGGACAATAAGATGGCTTAAGAAGCCCTCTTATTGCTTAGGCAACAAGGTAGCAGTGGTGTGGAAAAGAGTCCCTCTAGGATCACCTTTTTCCAAGGGGTAGGAATGGAGAGCTAACAGAGTTACCTAAAGCAGCACCTGCCACAGCTGGGCCAAGACTGCAAAGCCGTCAGTTTGGCACCCAGCACTAATCTTTGAGCTAGGGAGAAACAAGGAAATGAGGGAAACTCTTGTTTGCACTGGCCCTTCCTCACTGGGCTAAGGAGCAGTGCACGAGCTGATGCTTCATAGTCGTTCTCGCTAGGGAACTGAAGGTGATTCTCTTGAAAAAGCAGAGTGGATGATAGAAGTAAGAATAAGTGATTGGAAGTTGACAAAGACCACTTGGCAAAGTTTGTCACTGGGGAGATGGGGGCCTTTGTAATTTGCAGAACACAATGTTCTGGAGGTAATTTGAAGTGAAAAAAGGGAGATTTTAAAATTTGGCTCCATTGATTAAAGACTGAATAAAAAGCAAAGACAGACAAAAGGGGCAAAAGCAAAATAGTACCTTCCTTGTATTCACCTAGAAGTGCTGAGCAACCTTTTTACGTTTGCTAGGCAAGATTGCAGCATTAGCAGCAGTTCAAATGAAACATTTAGAATGAAATAAAAGACAAGCAAAACCATCCTTTTATAGTCTCATTATGGACAGCATACTCAGGAGCAGCGTCAAAGATCATGCTTGTTCATAGCTTGAAAACCAAGCACATATGCTTGCCACACCCTCTTTATGTTTATGGAACAAAGCCCCAGATAAAAGTTCTCATCTAAAAATATTTTGCTAGATTTTTCTGGTCACCATCACTACCTGGGAAAGTAGCTGTTGCTGGATTTCTACGCTTTAGATTTCTGGAAGATCTTTCTTTAGTCATGGAATAATAAAGATTTTACTTGCATGCAAAACAAAGCCAGTTGTTGGAAAATTATTAATAGAAAACCCAGCTACCAGTGTTCCGCTATCCCTGGTATGGACATATTCTACTATCCTAAAAGGACTGGCTAAGCCACTTCTAACAGACACGCACTCAAAGTTCAACATAGGAATAACAAAGAGTTATGTTTGATGTTACAAGGATGCAAAGGTCAAATGAAGGTATCTCAAAATGAATAAAAACACTGATGGCCAAGAGGCTGAAAATACTATTTGTCATAACAGGTGATCTGACTTGAATGATATTGTTTTTGAAGAACATCACAGACTCAGTTACTTTTTTCAGTTGATAATGTTGATATTGTTGTGACAACCCATGCTGAATAGAACAACGAATTGGTAATAGAAAGCAGATGGTTAGTTCTAGGAGAGAGTGCAGAATTATAATGTTTGGACTACTTTTTTATGGAAGAAATACAACATTCTGGATTCAAACCCCCTGAGTAACTGGGCTCTGCTTTGGAGAACTAGCAGTGAGAATGAAACCATAACTCCATAACTGTACAAGCCTCTGTACAAAGGTTCCCTGAAATAGCTCCAAACAATTCATCCAGGGCTTAGGGTGCAATGGCAAAAAACTACTCTCCCCTTCACCTCCTACTCCTTCTCGTTGTCATCACTGAATTCTTCCATGAAACTGTGTTTGAGGGCAGCAACCCAGCACCAAATGTGACGAAACATTCCATTAAAAAAGCAGCTTTTCAATGGGAAAAAGTACCCAATACTCTCAAAAGAATCTTTACAAGAAATGTACTGGTTCCAGCTGTACTTCACACCAGATCCGTTGCTTGGGTATGGTATAAAACCTCTGGCAAAAAAAACAGGAAGCTAACACTGATTTTACTTACAGCTCTAAATCAAGGGATTTAGAGCTATGGATACACACTCCAACAGCCACCTGAGAGTTCTGGGTACCACTTTTGTCCTATATTTGTCTGATTACAGAGCATGTAATTCTGCAGCCCATAAATTAGGGGAAATCTGAAAGCATAAACATCAGTCCTGCATGTCCTAAAAATCCTTCCCAACTTTGGGCTACTTTTCCTTGAAATAAGCAACCATTTTTCAAAGATGCTAGTGTTGCATTGATACAGAACAGAAAATACTGCTGTAAGCTCAGGAAGATGTGCAGGATGGAAAACTGTTTCCAACCTGGTTCACTCACAATGTTTTCCATAGATTATAGGCTTCCTATTTTGTTAGTTATTCAGACTTGTCCCTTAGCTAAAGCTATGTGGAGGACTTGTGAAGGCATCAGAGGTGAACATCACAAAACAGAAGCAAGATGAACACTCTAAAACTAAAAGCGAAAGAATAGCCAGCAACCTTCTAATAGCCACTAGACAAAAGTAATTAGAAAAAGTGACCTTTTACATGACTGGAAATAAAATAAACTGATGGGTTTACGTTTTTCCTTTATTTCTGACTAGGAGGTACAAAATGCCAACAGAGTCAAAATTTACTTTGAATTCGTACAACATGGAGCTATAGTAGCTTTTAAAATCTATGCTTTCCAAACAACGGGCTTTTCAAATGCTTGTGTTGCTATGCAGGCTAAAAGTGCACTTTGCTGAACAGCAAGATTACTATCTTCTGCAAGGTTGGAAAGTCCTTCTCCTAGAACCTGCCTATTTAAACTGTGGTGTCAGAAGATCCCAAATAGCTAATATCCAAAGACAGGATGGAAACCTACCAGAAGGCTTTCTAGCTGAGTAGAGGGATTGTTTGAGAAGTGAGAATTACTGCAAGCCCAAGATCTAGATGCCTCATGGACAGAGTGCTGGCAGCAGCCTCCTCCCAAGGACTCTCCAGGACTTCAAAGGAGGGCATATGCCAGAGGCAATGGCCAGACTAGGTGAAAAGTATAGAGTGTTACTGCGCTGCAAGGTTCGCAGAGGCCTTCTATGACACAAGTTATCTTCTTCTCTTTCAGCCCTTAAATCTCCCTTTTACATCTCTCTTCCATTTCTCTAAATTTTCTCCCCAGGGTTCTCAATGATCTTTCTTTCTATCTCAAAGTTCATTGCAGAACTTATACCCTGACAACTCCTACATCTTTTCTCCCCCACATGTCTTCCCTTTCCTCAAACTTGTCTCTGTCCTTGCTGGAAGGGAAAGGAGGAGGGCCATGCACTCCCAGGCTGGTGCCCTTCACTCAGCTGAGGTGGAGAGCGATCAGCAAGCGCACCAGAAACTCAAAGGGAAGCACAGAGTATGCCTAAAGGAAGGGGCAAGAGGCTGTGAGAAGCACCAGAAAAAAATTCAAGCTGGAAACCATATGCAGGATTTTGGGAGGTGAAGGGAGAAGTCTGGAAGAATCCAGTATCACCTTTGTTGGAGTAAGGTTTTTTTCTAAGTGAAAATAGGTGTACTCAGGAAGGAGCAGGGGCTGGGAGCTGGAGAACTCCAGGGACTGGAAAGAAACAAGTATTACAGAGAAGGAGGGATATTTTTAGAAAAAAATCTGAAAGTTTGAGAATGAAAATAACTGCCTCCCTGCTGGGGGCAGGCGGGAGGGAGAACAGACACTGCTAACAGCAAGAGGGTAAAATTGCAGCTCTCTTCTTGGCCCTTACCAATTAATTTATTAGGGACAAAGGGGAAAAGTAGAGAGTATTTTGCACTAAATAACCTCAGACACTTCCTCTGCTGCATTTTACCACTCCAAGGATTAAAAGGAGAAAGGAGAGACCAAACAAATAGTGCTCACTGATGAAGGCTGAAAAATCCCAGCAGTAATACAGGTAGTGATTGCAAACATGTGTAACTCTCAGCCTTCCAAGGTCCAAAATAGAAAAATAAGATATGCGAAAAACTTGAATGGATACAAGACTGAAACACACTGCACTACAGAAATGTGAAGCTGTGGCTGAAGACATCAAAGACTGCCATTTATTTTAGAAGCTAAAAGCTATAAGTTGCTTTCAAGAGAAGGCTCTGGCTGCTGCTGTGTTATGACTCATGATATGTACGATATAATACATGATAATTCAATTATTTAGATGCTAAATACAAAATGCTTATACACTCAAGAAATAACACAGACAAAAGTATTCACTCAGGAGAATTAAAATATTATGAGAATGATAGCTTCAGGGCAAGTTGCTCTCCAAAATTAGTGTCTCATATTTAATTATTCTTACTTACCTAATTATTTATTCCAAAAAATAAAGGGAGCGACCATGAAACTTGTGTAGCAGTGACCTACCAAATAGCTATGCTTTTTTTTATTCAACCCAGGCCTGCATTTTCCAGTCTGTGTCATCATTTTTTTTATAAACATCAAATGAACATTTCAATCAAACCAATAGATGCACATCCTCCAGGAGAATGGTTACCCACTCCATATAAGAATTTAACTATGAAGAGAATCCAACGCTGATGTTAAATTAAGGCTTCATCCACTGAGTGTTCAATTACTGAGTAAATAAACACTAAGCTTCTGCTTTGAATACTGAAGCAGTGAATTGCTTCCTAAGGTAAGACACTTCTGCATTCTTTCTATTAGCATATTGTTGTGTGGTTTCGTATATTCTGCTATCTCAAGCTCTTTTTCAAAGTAGGTTATAAAAAGCTCAAAAGACTTAGGTTGTATACAGAATCTTTTAATGAAGAAATAACTTTAGACTTTCCTGACAGTCATTTTAGAAGATACTTTTGGAAAAGTCCTCTTAGATAAAATATGCTAAAATGACTGTCCAAAATTGGAGAAACATCAATGGATTAAGAAATTGCTCACAGTATCTGTAGTTTTCAATGCACCACACAGATAATTATAAACAGAAGTCTGTAGACACAGGCCAATACAGTGCTATGGAAACTCTGTGTGCCAAAGCATTAGTCTATACTTCAGCAAAACCTACTGCCTCACTAAAAAGGCAATGATAAGGTTGGTTCTGTATCATGATTAGCTGAACTTTATCTGAAGAAGGATAGTTTGACTACTTTGCGTCATTTGTGAATTTGGCTTTGTGGCGACCTGTCCTAGGACATTGTATTTTGTACTAATTTCTCAGGTTATGTAGCTACTGTCTTATGCAGAGAAGTCATGCATGTATGAATTCATAGGTCCTTTAAGCTAAAATTTATGCTCTTATATCAAGAAAGCTATTTTATTTTTATTTTACTCTAACTAGAAGTAAAGAGTAAGGCTGGGGTTCTTAAAGAGTGGTCCCTACACTGCTCACAGTTCAGAAAGGCTTCTCCATTACTCCCCAGAATTATATATTTAACAAAAATAACTGCAGACAGATTAGGGTTAGTAAGGGAGGCAGTCTAGCAGCATCTCCTATTAGAATTTTGATAGATTAAAAGAAAACAAGGCCCAAAAGATAGAAAAAAATTAACCTTAATGTTGAATTTGGTGCTGAAAATAAGTAAAAAAGGCCAGTAGAGAATGTGTATCATCAACATGTCAGCGTGGTGTTGGCTCTGTGCTGTGCTGTAGCGTTCTGAACTAATTGCAGCTCTCAGGTGTCATGCTGGGCTAGTATAAAAGCTTGCAGTATAACCATGACATAAACAGTCTGATACCTTCAGTCAAAACCTTGATCCTAGCTTTAAAAGTCCCTGAATGTTTAGGAGCCAAATACCAGATTACGCCTCCAAATAGCGATGCTAGACTGGAATGACAAACGGTTAAAATCTGACAGAAGAGTGTATTTCAAAAACACGAGTACAAATTTCAAATACAAAAGTAAAAGTATTATTTTTCTTTCTTAGAATATGGGTGAAGGAAGAGAGAAAACAATATATGGGTAAAGAACGTGGGTAAAAAGGAGAAATAAAAATATAGGCTCTCTCTATAGTTGTTGCTTGCTATGTAAGTAAAGAAAAACAATACAAGCCCTCAAGAGAGAATGTGGATGGATTTAATTTGAAAACATCAGAATGTTTCAGGCTCTTCTGTGAAAGCACGATCTGATTCTGCTGTTTTCTCTCTCCTTAATACTTATACAGATAAGGAACTACACTGTTGGAGGAGCTGAGTCAATATGAAACTTGTGCAGAGAGTTAGGCTTGCTTTCCATTCTTTTTTAGCAACAGGATAGACAATTTTATTAATAGCAGCTCTCCTTCCTGTTGCAACACATCAGATTCTGCCCAAGGTTGCACACACAGAACCCTACTGCTGTCAGCAAGCTCATCAAGGGAAAGAATCTGACCCATTGTTTTCAGTTCTGTTTCCACTTATCTCACAGCAAAAAGAGCCTTTTGAATTATATGAGTAACTATTCATTCATTTTCCTCTTTCTGCTCTTGAGCTAACTTGTTAAATTAATCCCGTCTTCATTTATTTTATGGTGTCTTCATGTTTAAATGCTGATTTCGTGAACATCTGTTTCTATCACAGTTGCAAACCCATTACTTTTATGAGCCTTACATATTTTAGATAGATTTACTGTTGACCTTTGTTGGGAAATTGAATGTTTTTGTTGTTACTAACATTTCTATAATTGATACTGTTATTACTGCCACCAGGACACTTCTTTAAACGAAATACTGAGTCTTGGCTGATTGTCTTGCTTAAATGTACTAAATCAGATAAATATTATTTAACTTTTCTTGGCTTTGAAACAAAAAAGTGTGATTAAACTCTTCAGTACTACACATCTGTAAATTGCCATTTTGTGGTTTCCTGTTGTTTGATCATTTTTATTTGCCATTACATAATAAAAATCAGAGAATTACACTGCTTGAGTAACTGCTATGTGACTGCTGAGAATCCACCACTTACTTAGACTAAAATGAATGAGCAACTACTTTTCTACCCACAGAAAATACTGTTTTCCAATATAGAAAAGCAATGTAAATGAACTTGTTCTCCTGTGTCCAGAAAAGTTACCCGAATCAGAGCAAGCATTTAGTAAAAAGTAAGACTTTTGTCACATGGCACACTGCCTAATCACACTGACTGTGGGGGCAGTTTTAGATT
Source organism: Struthio camelus (assembly GCF_040807025.1). NCBI lineage: Eukaryota > Metazoa > Chordata > Aves > Struthioniformes > Struthionidae > Struthio > Struthio camelus. Next base: position 29,606,021 of record NC_090982.1, on the reverse strand, counting down.
TCTGTAAAGGATAAGCCATTTTTCCTGGGGATGTACCAGCCGTCTTGTCTTAAACCCAGGTCTGAGAGCCTACCTTCAGGTAAAGAGTATGAATCATTACCAATTTTGACCTTGAGGCTGAGTTCAACTCAGCCATCTTTGAAAGAGAGCATAAGCAAAACATCTAGTAAAAGTGGAGAATACTTTAAATCTCTCAATTTAAGGAGCACATGGGATGAATTTCTCTTTGCATCCTGAAGCAGGCAGTTGGAGTTTGACTCATGGGCTAGTACATTCCCTCCATGGCTTGGGGAGGTTGCTCCATTTAAATCACATCAGGTAATGAATGATGTGAAGCAAATCATGATATGGCCCAATGATACGGCCTCCTTTAACCATCCTCCCCTTCCTTCCTTCCTCTTTCTCCCAGTAAACCTATGAGCTGAATCACATCACAGGGAGCAGACAAAAGAGCCAGAGAGTTCCTATTGAAATTTCTTACTATTAAAGTTGCCTAATACTTATGACTATAAAATCCTATTGTTAATATCATCCAACCATGGGATAAAGTTCTACTTTGCCATTAACCACCTTGTGATGAATTTGCTGGCAAGCTACTTTAGGTAAAATGCCTCAGGTGTTTCTGAAAAGATATTTTGCCCCTGTTAAAAATTATGGCAATTCTCATTTTAAGAAACTCTGAGACATCTATGCTTTGAGCCAGGGACTTGCAATCTCGGAGGTAGAAGGGTTTGCATTGGGAATACACTTTTTAGCATCACCACAGAAATTTATCTAACATATCCAGTCAACATATAAGACTTTGAAAATTTGACATTAAATGCGCTCAGAAGAGATTTTTTTTCCATTTAATTAGTTACAGTTCTTCAAACCTGTGGATGCTTGAGGCATTTCCTTAAGATGCTCAAAGCACTCACAGCTCTCTCTTCTAGGACTACGGAGCAGAGACTGAGACTGCACGGAGAGCTATGGATAGGCACTCAGCGCTGGTAGCTGGCCATGATGGCATAGGAAAGGACAATAACAGAAGGGCTGAGAAAAGAGTTTTGGGGAAAAAAAGGAAGAGGATCACTGGAGATCAGCTGTAGAGGACGAGTAGGACTGAAACAGTGAATCTAGTGGAGAAGAGCAGGGCTGGTATGAAGAGGAACAGCCACGGGTTTTGAAAGAAACTAGATGATGAAGGAGAATGGTGGTAGGTAGGACTGAAAAAGAAACGACCTAGAGTGGTTGTGACAAGACACAACAAGCTGAAAGGGTTGCAGTAATATCTGTGCCTGCTTGCCCTCTCTGAAGCCTAAAACAGAACCAAGATGCCCTTGCTGCCAGCAAATGCAACAAATATCAAAGCAATCCCTGCTGCTTAGTTCCAATGACCTCAGTCTGGGAAGGCAATGACCTATGTGCCTCACTGCAATACCATATGATTTTTAGGGACTCAAGGGACAGAGGAGTGGATGCTTTAAGACGCTTCATAAAACTTCAGAAAATTGCATATAAAGTACTCTCTTAAAGAATAATTGGTGGGATTACAAACACTCAGAAGTAAGGAAACGCCAATATTAAGGCTATCAGAGTAATTTCACTTTAGCTCACTCATGCATAGTTATTAAATGACCATACATTTATTTTCACCTGACCTTGATCTCATTCAGTATGAAGAAAAGGCTCAATCTGGGTATAACTCAAGTTGCTGAGTAACAGAGAGGCTGCTTATCAGATCTCTGTCTCATCTTTTGCAGGAGTTTGAGGTGTCATTGAATGCAGCATAAGGCTTGTAGAAGACAAAAGATGGCCTTAGCTCTGATGCTTTGCCAGTATTCGTATTTTCAATGTGTCCCTAACACTGCTGCAGAGTCTTTGCCATTCTAGGCAAGTTAAAAACCAAAGTTTTCATAGGCAGTCACTAATTGTCCTTTCCGGATTTTATGGGCTGCAATTCAAGACCATGGTGAGTAAATTGCAAAGTGCTGAGCATTCACAGCTGTGACAGAGGTCAGTAATCCTATCCTCCGAATCTATAAAATGAAAGAAAATGCTAAGTATGCTGAAAAAAGCTAGTCAGAGAGCTTTAAACAGGTTACTTAAAATTAGCGAAGTTTTGACTTTAGGATTCCCCTTTCTCAACCAGATATCTTAAAACAGAATTGATGGCATCTCTTTTCATAATGAGGTTAGAAATGAGACCTGGACACCTGCTCCTTTTAGGCAATTTGAAAGGATCAATAGGATGATCTGGTAGCCTGTGAAGGTTTTGCTGTGACTATCTCAAAAGGTAGGTTTGCTATAATACAAAAAAAAGGAGAGATGGGCAGCGAAGGTATCCAAATTGGCCAGTAGTGCTTGGCTCTAAAGCCAAAAACTGTCTAATAGTATGGGATGGCTTTCTCAGCTGCCTCAAATTACATTAAAAGATGTGTAAAACCACAGTGACTACCTTGATTGATACCTGAGTACCATTTTTTTTACATAAGTAAATGCTGTACTTGCCACTATGAATTTGAGTGTCCAGGTATAGAAAGGAAAGTGTCAGATATGTCTCTAGTAAGCTGTGGTTCATTTTTGCAAAATGCTTTGAAAGCTTTTGATTCATCGAGCTCAAGCCTTGAAAACGCTGAACATCCTCTGATGTACAATAGCATTTAATTCAAAGCATACAATTCACTTTGCATCCTTAAAATGAAATACATGCCCTGAAATAATTTTCTCTCACTTCTAGAAATTGCATGAGAATTTATTTTTCAAACATATAGGCCAAATGAAAAGTGCTGTGCTACCCAGGGCTTTTTGTGGATGGAGAGGCCCTGAAAATGTGGCAGAGCTGTACCTATACGGTGCACTTTACCATGTTTGAACATACCGACACTTTATAAAGCATTCTGCTAATTAGTTCTGCCTATAATGGGGATTTCTCTGTAAGCCACCTACAAGCATCTTCAACTCTTTAATTACTTTTTCAGTTAAGAAAAGACAGTAATGTTTTTATAATACCATATACATCAATCTGAACTTTACTGCTGTAGCTTTCATTAAGTCAAAACACCTTACTGTAAGAATTAATTCTTGAATATTCTTGAACTCTTGGTCTTGAATGACCAAGCTGTACATCTGGACTAATGTTAACACGAGGAAGAAAACGTACTCAAGCGTTTCTGGTTAATACTGCAATTCTGAAACTAGCCAACTAACAAATACATCAACATAACTCTAAGAAATGAAACAAGTAATGGTAGCAACTTCACCATTAAAAGGCATGAAATGCTTTTCAGACACAACAAAAAAAAAAACACCTAGCTGCCTTGTTTCAGTACATTGGGTGTTCAATATCTGAGTCAAATGCCTACGTTTAGAACCGCGCAGGCAACCCCTACCTGCTCAGACTAGATATAACCATCTGTATTGCCAAACAACCAATACTTGTCACTAATAACTTTATCAATGACCTCAGTGTGGCATAGTAATTTTCTATAGTGATTTGCCTATAAATACTCACGATGGGGCTTTTTGACAAACTGGCTGATTTATAGAAAGCTCTGCCTCGCCTTAAGGATAAAAGCTGCTGCAATTCTTCAGTTAGACAAAGGTGCAGTTCTTCGTTATTTTTCTTCCCTTTGAACTTCCCTTTGACCATAGCCCAGCAGAGGCATTTTCTTTGCAAAGCATCTAGTATATTTCTGAAATTCGGGAGACAATATCTTGCACTCATTGCCCTATTACCTCTTGTTAAATATCTAGGCAGAGCTGTAGAAAGAAGAGATATGGAAGTTACCCGTAGGGGGGCAAATATGTCTGACCCTTAGCACAGCTGATTCCACACACGATAAAAAGTTATACACAGTGTAGACAAAAGGAAAAGGTAGGGTTTTACCCTGATATATTTACAACCCCGCCTACAAGAGGAGAGGAAAGGATGGCCTGGAGACCAAAACACCAAAATACTATGGCTTTGCTTAGATATTTATTAGTTCAAGATCCACTCTGTTCTACTGTTGCATCAAACTCCAAATACATGATCCTACCAGATATACTTAAAATATTTTCCAATTCAGTGGGATCCATCCATTGATTTTAATAACGTACTGTAAGAGAGAGTTGGGACAAAGCCACTGACCATCTGAACCACAGTTGCAGTTTACTCTTATTGCACTACTGGGCAAACAGAATAGCATCGAAAAAGAACGATCAATTACTTTATACACCTTTCATTATCATCACAGAAATTGCCAAAGTTATTACTGTACAACTTAGTATTTGAAAGAACAGGCAAATAGGTGAATGAGACTTTGGCTAGTACACAAACTAAATAAGTCACTTTTCACTCTATTTTTAATGCAGGAAGGATACCCACGATGTATTTTCTGTTATTTTGTTCTAACTAGTTTTAAAAATCTCATGATGAATGGCTGAAGCTCCACTGGAGAGAGTAATAAGGTTTTACAGTTAAGCTATATCTCATTGTCTGAGTAAAAAATAAAAAAGATTTTTTTTCCTTTTTGAATGTCATCATCGTATTCCTAATTATGCTTTCAGTCCATTTCAATGTTTCCATCTTAGTATTTATCATTATATATGAGAATATAGGCAATTCTAATATCTCATTTTCATCATTGGTTATCCAGTTTACTTCAGAAAATTAGATTAAGATTTTCAAACATTGCAGGGGGCTTATCCACAGAAACTCCATTAAAACTCTTCCTGAATCCATTTCTAAACCTACAGTACTGCTTTGACAATTTCAATCTTGATTATTATCAGTTTTTAGCAGCTTGACTAGTTTTCTACACTTCTCTGGGTTCTCCATAATGTCTCAATACATGTCATGTAAAAAAAACTAAAAAAAACTTTCCTGATATTTGTTGAGATACATTTCCAGAATTTTCACTAGAGCTACCTACTTCCTCACTCCAAGACATCAAGCTTTTTTTCCATTCATTAGAGCATCATGACACCTTGTATTTTTCATTTTCATTCATTTGAGATTTGCTGCTAAATTGCCCATACGACTGATCAAGTCAACTGAGTTAAAACTACCACCTTCCCCCATGACAGTCTTCAAATTTGATTAAAAAGGGGAACTAGCTCCTCACATAGTGTCTCATTTATGACTAAGCTGGGCTAAGTTGTGCTAGATAAGGATCTGGTGCTAGATGAATCTTTCATTTTAACTTTTGCTTTTATTATCTTTTGAAGAATATATAAGAAAAAAAAACAGTTCAAATTGTATATATTAGTCTAAACTGTATATATTTTTCCAAAGGCATTGGTCATCAGTCTAACAATTAAAAAGCACTGTTTAACAAAAAATACCTGGGTAAGGCACATCAGACTACAGTCTTGATTTCCTGATTACATAAAATAAAAATGCTGTGCCATCTTTTACTCACCTGAATCTTATGGAGAGCCTGTCAACATGCTACCATAAAGCATCCAAAAAGATATAAATATATGAACAGTACAGTTTAAAAAGTCATGTCCCTGAACGATGCCTAAACCTTTGAAAGCAAAAGGCTAAAAATAGTATAAATAGGAATTAAAATATGATTTTAGTATAATAAAGAATTTATACCTGACACTAAGCATTTTCAAGTAGTTATAGCTCATCAGAATTTCACCAGTTGTAACATATATTAGCAAAAAGCTTTTAAAAAGTAGCAAAAAAAAAAGTAGTTCCTAGTTGTGTTTCAGAACACGTACAACTATGGCACAGTGAGCACAGCTTGTAGGAACATAGTAACGTCATAACAAGTTACAAAATAGTCCAAATTGGGTTTTGAATGAACAGGGCAGGTCGAGCTGAGTGGGAGGAGGAACCTGGATTTCATTTCCCCCTGCTAAGACACAGCTTCAGAGCATGGAGAGACAACTCGATTTTAACAAAACCGAGCTTCAGATGCTCTCACTTCATCCCCAGGCAGATATTACGGTAGGCAGAAAAGGCAGAGCCTTATCAGCACCAATTTCATCTCTGGGTTACAGCACCTTCGAAGAGAGAAACATTTGTAATTTTCCTGCTAACTCAAAGTAGGATCCAATCCTGAAAGACATTTTCTTCAGACTTCTGAGAAGTACTAAGCACCTCTCCTCTCTCTTATTCTTAAAAATTTATCTGCATTTTTCATTTTTTTCTTTTTCTAGGGTAGGTATGAAAGACAGAAATGAAAATGATATACTTTGCCTGACAAAAGCAAGTCAGGCACTTAGATGCCACACTGCATCTAAGTTCTCAAAACTAAATGTCCTGTCGTTAATATTTGTATGTTGCAAAGGTACAAGGCTTCTCCCATTACCCTCAAGAAACAAGAAAAGATCAAAATTTCGCCCCAATTTCTACTGCAGCAGATGTAGTGAGAGAGCTGTTTTGGATACCTATACAGAGAAAATATACTTGGTCATAATGACTCAGTACCACTAAGTTAGATTAACACTGAATTACTGGAAATGTCTCTCTAGTTCAGAGAGGCTCCATTTCCGATCTAATAACTTACCAATTATTTGAAACCAGGAGGGATAAAGGGAGGACTAAAGATAGAGATTTTTTTCTACATAAAGTACATCATAAGATCACACAATCAATATTACGCACTTGCCTGAGTAGTATCACAGAATCACAGAATCGTTTAGCTTGGAAGGGACCTCTGGAGATCATCTAGTCCAACCTCCCTGCTCAAGCAGGGACCTCTAGAGCACGTTGCGCTCGATCATGTCCACGCGGGTTTTGAATATCTCCAGAGAAGGAGACTCCACTACCTCTCTGGGCAACCTGTTCCAGTGCTTTGTCACCCTCTCAGGGAAGAAGTTTTGCCTCAGGTTCTGACGGAACTGCCTGTGGTTCAGTTTCTGCCCGTTGCCTCTTGTCCTGTCACTGGGCACCATGGAGAAGAGTCTGGCCTCATCCTCTCGATACCCCCCCTTCAGATACTTGTACACATTGATATCTCTGAGAAGACCTCTCAGTCTTCTCTTCTCCAGGCTCAACAGGCCCAGCTCTCGCAGCCTTTCCTCCTAGCAGAGATGCTCCAGTCCCCTCATCATCTTCGTAGCCCTCCGCTGGACTCTCTCCAGTAGCGCCATGTCTCTCTTGCACTGGGGAGCCCAGAACTGGACACCCTACTCCAGGTGAGGCCTCACCAGGGCTCAGTAGAGGGGCAGGATCACCTCCCTCCACCTGCTGGCAACACCCTGCCTAATGCACCCCAGCATACCATTGGCCTTCTTGGCCACAAGGGCACGTTGCTGCCTCATGGTTAACTTGTCTACCAGCACTCCCAGGTCCTTCTCTGCAGAGCTGCTTTCCAGCAGGTCAACCCCCAGTCTGTACTAGTGCATGGGATTATTCCTCCCTAGGTGCAAGACCCTGCACTTGCCTTTGTTGAACTTCAGGAGGTTCCTCTCCGCCCAGCCAGCTCTCCAGCCTGGCCAGGTCCTCTGAATGGCAGCACAGCCTTCTGGTGTGTCAGCCACTCCTCCAGCTTTACTATCATCAGCAAACTTGCTGAGAGTGCACCCTGTGCCTTCATCCAGGTCACTGACTGCATTGAACAAGACTGGACCCAGGACTGACCCCGGGGGACACCACTAGCTACAGGCCTCCCACTAGACACTGTGCCACTGACCACAACCCTCTGAGCTCGGCCATCCAGCCAGTTCTCAATCCACCTCACCGTCCACTCATCCAACCCACACTTCCTGAGCTTACCTAGGAGGATGTGATGGGAGACAGTGTCAAAAGCCTTGCTGAAGTCCAGGGAGACAACATCCACTGCTCTCCCCTCATCTACCCTCATCAGCCAGTCATTCCCTCAGAGAAGGCTATCAGATTGGTCGAGCATGATTTCCCTTTGGTGAATCCATGCTGACTACTCCTCATCACCTTCTTGTCCTCCAGATGCTTAGTGAGGACCTCCAGGATGAGCTGTCCCATCAGCTTTCCAGGGCTGGAGGGGAGGCTGACAGGCCTGTAGTTTCCTGGCTCCTCCTTCTTGCCCTTTGTGAAGACTGGGGTGACACTGGCTCTCTTCCAGTCCTCAGGCACCTCTCCTGATCTCCAGGACCTTCCCGAGATGATGGAGAGTGGCCTAGCAATACCATCCGCCAGCTCCCTCAGCCCTCGTGGGTGCATCCCATCGGGGCCCATGGATTTGTGGATGTCAAGTTTGGACAAAAGATCTCTAACCTGATCCTCCTCGACCAAGGGAGAGTCTTCCTTTCTCCAGACTTTCCCTCTTGTTCCCAGGGTCTGCAATTCCTGAGGGCTGGCCTTAGCAGTGAAGACTGAAGCAAAGGCGGCATTCAGCAACTCTGCCTTCTCTGTATCCTTCGTCACCAGGGCACCCACCCCATTCAGCAGCGGGCCCACATTTTCCCTAGTCTTCCTTTTGCTCTTGATGTATTTGAAGAAGCCCTTCTTGTTGTCCTTGGCATCCCTTGCCCAATTTAATTCCAAATGGGCCTTAGCCTTCCTTGTCACATCCCTGCACACTCTGACAACGTCCCTATGTTCCTCCCAAGTGGCCTGTCCCCTTTTCCACATTCTGTAGACTTCCTTCTTCTGGTGGAGTTTGGCCAGGAGTTCCTTGCTCATCCATGCAGTTCTCCTGCCCGCTTTGCTGGACTTCTTACTCAGAGGGATGCACTAATCTTGAGCCTGGAGGAAGTGATGCTTGAATATTAACCAGCTCCCCCTTTCTTCTAGGGCCCTCCCCCAGGAGATTCCTCCAAGGAGGTCCCTCAAGAGGCCAAAGTTTCCTCTCCCAAAGCCCAGGGTTGCAATCTTACTTATTGCCCTGCTTCCTCCTCGTAGGATCCTGAACTCCACCATCTCATGGTCACTGAAGCCAAGGCTGCCCCCAACCTTCACATCTCCAACTAGACCTTCTTTGTTCGTTAGTACAAGGTCTAGCATTGCACCTCTCCTCGTTGCCGTCTCCACCACCTGGGTCAAAAAGTTATCCTCAATCCTCTGCAGGAACCTCTTCGACTGTTTGTGCCTAGCTGTGCTCTCTTCCCAGCAGATGTCAGGGTGGTTGAAGTCCCCCATGAGAACCAGGGCCTGTGATCGTGAGGCTACTTCCAGCTGCCGGTAGAAGGCCTCATCGATGACTTCCTCCTGATCAGGTGGCCTGTAGTAAACCCCCACAACTGTGTCGCCCATGTTACCCTGCCCTTTAATCCTTACCCGTAGGCTCTCCACTTGCTCTTCATCCACCCCAAGGCAGAGCTCCATACATTCTAGTTGTTCCCTCACATAAAGAGCAACTCCACCACCTCGCCTTCCTAGTCTGTCTTTCCTAAAAAGCACGTAGTCATCCATGACAGCATTGCAGTCATGTGAGCTATCCCACCATGGCTCTGTAACTGCAACGAGATCATGGCCCTGCGACTGCACACAAATCTCTAACTCTTCCTGCTTATTCCCCATGCTGCACGCATTGGTGTGCAGGCATTTCAGAGAGCCAGTCAAGCATGCAAGCTTCCCAGGAGAGGTGCAAGAGGATCCTCCATAGCCATGTCCCATGCTGTCTCCCCTGGCTGCCTGCACCCGCTGGAGGCATCCTGGCTTGAGCGGTGTTTTACTGACTCTCCTGCCACTATACCACTCCCCTTCCCCCATCTCTCCTACTTTAAAGCCCTCCTTACCAGGCTGGCCAACCTGTTGGCAAAGACGCGCGTGCCCCCCTTGGTAAGGTAGATCCCATCTCTCCCCATCAGCTGTCGATCTTCAAACAGGATTCCATGGTCACAGAAACCAAAGCCCTGCTGCCAACACCAGCGGCGCAGCCAGCTGTTAACTTGGAAAACTCATCTACTCCTCCTCCTCCCATCCTTTCCCCTCACAGGCAAGATTGAGGAGAAAACGACCTGGGCTCCCAGACCCTTCACCACCATTCCCAGAGCTCTGAAGTCCCCTTTGATGGTTTCCAGTTTGCCTTTCATGTCATTAGTGCCCACATGGAAAAGCAGCAGAGGGCAGTAGTCTGATGCATGGACAAGCCTTGGCAGTCTTTCCACGACATCTCTTATTCGAGCCCCCGGCAGGCAGCAAACCTCTCTGGACAAGAGGTCAGGTCAGCAGATAGGTGCCTCTGTCCCCTGCAGCAGGGAGTCACCCACAACAATCACTCGCCGCTTCTTCCGGGGGTTCCTGCACGGCACCGGGTCTGCCAGGCCTGTTGCTTCCCTTGGAGCCATGCCCAGCTCCTCCTCAGCTTGGAGGGCGCTAACTTGTTCTTCAAGGGTAAGTCTTGAGGAGGAGCAAGAGCCTTTCTCCTTCTACGAGAGGTCACCAGCTTCCAGCCCTCTTCAACAGTGTTATGATGTACCGTTACACACGGTACAGAGCCCTCCGACAACTCCGCTGCAGTGGCGGGTGGGAACTCCTAGAGCTGCACAGTCTCTGAGAATACCCTGTCAACCTCCTGCTCATCTTCTCAGATGCTATGCAGCCTACTAACCTCCTCCTGTAACTCCTTTATCTGGTGATGCAACTGGTCAACCACAGCACACCTCGCATAGGAGAGCTGACTGTCAGCCCAGGCCCCACAGGGAGGCCCCAGGCACTCCCTGCAGCCTGACACCTGTAGAGCTGCATCTGCTGTCAGACGGTCTGTCTGGGTTGAAGCCTCAGACACAGCCGATGCAGCACCTCCAGCAGCCACTGGGGAACGTGCTCTGCAGCGTGTCATGACCATGCCCCGGGGAAGGACACACCGCTGTGGAAAATGGAGAGGTGCCTTCTTTGTCTTCTGGTGCCCTTCTGCGCGAACTGCTGCGCAAACTGCTGCGTCTGTTCGCTGCCTCTGTTGGCTGCGCTCTCCATATCCATATGGATGGATCCATATCCATATCCAATGGATGTGCATTAAAATTTAAAGAGGGCATTGAAGGAGCACACTTACAAAGATCAAGTCATCCTCACAGCCTTAAACACTCTGACCAAAATGCATAATGGTAACTGGGGGAAATTCATTAGAAAATGTGTTGAATGAGTGATGATGGAGAGATGATAAACTCTTCAAGAAAATCAGGCATAAAGTTTGACCCTTCCCAGGTGCACAAATGAGAGAAAATAGAAAGCATCCAGAATTAGATAAGAACATCTGTGGCTGAACCCATAAGAAGACAAGGCTGAGATTTTTAGAGCTGCTCTGAAAGATATAAATGTCTTATTCCCATGCAGTTTAATTAGGGGGCTGACTCCCGTACTGCTGCTTGAAAATCCTAGCCTCTAAGCACATTCACTGCTGATTGCTTCCATCCCCAAAGTGTTGGCAGTTGATTAAAACGTTCTCCAGGAATACTTTTTATTAAGTATCAGTGAATTATATAACAATTATAGCTTATAATTGTCCAAGTTAAAAAACGTAGAGTACGTGGGACCTGGAAAATGCCTTCCAAATTGCAGTGCTTTCCTTAAAGAAAGCCCACTGCACCTTCAGCTCTGTGATTTCAATCTAAAGGTGCTTAACAATGTGCTAAGACTACCTTGATCTGAAAAAACCCTCATGACTTTTCTCCACAAAAACATAACCAATATGTGTTCAACTTGAATGGAGCAGAATATACACATGGGCTCCACGTGAAGTGCGACAACCCAGTTACAGGCTAGTGACTGACCATGCGACAGTCTTCATCAGGAAGAAGCTGTCAATCGACAGGGGTACATAACAGTTTCACCTAATTGAAAAAAAAAAGAAAAGGAAAAAGGAAAATAAAAGTAAGCTATCCCTCCACGACCCCCAGGGCAGCTGTAGGAGCTTAGCAGCAGAGAGACAAGCTTGTTCTCTCTGCACAGAGAATAGAGCACTGAGTTCCTCTATCCAGTCTGCCTCTGTGATTAATACGCCCTCCAGCTTGCCGTTTGGGGCTGAGAGGTGTTTAGGAATGTAGAAGAAAATAGCCTTGATTACCTTTTTTCCCCCCCTAAACAAGATCAGAGCAGACAGCAAAGAAACCCAGCTTTGCTTTCAACAACGTACTGACCCTGGCTCCTCTGTAATCAATAGGGGGATATGGGCAATTCAGCCACTTATCACACACAGTAGATGCTCATCTTTTTCCACTGACTGTTGAGGACCTCCAGAACAAACAGGCTTCTAAATGAAGCATTCAGCTCAAATATCTAATATTAAGCACAACTCATCCAGACGTATGTCTCCTTTTCAGTCTACAGCCTAGTCTGTTATCATTAATGGCCTGCTGAGGAACTGTGTGATTTTTACCTGAAATCATTTGCTATCTTGGCTTTCTCTGATGAGGATCAGCTCTGTGATGTTCACATTGCTCTCTGAACTTATTTCCTTTAAGGGTATTCACTCACAAATAAGGACTTTTTCTTCATCTACTTTCCTCATCCATTTTCACTGTTAAAATTCATGAAGTGTCAGGAATCAAGAGACCAAATTAGAAAACAGATATTTTTAGAAGGCATATTTTTGTATTGACCCATTTGGAACCTGGTTCATTTAAATACACCTGATCCCTTTCTGAAAATATAGTTGCAAAAGCTATTTGAGATGTTCTCTCAGCAAGTCACCTCAGTTTCACCTTTGGTAATGGTAAACAAATACTAATTTGTTACCTAACACCCCCTCTCTGTCACCAGCGACAAAATGTGCCAAGTGGTGTATGCTAGAATGACAGTAGAAAACCCATTATTTTACAATATCAATATATGAAAAGGACGTTTGCATTGAAAAAAAAAAGTTCTAAAACTTTCTTCCTTGAAAGAACCACCAAAGAAGTCATGAGAAACAACTACCATGATAGAAATTAGAGCTGCATGATACCAAACAAAATATTTTTTATTTCTTAACCCTTCCCTCTCCCCTGATCTCACTCTTACTTAACCTTTCCCTGATCTCACTGTGGTTTAGTTCAGCAACAAGTCCTGAGATAACTGAGTACCCTCTGGGAATGAGTTTCTCACAGCTGAACAACCCAGAGCTCATGCTCAGCTCCTTCCTTCAACTGCAGCGCGATGTCTCTGAGTCCAGCCTCTAAAAACAGCTGAATTCTGCTGTTGCTGTTTACAATTAAAATAATTTTCCACCATATTGTCATCTCTTAGAGCTATATGCAAGCATTTAAAGACAAAACAAAACATATCTCATTGGTCCCAAAATGCTCCTTAACAATGGCAAGCATAACTCTTCTTTACGGTAAGTTAAATTCAAAAAAGCTAAACTCCAACATACAAAAAAATCTCTCATCATCTAAAAAGGCAGCTAATGTGACATGGTAGAAGTGATCTGAACATGCTACAAATAAAGAGAAAAATAATTATTAAGAAGTTAAAGCGTAATACTGGGATTCTGTGTATTCCTGCTAAGCTGCCACTGCTGTCACAGGCTTCCAGTGCAACTTTACACAAGTCACTTTCTCTAGGCGTTATCTGCCATTTCCCTTTTTGAAGAAGAAATAGTTTATTTTCTCATCCTTCATCTGTCACATCTATTTAGCCTGTAGGGTTTTGAGAACAGGGATTCTGTATATAGAATAGGACAGTGATTTTGTGAAGTCTTTTGTCACTGCTGTGCTATATAAATATTTAGTCCATATGCACTAGCTTAAACTGACTTGAAATTTTTTTTTTCTTAGACATATCATAGCGTCTGCAGTTGTCAGATTACAGAGTTTCTCACTGTGCCAATGTTTACAAATGAAGTATATGTGCATGTATATCTTCTATATAAAAGTTGAAGAACCAAGCAGTCAAAACTGAGAAGATAAAAGAATTAAGGTTGCTTCATTTGTTGCCCCTTTGTTCACTTGTATCATAGAATTTATGCAATCCTCAGAAAGATTTCTATGGTCCATCAGCCCTCCTTATTAATAAAACACTTCTAGTTTTAAATTCCATTTCAGACCAAAACCTAGATTTTTTGAAATAAAAAGGTAGAGAAGGAGCAGATTTCTAGTGTTATGACAATCACAGGTCTCCTCTGGGACATGGAAAGATGGGTAGGAAGTGTCAGGAAAAGGCAACTATAGGTATCATCAGCTTTGCCTATTAATAAATAGGACAAAATAGCAGCAATATGTGATCCAGAAGGAAGGAGGAGGGTTGTCACTGAACACTTTGTTACCTTGAGTCCTTCATCTACTCCTGCTTGACTACTGCATTCTCGTATTACTGCACCACATTTAGTGTTCTCTAACAACTAAGCTAGTGGCTACTCTGGAATGGGTTTGCGTGTATGTGTTTATCGCGCGCTGACTTTGCTTTTGACAAGAAATTCTCCACTGGGCCCTGGAAAGCTTTTTGACAAAACTGCCATTCAAATGAACACTTTTCCATAAAAAGTTGCAGTTTGGAGAAACTGATTATTTTCTGATAAAACAAAGAAACAAATAAAAAGTTTTTGTCAAAAGAAATTCCCATGTAGCTTATTTTCTTTTTCCTGCACAGAACTGCAGCCTTACTCAATGTATTGATAGAGGAGGGCTTTCAGAATAAGCAGCTGTTCACTATTTTGCTTTATCTTCATTCTGCAGTGTGTGGTCTGAAGCTCTGCTTATTTTTCACTATTCAAACTTTACTCTAAAACCAGAGTCATTAATTTCTTCCTGTGCTTTTTATATCATTCTTGAAAGTGCTCAACAAATATCAATTTTTTTTCCGCTATTGTGCTGAGGGAGAGTTGAGACAGAGAGATTAAGGTCACAAGTGCCATTAATTTTGAGTGCTCTATCCGATATCCCTAAAACCTGGTCTTGTAGCTACTTCTCATTATGTGTGGCTTTTTGCACTTGCAGCTCTGTTCCTCTTGATGGCAGGTAGGGCTGTCAGCATGCAGAACATCACAGGTCATACCACCCTCTGGGCACCCAGAAAACAAGGAACACAGTTAAGGACTATCTGTTGAAAGTGCAGATCCTGGCATAGGACCTCAGCAGTGGTGGTCTAATTAGAGGCCTGTTATCCCGAGTAGCATAAGACCGTTCTCTTGCAGTCTCCTTCGCTATACAGCACTGATTCAGTCATGGAATATGGCCTGCCTGCAGCATTGTACGAAGCTGAGTCTTTGAAGTCCCTTATTGCGATGATCACTGCAAGGATTTTTTGTGTGTGTGAAATAATTTGTCCATATTTCCATTTAACCTCTCCTGAGCTTTTGTGAAGCGAAATTGTTTCAGTATCATCTAATTTGACCAATCCTGGCTTTCTTCATAAAAAAGGTACAAAATGGGGCCTGTCACAGGGACACTCCGTTTTGTTTCACTTAAAGTCTTCACTTGTAAGCCCTAAAGCTTCTCAGTGAAGCAGCTGTGGGAATCACAGCTCTTAGTATATGCAGAAGAATACATTTGTTAGGGCTTTTTTATGAAACACCACAACCATTTTTCCTAGCAATTTCTGAAAACAAATATTTTCATTTGAGTCTGTTAACATTTGAGAAAATTCAACCAAACTAGTTCAAGTTTAGTAAAGTTTTGAGCCAAAGTAGATAACGTCTTATAATGGGAAGTGCCAGGGCATGATGTTCTGCCCATAGCAAACAGGACTTAAGAGAAGTATGGGGGACAGAAGGGAAAAGGATTGCCGCCAAACCCGTTGTTGCTCTGTTACTTCAGATCCTTTCATCTACACCTATTGAACAGCTGTACTCCGATGCACTGCTGTGATGTGCTTACAGAGTGCCATGAGCTGATCATAACTACACAGTGTCATTTCCCCCACTTCTCTTACCTTACCGAGGCTCCAAGCACAGAGAGCACTCCCTCTGCCAGCCACAGAAAACCTGAAAATCATATCCTAACCTGCCCTGCATATTTGGCACCCAGGCCAGTTAGCAGGTCTCCTCCATGCTCTTGATATTACAGCTTTCCATATCAACCACGTATCTTTCAGCTATAGAAGGACAGACTTGTAAGTTGGAAGACAGATCAGCCTCTCTATACGCTAACACTAAGTATCTCGCTGAATTGTTTCTACAGTTTTGTTTTATCTACGGGCCCCACAACAGTTGCAAGATTTCAAACTTATCTCTCTTACAGATAAGAATAACACAGATGTTAAGACCCTCTTGACTGCATTTATAATGTTGAATGGTTTCTCCTTTTCAGACACGGATAACCTTTTATGCTTCCTGTTAGCAATTTCTTGTATTTCCATTTAAAGGATAAGGGGGGGAAACAAGTCTGCCATTTAACAAAACCCCAATAATGATCCTGCTTTAAAGGACAAGGGCTAATCACTTGCTGCTTAACATTCCAGCCACATGACAGTGGAGGAGAATAAATCAGTTAAACAGCAAGATGCAGCACAACTAATTTTCATGTAAAAGGGGGTGATTGCCTTTTTTTTAACCATTGTGATTTTTTTTTAAGCTGTTAAAGCCCAAACATTCTCGTCTATCAGTTTATGAATTATTAATAAAAAAAAGAGAGAAAAGAGGCTTTCTTTCTCTAAATATCATCTGCTAAGCCACCACAGACTGAAGTGCCTCACACTGATTCCTGATTTACATAGTCCCAGTTGGAAGTTAATGAAGACTGCTGAGCCACCTTTCAACATGCAGATAAACCTTCATGTATTTAAAAGCAGGGAATATGTGCTTGTTGCTGGCAAATTATTCATCTAAGATCTGAAGTTTCTGACACTGCCTGCGTCAGATAAACTGTCACCCAAATTGCAAACTAATTAGTGATTCAAACATTTTCGAGCTGATTGATGACAGAATAATTTACGCTTGTTTCTCAGTTTCCAGCTGGCATAGGCTGCTGACTGGAGCCCTAATTAACGCTAGTACATCAGTCATGTTCTGCCAAGGCAGCACATACAATTAAAAGGCAGTTTAAATGGAATATCACATTAAAAAGGCTGGTAGATGCAAATGTGAGGAAACAGCACTTTAGGATAAAATGACAACAGAACCCCACAAACCAAAACAGAACGGAACAGGGATTTTTTTTTTTTTAATGGAGAACTAAATTGTACTCCACATAGGCTATTTAACAAAATAAAACAAGTGTGGAGTCAAAGCATGCATGCTAAATTTTTCATTATTATTATTCTAAGTTTTAACAAAATGCATATCTAATGCTTTTGTCTTATTCGTTAGACAATTGACGCATACTTGCATTTTGGATTTCAGCTACTTAAAAATGAAATAGTAGGCATCAGGGATTGCTGCAAAGTTATTTACAACGATAGTATAAGGTAAAACAGAAATATCTGTACTGGTAAGGAGCATGCACAGGAGCAGCCTTCAAAACTCATTTTAAGCAATGAAAAGCCTGAACCAAAACTCATTGGAGCCAGGAGAAATCTGGTGATGGGACACGTAAGAGAGTACTGCATTTACTGTATGGTAAATGTCCAGTGGTTTCTAGCAGCATTCCCCAATCAAGTGCCAAAATACTTGGGGGCAGTTTAGCTATTGTAGTGCCGTTTTGTAAATGCACGCTGTTGCCGTGGATTCAAATGCAGCCCAGGGCCTGATTCTGAGTCAGGCACTTGTGGCAGCAGGGAACCGTGAAAAACCAGTCTTCTGTGGCTCTGCTGTCAGGCAGCTCTTTTATTTTATTAGGCCCATTTTATTACTTCCGGACTCTAACCAAGATATCTGTATATCAGTTGCTCTCCAGCAATCAAGCAGTCAGGTATGCACCTCCAGCAAAAAATGCATTTTGTCATCTCGGTAATGAGAAATGAGGATAGTTCTAAGGCATGCTCTTATTTACATTTAAACTATAAGAGCATTGTCCATTCAAAACTGATGATCAAGCTAAGGACGAAAACAGTCCTCCTTGATGCAACTTGCAAAAGGTGTTAGAACTACAGCACCAGACCCCTGTTGTAATGTATGCTGCATATTCGATGACACTGGTTTATCTTACTCAACGTGACCTCTGTTCGGGGGAAAAGTTTTCATGAATATAAACAGCCCTGGGGTTTGTACCTTGTCTGCTAAGGTGTTTTTGAGATTATCTATAGAACATGACAGATGAGCCCTTGACTCTTGCAGCACTCGAGCACAGAACAAAGAGAAGTCACTGTAGTAACCACAAACAGACCGCGAGACGGGAAATGTGCGAAAGCACTCCAATTTGTTTCTAGGAGCATGGCAGGCTGAAAGCTCGCATCACTCAGTGCAGTCACACTTTCCTGTCAAATGCCATTTTGCAATGCCATATATTTGCACCTTTAAAAAATTTTAGATAATTAATAATTTACATTAGTATAGCGGCAGGGGTTTCATACATCGCCTTTGACAGCTGAGATATTTAAGGGGCTTTATAAATCAGTGAATTGGGGACGAGGAGTGAAAATCAGCTCAAATACAAATAAGTCCAAGTTCTCTGGCTTTGCAAGAGTTGCGGCCAATTTTTGCCGAGAGCCATTGTAAAGGCCCCATGTTGCTGCCCCCGTTGCGCTCGTGGAGAAAGAGGCAGCAGAAAGTTTTGGTGCTCACAAGTTAGATGCTGCAGCGCCTAGTCTCTGAGGCTTGGTGAGCACCAAGATCCCCTGCAAGTGCCTAGGGAGAAGGAAATCTCAACGGGCACATCAGATGGCACCCCAAACAACTGACAGGCTACAGAATCATTTCAAAAAGGAACATGCAGAGGGGTTAGGTGAAAGCCAAGCAGGACTTGTCACAATTGCAATTTAGGATTTAGGTATGTAAATTTGCACAATCGCACTTTCATTCTAATGTCTGCCTTTTTAATATGGCCTTCATAGCTTCATATGCAACAGCTATACTTCCTACTCAGCTGGAGAACATAGCTTAGGACAACAGGATTACCCTCTGCTTTAAAAATGGTCTCAAAAACATCTATCCATCAGCAAAGCTACCAGGAAGAAAGAAAAACAGAAAAGCGTTTTATTATTAAAATCTTATATTAAGTAAATGGGACAAATTAGCAACATGTTGTGCATTTGGGAAGAACGGTCCCGACATATCTGAGGACAGATTTTGGCTATTATCACAAAAATTTTCTTACAACTGTTGCAATTGATAGTCAACAATCCTGCATGTACAAAGTGACTATTGTAGAATCTGAACTTTTGGGTTGACTGAGTAGAGCAAAGAATTTTTCTGTCACTATATTTTCCTGTTGTTTCTGTACCATTGCTGATCACAGTGGTGGCTTGTTACGTCTCCCCAGAGTGCAGCAATTCCTTAAGAGAAGGAATTTTGAATTCCCTATGGAACCGCAAACTCCTAATGTGCAATGTAAATACAGCAAGTGTGAGCCGGTTTATGTTTATAGCATATTAACCAAGTGCAGTATCACCTCCGCAGTGGCGAACCCAGAAAAGCCTGAACGCTCAGAAGAGAAAACTCTCTCTAATGCTGAACATATGCACGTCTTTCCAATATGAAATATGTCTTCTTCCCTTTTAAATATTTTCCCCTCAGGTTTCCTTATGTGAAGGTTTGCTTTCTTTGATGAGAAAAATGCCTACACAATTAAACATATTTATAATAGAATTTGCTTGTGTGACCCAAGAGGCAGAAAAGCATTCAGGAAAACAGACTGCGTGGGTTACTTAAGGTTCGTAAAGAGAGAGATTGTTTAATATTCTCCAAGTTTAGAGGGAAGTTTTAATGCCTACCGAGATTAAATAATGATAATACTGTGGGAATGGAAATAAAGACAGTGTTGTACTCAAAGCACTGTGCACCTTGGAGAGCCAATTTCAGTTCATAGCTTTGCCATAGATGTATGTGACCTTTTGGATGTTACTTAATCCAATGGCACCTTATTAACCAATTTGTAAGAAAGGTAAAATGACATTTTCTTCTCTGTAACAGTCTTAGCTGTTCATTTGAACTTGCAAAGCACTACTCATACCAACTGTTCCACCTCAAGATGTGATTATCTATATACATTCTTCGGTGCTTAGCTTGTAAACTCTTTGGGCTAGTCTCTGACTATGTGAACTGCGAGGGCAGCCTTATTTGTAACTTACAGCTGCAGCTACGAAAACATGAAATAACTAAAAAATTCCATAGTCAAAGCCTGGACCAGTTGTTCTGTTGAAGAGGTCATTTTTGAGCCATGCTACAGCACACTGTCACTCAAGATTTCTGAAGATTTTTGGATGTAGTGAGTTTTATTCACAATCGGTAAAGCTAATAAACACATTTTACTTAGGCTCATCTTCATTTTTCCACAGATTCACTTGCCACAAATGACACCCACCTCAGAATAATGTATCCTATAACAGAAATAAAAAACACAAATGGCTCTATTTAAATATGCATTCCGTAATGAGAATTGTCATGGCCCACAAAATTTGAATCCTGTCCTGCTCCCTACAATCTTACAGTACCTGCTCACTTTCATCCTCCCTCCTTTCAGTTTTCCATTAGGCGCAGGTCCTTATTTCTTATTCCTGTGTGCTTCCAGAAGCAAAATATTTGAAAATACACATAAAGGTCAGCCTCCCTTCTGTGGGACTTCAATTCCCAGTCAGTATTATACTTGAGACATGCTTGATTTTACATCCGGGACCACCTCAACAGGAAAGCAATAGGACAGAGGCTGATGGAAGCCTGTCATTCACGATGGTAAATGACAGCACTAAGGAATGCATGTCCTGAGCAAAGAGAGAGGAAGGTGGAAGGAGAAAGAAAAGGAAAAGAAGATCTAGGTTGAACTATAGTGTTGGAAAAAAAATCTTACAAGTCTGTCAAATATAAATCAGGGAGGGAATAAAGAAAATGCTGAGCTGTCCTGGAATATTACTGAAAAAGCCAAGGTCTAGCAGCTAGTAGTAATAGCAAGCCAGCAGGAGCACAGAGAGAAGCATTGATTTGAAATGGAAACCAGGTCTGAGTTTGAATCAGCCTCGAGACCACTCTGACTGACTTGCTCCCCTCCTTCTTTTTCCACTAGATTTTAAGGCCTTACTGATATATTTCAGGATTATAATGTAATATGTGGATCATAGGTGATAAGTAAATACTCTGTTAGGCTGGAGAGGCTCATTACAATATGCACTGCTGATGAATCATCTCTTTCTGCATCACTTACGGTGGTCTGCAGGTACAAAATTTGATTGCATCTCACCAGCTCTTAATGCCAAGACAGAGCAAGCTACTCCTAGACCTGGCAACACTGAATCGAAGTGCTAAACAGGAACGAACATTAGCAATCACAAATAGAAGTAACAAGTAGCCTGGAGGCTTAATATAGATAATAGGAAGCTCAAAGAACAACAGATATTCTTCCTTTGCAGCAACAAGGCTGTTTTTAACACTCGGCAAACTAATGGTGCTATTCTGTTCATTCATTTCAACAGAATTATATTGGTTTTATGAAGGTGTAGCTGAGAAAATAATTAGGCTTGCAATCTGCTTGGGAATAACACATAATATATTTATAAAGGATAATGATGAACTGGAATGAAAGAATGAGAAAAAGAAAACACTCAAGAATGGAAATTGCTATTTGGAAAAGCAGTAGTTTCAGTATATCCAAAGAGGATATTCCTAAAAGGACAGGAGGGAATTTCTCTTTCATGAGATATTTCCCCCAATTATTTGACTCTCAAACCATTCTGCCTTTTAATCCCATGTTCCTAAAAGTGGTATGAATAATTGTGTTCTCTTCATAGGGTTTTACAATTACTGCCAACTACCTTTCCTACAAAGTTACTCAAACATTTCATCCCCATTAGTTTCTCCTGTCCCTTGAAATGCTAACTGATCCAGAAAAGGGATCCTCCTCGAGATCCGCTACCTGTTGCAAAGCGCCACTCTCTTTGCTTGATTCACATCTCAGAGATGCAGAATTCATGTACCATGCACCATGTAAATACCAAAGCTTTATAAATAGCTTTTCAATAGCATACCACATTTTAAAAGTCATAATACTAACTAATTGTATCATAATATTAACTAATTGTATCCTTCATGGACAAATTCAGTGAAATTAAACTTCTGTCTTTCCTCTTCCTCTCTCAGAGCTCTTATTTTTGTCATTGATGACATTCAGACAAATAACCTTACCACTGTTTCAGCAAGGGAGACCCTAAAATACAGGGAGAGTTGTGAAGCACTGTGTGCTTCATAACCAGACATAATTAATCTCTAAAGCACATAAGAGTTTTTTGTTCTTCCAGTTTAATGGAAACTTTGCTGGCAGGAGATAGCAATTGCACATGATTATATAGTTACATGCTCAGATGATTTTAGATCACACACACGTGCATATACACATGTGTGTGCTGAAAGTACATATACGTGTGTACTACCATATGGCGAGAACCTCATCTGTTATAAATAGCTGACTTCAGTGGAATTGTACTGATTTACATTATCTGCAAATCTGGTCTTATGTATGTGTGTATATATACTTACATTTCCAAGTGAGAAACATCGACAGAAAATTCTGATTATAGATTCATTGGGTGAAATCACAATCCAAGATAACAGGATTTTTGCCATGAACTTCATACAGCATTTTGTTGGATCTACTTTTTCTATAAACTACTTAATCTAGGAAAGTATTTATGCTACTGTAATGCTTTAAAAACATGGTGAAAAATATTACAGAGATAGAGATACAGATTAAATGTTGATATTTATGCTATAAATGTTTGCTCTATCTAGACAACTTATCAGGAATTGAGAACTGCATCATGTTTCACATTTTGTTGATAAAGTCGCCAAAAGGAGGTACAGAACTACTATTTTCCATGGCTTTTATTACCAGTGCTTTACCAAAGGAGCAGATTCACTTTGAGAGGAACCGGTTATTTCAGTTTATTCCTAACGGCCAGTACATTTCCTCCCCTGAAACAGGAACCAATACTTGTTTCACTGGTGGATGATTATTGTTCAGCCTAGTGGAACTGTGAAAAAAATAAGAAGAGAAAAAGGATTTTTTCAAATTCTAATGATAAACACTACTTGTTGGTTCAAAAAACTCTTATTCTTGGGTAGGTCAACCACTCTTCATTCCACAGACCTAATTAGAGCTACAAAAATCTGGGCAAGTATCATAAAACATTTTCTGCGAATATTAAGTCAGATATTTTTAAAATTCTCTTTGTTGTTTACCTTTGGTTTTTGTTCAGAAACAGAACTGACAAGCATTTGATGATGGAAAAGCTGGAGAAAATCAGTGAATAAAGTATGAACTGGAGAGTGTTCATTGAAGAAGAACTCTGAACGTGTTTAAACTAGAGGCCTGGTCTCAAAGCTATAGCTCAACTTATCCTCAAAAAAAAGGGGTCCACATCTTTCTCCACCCACAGCTCAACCTCCCATAGTTTTCTTGTCACTGCCCTTACACTAACCCCTACACTGTGCTTGGACGGCATTTGCAAAGAAATCCATGCTGGGAATCTAATCCAGTCGACATAACTAAACAGAGGGAAATAAGAGACTACTTTCAGCTGGATCACTTCCTCCATCTGGCTTCCTGTTTGGCTGTGGAGATAGCTGTGCTGGCACAAAATGAGGGACAAGACACGGGAGGAATACATGGTTAGAGGAAGGGATAGGACTAGTTTGCTGTTTAGTGATAGTGCTAGCGAATGCTAGTGGAAATGGATATCAAGTTATGAGCACAGAGTTGTTCTCATTCTATCAACAGAAACAATTCTGTTTCTGTTTTTTTGAATTTGGATTCAATGTAACTAATTTCATAACTAGCCATCACAACTGAAAATTGAAATACCAAACCCACTTATAACAAACTTGTTGAGATCCAACTATAGCAGTAATTTCCAAACTGTAATCCATGGATCCAAAACAGCAAAGGGAAATGGCTTATGATTTGCAGAGAACTGACTTATAAAATGCTATAATTTTTTTTTATATTGCATTTGATTAGATTTCTGCTGGTACCCAGGTTTTATTCAGGTGTTATCAGGAGGGTTGACAACCTGCTTTTGGTACATAGAGTAAAAATGTCTTAAGGGCTGCCTGTGCTGCCTGCCCTAACACACTGCCAGACATTTCTGCTTCCATGTACAGGTTTAAAAAAATATATATACATATATATATATATATATATGTATATATATACACGCTTGTAGCATAACTACCCCTCAAAATCCAATATATTAACTTAAAATGGACGACAGACATGAGCTTGTTCTAATAGGATGGGCAAGTGCACATATCTGCTATGTTAGTGTCCACTGCGGGGCCACCAACCTTCAGCCAAGGAGCAAGGAAGAGCGCTGCTGACAGTCACATCTTAAGTTTGCCAGTGTTACCTATCAGATCCTGAGGACAGTTAAAAAGAAAATTGTAGCATGAAAGAGAGAAGCTTTGACTTTATAGTCAATTTTAAAAAAGTTATTCACAGAAATGGCCAAGGAAGAAATTTGTGATTTTCTCGCTCCCACTTACCAACAATTATTTGTATGAACAGTCCCATTGCAATGAAAGTTACTGCTTGGGTGATTAGTCACTCACCAAGGAACAGTCACAATTCAAATAATTTCAAACTGTAAGCACTTTCAAGAAAAAATTAGGATTGGCTCAAAGCAGTTCTTCAAAGGGAAGAAAAATTCACCTGAATATGCCAGTAATTATTCACTCTAAATTCTTCAAAAAAAAAAAAGTTTTCTTCCCAACAGCTCTCAACATTATCTTCTGCTATGCATGGGGGTTTATTTAACTTCAAATTTACACTGATAATTTCACTTTGCTAAAATTCTTTCTTTCCTCGTCGAAATCCTTTTTTCCCCCTAAGAAATAGGTTCAACACATTCTGTTTTTTATTTGTCAAATACTTGGGGGGAGGGGAGAGTAAAACTAGGTATTCAATTTTCCTAATTGTGCTGCCGAGCTGCAGTCAAAAGGGGCGTAGGATGTGTCTCAAGACAAAACAGTTCATGCTTAATCCACTCCACCCATATCTTCCCAGAAAAATTGAGGAGCATCTTTTCTGAAAGGGCATCTTTTCAAGAGCTGTCATGTGACTATCACTAATTTTAAGTTTGAGTCACAAGGTCAACCTCCTCCTTCCCCCTCTCCCCCTAAAAAACCCAGAATGTAATATAGGCAGAAAAAAACAAAACACGTCTATAAGAGCTTATGTTTCTCCTTTGCTATCTAAGTTGCCACAGTCAAGTATTTCAAACAGGAGATGAAAAGATTTAATATATATACTACTCAGTTTCCTCTGTTAACTTATTTAATATCAACTCAGATTTGAATGAATATTTACTAATTTTGGTTTAGAACGTACCTCACTAACAGGATGTTTGTCTGAGCTAATATGGTAATTACTATGGTCTGCTGAAGTCCATTATTAAATGAACAGTGCTTCAAAGATGTTTGAGAGAAACAACTATTGAAATATAGAATCCTAGGATAACCTGTCTGCAGGCAGTTTCCTCTTTACCACTGACATATGCCCTAAAGCTTACAAGTTTTTCTCCCATTCAAAAGTAGTATCTGTATACGTGCACATGCATCTTGGAAAGAGAAAGATTCCCATCAAAGTATCAGCTACTAATGCAAGAGCAAGCCACACACCGCATGGGATATTTTCCTCTCATTAATTTTCTGCTGAATTTCACTCTGTTCCCCTGTTCTTCTGTTGATACTGTCCTCATTGTTCTTCTACTCTACTATATACCTTCCTATTTGTCTTTTTATGGTAAATGGGCCTAATTTTTTCAGTTCCTTTTCATATGGACAGTTTTCCACAGGCTGGTTTCTATAGCAGTCTCTGAAGCCCTTCTCTTTGACAGATCATTTTTGAAGTAGGGTGACCCAAATTAGTTATTTCATACTGCACCTTAGTGATTTATATCCTGTCATTGTGGTATTTTCTACCTCATTCTCCATCTCATTCTTCCTCTGCCCTAAAAGGTTAGTACCACGTACCCAAAATGAGGCAGTACAACAGAAAACCGCTGTTGCCGCAAAAAACATCACGGGGAACTTGAAATAAGACAAAACCTAGTATTAAAACCACAAGTCTACATACCAGGTATGAATATAAAAACTCCACCTCCCCGAGCTGTAAGCTGTACAGACACCCTGCTGGCTGAATGTACAAGACTAAAAAATACATATATATAAAAGGACAGAAAAAATGTCATCTACAAGTATATCAATTGAACTGAAATGCTAACTATGTGGACATGCTGAATCTAAGTTGTCTGAGATGCAAGAGCCAATGTTTTCTCTGTTTGCTGTGAGATTATCAGGAAATGACAGTTGAGAGCAACTCAGTCAAGAAAATAAGAATTGGATGAGTGCAGATTTTCTTCTAGAAAAAGGAAGGCGGAAGGAAGGCAGAAAGAAAAAAAGCCCTCTCAACCTGCAAAGTATGAATAACCTGAAATGACATTATATCTCAGATTTTGCAAAGTAAGAACTGCAAACATTATTGTCACTGACAGAGCCTGATTGAGGAGGAAAATTTCTGGCAGAGAACAAGATGCTGCCTCCTCCTTTCACTGCTCGGAGCAGTGGTGTGAATACTTCAAGGGCCAATGATGTCCATCAAGGAAAAAAGAAATCTATTGTAAAATAACAGCATTGATCCAGGAGTCTGTAAAGGTAGAAGTAAACAATGCTGCTATCAGTAGAAAATTCTGACCTCAAAGGTGTATTTAACCTGGAGGTAAATGATACTGTTTCTCCATTGAGTAATGACAACATTAGAATGGTTTGCTTTTCCAGGAAGGGTCCAAGCTTTGCTTCATGTTTGCATAGTGCTTTGCCCAATGCAAGCCCTTCTCAGCCAGAGAAATAGCAGTATATGTAGCACATAGAATAAATGCAGCATCTCACAGGGATCTCCTTATGCACTACTGTTGTCTCAATCTCTCTTGAACTAGCTTCTGAAACCAATTCTTAATAGGTACTGTTCTTTTTCTAGCACAGTTCTCAATAGCCTTTCCTTAGCCCTTCCAAGATACTGGAACTTCTGAAACCAGATTCCCTAGAAATCCCAGCTCTTCGCAGTGCTAAACAGTGCTGAAATCTTCAGCACAGGCACTAGATTCATTGGTAACCAACAGTTCTGATGAACAGCATAGCCGTATTCTGGACATGGAAAAACTGACACAGGGCTATCAATACCCTAAAAATCTTTTATTTCCACAAAAATTCCAAGTCCTCAATACCTCTGAAGTCTCTCGTTTGTTGTCCTCTTTCTTTCTCAAATCAGAGATTTGGGGCAAAGTCAATAAAACTCACATGTGTAAATCCATTCAAACCCGTAAATCTGTTCTTCTTTAGATCCAGTAGCTGCGGCACCCAAGGCTGTCTCTGCTACCTTCATTCCTGCACACAGGTCTTTCAATGTATTAGAAGAGGAGGGAAGAGGGGCATAAATAAAATCATTGGAAAAGTGTCTGCATTACTAGAGGAATAGTGGATGGCAGTTTTGTGGTTGAACGGGAGGTGGAGTGAGAAACATATGTGACCTCAGCTGTGCAGAGGTAGCGGCAGAGACATCCTGGAGTCCCCGGAGAACTCACGTTATTACCCAGCAGGGCTCTCAGCGGGAAGCAGCTTGTATGGCTCACCATGAGGCATTGAAGTGTGAGCATCAAACGTCAGGTGAGTATTTTGGCCTTTTTGATGGAAGGGAGCCAAGTCCCTGAGGCCAGAGGCTTGGCAGCCTTTGCCGAGCCAGCATGCCCACCTGATGCATGAGTATTTGCCTGGCTGCTGGTCCAGCTTGAAAGCATTGTTGAGTGTAGCCAAAGTGTAAATTGCTATGCAATTGCCATTGCTTGCACAAAAAGATGCAAGCTTCAAATATCCCCCTGAATCACAGGGACAGACCTTGCCTGAAAGGTACCAGATCTGGCCTCTGGGAGAGTAAGGAAGGGACAGAGACAAAGAGGAGAGAAAAGGGTTTAGTCAAAGTAAAAGGACTGATTGAAACAGTCAGAACTGGAAACAGAAAGAAGAGGAAGCAGGTAAAAAAAAAAAAAAGAGAGAGAGATAGAATATGGAAGAAATGGAGTAAAAAGAAAAATAATGGAAAGCAGGGACAAAAAAACAGTAATAAGAAAGAGTGGCAGAGTCAGAAAAGAAATAGATTTAAGGGATAGATGACAGGTTTTAGAGAGCAGTGTAAACATATACATGTTTACATTGTGAAATCACAGCATCTTACTCAAAGGATCCTGAAAAATAAATAAGATGTCCAACACAGGTTAGGAAAAAAGAAGGAAAAAAGGTTAAAGCAAAGTCAGAAGTATTTCCTTCCAAAAGCCTTCATCCCTCCCAATATTATTAATATGACACCTCCAGAGCATTATTACTAATTTTAATTACATACATTTTAACTATACTTTTAAATATATAAAAACTTGTTGTGTACTTGTGTACATTAATTATTGGACACCTATTTGCTGTCAGATTCTGCACTCACTTTCACAGTGTTGAAACATAAGTCAGTCTGAGTTGATGCAGTTGCACCAATGAAAGAGGCACAGGTATCAGGCCTCTTCTATGAAAATTTAACTGCACTGTCTCCACTGAGACAGTAAGAGTGTCTGAGACAGACAGAGGCTGAGAGTAAACTAGAGTTTGAGTGCCTCCATTTTTTTCAGCAAGGATGAAAATGTGGCTTGTGTGATCTCAACTCTATGAACTATGAAGCAAGCCAATTTGATTACACAACACCCAGTCAAGTCTATGCTCTGCTTCATACAAATGAATAGTGCTTCAAGTTTATCTCCATGTAGTATTCTCACAATAGACCCATAAACATAGTGCACAGAAGGTGCTTCCTACTCTAATGTTCTTCAGTGTACCACGGTGACACTTTTGAACAACAAAGCCAGAAGAGTTTTGTTCCTGGTTTGATATAATTCCTAAAATTACTAGGTAACTCAATATTGTTTCTTAAAATACTCTTAAAAAAATAACACAGCATGGATACTGAAGCCAAAGATAAGTGCTATTGCCATGCAGTAGGAATCATAGTGTGAGCGGTAATGTGGGAATGGTCCTGTTATAAAAAAAAATAAATAAATATTGGTTCAGTTCTTCACTCAAATATGTGGTCTTTCACTGGCACACATTTATTTGAAGGTTAAATCAGAGGTGGGAAGGGGAAGATAGTAATCTCAAATTCAGAAAAGCTGCCAAAACTGAACCGTTGAAGCAAACGCCAGGCCAGGCAGCAGGCCAGTTCACTTATGCTTACTAGCCACCTGCAGGCTCTATTATCAAAGCCTCTGAAGTTTATTATTGCAGTTTATTATCCCTTCATTATGATATAGAAAAAAGGCCGTGATGTAAAACAAGTTTGACACTGAGTTTCTCCCTGATACTCAGCACTGAAATTCATTCGTGTTTGCATGTGAACAGGTTATGGGACAAATTTTTCCTCTCTGTCAGTGACAAACCAGATGCTCATGCATATATATAACTTCTTGTTGTCGCTATGGGGAAAAAAAATGTTCCGCCTTTTGCAGGAGAAATAGACAAAGTAAAAGAAAGAGGCATCTCATCGGATAACGTATTAAATAACCCCATCTTCAAGGGAAAAGGTGTGTACCATTGACTTCAGTGGAACTATGCAAAACATCTCACTTGCATCCTGGCCTCAGCAGTCGAGCAAAGGTCTCATGGGACAATGACACGTGGATGACATCATTACCAAACTTAGTCATTCATATTAATATCCTTCAGATTTTGAAATGCAACTAAAAATAGGAGTCCTCGACTACTGCCTTTCCCAAGATTTATATCTTTAACTGTATGTTTTGAATCACATCATATGACATTGGGTAGACAGCTCTGACAGTCAGAGATCCTCTGGAAAATAGGATCTTGACAATTTTATCAGATTATAACACCTGAGTACAATATAGCATATGAATTTGTGTGTTTTGTTTGTTCTTATTTTAAATACAATTTTTTGGTTGGTGGCCAAGGGATCAGACATACCCTATTTTGGGGGTTTTTTTGTTTTTTTTTGGATCAGATGGCTGGTTATCCTCAGCAGTGATTTAATACAGCTATAGCTGTAACAGTCTGAGAATATTATTAGCACAACAAATTTTGTAAGGAAAGATCATATCTGTTATGTAGACTAGTTGATATAGTTGACAAAAAACCAGACCAGCAGCAGATTTGCCTTCAAAAAGAGCTCATCTGTTATTCCTGACTATACCAGCCACTCCAATGAAAGACAAAAGTTCTCCTACAAACTTTGCCTATTGTCACTTGTAAATTTAAATGTAGTCAGCCCAGATTTCTTTCTTTTGGTAAAGAGAGAGAAGAATTATTTCAATATTAAGGACATAGCCTTATAAAGATCCTTCCCAAGCAGGTAAAAGCCAGAGTAACACAAAAGAAAGGAACATTGCTGGATCTCCAAGAGGTGGAATAATGCACCCCAGGATCTCCTTTTTGGAGGAAGCTGTGTTCACAAGTAGTTTTTCACTGTGATGATAAAAATTCACTTAACCTAAGAGTTACTACCCTTGGGGAGCACAAACAGGACAAT
Source organism: Struthio camelus (assembly GCF_040807025.1). NCBI lineage: Eukaryota > Metazoa > Chordata > Aves > Struthioniformes > Struthionidae > Struthio > Struthio camelus. Next base: position 29,575,613 of record NC_090982.1, on the reverse strand, counting down.
TTAAGTTATTTCAGGGGTGAGCTGCTTTTGACAAGTATTTGCCAAAATTGGACAATTCTAACTGCACGTACTTGCTCTTTTTCATACTATTTTTTGTACTAAAAAGTAAAGACAAAGTCAGAAGCTATTGAAAACAAAACAGAAAGTTCAGGGCTTCACCAGATTGCATCCACCTATAAATTTTACTCTGGCGGGAGGAGAAACAAGAGAAAAAAAAAAGAGAGATTTTTATAGTATGAACAGCAGAGTCCAAGTTAATCTCTGCTGTAAAAGGATGCAGCTCCATCAAGCTCAGTAGCACTACCTGCCGTTAGATCACAACTGAAATTTTCCTCACCTATCGTTTAACAAAAATGCAGCCATACTTCAAATTTTACTGGTGTGATTATACCAAGAGAGACCTAAATAAATAAGTTAGATACATTTTATCCACAAAGACCTTTTCTTGTTAATTTTGTCAGTCCAGACACTACTTAAAGCTGACTTTCACAGGGATGCGTGTATTTGCAGGTCAGGTTCACCAAACATTCATTGTTCAATACTGTGACAGCTGGTAGCGGGCATACATACTCTTCTCTTGTTTGGTTTTCTGATAGAAACTGTCAAGTACTGGATGTCTGCAACCGAATTTGTCACCCTCTCAGTAAGGTTATACATTTTCTTACTATCAAACAAAACAATAAAGAAAAACTCTACATAATCTACCGCTATCTTTTTTTAAACTCATCTAGCAGTGCAAAGCATGGGTTTTACTCAAACAGTCACTAACAAGTAACCAGGGTTCATTTTTGGTGAATAATTCTAACAATTTAAAATCTAAAAATCACACTTGTGAAAGTGCTTATACACAGAATATAAAATATAAGAGGATTCAAGAAGGAAAAAAACCCAAAACTATCTGCATTCATGCAATATTCAGTACAAGAGCTTGCAGGAGTCTGCCACATTCACACACCGATGATGGAATAGAAAGTGTCTGAAAGTCTTTTTCTTCACATGAACTGAATTCTTTCTGTGAGGAAGGAGGTTAATTAAGGGGGGAAAAAAGCCAGCAAAAAACCCTGAATGCATTACTATTTACTTCCTAGTGAAGACAAGCATTTACATGTGATAGCAGCAATATGCATGGCTTTTGCGAAAATAACTATACTGCTAGACAGAATATGGGACAGGGATAACTATGAAATTCAGCAGTTCTGGAGGAACGACAGAGAAAGAAGTATGTGCCAAAATTAATTGGATTAACAATGCTCAACACATTCAAAAAGCTTGAAAAGACCCTGACCGATTCCCTAAGTCACCTAAGCATATACTAAAGGTTAAGCAGTAGTAGACCCATCCTAAGCCACTGGTTGCTGGATCAGGTCTATATCAAGTGAATTATAAAGCAGTTTCCAGTCCCATCACTACTGAGATAACAGCCACTGTCCAGAACAGATTTTTAGATACTCAGGTATAGTGGCACTGTTTGGGCAAGATAAAATATTTCTGCCCTGTCAACACACCCTAGAGTGGGATCAGCTAGTGGGTATTGCTAGAACGAGCAACAGCCATAGGAACGATCAGTCTTTACAAAGATTTGGCAGTTGTGCTGGCCTTTCAGTACCCAGGCCTAAATGCAGATTTGCTACTCTGAGAAATCTTCATCAAGCTGAATACTGAAATATTAGTGACTCGCGGCAGGTCAAAAATGGGAACAGGAGGGTTAAGTGTAGAAACTGTTAGAATACTTCTTCACATAGAGAGAAGGAGAAACACGTGACATGTAAAAAAGAGCCATTCCGCCTAGAGGTCATAGGTGCCCAATGTAACTCTAATGTGATAAGGGGGGTAACATCAACACAAATAAACTATCAGGCTTGCCTGGTGATTTATGTATTTCTGAGCACAATGTAAATCCACACTTTGATCTGTGATTTAACCCCATATGTAACACAGAGAGCACACTGGATACAGCAGTGGTCTAAAGTACTAATAAAACATCATAGCAGAGTGAAAGATCAAATTTGAGAGGCATTTAATTGCAAAACTTAAGGAATTTAATCACATTTAAGTGCCTAAAGTTCATATAGGCATCTGATGAAATTTAACAAGTGCTGAAATTCTGCTAAAGTCAAAAAGAAGTAGGTACCTAGGCTGCTTACGTGCAGCCTAAAGACACAAAATCCATGTGCCGGATTCTTCACTTTGCAAGGATGTCCTGTAACATCTCAGACCACTGATCAGAATATACCAAGACCTTTCTTTCTTTTTCTCTGTGAAACTCTCCCCCATCCTCCCGCCACACACACACAAACAAAACCAAAGACAGAATGAGCAGAGCACCAAGAAATGAAGCATATAATTCTTGAGATAAATTTAAATTAGGATTCTCCTGAGAATGGCATCAGGAATATGTTATTCAATGTACACTTAAATCTGTGCTTTGAAAGAAAAAAGAGAAAAAAAGATAGTTATATCTTTTAATCAACATGAAAAGATAAAATGGAAACTATATAATATTACCAGGAGATAGGAGACCAACAATCCATTTCAGGCATAAAATGTACGAGAAAAGCATTTCTTTCTTATTCATGTCATTCGAAAAAGAAAATAATCACACAGTTCTGCTAATAAAAAAAAGTAGATGTAATTTGGGCAAAGTCTAATCTGCAGAGAAAACCTTCACTCAGTGTGGCTAAGTATTTAAAGCACAGGACTAAAGAATTTCTCATATGCTCAAAGCTAGACACGGCTTAAGTACCTTGTTAAACCGAGACATCTGTTCTCTCTAACATAAGATTACAAAGAGAACTTTCCCCTTTGTTTTGTGAAATGACCTGGACAGACAGAGGAGGAAAAGCTATTGCTTCTAGAAGTCCCATAATTTCACTCTATTTTCAAACACTTTGACAACTTCCTTGAAAGGTGGTTCACTTTTCATTCTTGATCTTGAACAGTGATGGGGATTCTGCTTTCAATTACTCCATCGCTATTGTCTTTTTGAACTACTTGAACAATTATTCTCCTAAGCTTTAACTTCAGGACTTAAGAGGATGCTGACGAAAAATAAGAAAAGAAAGCTAAACTTTGAAATCTCTGCAAAGTACAAGTATCATCAGAGCCTTGCTCAGAATTTGCTTTCAGATCTTCCCTGTAACACTAACTGAACACCTGCAGAATCCCAATTACTATACCAGGTTTAAATATCAGCTCTGTTGAGATTATTGGTGAAAGTATCTCCATTGTATTCTGAGAGGCAAGGAAGACCTGCAAAATACCAACGTATGTGCTATAATAACCACTCTCCTGTATAGGGTACTGTATGCATGGAAACAAATGCCTTCGTGTTGGATCTCTTCAAAAGCAAGTCCTATCTCTGCAAAGAAAGGAAAGAATTTCACTTCCTGCAAGAGAGACATGAAAGCAGAGTGGGTGGGTTTTACAAGGTCTGAACTGCATTTTACTTTTGAGCCTTCCCTACTCTAACTGGAGTTAGATTATGATAAGAACTGACTGTGCCACCAAAGCGTTTTCATGACCTACAAATTACCCCAGGTTTAAGAGCTGGTGTATCCTACACTGCAAGAGAATCTGAGGGAAGTGTGCCTACAAGAGACATCCAGGCATTTTTATAAACTCTTTAGGCTTCTGGTGTCTTATGGTATCATATGTGAACAATCAAATCAGTTCTGATTTGAACGCTGTCACTTGGATTAGGGTTTATCTATCGCATGGTAGCACTGAGTTAGCAGGCCGCGGAGATGAATAGAAGTACTGATTGCTGAACTGACAGCCTTGAAGATGAGTAGCATTATTTTATCACATCCTTCTTTGCAGCATGTGCCAGTGGGTTTTAGCTGTCACATTTTTTAAAATTATCAAGCCTCAGAGTAAGTAACAGGGCTGCTTTCCTTAGTGCATAAGAGTCCCTTTCTCTTCCTCTGATCCAAACCAAAGCTATTGACTTTTATTTTGTGAAATTGTGCACTTGTAGATTAATTAGAATAAACAAAAGAATTTGTTCTGCAAACCATAACATAGCTATTAATTTAGTAGCTGCTAAGGGTCCTGTTTTCCAGTGCACCTTTTGCTACCGTTATGCCTTTACAAATGGAATAAATCACAACAGAGGCATTTAAACCCACTTATGAAAGTAAAAGTCTTACATATTTTTAAGCTACTTTCTTCATAATACCTATTAAAGTTCCTTATCTAGGAACATGTTCCAATTGCAACATGGTTTTGCATGTACTATCCTACAGCTTGCATGCACGTACTTGTCATATGTAGTTGCCATTTCTCATTCAGCTTTCCCCGATACACCTACCTCACTCACTGTCCCCAAATGCACGCTTCTGAAGACTGCTTCTAACAATATTATGAAGGGCTACAAAAAGCTACCAGGAAGCTGACGGCACTGACTGCACATTTGCTGCCCATCAGGTTCAAAAGGATCAGTTTACAGATTACAGCTCACAGCTACCAGTAATAGCAAGTGATTAGACCAAATAATCTAAGCCTCTCCCACCCTAAGCACTTATTTTCTTCCCATTGTGGATTTTTGTCCCTGTTCTAATTGAAACAGCTCCACAGCCCTGAAGACGTACATGAAAGCTGCAACAGAGTGGCATTAAAAATACTGGGCTATGCCATGGGGATGGGTACGTTTCTTTGATCTCTAGCTGGACACATGACCAGTCAGGTTTGCTTTCTAGGCATGGTGCAGTGCAGTACAGAGATGGTTTGGGCATTGGAGACCTCTCATGCATATCAGCCTCACACACTGCCCAGGCTTATTAGTCAGACTGACAGCATATTAACACTGCAAATGTTAGGCTGTCCAAAAATGATCAGTTAAATGATTCAGGCAGTTTTCGTGGGTATACAATGCATTGCCACTCACTGTCACCTTATCCAGCTTATAGTAACCCACCCTAAACCTGCGTTTTGCAAATACACACCAAGGCCAAACTAACCAATGGCCAGGACATCTAAATCCCATTTCCTACTAAAGATCTATCACAAGTGGCGAGACTTCTTTAACAAACTAACTATTCTAGGTTTTCCAGAAAGTTTATGAATAAATCCTTCCTTTAGCTACTGCTCTACAAATAACAAAAAAATACACTCAGCAGACAGTACAATTATAGATTCCTCAAAAAAGCCAAAAAAAAATAGATGGAAGTTGAGACCGCTCAGCCCCCTGCAGGATTAGACCTTTGGGGAACTTTCCTTCAGCCACTTCTTATGAACAATACCTAAATATTCAACACCCCAAAACATAAAAGCTGACAGGCTAATTACTTCATTTATCATGATTTCATTTTCTGTAGAAAGCAATTTGATTCTTATCCTTCCTAATAAAAGAAGTATTTTATCATCTCTCCCACCCATACCAAATTAGGCTGCACAGATGCCTCCATGACAGTAGATCAAATGTCATGATATTTCTTACCTAAAAGGGCACTGTGGCTGGGGATATCAGGAACTGCACTCACATTAAAATAGATTCTCTTAGCATTTGTGTTCAAAGAGACAGCATTTAAAAAGATTCTGCCATTTTTCAAAGCTTCTTAGGATTAGTTCTTACAATATGGATAATGACTGATACAGAACACTCAGGAATGAAAATCCCTCTGATAGGGAAAGGAAAAAAAAATACCATGAGGCCACTTACACTTTAAGGACAGAGAGAGTGGCTAGACAAGGGTTTTGACAAGCTTTCACAAAGTAGAAGTTTCTTCACAAAGTGGAAATAATTTAGCCAATGTAAGAAAAGCAATTTTTAGCTTCACCATCATAATTCTTGACGGCAGAGCTATACAATTTACAGGAGGACAAAGGGAAGTTCTTTTGGACTGCCGTTGAATGAAAGTTTAAGACAGGAAACTGATGCGCAGCAAGTGAGAGCTGGAAGGTCCTAGGACAGTGACACTCAACTTTATTTCAGTTTGATTTAGTGGATTGCCATCATCTAGTTTCTTTGGAACTAAAACTAGGAGCAGTAGTATTTAAATCTGTATCTTAAGGTCTGTGGCATATTTCAATATAAGGGAAGATTCTGAGCTCCTGAAAGGAGAGCAAACATTTGGCAAATTGATATGCTCATGGGAGTATATCCATTGAATACACCATGGGAAATGGTGTGTTTTTTGTTTTGAAATTATTCTACAAGCACAATTCCACAAAACAAAACAAAATGAATAATTCTTAGAGGTGGAAGAAAATAAGAATAGATAAACTGAATCACATTTTCAAATGATAGGAAAAACTTTAAGTGTGTTTTTCATATCTATCCATAGGTTCACACAGAGTGCATAAGATCGGGTCAGAATGTGTATTTTGGTGTTCAAGCATGAAGAAATGCTGTGGAGGAGTTAAGAGTCAAATGAGCAAAGCCGGCAAAAATCAAGACAGAGAAAAGATAGGGGTTGAGGATAAAAGGAAAAGAGAAACAAGAGAGACAAGGCCTTCATAGGTCTAAGTTTCCAAAGGTATGTGTGCACATCCATAAATCACCTCATTGTACAGATAGTATAGATGATCAGAGTGGAGAATAGTTGGAAATCCATCCCCAGCACCAAGCACCTTCGAAGCACTAAGCACCTTCTCTCTTAGTTTTCTATTCAAAGCCACGTGACCTGGTAAAGACTGGATTTACCATTTCAAGGTGAATATCTCTTGAGAAAGCAGGGGTGGGGGAGGAGGAATCTCCTCCCAAAAAACAAGAGATGTACCACATGTTCCTGGCCCTTGGAACCACTGCTCCACTGCTCTGGATGGGAAATATGATGAAAGAGATAAACTGGAACAATGGGAAGAGGGAGGACAGAAGCTGCCTAATCTGCCACCAGCAGAATCTGCTAATCTGCATGGCTGAGCCCTTTTCCCTCAAAAAGAGCATGACCATGAGAAGATGGCCATCAAAGACGGTGCTTGGTGGCACCAGTTTGCTGCTGAAGTACTATCTTAACTCCAGAAGCCTTCCTTAAACACGGCACTGCTACGCATGCCTGACTTGTGGCATTTGCCATTCCCCCACCCTAGCTGCCGGGGGCTTCCCAGCCTGACTAAAGAAAAACATACGCTCAAATACTTTACCGAATTGAGGCCTAACTGCTTAGTGGCTCTCTTGGGAGGAAGATCCTACTTATCTTACAAACCCAGGATGTTTTTTTTCCGTACTAATATATCATGGTTTCTTATAGTAACAAATAACATTATTTTTCAAGTGGTGAAAGAGGAATTATCTGCTTAAGATCTGTGTCGCTTTTGTAAGTAATAAAACCTTTTGTACAAGGTATTTGTATGTGGACACATAAATTCTTAAAACCTTTACAAAACTTGAAAATGATAATTTTGATATAATTTCTCTTTGTTTTGGTTTTGAAAGTCTGAAAAACACTTGGCTTGCTTCTTCCCCCATCTCATTTTATAAGGCAGAGTTATTATTAACCATGCTTTGACTGTGCTTTTACAAGACAGCATGTATTTAAAACAATCCAGGACTGGAACCATATCTACAGTGAAGCTTTTCCTTCTTCTTTTTTTTTTATCCCACAAACAAAAATAAAAAAAATTCATATCCGGACTAATACTCAGTGTAAAAAATATTAACCTGGAGCAAATTTTTATGCAGGCAAGTTATAAATCCCTGAAAATATTACAGTAGCAAACCAGACTGACCTTTAACTCTAGGATTGCAAATGGTAATACTATAATAATTGTGTATGTCCTTTTATTATGCGACTCCGCTTTCCCCCAACCTACAAGGAAATGGAAAATGATGGCCTTTAGCAGTTCTTTAAATTGAAGGTATAGGAATGCCTTAAGTTTATTCCCAGTTATATATAACCATGTAGTATTATTATTATTTATATCTTGCTAGTGGCATTTGGAATGCAGCTGCTCCTATGGGTAGCCTTGTAAAGGAAGGTGCTATGTGTTTTGAACAAGTATTAAATGTGTACAGGAGATGACGCTATATAAATACTTTCTTTTCATATTTTTGTGAACTAACATAGCAGTCTCTGAAGACGGGAGGATTCCACGTTAGTGTTCAGTGATCTCAGAACTAAAAAAGATTTAAGGAAGAGTTGGACATTTATATAGATAAGAATAACCAGCTTTATAGTAGTTGATACAAGCTGGAAAACTACTCAACAGGAAATAAAATAGGGTGTTTAATTTTTAAAGCATTCTCTAACGGAAGTATTTCACTAAGGTCTTGATTGCCTTCTACGGGCTTAGTGTGGGGTCTCTCTCACCCTTCTTTGGAGACTGCTGCAAAGATGCTGGACTGGGTGGAGATGGCTGACCAACCAGTACTACAAATTCTCCTGCTATTAGCATTTGGAATAGGCTGGCATTGCTAAAGATCAAAGGTGCAATGGAAGTTTACTAGAGTCAATGAAAAAACAGAAAATGACAAGACTCTAGGATGAGCTTTGTTTGTTTTTGAAAATAACATTTTCTGTTTTTTTAAAACATTGCTTCCGAGTTTTGACCAAATAGATACCGAATTCAATAGCCATCTCTCCTCCACTCAGGGAAGGCATATATCCACAAGGCAGTCTTTTCTAACCTTGTTCCTTATGCAGGGGTAAGATTAACCCACACATAGAAAATAAAACTATTGAGCTATTTTAATACTTTTTCTGTCATGCATTCTGGACCCTCTAAAGTTGTCACCAGCTACTGTTTCATTTAATTCCTTAGCCTTCAGGGTAATGCAAGAAAATTGAAGAGATTAGGAGCTCTCTCTTTCCTGTTCAATGCATTTGTGTTGCAGTAAATTGGTACCAACCTTCAATCTCATGGTCAGGGCTCTCCAGGGTCCCTCCACTGATATGACAGAGCAGTCAGCTTGATAAATGGCGCACACCCCCTCCGGCACCACGCAGAAACCTTTCCTCCCTGCCACCGCAATTGTCTCTTCCGCACTAGCAAAGGGAAAACACTTAGCTGCCTTATTGCGCCAAGGAACCTCACTATTATGTTTATGCTGTCTGTGTTAATTAGAAGATACATTTTTTCCCTAATTAGCTATTTCATGCACAATGGCAAACACAGGATATGGCCTTGTTGTGAACTGGAGGGAAAGAAAAATCCTTAGCTTGGAAAATGACTTTTGTTACAGTATTCCCCAGTTTCAAAATATGAAAGAAAAAGGCCAAAACCCTAAGTAACCTTAAAGAAAAGATATTCACTAAAAATCCAGCTGAGTAAAGTAATTGAACACATGCTTGACTTTAAGCACATGAGCAATCCCTTATAAAGCAGGGGAACTTCCCACAGCGTTACATTATGCCCTTATTGGATCATCTTGTTGAAATACAGGTAATGGATAAGGTGTTAACATAGGCACTAATAAGCGCAGCATTCAAGTCAATTTAGCAAAACATTTAAGCAAATGCCTCTCTCATGGTTAGGTTCACTCTGCTTCAGCAGTATGTTAGCACCTGCTTCTCTAAACCAGCACCTGGACACTTTCAGTAGTGAGGAAGGGTCATTGTTTTTTCAACTGTGCATAAAAATATAAAAGGTGGAGGGTAGTGAAAGGTCTTAAAAATCAGACTAAAAATCAGATTTGAAAACTCTTCTCTTCCTAGAAGCATCACCTTGATTAGCCAGGCATCTGCGTGTTTGTGCGTGCACCCGTACATTTCAGTAGAGCTAAAAGGACATAATATGAAATTTATGTTAGAGGACTGGCTAAAGGATTTAAATAAACAAGCCTTAAAACATCATTCACATCAAATAAGAATGTGGAGGACCAATTCACAGCAGGACAAAAAATGAGAGGTCAGTCTAACTAAACGAGATACTTATCAATTGTGGTTCACACTTGACGAAGATCAGGCTATGTACGTTTTAACTGAGGCTTAATGTATTTGACTATTAAAATCTATAATGACTTTACGTAAAATAACAGAAAATAATAATAATTACATGTCTTTAAAGAATACTATTAAGCAGGCTACATATGCACTAAAATCAATCATTTAATAAACAGTCCATGGAAAATGACCGGAGAGAGCTGGATCACCAGCCATAAAGGGGTTAATATAGGCCTTGCTTCTCAAACTGGATACACTGTGGATCTCAAAACACATACTTGTTGCACACCAAAATCAGATTTGCTGCTCTGGCTTATTCTAAACCTGTAGAAGAACAAATCTGCCATTTTACCACAAACTGAGTTGATGGCCTTTCCTTGTCTCTTCCCATTGTGCCTCTGGCATTGCACAGAGCTGAGGGAACAGCGTGTGATATAGACCATACAGTGATTAATAGCTGTCAGTAAATTCAATGGGGGTGAATTAAAGACAAAAGGAACAATCTTATCTCTAAAATTCCTCACCTTCGCACATTTGCCAGAGCCTTAAGGCTAGATGTTCAAAGTGGTGTGTGCAGTGCTAGTTGCATGTACCCTCTCTTTAGGAGCATAAGTTGATTTTCAAATTGCCAGGAAGAGATTTTGGGTGAAAAACACATATGGTGCAAGAATCAAGAGGAGCTTGAGAAATCCAGCTAAGACTCCAAATGGAATTATAATTTTTTTTTTTTAACTGGCACGCTGCCTGTCCCAGGATTACAAGGGAAGCAGGAGGGCTGAAAGTAACTAATAAAGCCTGTTCTGACCAAGTGAACTGCAGTTCCTCAGGCAGATCCTGCCATCAACGATAAGAATCAACACTGGCATGGAAGGTCTCCCAACCAGCTGATAGCCAATTTAATTTTCAGCTGCAGGATTGGGTAAGGTCAATCTCTCAGGTAACCTGCCCCAATTATCTCAGCATCGCCCTCTCTTCTGCCACCCCTGTCCACAGGTGGGGCTACACTGCCCAGAGGTATGGATCAGGGACAGCAGCTGTTGTTTGACTTGGTGATTTTCACAGTCTGTTTAAAACCAGGGAGTGAATCTGTCACATCTTTCATAAACAGGCTTAGCAAACATGAACTGAGAAGGTGCTACTGAAGTAAAGATAGCACAAGATCTATACAGCTCTGCAATACTTTTGGCAGAATGAGCACAAAGAAGATTTGGAGATATTATTTTTGTATGTTTTTTGACTCCAGATCATGACTGAATTTGATCTTTTTCAACATTTGGTCCAGCTTGGGAATGGAAAGAATGCTCAATTCATACAGCAAGTGGCATTACGGTATAAACAAGGTATTTGCACTAGAAGAGAAAAATCCCATGTGGCTAAGGAAACCACCCAGATGTATAAAGGATATTGTTACTCAGTCCTGCTAATACTGAGCTCTGAAGACGGTGGAAGGTATGGAAGTAGGAGATCCAGATACTTCTAAAATTTAAATAAGGGATACATATACTCTCTCAAAATCCACATAAGCATTTTGAAGTTTTCTGTATCCACTGTTGTACCTCGGGATAGCAGTACGCACACATACTACTGAACAAAGTTTTAGCATTGTAGGATCACTAGTGGCTTCAAATTCATTGCTTCCCTAGGGAAAACCAAATGAAAATAAACTTTTGCATTTTGATTTTTTGTGCTACTGTTCCTGTTCATCGTGGTTATACTCTGTGCAACATTCACACAACAAGCGAGCAATTCCTCTGAGAGCCATGAGGTCTTTTCCAGACACCTCCTCAACTCTCATCACCAGTGGGGCCAGCTGAGGAGAATACATATTCACTCACTGTTGGTTCTGAAAAGGACTGCACTTGCTCTTAAAAAAATGTGAATAGAAGGAGTAAATCACCCAAACTTTAGTGAACTAGCACAGCCTACTTTCATCCACCAGTGTCAGGTCACCATGGGTGCCTTATTCAAACAGAGAAAAATTTTACATGCAGAACAGTTGCTGCAGTTTTATACTACCTGTGTAATAATTCATGACCTGAGTAATAAAGAACTCTTTAAACCTATTCCTTGCTCTTCCTTTACACATAGACCTCCCAGCACTTTAAGCCATGCATAATGAATCCAAGTATTTTAGGGGATAGTGTTAAAATTATCCACTATTCTTTTATATCTGAAATTGTTCTTTTATTTTCCTCCACTACATTGCAAGCCTAACTAGGAAACAATATATTACCCTAATTACATGTTATTTATTAGGCAGGAAGCAAATAAGTCATTCAAAGACAAATCCCTGTAGTTATTCACAGAACTGCTTTAGATGACAAAGATATAGTAAAGCAAGCAATCTTTCATTATATTTATTACACACGCTTTGTACTAATGAACAATAACAGGCTTTGCTGAAATAATGGCTTCTGTTCTGAGTTGTGGTAAATGCTATACAGGGCATACTCATCAAAAGCATGTCAAAGCCATGGATGGCCTTTATTTCTTTTCCTTACTCTTGAGGAAAGTGGGTATCTGGTGAACGACAATGACTCAAAGGGTTTAATAAACATAATGTAAAATAATTAGTAGCTTTAAAAAAAACAACATGCATAATAAACCAGTGGCAGCTTGACCCTGGAGAAATATACAGTGGTGAAGGTGCTAGCAATTTGTTTTTATAACTCCTACCTCTGGAAGAGCCTGTGCATTCTCTTTGCTCTCAATATGGGAGACCCATTCTCTGTGTTGTAGGTAAGCATTAAATATGCACCATAGTGGGATGAAAATTTCTCATTAACTTCACTCATCACTTGGAATTAATGAATCCTACAAAGCAAGAAGTAAATTTGAATATGAAATCACAAAGAAATATAAACAATTTAAAGAGAAATATAAACAATTTAAAGAGAAGCCTTCTGGCTTTGGACTTGATTGTTTGAGTATTTTAGGTTGGGTTTTGAGTATTTTTTAGAGAAGAAACTGAAATTCCTATCTTCTTCCTCTTACGTAGAAGTCCTACATATAATGTTACAAAAACACATTCTTTTTCTTTGTAGTGAATATCCATTTTCTCCAAACAAGCTGACACAGAATTAGACAACATAAATACAACCTTGAGTCTGATCCCAGTCGTCTCCCAGCAATTGTATTCAAATTCTCTTTTATGCTTCAGGTATTAGAGAAGCAGATCTCCAACAGTCATGGTGAAGGCTCCATGCTTCTGGGGCATTGAATCCAGGTTCGAGTCATCTTGCTAAAAATATCTGTTGGTCAAGGCCTTCCAGGTAAGAAAGGCAGGGCATTGCAGTGAACTACGCACTCAGATGCTTAGCACTACCAGGATTTAAAGAAGTTCTGGGCAACCACAGGAGACACGTTTAAGAGCCTTGGCTACATACTCACTTTGGGGAATTAAGACTTGGGATGGCAGTTAAGGAATTAAGTGTTCACAGCAGTTACACAGAAGTTTAGGATCTACATTTTGGACTCAGGTACCTTGAAAGCAATCAGCCAAAACTCAGGTTCCTTTTGAAATACACGATAGAGTTTGGCACAAAAGGTCAATGTTGGTGGTGACTCACTATCCCAGATTAAAATAAGAAGCCCATCCAGTCTGATGTTCTGCTTCAAGGGACAGGTATTTCAAAGGAATCGACTTCTTCAATCCTAATTCATTATATGCTTTCCTAAATGAAGAATGCTGCAAATGTTCATTGGGGAAAAAAATAAAAAATCCAATTGACCCTTTCAAAAATCTTCCATAAAAACTAATTGGTCTGCCTCACAAAAAATAGCATTAAATGTGTAACTTTTTAGAAGAGTTGGGTAGGAAGAAGGAAGAAATTGCTCACTAACACTGCAGAAGAGAGATTCCCAATCTGTATATGCAGTCCAATAAATCTTCTAGATAAGTCCTTCCCTTATCTTTTGAGGCTTAAACTGAGCAAACCAAATTAATTTACAATAATAATGACATGTTTCTGTCTTTAATTCCTTAAGAAATTCATGCTCATTCTTATAATTGCTCTCATGTTTGTTCTCAATGAAAATACCTAGTTTGAATCTATTGCTATTAACCTCATGAATGGAACTGCTTTTATGAGAAGACTCATGGAGTTCAGATGGGATTTGGAGACTTCTTATTACTACCTAGCTAACTTTTTTTTTTTTTAATCAAAAAGGATAAAATCATATGGGATTGGATATCTATATACAAAGGTAAACATGCAGTTCTTACTGATGCCTAGAAACTACATACTGTACTGGATTTGATGCTTGTGGTCCACTACTGTTTATGTATATGAGAAATAAGCGAACATTATAGCATCCATATTAAAAATGGGTAAGTTCTATTTAACCTAAGCTACCCTACTATCTGATTCAAAGACCTAACAGAAGGAAGAGAAAAAGAAAAGGTGGGTTAATTCAATATAACTGAGTTTACAGACTGCAGTTCAGTTTTAGCTGACGTGCTTTCAGCTTTTTGATAGTTATTATGGGAAATAACTTGCTGATTAAGACTTTGCTGCCAGAAGTGCTGATATAAAGTGTAGATAATATTCCATACAATGATTACATTAACATGATAAGCTGGTCATCTCTAAGCATCCCCTAGTTTTCTATATTATAACTGGGATCACCTTAGTTTACCTTTACAGAGGAACTCATTTTGGCATTGTCTAAGAAACTGGCTCTCTCTCCCTAAATCAATCTATCAATGTTTCAAAGACTATCTTTTGAGTTTCAGAGTGCCATGCTCTGATAGTTGTTAGATAGTTGTTCCATCCTGAGAATCCTGATGTGAAAACAAGAGAAAATGATCTGAATGAATTCCTTTCCTTATAAGCTACTAAGTTTATCATTCTTTCTCTTTGCACCCACAGTTAATTTTCCCTGCGGCCCAACAGTGTCTTCCCTCACAAGCTGAAGTAATTTCAACCATCTCTAAAATTTCAGGGCAGTCTTTCATCAAAGGCAACAGTGATGAATATGCTATGCAAATATATTTGCCTTCATTTTCTTTTACTACTAATTAGGGAAAATAAATAAGAAAAATAACCCCTTCCCCCACCCCATAAACATGCAAAATACAGATGGACTGATGCAGATGGAAAGTGCTAGCTGGACTAACAGTACATCAGTTAGCTCTGTTATACTACGTTCTATATATCTACAGAACTTGTTCCACTTGAACAGTATTATAGAAAAAACCTTCTCCAAATTTGTGTAAATCCTGTTCCAGGCTTCCCCTGGCCAGTTCTTCTTCAAGTCAGCTTGGCAGCCAGGCAGCTGCCATATAAACTGCCCTACTCATCTCTTTGTATATGAGATTGATGGATCATCATTAGAGGAAAACACTGGAAAACCTCAATGGCTCATTCACCTTTCACCCAGTGGAAGGGGTATGCTCTTGAGGGTAAGGGTTAGAGCATCAGCAAGACACAAAGGAAGCCTGTGCCATGATAAATGGCGGTGAAGATAGGGCCCTTGGTGTCCAACACTATGAATGATTAATGCTTGTTAACACAAAGAGTTACCACTAGCTCCCAAATACCATGAAAAAAACCCTGCAGTATTTCAACATTTGTCAAAGCATGTAACTACATTCAGTTATTCAATATGTATACAGAAACATATATATTGCCTAAATTCATATGAAGCTTTTAAGGAGTGTAAATATGCAGAAAAGGCTCTACTTATGAGCTAAGGAATACAGTAAGTATATCTTTACTAACTTATTCCTTGCAGCCTAACATATAAGATAACTGCATCATCATGTACCTAGCAATCCTCCTTTGAAGTAATGAACAAATAACACTGACAAATGCTACCATCACATAATTGGTTTAATGAGCTTCAATGGAGATGAGATTTTGAGCGTGATTTCTATTTCCTCAGAGCTAGGATAAATTAAGAATAAATCATGGAAGTTCCTGCAGATTTAACCCCTGTGTCACTGAGACAGAAATCTGACCTGCATTTGTGGACAATTTTTAGAATAAAACTCTTAAAAAAAATCAGTTGAAAATATGAAATTGCACGATAATTTGACCAAGTGACATATAAAACCTTGTGGATCAGATTCTAAGTGTCTTGAGATCTGGTTTAGAAATAATAAAAGTACCAGCTGCCACCTGGAATTAGAACTACAAAAGGTCCTCTTAGTTATTACTTTCATTTGGTCTGCTAAGCCATAAGGAATGTTCTGATTTAAATCTTTAGGGCAAGTTAGTGCTCTCAAGGACAAGCAGGACAAGTTCTTCCCTCTAGGTCCAGCTCTACTGTGATACAGTTTGTGTTTAAAGAACTTTTATCCAGAGAATTGCCGTTCTTCTAGTCTATTTATGGACCATTTTCCCTCCTGACTGCATTTTTGTTCATTTGGTTGGAGAGGGAATCAAATGCCATATTTCTGTAGAATTAATCCAGCGAACGTTCAGAAAAATAAGTTAAAGGCTTTTTTCATCATAAAGTAAGGTACAAAAAAAACCACAAACACTTTAACTCTATCCTAAATTCAGTACTGCAGACATGGATAATATTTACAGAACTTACTAAAGATTTTCATCATTTACATACATTACTTGATACTCAGCAAAAGGTGGTAAAATTTCTTATTTGTTCCACAAATGGGCAGTAAAACTTACGTTTTGTTCTGACTTTTTTTTTTCAAAAGTAATTCTACGCCTGAATCCAGGAGATCTTTACTCCAGGTTTTCTTGCCTTAGGCTTGCTCATGCAAGATTCCCTTTTATTTTGGACTCTTCTTTACTACAAGCTTACTTCCCTTCTCTTTAGTGAGGTGTTTATAACAATCATCTCTCTCTCTCAAGCTGAAGCTACCCAAATTTATTAAGTGGAGAGACCCATTAAAAGGCAGGCATGCCCCTAGAGAGAGATAAATGGGGATGAAAGACTGGGGACTGCTAGGGCAGGTGTGAGACCTGGACCACTGATGTGATGCTGGAGAACAGTTCTTTCAGAAGGGCTGCAGAGGTAAGAGTGTGAGATGTCCTGTGGTGTCTACAGACAGTTACTACAGGCAGGATGGGGCAACAAAGGGCTGTAAGGTTTTTTTTTCCTTTTCTTTTTTTTCCTTCTTTCTTTTTTCATCCATTAAAATAATTTTAAAATAGATCCATCTGAAAGGAGGGAGAAGACAATAGAAAGGTAACCGTAGCGTCTGTGATGGTTATATCCCAACACAACAGCTCAAAATAAAACAATGATGTCAGCTGCTGAGGCCATCTGAGAGCTGAATGTGAAACCAACCTGCGGACAAATTCTTAATTACTCAGGAACAAGGGAACCCTGATTAGGTAAAAGGGGAGAAGCAGTCATCTTCAAAACACAAGAGGGTTTTCACCTCCATATCAGAGACATCACCAATTATCTATTATCCTGAATAATATCCAGATAGCAGAGTTGGGGAGAAGCGCCTGGATAAAACAAAAGCATGACATGTGAATATGTATAAATCAGAAGAAAGGACAAGGAGGATGTTAAAGGTAAAAGACAACTGGTGACAGCTGACTGTGGAACACAAATTCCTGAGCTAGTGACCATGAAAACAGATGACTGCATAGGACAGATTGGCTGAACATGGCTATATTCTCCTTCTAACCGGACTGGCTTACAGAGAACCAGCCAAATGTCTTTGACTCACAGCCAACGTATCCACAACTCAGATATTCCACCTACAAACACAGACGTGACTGTAGCAACCAAATGATAAAAGATATGCAAGGAAAATATGCCAGTATTACTAGCTTTCTTGTTAACCTCAGTGAATTTCGGATGCCCACTCCATGCAATAAATCAATGTAAGTAAGAACCTAACTTGCTAAAGGTCCACTTAAAGATCCCAGTTTAAATGTCATTTCATTAAAAAAAACCCAGAATACAACAAGAAAAAAAAGAAGCTCCAAAGCTGTAATAGCTATAGGCTACAGTAATCAAAATTGATAAAATGAACAGAGGTACAAGCACTCAAATGCTGTTATTTCCCATTTTCTCTTTCTCAGATCCATATTCTGGAAAGTAATGTGATCTATGGGAGTGAGAAAAACGTTAAGAAATTCTATCCCAGCATTTCTACAAGTTAACACAGTACTGAGGCTTTAATGTTTCTATTTCTACCTATAATAAACAAATAATTTAAGGAAATCATCACACCTTTCCATGACATCCCAGAGGAATTTGAGAATTAATTCAGGCTTACAATCAGCTCATGAAGAGTTTGGAAAACACGGAATGAGCCTATACATTTAATTGCTATACTCTATAAACTAGCCCTTCCTGATCTTGATGTTCAGATCAACTTTCTTCTGCTTGCATCTGAAAAAGAGAAAAAAAGAAAGTAGACCATAACATTTTCCATCAATAAAGTTTTATTTAGATGCAAAATGAACTCTGATAAGGTGAGAAACTTCTAGAAGAAATTCTTGTTTCTATAAACAGTTGTTACAGTTTCACTCAAATCAGAAAGCCTCAAGACCATTTTTCTAGCTCTTATTTCACAGTAAGCATTTTTGTGCTTGTTAAAAATAATAATTCTATTTTAAAAGAAAATCTGAGCAACTTCAAATAAGGGAATTTTATTGAAAAAAAAGGATAATTTATTTCTAGATGGGAAAAAACCTATAATTTTACAAATAGTCTGAGTAAAGGTTATGGAGTAGATGTTAGAAAAGAATTCTGATAGAATTTTTCTCTTTTTCATGTTTTATCTAAGACTGTAACAATTATTCTCAGAGCACAATTCAAAAGCAAGCTTTAGAAAGCCTACTATGAGTCCAAACTTTTGGGATATAGAATAATTTCACACTTTGTTTTGGACTCTGCCTTCCATATGAGATTAGAGCATTTTAGTGATTAACAGACACTGCTAACAAAAGTGACCTCCGTGGAAACTCCAAATTAGTGATACTGAGCAAAGACATAACCATTCTGTCAATCTCCAGATGCTCATGTGCTGACAGGTCCTCCACTGACAAGTCAGTTTTCATCCTAAGTGACTGTGCTTAAAAGCTGTGAAGTCAAGGAATGAGAAATGTAAGCAGTTTGGACTATTCCTCTTTAATTCTCAGAATGCACCTGAAAGCTCACTCATGCCTAAAACAGATATCCCATCTTTGTTAAACAAGGCAAGTAAGACATGAAATAATGCTAATGCAATTCACTGGACAGAAGTGGACTTCAAGATCTTATATACTTAGGGACAAATAAAATGCTTGATCTGTTGATCAGCATTGATCCACTTATCTACTAGATCTGAGCTCTCTCCTCAACTACTCATTCTCAGTCACTGAGGCTTATGTTATCCATGAGCTAGACATAAGATTTGTTTGATACTCTCTTATCACTTAGACTTTGCTTCTATTTGTTTATTGTTTCATCCGGGAGTTCCCAAATTCTTTTCATCAAAATCTGCTATATGAACTCAGACTGCTATTTAAACTGTTTACAGATATTTCCTTACAGAATGGTTGAGGTTGGAAGGGACCTCGGGAGATCATCTAGTCCAACCTCCCTGCTCAAGCAGGGTCCTCTAGAGCATATTGCCCAGGATCATGTCCACGTGGGTTTTGAATATCTCCAGAGAAGGAGACTCCACTACCTCTCTGGGCAACCTGTTCCAGTGCTTTGTCACCCTCTCAGGGAAGAAGTTTTGCCTCAGGTTCTGACGGAACTGCCTGTGGTTCAGTTTCTGCCCGTTGCCTCTTGTCCTGTCACTGGGCACCATGAAGAAGAGTCTGGCCTCATCCTCTCGAAACCCTCCCTTCAGATACTAACACACGTTGATCAGAACACCTCTCAGTCTTCTCTTCTCCAGGCTCAACAGCCCAGCTCTCGCAGCGTTTCCTCCTAGCAGAGATGCTCCAGTCCCCTCACCATCTTCATAGCCCTCCGCTGGACTCTCTCCAGTAGCGCCATGTCTCTCTTGCACTGGGGAGCCCAGAATTGGACACCCTAGTCCAGGTGAGGCCTCACCAGGGCTCAGTAGGATCACCTCCCTCCACCTGCTGGCAACACCCTGCCTAATGCAGCCCAGCATACCATTGGCCTTCTTGGCCACAAGGGCACGTTGCTGCCTCATGGTTAACTTGTCTACCAGCACTCCCAGGTCCTTCTCTGCAGAGCTGCTTTCCAGCAGGTCAACCCCCAGCCTGTACTGCTGCATGGGGTTATTCCTCTCTAGGTGCAGGACCCTGCACTTGCCTGTCTTGAACCTCAGGAGGTTCCTCTTCACCCAACTTTCCAGCCTGTCCAGGTCCTCTGAATGGCAGCACAGCCTTCTGGTGTGTCAGCCACTCCTCCTGCTTTACTATCATCAGCAAACTTGCTGAGAGTGCACCCTGTGCCTTCATCCAGGTCACTGACTATATTGAACAAGATTGGACCCAGGACTGACCCTTGGGGGACACCACTAGCTACACGCCTCCAACTTGACTCTGCGCCATTCACCATAACCCTCTGAGCTCGGCCATCCAGCCAGTTCTCAATCCACCTCACCGTCCACTCATCCAACCCACACTTCCTGAGCTTACCTAGGAGGATGTGATGGGAGACAGTGTCCAAAGCCTTGCTGAAGTCCAGGGAGACAACATCCACTGCTCTCCCTTCATCTACCCTCATCAGCCAGTCATTCCCTCAGAGAAGGCTATCAGATTGGTCAAGCATGATTTCCCTTTGGTGAATCCATGCTGACTACTCCTCACCACCTTCTTGTCCTCCAGATGCTTAGTGAGGACCTCCAGGATGAGCTGTCCCATCAGCTTTCCAGGGCTGGAGGGGAGGCTGACAGGCCTGTAGTTTCCTGGCTCCTCCTTCTTGCCCTTTGTGAAGACTGGGGTGACACTGGCTTTCTTCCAGTCCTCAGGCACCTCTCCTGATCTCCAGGACCTTCCCAAGATGATGGAGAGTGGCCTAGCAATACCATCCGCCAGCTCCCTCAGCCCTCGTGGGTGCATCCCATCGGGGCCCATGGATTTGTGGATGTCAAGTTTGGACAAAAGATCTCTAACCTGATCCTCCTCGACCAAGGGAGAGTCTTCCTTTCTCCAGACTTTCCCTCTTGTCCCCAGAGTCTGCAATTCCTGAGGGCTGGCCTTAGCAGTGAAGACTGAAGCAAAGGCGGCATTCAGCAACTCTGCCTTCTCTGTATCCTTCGTCACCAGGGCACCCACCCCATTCAGCAGCGGGCCCACATTTTCCCTAGTCTTCCTTTTGCTCTTGATGTATTTGAAGAAGCCCTTCTTGTTGTCCTTGGCATCCCTTGCCCAATTTAATTCCAAATGGGCCTTAGCCTTCCTTGTCACATCCCTGCACACTCTGACAACGTCCCTATGTTCCTCCCAAGTGGCCTGTCCCCTTTTCCACATTCTGTAGACTTCCTTCTTCTGTTGGAGTTTGGCCAGGAGTTCCTTGCCCATCCATGCAGTTCTCCTGCCCGCTTTGCTGGACTTCTTACTCAGAGGGATGCACTAATCTTGAGCCTGGAGGAAGCTTGAATATTAACCAGCTCCCCCTTTCTTCTAGGGCCCTCCCCCAGGAGATTCCTCCAAGGAGGTCCCTCAAGAGGCCAAAGTTTCCTCTCCCAAAGCCCAGGGTTGCAATCTTACTTATTGCCCTGCTTCCTCCTCGTAGGATCCTGAACTCCACCATCTCATGGTCACTGCAGCCAAGGCTGCCCCCAACCTTCACATCTCCAACTAGACCTTCTTTGTTCGTTAGTACAAGGTCTAGCATTGCACCTCTCCTCGTTGCCGTCTCCACCACCTGGGTCAAAAAGTTATCCTCAATCCTCTGCAGGAACCTCTTCGACTGTTTGTGCCTAGCTGTGCTCTCTTCCCAGCAGATGTCAGGGTGGTTGAAGTCCCCCATGAGAACCAGGGCCTGTGATCGTGAGGCTACTTCCAGCTGCCGGTAGAAGGCCTCATCGATGACTTCCTCCTGATCAGGTGGCCTGTAGTAAACCCCCACAACTGTGTCGCCCATGTTACCCTGCCCTTTAATCCTTACCCGTAGGCTCTCCACTTGCTCTTCATCCACCCCGAGGCAGAGCTCCATACATTCTAGTTGCTCCCTCACATAAAGAGCAACTCCACCACCTCGCCTTCCTAGTCTGTCTTTCCTAAAAAGCACGTAGTCATCCATGACAGCATTGCAGTCATGTGAGCTATCCCACCATGGCTCTGTAACTGCAACGAGATCATGGCCCTGCGACTGCACACAAATCTCTAACTCTTCCTGCTTATTCCCCATGCTGCACGCATTGGTGTGCAGGCATTTCAGAGAGCCAGTCAAGCATGCAAGCTTCCCAGGAGAGGTGCAAGAGGATCCTCCATAGCCATGTCCCATGCTGTCTCCCCTGGCTGCCTGCACCCGCTGGAGGCATCCTGGCTTGAGCGGTGTTTTACTGACTCTCCTGCCA
Source organism: Struthio camelus (assembly GCF_040807025.1). Classification (NCBI taxonomy): domain Eukaryota; kingdom Metazoa; phylum Chordata; class Aves; order Struthioniformes; family Struthionidae; genus Struthio; species Struthio camelus. The sequence goes on along the minus strand of NC_090982.1, from coordinate 29,553,368 downwards.
CTATACCACTCCCCTTCCCCCATCTCTCCTACTTTAAAGCCCTCCTTACCAGGCTGGCCAACCTGTTGGCAAAGACGCGCGTGCCCCCCTTGGTAAGGTAGATCCCATCTCTCCCCATCAGCTGTCGATCTTCAAACAGGATTCCATGGTCACAGAAACCAAAGCCCTGCTGCCAACACCAGCGGCGCAGCCAGCTGTTAACTTGGAAAACTCATCTACTACTCCTCCTCCCATCCTTTCCCCTCACAGGCAAGATTGAGGAGAAAACGACCTGGGCTCCCAGACCCTTCACCACCATTCCCAGAGCTCTGAAGTCCCCTTTGATGGTTTCCAGTTTGCCTTTCATGTCATTAGTGCCCACATGGAAAAGCAGCAGAGGGCAGTAGTCTGATGCATGGACAAGCCTTGGCAGTCTTTCCACGACATCTCTTATTCGAGCCCCCGGCAGGCAGCAAACCTCTCTGGACAAGAGGTCAGGTCGGCAGATAGGTGCCTCTGTCCCCTGCAGCAGGGAGTCACCCACAACAATCACTCGCCGCTTCTTCCGGGGGTTCCTGCACGGCACCGGGTCTGCCAGGCCTGTTGCTTCCCTTGGAGCCATGCCCAGCTCCTCCTCAGCTTGGAGGGCGCTAACTTGTTCTTCAAGGGTAAGTCTTGAGGAGGAGCAAGAGCCTTTCTCCTTCTACGAGAGGTCACCAGCTTCCAGCCCTCTTCAACAGTGTTATGATGTACCGTTACACACGGTACAGAGCCCTCCGACAACTCCGCTGCAGTGGCGGGTGGGAACTCCTAGAGCTGCACAGTCTCTGAGAATACCCTGTCAACCTCCTGCTCATCTTCTCAGATGCTACGCAGCCTACTAACCTCCTCCTGTAACTCCTTTATCTGGTGATGCAACTGGTCAACCACAGCACACCTCGCATAGGAGAGCTGACTGTCAGCCCAGGCCCCACAGGGAGGCCCCAGGCACTCCCTGCAGCCTGACACCTGTAGAGCTGCATCTGCTGTCAGACGGTCTGTCTGGGTTGAAGCCTCAGACACAGCCGATGCAGCACCTCCAGCAGCCACTGGGGAACGTGCTCTGCAGCGTGTCATGACCATGCCCCGGGGAAGGACACACCGCTGTGGAAAATGGAGAGGTGCCTTCTTTGTCTTCTGGTGCCCTTCTGCGCGAACTGCTGCGCAAACTGCTGCGTCTGTTCGCTGCCTCTGTTGGCTGCACTCTGTTCATACAGACCAGTTCATAAACTTAACAGTCTATGGCTTGATGTGATTAGTACGTTCTACCAAGACAACTACTGATACAGTGAATACAATCATTTGGGTACAACTCATAGCATAAGTAAAGGAAGCGCGGTAAGCATACACTGTACTGGAGTAAGCCACTATGCCTTAATGAACATATGAAGGGAAGGTCGAATTGTCCATTCAGCTTACCAAGGTGGAGTAATGGCCAACAAGTAACTTAAAACAGCATTTTCCAAACCTTTTCTTTTAACACATCTTCCTCTCCCCTCAGGGTACTTCTCTTCCTCTCCACCACCCAGATAAAACCATTCATTGGGGAATTATCCCTGGGCATGTTGCCTGGTTTGGCATGTTTTGGAGAAGGTGGCGAGCAAAGACAAGGCTAAGGGACTGAGTTATGTATAGTGAGAAACCTCTAACCTGTGAAGAAACAGCCAGGGAGTCTGTTGTTGCTCGAAGCCACATTGCAATTTCTACAGCATCTGCCGCTGTCATCTGCCCACCAAGAGGAGGTGACGCAGCTCATTGCTTGTAGCAGTGCCAGGCTGCTGTCCTTGCCTGCCCATCTGGAGCCCTCACCACTCAGACATGTCCCTGCCCGGTCACATATCAGCATAGCTTTCTCGTTTAGACAAACCATGCTCAAGGGACATTTTCCCACTGTCACAAGACTGTCAGTAAGCAGTCTTTTCAATGAGAGCTTGCAAGTGGCAGCGAGACTGGCAACAGTCTTGAGGAGAAACTCTGAAGATAAGATGGAAATACCACTCAGCAACTGTGAAATTCAGACCAGCTCCAAGTTCTGAAATAACAGAGCTGTAGTCAGCTGGGGTGCAACTGAGAATGAGAGGTTTGGATGAGATGAGTGAGTCAGAGAGACAAAGAGGAAAACGTGAAAAGGATGCCACACAGACTGAGAAATAAGACGGTATCTGGAGTACTTTGTTTTTGAAACATCTTTGGAAGGCCAGAAAGAAGAGGCCTGGGGAAAGAAGAGAATGGCTCAAGTCCTTCAACATTACTTTTAAGAGCTTTTAAGCCTTCTAAGTACCTATGAAACTAAGAGAAGAGTGAGCTCAAATCAAGCATCAAAACCGCTTCAGAGAAGGGGCTTTTTTATTATCATTCTTATTAATCCTAACCTTTGAGAAAAGGAGAAAGAAGCAACGATAGTGATTTAAAGCTAGTTCAGCCCAATTGTTCCCTGCTGGCCCACCTCCTTTGATCACTGTAAAAGGGAAAGGATTGATTAGATAGACTTTCCAAGCGCTCTTTCTGCTCGATGCATAGCTTAACCTTTCTTGAGGGGAGAAAAAGGGCAGGAAAGGACAAGAGTAGGGGCAGGCATTGAAATTTAGCTTGCCACTCCTCCCTCCATCTAGGCTGGATGCCCTGCATTGTGACTCTGGAATACTTCCAGTTCTGGGGAAAAATCCGTGCTTTTCCAAAGAAAGCTCTATCCTCTTCTCCCTCCTCCCCTACCCACCTCCGCCCACCCATTTCTCTGTGATCAGTCAAGGGGAGAAGAGAAGAACTTTGAATTTTCAGTACAGGAAAAAGAAAAAAGAGATAATAAAGCAGCAGAATCTCTAAGTGCTCCCCTCCACCCAGAAGTCTTTATTTTATTCTCTTCTAAATGAAAAGCTAGGCTCTTGTGAGGCTAAAGCTTATGGCTAAGAGCACTTCTAAGTGCCTTTTCTTTTAATTGAAGGTAAACTTTGACTTGCTTATGTGTGAAGACCTGTTATACAGAAAACAAAAACTTGACTCAGAACACAAGAGCAAAACAGCTAAAGAACCTTAAAAAAATTGATGAGTTAGAAGAAAAGGTAGACATTGCAATTTCAAGAAAAAAATAAGCAGATGTTTATGTGATACAGAGCAACTACTACACCATTAGCATAACACTGAAGAAAAGATTGCAAGAGTGAAGTGTTCCACTGATCATTTTGGCTATTTGGGAATCCTTGGGATTGACCTAAAATGTCACAAAATTCAAAAGCTCTTGTGCAAAGTGGGAGAGTTCAGCAGCCTTGCAGGCTCATTCTCATTTGTGTGACATTGGAAGAGAAATGTGACATTAGAAGAGTCATTATGTATTTATGTGTATAGAGTTGCCTGCATATATTTCATATGTTTTCAAGTATATTTGACACTTCTATCCCTTTGATACCAATGACTTTTTAAATCAATGATGATTAAAATCTCCAGAGAGTAAATCTAATTTTATAATTCATGTTCCTTAAGACTGATGACACAAAAAATCCCACTTAAGATTTTAAGAAAAATAAGTTAAAAGGAATTTTTTAAAATAAAAATGTTTAATCTCTCTAGTGCTGGATAAACATTCCTGTAATGCTACTCATGTTTTCAAACCTTGAACTCCCCTTTCCCCTTTATTCTACTCCTGAATGGGTATAAGACAGTCATTTCCAAATATAGCAAATTATATCACAGTTTTTGAAACATGAAATTGTGTAGATGAGACTGAGGATTCAAGGCAGGCAGTCAGTGAGGTCAACACAGAGAGTCCTACTAGGTTGTGGATAAGACCCTTGAGAAAGGTAACTGTATTAACTTCCTTGCGTAGTCTAGCCTAAGGAATGAATTCACATCCTCAGAGGAGGAATGTTAATGCAATCACCTTTAGCATTATCTTACTCCCAGGGTTTTTCACCATGTTTTTGCAAATTGTCTCTAGCTGTAACTATTCAGTCTTAAATGCTATTAGTTCTTGGTTCTTCTCTGTCTCCACTGGTTCTTGAACTATGCTTGCAATATCTTACAGATAGTAGGCAAGCAGGGAATAATGAAGTTTGTTCACCAGGCTAGTCTTCTCAGGTTCATACAGTTCTGCACAGATGTGACTCTTAGGTTCATGACAAATGCTTTTGAAGAACATGTCATTGCAGACTTTCCGCACATTGTTCCTCCCTTCCTGTCACACTGAGTATTCTCTGAAGAAATCTTCAAGTATTTGTTCTGTACAATGCTTAATAGCATTCCCAGACAGCCTTTACAGAGCTACAGCTACAGGCCACCCATCTTGTTTCAAGTACTTTAACAATTTGTGAAGATTTCAGTTTTGAATGTTTTGAAATCCCTAATTAATCAAAGGTCTTCATTTTTTGCTAAAGAACTATATTGCAGAGGAAAATATCCTTTGTTGAAAAAAGAATATTTTGAAATAACTTTTACCAGCAACTACCAGAATGGTGCCATTGTCTGTGACCCTGAAAAAACAGGCTGAACACTGTCAACTAGGAATGCTCAGAAAAAACATTCAGTGTGACAGTGGGGAGGGGTGAGGGGTAAACATACCTGATTTGTGGTAAAGACTGTCAGCAAAGGACTGCCAGTTAAAAGATGCCCCTCATTTGCAAGCTTTTTGAATTTTGAAGATTATGCAGGGAGAAGTATGGGGGAAAAACGCCCCTAGCTAGTTTCAGAAAGTTCAGCCAAACGGATGAACAGATCACTGGGATGCTCCAGCTATTATGCTGCACTCCGGTACATACAATCAGGAAAAAAACAGCTTTCTCGCTGGTGGCTGAATTTAACATAAAAATCTGTCTAAATCTCTGTGCTCTGCTAACTAGTAGTGCATAAAATATTTCTGGGTTTGGAGTTTTGGAGACATAACGCTAAATCATTGAGACTGCATTTTAACCTTTACATCTCAAATTTATTTGTTATTCTTTTCATTCTAGATCAGAAAAAGTTTATTTCCTGAAGGAAACTCTATTTCTCTAACCCATTGTTAGACTGTATGTTTAAAGTGAAAATTCCAACCACTTTAGCCTTTTGAAAGACAGGTGAGAGCACAATTTGGGCTTATTCAATATGAATCAGTTAGTAAAAAAAGGAGATCAAATGAAAAGTGAGCCATGAACGCTCCCTACATGTTTTCTTTCCACAGTTTACCAAAATATGGGCTATGTAAACTGGCCCAAGATTGCAATAAAGACGGTGCAAATGCCTGACCTCAAGCAGGATCTGAGACACAAAGTCAAGGTACAGCTATCTATACTTACCTTCTGAACTATGTTGTGATCTGTTCTCATTCAGTGAAAAAACCCAGCATCTCATGAGGACCTTAAAAAAGCACCTCCTCCAACTTCCAAATTCTCTCTTTGATACATTCTTATCTAAATTGTAGTCCAAAACCAAATTTGCCAGCCAGATAGGAAACTGCAAAAAAAAAAAAATCTAATTTGCCTGAAGTTTAAATACAGCTTACTCTGTGAAGCGAAATAGTATAGTCAAAAGAAATACATGACAGAGATATTAAGGCCTGTGATTTACAGATCACCTCTCATGCAATACAAGAGGGAAACTTTAAAATTATGCCAGATATTGAGGGAATTTTAAAAGTTAAAAATAATTAAGAGAATTCAATTTCAAGAGTATTATAATCTAAAGTACCCAATGGTCAAAGGTCATAAGTGTCTCCGTCTAACATATGAATAAATAATTTACTTTGGCTTCTGGAATAATTGATTTGGAATCAATTATTACAAAGCTTTGCTGCTGCTGCTGTTGTTCGGCATATAGTGATAAAGATATGGCCCTGCTAGATCTTCAAATTAGGTTTTCATTAAGTCTTTACATCTTTAAAGGTAGTTTAAATCTATCACCTTGAGCATGCATCACCTTATCACCTGCAGCAAGGTCCCTCAACATCAGCACTTCACGGACTACTAGAATGTGTCATGTAGTAATTTCCAGTGTAAACTGTCCCCAGGCTTTCTGGCAGTCAGGTCCCCTATGAAAAGTTCTTGACATGATCAAAAAGGATGAAGGAAAAGATATAGGTAGGGAATGAAGATATATCCGGATAACTATATTACGTTTTCTAGAAAATTAGCGATTAAATAGTAACCCAGCTTAAGAACTGAGTCAAAAGCCACAGAGCTGAAACCATTCTGGATTTCTTTTGAAAGTAAGCTGCATTTGAGATTCTTGTGAAAAGAACACCAGTAAAAGGAACGAATTGCGTTCAAACTTTGGGATTTGACACATTAGAATTCCAAAGCAGACACTGATCAGTATTAAGCAATGAGATTTCATTTGCAGAGCTCATGTAAAATTAATTTTCATAATTCTCTTAGTTCCTGTCTACATATACATATTTTTTCTCATTATCTACTTTATTACCATATTTGAATTGCTTCCATTCTATATTTGGGAGACAAAGATGAGAGGTAGGTATTTTACTACGATTCAGCTAAAAAGGCACTCGAATTTCAAGCCACCAGCCTCATGAACTGAGGCAGAGCTCCCTCTAAAAATGTTAGTGTGCCATAAAAGAGAGGACAAAGTATTAACTATTCCATAGAATAATCAGTTCAAAAGAAATTGCTGCTAAAGTCATGCTGGGATGTGACCCTTATAGTGCTTCCTATGCAATGAGATTTCCTGTTCAAAGTTCATGATTCAGTTTCTGACACATTCTTCTAATGGCATGTTTAGAAGCAACAGACTGAAATATAATGCCATCAGCAGTGACCCATTAACTCTACATCAACAAGCAGATTCAGTGCAGTCACTATTATCAAATACACCTAAGTTTCCTCAGTTCTTCCATTTAAGGATCAGCCAATATCTGCCTGCTTAGCTAGCAAGATTTAACAAGATTATAGCCTGAAGAAGTATGTCTGGAGGCTGTTGTCATATTCACTCTAACTCATATTCATAACGTCTTCTAATCTATCTCTAAGCTCATGATGTGCAAGGAGGAAAAACATACGGATTTCACTTTTCTGCTGGCTTCTATAGCTAGAGAAGAAACTGGATCCGTAAAAGGAATTTATGCCACTGCTTCATCAATTTAAGGAGGAGAAAAAAAGAACCCATGTATAATCCATATCATATATAGGTTATACGACTGAGATAGCTGCCTGCAAATGAATCCAAACAGCATGCAAACCTCACCCACTCCGTTCCCTAGGACTGGCATTGTTTTATCAACAAGCAATTCGACTTCTAAATATGGGCATGAGCTTGGCTTCATTTTGTCTAGTTCCTTTATTTTCACTTGGCTTTTGAAAGAGGTACATGAAATGAGACAACCTGGCTTAAAGATGCTGTTTCCATACATATTTCCACAGTGGCAAATCACAAATGATTTCAAGACACGGTACAGGTGTTTGAGCATGGTCCATTGGGCAATATACAGAAAAATTCCTTCCTTGAGGTCATTCTATAGTATGCATTTAATGATTATTTCTACCTGATTAAAAATATATTACATAGTATATATATCTTAATAAGGGGTCAAATAAGAAAATTTTTATACATTAAGACAAAACTCTCATAGGTCTTCAGAAAGGGCTCAGTTCTCTTTGCTTATTTCTGTGAAGTGAATAAAGTTCATAAAACCTACACAAAATCCATGTGACTATTAAAAATATGTGATTGCATAAGATCTGCTCTGACATCAGAAGATATATTAACTGACATTATTAGAACGAATGGACCATGATCCAAATCACAGAAATTTTGGAGATAAGGGTTGGTCAGCTGCAGAACTTTCCCAGCATCTACCTAAACTATCTAGTTTTTTTTGATCATAAGCTAAAAATCACAAAAAATTACTTTAATAGGATATTCAGGATTCAAATAAGATGAATGAGGGAAAAAGTACATTTTTGTCATTTTTAAGGTTTCTTCTCTCGGTTCACAACTAAATTATATGAGAAGCAAGAAATACTGGGAGGTAGAGTGACAAGATGACAGATTTATTCCTCGTCTGCACTTTAGAATGCTTAAATTTTATCCACATGAATCCCTACCCTCAGATAAGACGGCAATCCCAAAATGTTTTGGCAGAACTCTTGCTGTCCACAGCGAAGAAGTGGCATGGGGATAAACTTTCAAGACTGCCATTCCAAGTTGTACTTGGAAATTCCTGATGAGCTATTTCTATTGCTAAAATTGCAATTGCTGAGTACTCTCTCACGTCGCTTTTTTTTTTTTGTTTTTATATTAAACCCATTAGTCAGCTCAGTTCTATGTAAGTATTCAAAGACTTAAAAGATTTTGAAAGCTGTAACCCACATGTGATATACTTATGGGATTTGTTTCTTAGGAAGAAAAACAAAAGGCAGCTATACAACCTGGGATGTACAGATTTCTCTTAACCTAGCTACATTTCAGAACATTATTTCTGGACCAACTCAGTGGCAGTAGATTGCCACACGGTCTCCCTGCCAAGAAGTGGAAGGGTGGCCATTGCAACCTTTGAAACTGGCCAAAGCAGGACAAGCAGAAAGGAAATAGGTTTAGGTATTGATTCAGCAACGTTCCTTCACATTATTTAACAGCAGACATTTCTGTGAACCCCAAGTGGATTTTGAAAGCATCCTCCAAGGCTGAATATAAATGTTTCCTCCAGTGTTGCAACACTTGTCGATACAGAACAGTGCCGATTCTGATTTTCTTGAGAAAGAAGTGAATTACATTCAGTACATTTGCCTTAGCTCTATATGGCTCTAGTAAAGAAGACAGCACTGAGGCCAAATTCAGAAACGCACTTTAAATGTCTGATTTCAAGACCATCTAACATTTCCCATAATTTCCAGAAAATGAGCATGTGAACTTCCTTCAAAGAGTTGAGATTTCCAGTCAGTGAATATGCCTTTTTAGTGATTGGGAGGAAGGAGTAAGTTAATTATTTTTGCAGATATCTTGGAAAGAAAAACAGAGGGTTCTACTTTTGGCCTACCTCTAAGCTAGTCTTTCCTTGATTAAACTCCTAGAAAAATATTCCTCCGATACTTTGCTTAGTATTTTTGTCTACAGAGAAATAACACACCCTGATATGCACTGAGAGCCTTTGGAAACCAATATCCTTTAAATAAAGTACTGTATAGATCAAGAAAAATCATTTCTGACAGTAACTAATTTATCAACTGTGTAAGTGATTGAATATAGACGTTTTTCCTGTGCAAGCCTTGTGTAAATTAGTTTTTCTTGTTTTCATGCCGATCCCATTCAACACAATGGTTACTACTGAGGGCAGAGCATGATAGTAATAGCGTGGGAGCTGCTGTGCACCTTGGTGCGGGAGAAGGATTCCCACCTTCGTCAAGCTGCCGTTCTTGCCTTTCAGCACACGCTCTGCTCCACTGCCTTTCAGTGCTTGCAGGAAGAGATATATCGTCTGAAGAAGCCAAGACAAATATTTGATTTGGATGATTATCTTGCAGGTGTCTGATCATTGCCACGAGGCTTGGAATTACTAATTATTTCCCTTCACTTTATGTATATTTTGCAGTACATATAGCATGGCATGGATAATTAAGGTTCAGATCAATGTGATCCTTGACCACTCTTTCAAGGAGAGCCTACTGGTGAGAAATGCCCCGGGCTTGAGGGGAGGAGAAATGCCAGAGGAGATCCTGATAGAAGGCTTGGTTCATCTCCTTTCCCCTGTCTCCTCTTTCCCTCTAATGGATTATTACTGATAACAAGGCATCTATCAGATTTCCTCAGTCCCTTTCAGCAAGGCCTACACCCACATGCGGCTAGTTTTATTGGCTATAGTTGTGCACAAAAATCAGTTGCCAGCACAGTTGTTGTTTTTGTTTTGTTTTTTTTAACTTATTAACAATATTTGATACGACCTCCTAAGTCTGAAGTATTGCTTAATTGCCTGCATTCTTTATCTGGGACAGACAGTATCACTCAAAGCCTAGCCTATCCTTTCGAAAAGGTCAAAGAGGAGGCAAATTTGTCCACACACAACAAAATCATTTTTTCTCACAAGACCACCACACCATTTTCCTGCCAAGTGATACTGAAAGACGGGTAAATATCTTAAAAAATAATAACTTAATAATATTCAAACAGCTTACCATGTTCTATCTATAGGATTGATTTTTATACTTCAAAATAAAGAACGTTTTGTTTGTTCGCTTATGGAATGTCTGAGTGCAAATGGAGATGGAAGAGCAAGTTGTTAATATTTCCCCTACTTACAGAATCAAATTAATTTTCAAATTACGAAAGCAAATCAGTCTTTTCCATTAGAAAATGTCTAACTTTTGCTGAGGTTCTAAGTTATTCCACCGAATAGGGATGGGAAAAAATAATGTTAATAATGTAAAAATAATGTATTGATCAAGATTAAAGCATTTTATTCCATTAATTATTGACATTTCCTAGGTAATACTACATTCCAGGAAAGTCTTTAACATTCTGCTGTATTTAGCTCAACTCAGAACAAAGCCAGTTTTGAGATACTGGGTATTCCCTACAGGAAGGAAGTTATGATTTTTTCAGCCACTTCTGGAAATTACATTTGGAAGAATGCACTATTGTTCATATTACTATGGGTTTCTCCATTCAAATTTTAAAGGCAGAAAGTTCTTACAGAGCAGCGACATATTGTGTGATTATGCCTATACATATAATTAAGTGGTTACACTATAGACATATTACCACTTTCTAATGTCAGCAACCAAGCCTCTTTGCCAGGAATTGAAAGTGCCTCACTCTAGCAATTAGAAAAAGTACCCTACATAACTCTGTATTCAGCCTTTACACATGCTCCAGTCAGGTTATTTGAGAGGTATCAGAGTTACAAGATAACCTGTGGTCTCCTAGCAGCCCATCTAAAAATCCCAAATTATGTGCTTAAACAATCAGTACATGAAAGGTTGTGTTCATTTTGTCAAGCAGAGACAAAGACATGAATACACATCACTCAGGAGCCCTAACCAGAGGAAAGGCCAGAGGTTTCTTGCTTTCTGAGCAAGCACCAGACCTCTAGCGAGAAACTCGGGTGCTTGTGCAGGCTGCACAAGCCTCCTTCCAGCTTCCCCACCTCCTAGCCCTCTCACCTCTGTAAACTGCAGCTCTTCCCCCGCGCACTTTTGGCATTGCCATCAGGGGGACCCCCTGAAACAATGCCTGTTTTGCCTCACTTTTGCTATATTTCTGGCAGAAGCAACCGAGAATGGACACAATCAGGTGCAAGTGCAGGAGACAGAGCAGCAGCCAGTCTGAATGGAAGGGGTGAGGGGGAAGGAGATTTCTTTCCTGCAACAGAAGACAGGGGAAAGCCTAGTTAGCCACACAAAAATTCCTCAGAAAGAAGGACCAAGAATATACGTAACTGAGCATCCCTGGGACTGAGCCTCCAGCCTCCATTTCTCAGCCTGGATCTCTGATCAAAGGCCTTAGGGCCTGGAGGGAAGCGGAAACATCATAGCTGGGAAATAGAGACTTAATGAGGTAACTTGAAGGCACTCTGCTGTAAAAAGCAAGTAAGAGTTTAACTTTCTACCCAGACTAGAGTAGGATGTGTAGCAGCTTCTGAAGCCTTGCAAAGTTAGGAGCAGCTGCTAGAAACAGCTTAATTTGATGTTAAACAGAAATAATAAGGCTTGCCAATTGCACAGTTGAAAGGCGGTCGGTCAATTCTTTCCTTAAGCGTATTTTCAGATGCAACCTTAGGTCCATCAGATATGGCTTGAAAGGCCACCCAGGATGAAAACATATTTGTTGACAGAGTCACCAAAGGCAATCAATAATAGAAGTCAGCACTAAGGAAGAAATAGCATGCTGTTATTTGAGAGAATTATATCTAACTTTAAAAACAAAATGATAGACATGAATCAGACTGAATTTCATTATTTTAATTGTGGAAATGTTTGACTGACTTGCAGACTCCTATTCCTAGACAGCAAAGTAGTAGATATTAGAAGGCAGACATTTATGGGCTCAACAGTGCCAACTAAATACAATTAATTAATCAATTTTATCAGATTTTGATTGGTTTAAAATTACACAAATGCTCTCATCCCAATACTCTGACACATCCTGTGCTCTGCTTACACCACAGGAGCAACAGGAGCACACAGATAAATCCTCACGTTCAGCAGGAACAGGTTTCTGGTAGCTCAGTCCCGTCCCAGCTGCTGCCAGGCTCCAGTGCAGGGAGTGCTAAATAATGCTGTAAACAGCAGAAATGCTGGAGGTATGGTTACTCTGGTGCAACCTGAGCTTCCCCAGCCAGGAGAGGCAAAATAGCATTTTCCCAGCTGTTGCAGGGAATAAATAACCCTAAAGCTTCTCCTGCTCACCTCCACCACAGCTGCAGCTGCATAATTTCCTTCCACACACACCTGGGTGGCCCCAACTACATGCAGCTCTCAGGGGCTGCCCAGTCACATCAGCTAGACCTCGATAAATATGATCTCTGCTAAGGACCAACTCATATATCAAAGGGGCAAGGGGGAAGGAACCCGAGGCCCTGGCTAGTTGGGTTTTGCCATAGGTTTGGTTTTTCTGCTGTGCTCTTGCTCCAGCCAGTCAGCTTGCATTGCTGAAGTACAACCTAAGCAATCTGTCTTCTGTTTCATTTCCCCCAGCCCAGTGGAGAAATCTTTTGGAATTGCTTTTCTCAAGTCTCCAGCTAACAAGGTGGTAATATATACATGTATAAAATCCCCATATATTCTATATATGTATTAAAATGATCTCCGGCACTGGGAGGTGAGACACAGGTAGCAAGACACTGAAGTCAGCAGCGCTCTACTGCAGCTGTTCAAAGAGACAGCTGCCACCCTCACACATTGTATTCAGTTACCATAACTGCAATCCTTCAGTCTCTAACAAGTGTCTGAATCTTTTAATTAAATGTATTAAAAAAATTTTTTACTAACTCCTAGTATCCAGCTGGAAATGCCAACTTCTTTTGTATCAAACAGAAAACAAACTGACCTTAAGAGTATAGTGTAAGCAATACTAAAAAAAAGAAAACAGAGATTAAAAAAACAAATTGGAAAAAATCCAAAAGAAAGCAATTAGGATGTAGAGCCAATTAGGAACCCCATATTTATGCACAAACAGATAAAAATATTATTTTAAAATTGGGATCTGTTGAAAAGTGAAAATTTAGTTTAGATACCTTAGGAAAACAAAATGAAAATTTGAACCTTTTTTTGTTTTGCTAAAAACCTGATACTTTTAATAATTCCTACATTTATAATTGTTTGAAAGTTTAGAGTTATAGAAATCTTGCAAGTAAATATATTTTGTATGTAATTTGGTGCTATTAATTTCCATAAAGCAGGAAATCTCTTGTATGACAGAATTTTTTTAAAAAATTCAGACCATGACAGAAACTGATTCAAAAGGATTTTCAGAGCCTGCAAATTGGGCCAACAACTTTTTATTGTGAGATATGTAAATTTAAAATAGAAGAAGTCAAAGAATCAAACAGAATCAGGGAGAGAGACCTCTATGAAAAGGTAGAAAGAGATATTTTTGTTCATAGAGGAGTTGAAGTCAGAGGTACATAGGACAATTCTGGGAAAGTAAACCAGCAGCTCTAATTTAGTCTTCCAAATAGTAGGAAGGAGGTGAAAACTGAAAGCAACCAAATTTCAAGACAGTGGAGAAAGGTTGTTGGTCTACAATTAATTTGTGGGCTACATCATCCCAGTAGCTCACCAAGGTCTTGGGCTTAGCCATTTATCAGCTAATAAGAGTAGACACAAGTTGTATGGAGTTTAAGTGTATTTTTATGAAGAAGAATGTAAACTGCAGGAGAATCACAAGTTTTTCCTCTATATGGCTAATTTCAAAATAGTACCATACAGGGTTTGTCACAAAAACAGAAACAAAGGCATCCCAAACTTCAAAGAATATATATCTTTCCTTTTCCATTTGCTTGTTTGCAGTCTAAACGAAATTATCTCCTGAACGAAATTATCTCCTGACCTGAGGCATGGAGTTTCACACGCCTTTGCAGTCATGTTTTTGGAGGAACGCAATGCAAACGAAGAGAGAGAGGCAGTCGTGGCTGGCGTGAGACGGCAGTGAGGAGGGGAAAACGGGCTGCCACGGGAGCCGGCGCTCCAGCCCAACTCCTGCCAACCTGCCACCGTTGGACCCAGCTCCCAGTGGATTTTAGTGCTGCCGCCCTAATTCGTTTCACAAAGCCAAATGGCAGCTGCAGTCTAGGGTCAGGCTGGGAGTAAAAGGAATGGGGCAATGCATTCGGTGGCTGGAGAATCCAAGCCAGGGGAAACAGGGACAGAGACGGTTATCAAGTCCCCCATCCTCCCTGTAAGGATTTAAGGAAAAACGGCACGTTCACAGGCTCCAGTGCAGGATTTGGGAACGGGAGACAGCACAGCCGTCGGCAGGAGCGGAAGAAAGACCCCAGCTGGTAGAAACAGAGCGGGGAAACAATAGCGTGAAGTTTCCTCGGGCTGTTAGAATAAATTTGATGAGAGAGGCCCAACCATTTTTTTGGGCCCGGCTTCTCAAGCTGCGGGGAGCCCGCAGCTCCATCCACACGCAAGGACAGCCCAGGGCTCCCATTGCAACACGCCGGCAAAATCCAGAGCCCCGCGGCCGGGCACGTCCGCGAAGCGACAGGCCACCTCAGCACTGGGCCTCCACACCAGTGCTGGAGCACAAGCAACACCGGCGCAGAGAAGATGGCGGCTGCGCTGAGCATGAGGGAGGGTAGGGAGGGCCGGGCCTGGCGTCACCCGCAGACAAAACCGGCAGCCCATTCGGAGAGGGAAGCGCTTGGCCCGGGCATTGAAGCCGAGCCGGCCCCCGAGCTCGCACTCGCCATTTCCTTCTTCCTCAGCCCGTGGCTGAGGGAGCGGCGGTGGCGACGTCCCCCCCCGCTAGACGGCCACCCGGGCAGTCCTTGCAAAGCAGCAGCCGGATGGAGCTACCCAAAACGGCATCGGAAAGCACCCCGAAGCGGGAGCGCGCTGGCGGAGGGCACAGCGTTCGGGAGCAAACGGGAATCAAAGGGGAAAAATAAGTAAATAAATAAACCAACAAGAAGCAGTAGGCCTAATTACAGTTTTCTAGTATAAAAAGGCAGCGAGGACTGGGTCATGCAGCGCCCGGAGAATTACAGCTGGCCCGTTCGGCGGCCGGCACCGCGCTCTCCCCGCGTTTGCGCTCTCCTTACTGCAACGGTTTTAACGGCAGATGGGAAGGGCGGCGGAGGAGATGCAGCCTTCCCTCCCTCCTCTTCCCCCCCAGGCCTCTCCCGCTGGGCTGCCGGAGAGAGGAATTGCAAGACTTCAGGGGAAAACCGAGAGGGACGAGCCAGGAGGGCAGGCCGGGCACACAAATCAAAAGCCACTTGTACCAGGGAAGGAGGAAGGAGGGGCAGGTGGGCGCTCCAGCTCACCTTGCGCGGGGCAGAGGAGGAGGGAGACGGGCAGGAGCGGGAGGCGGCAGGGAGGGAGAAAAGCAGGAAGGGGGGGAGGGAAAGAAAGAAAAAAAAAGAAAAGGGAGTGCAAATCCAAATGTCGATTTGTAGACACAGTGAGGAGAGCCTGCTGGCTGACAGGCTGATTTATTGGATTCTTCCAGTTAATCACTGCCGGCCTGTGGCCAAACGGATCTCCAGCAAAGCTGAAAGGCAGCCGAGGGAAACAGGCTTATAAGCATAAAGCCGCATAATGGTGTTCAATGAAGTGTGAGACTTTTAGTTCAGTCTCAGTGAGCCGGCCGCATCGCCGGAATGTCAAAGAGGGATTGTGGGTGGAAAAATTATGGATTTAAACTGCTAGCTGTAAATGAGGTCAATATGTCTGGTTCATAAACAGTCCGAGCCTATTCCAAGAATGCAGTGAGGGGGAAAATTAGCGTGAAGCCAACACTGTAGACAAACCTCATTGAGATATAATTGCAGCTATAAATACAAGCGAAAAGCTTACCGAGTGCAATAAAATACAGACATGCTTTTTTATTTCCCCCCCACACATATTTCCTTCTTTGAATCTATGCATTTGTTAAGTGTTGTGCATCTATAATGTTTCCCCCCTCCTCCCTCTTCTTTTCCTTGTGACACCCAGTGTTCAAATTAATTGAGTGTTCTTGATCTCCCATTCCATTTTATTCAGGCAAGATTGGAAAAAATCAAAAGAGCACATCTGAAGCATTTTCTTCCCTTTTGCTTTTCTATTTGAATCAGGTTGAAATGTATTAAAAAAAAGAGGCATTGCAACTTTTTTATATCTTAAAAAAAAGTAGTAAAATGTCTTTTTAAACTAATACATCTGTTAGATCATTTGAATCTCAATTTAATGAGGTGACATCAAAGGCAAGCACTGGATCCTATGGAGAGTCTCTTTCACAGGATACCTGGTCTTTGCTCACAAAACATTGACTTTAAATTAATGTGATCTTTCAGATTTTCTTTTTTTTTCTCTCTCTCAGTCTTTTATTACTGTATTTTGTGGAGGGAGCTCCAAAGGACAGGAGGACAGACACTGAGCAATGTGCCTCACCCAGTTTAAAAACTGATACAGTAATAAATTGAAGTCTAATAGCTATGGTCAGGCTGTTTTTTTCCCCTAAGCCAATTGATTTAAATGGCAGTAATTTGGCTAGCAAGGCTAGTCCTGTTTAAATTAAACCCATTAATATAATAGCACCAGTCTTGAATGAAATCCTTCTGTAGCAGAGCCTCCACCGGTCAGTGGTTTAATAACTGTCCAGGGATGTCCTGAAAACACCCACATCCGTACAAACAGGAATAACAGATTAAAGCCAGGATCCAGAAAGCCTCCTGTTTCATTAGGGGAAAGGGAGAAGGAGAAACATTGTCAAAGAAAGATGGAAAATAACATTTTTCTTTTAAGGAGGACAGGCATGTAAGTTGCTAATGGAAGAGGAGGTCTGTTATAATCAATTAGGGGGAAAAATCACCTTTATTTTCCCCCTAGAACCACCATATGAAACTTATTTCTCTTGTTTTTATCTGCACATTTTCACAAACTCTTACCCCCCCCCGCCCCTTACCTATCCCCATCTTAGTAATTTTCGCTTCCCTGAAGTTTATTGACTTGATGATCTGTGCACATGTTCACCAATGTAAAAAGTCTATTTCAGAAAAGCGTATATGGAGCACTGGCCCCAAAAAGGATTTTAAAATGTATATGAGGATTAGCATCCAATATAGAAAGCATATTCTTGGCAGAGGAATTCACAATGTGCTTAGGATCGATCTTTCAACTTCCTTCCCCATTGTTCTTGATTCCCATTGTGGCAAGCTGCTATATATTGTGAGGCAATTTTTTTCCCTTCTTGGAAGACTATGCAGGATTTTCCTCAGACCTATTTAATGCCTGTGAGAGCTTGAACATGCATGTCTTCCATTCTGGACTCTTAAGAACGTGTCTCTGCGCTTCAGTCTCACCTGTCTGAGACCAACAGCACCTTCAAAGTAAGGTCCTTCACTTTTCCTTTTGGAAAGTGCTTCATAGGCTCCCTCTTTAGCCCACTATTCCATCGAATTCAAAAGACTGGGTTAATTTTACATTTTGCTTAGTTGTGTCCCACTGACTTGTGCGTTGCTGTTTTAAGTTACGATTCGTTGCGCTGGACATCAACTAGCTTTGGGGAAGGTTGCTCGCTCCACTGGATAGTACAGTAGTGTTGAAATTAACATGTAATAAATATTATGGGGTTTTTTGATTTAGTTTTGCACTTTGCAGTAGGATGAATGAACGCTATTCTGGATGAAATAACAGCAGATGTTTTCTGTATCCTTTTATGCATATAGCTGAAGAATCCAGATCTTAGAATGCACTTTTGGCTTTTAATAATTTGTCACAACCCCCCGCCCTCAGCCCCTTTACGTAGTCAGCAAAAGAAAGACTGTTTCACTGCTGTCTACACGAAACAATCCTCCAGTAATTCTTCTGCCCCTTGACCGCACACTCCTCTGAACTAAAAAGAATGAACAACACATCCTCAGCTTTTATTCTAGACAGTGCTCATAAAACTGCCTCAAGTTAAGGTTGCCTGACATTTTCCATTACAAGACCATGCTTTCAGCCACTTCCCACTTTTCAATATTTAACTGAATGGAAAATTTCTGAGTGTTTATGGACAATGCAGTGAAAGATGATGAGGTTTGGCGAGATTTTCCTATTCAAACTCCACTGTATTTCTGGGAGCATTGAGCTGTGCCCTCTTACTTTGTCCAAAGCAAGAAAGCTGCAGAAAGCCATGGGAACAGCATTAGTCATATGTCTATGGTCCTTCTGATTGAATAGAGCTATTAAGTAAAGATAGACTTAAAGTTTTGCACGTGTAAAATGATCATAGAAACAGCGCTTAAAAACCAATGTGACTAAGGCAATGTGACTGAGTTTGAGGTGTTTAGAAGGCCTACTCTGCCCATGATCTCCTCAGTCAGACACAAGCCAAGCCTGATAATATGTTACCATTGCAACAAGGCCAGCCTAACATGCTGGACTCAGAGGCAGGGTTTATTAGCTTGGCTTCGAGCCTGAGCCGACACACCCACAATATTTCCAGTCAGTTCCGAGCATGTGTAGAGCAAGTCTGTATGTTCCAGAAACAGATTATGTGGATATACTCTTCAATGGCTATCTTAAAGACTGAATCTCAGTGAATTTGATCAAATAAAATTAAAATTGTTAAATATAATCTCATTCTAGAATGTACACTCAGATAAATGCTTTCCAAATACTTTATGTGCCATCCACCAGCTTTGCAATGCAGGGTCCCCCATCAGCTCAGAAGTTCTTGCCTCAGGCAGCAAACGGTTCTTAAAGAAATAACCTTGCATGACCTCAGGGCAAATATTTTCAATGACATTTCAGCTGAGAATTTAATGTGATAGAGCAGATTTATTTCCAGATCTTCATAAAATAGCGTTGTATGGGTGCATGAGTTTAGGAGCAGAAGTGATCACAACTAGCTCTAGCTCAGGTACTTCTGCTCTGTTACCTTTTACATCATCTGCCGATGAGCTCCAGCAGCTAGATTAGGATTAAGAATTTGAGGGTTTAATAGCCCCTTTAATAGTCCCTTGAATACCTTCAACAAGTCACATGTAAATACGTATGCCAGCTGTTGCTCAGCAATAATTTGTGGCAAAAAAGGTGTATGACATTTTTTGATGGAGCCAGGAACTACACCTGACCCATAACCATAGCTTCTCCTTGTTATGTCCCCAACTTTGCTTGAATTACCATAAAATTTTGAAAGTGATCAAACTGAGAAATCACAGCAATTGAGGATCAATCCCTCTGTCCCATTTTAAAAGACAATACATGAAAATTTGCAAAATTCTGTAGAATTTTGGCTGTATTCCTATTTAAGCTACAAGATCTTGCAGATCTTGCAAGATAAACACAAATCAGTGATGTCGCTACTTACAGAGCTATTATTTCCCTCTATTTTCTTCTGTGCATTACACTTGCAAAAAATGAATAAGGTTGTCTGGAAGAGGTGTAAATTGTCTTATAATCAAGTAATGCAATTCATTTTGTGATAGACCTTTTCTGCAAAATTTGCCTTTTATTTTCTGAGTGTATGTTGGCGGTGGGGGAGAGGAGCAATTTCCTTCAGTGTTGGCTATCCCTGACATTCAAAAAAACCTTAAAAAATTGCAGTCATATAAGGTTCTTCTTACAGATTTTTTTTTTAAATTTACTAGAATTTTCTCAATTTTACTCAATTTTGGTTTGTATGTTTTGCTGTAGACAAAGGCCATGGTGGTTTGAGGAGGATATTGTAGGAACACACAGACATGTCATCAAAAAAGCTTCTGTTCAAACCAGTGAAGAGAGGGAAATGATTAGCGATCACACATGAACATCCAGGCCAAGAAGATATCAAAATTATTCTTTCATTTTACCTCTTTTCTCTTACTGACTTTTCCAAACTTGTGACCAGGGAGTGTTATGATATTGCTTAGATGAATCTTTTGTAAGAAAGATATAGTCATTTCTCCTTGATAGAAAAAGTCATCCTTTGTCATTTTCCTGAAATCCTAACTCCCAGTGTCAGTGTCTATACTAGTCAGTTGTTGCCGTGAACAGAACAGTCACAACAGCATCCTCACTTGCAGTCAAATCCAACAAGATAGCCATGAATGCTAAGCACAGTGCTGTAGTGAGCCCATTGCCATATCTCTGGGTACACTTACCACCTAGTCTGTATTCTATTGTAAGCTTCCCGAACACAAGAGAGAAGAACATGAAGATGGTCACGGCCCACCTTCACACCTCTAAACTAGACTGCCTTTAAAACTATGATTCCTTTCCTGCTTTCATTTGCAAGCATTAAAGAATTTGCCAGAGATATTCAGCCATTTCATTTTTAGTAGTGCAATCCCTCTTATTTGTTTAATTTGAAAAGCTTCAAATTAAATTTCTAATTGAAAAGCTTGAGACTAAAATCCTTGGGCACAACACTGCCACATTTACAGACAAGCATACCACTGCATTTCAATCCTGTAACAGGATCCTGCAGATTACCCCATCAACTATCTGCTGTTGTTCAAGTATCCTGAATAAGCTTAGTATTTTGTAGGGGAATTCAAAAACAGGCACAGCAGCTCACCTTGAGAACTCAGATGTAGTTCCCATGTGCTCTTCTCTTTAAAGTGAATTTAGTGCACATGAAAAGTACTGGATTGACAGGAAACAAACACCTTGCAGAGAATGCTTGTATTTCTATTCAAATGGTTTGGTTTTGGTATTAGAAAATCTCCTGTCATACAGTTTTTTAATTCACAAGAAATTACCAAATGAGGAAATGATTAATTCTTTCAAATGTTAGCCAGGATTCTGTTTACCAAAAAAATTTAGAGAGAGGAAAAAAAAAAGGAGAGAGATTCATGATGCTATTGTCATTTTGCTTTCAATTTTTCAGTGATTGTGTCATGAAATGAAGTAATATAAATGATAATAATGTGTTGTTATGACTCCTTGTGTCATTTGCATTATGTGACATTCCGAATTTTTCAGTTCTAGTGTTTAGAACAGAAAGTGTTGTCTTTGTTCATGTATTGGCAAGTACCTGCTGGCTGAGTTCCTTGTAAAAACACATCTTTTGGCATATCTTCACTTCAAATTATTCAGTTACTTACTAGAAATCCTCGATGCCCTTATACCTAAATAATTATGGGTACATAGCCACTCTTTAAGACCTATCCATGGACATATATAAGTCTGCAAGTATATATATATACATATGTACCTGAAGGCCTACAGATGAACCAATACTATATACATTAATGTATTCTGCATTGTGTGTGTTCATAAATATAGGGTTTCTGATGCGGCGAAGGACAGCATACTTCATTTTCATGAGTTAGGAATGACTGCATAACTCACAGGTGGCAGAGCAAAGCAAAGCCACTAATGGATTCTGTACAGTCATCTCTACTGGATGAAAATAAAATTCCATTACACTGTCCACCATCACATATTATATTTATACCATATCAGAGACATTTGTCCACAGAGTGACTAAACTTTTTGTTACACTTTACTGAAGAAATTAATATTTTTGAAGAAATAAAAAGATACATTGCTAGGGTTTTTTTCCCATTGGCAAGGTCTAAATATGTATTTCATACAAGTAAACACATACACACACACACATGAATAATGTGGTGTTTTTCCTAGCCCATTTCTGAGAGCTACTGGAATGAGTTCACCTGTCCCCTAGATATGACAGAATTTTTGCTCCTTAGATTTATACATCTGGGGTTTTACATCTTTTCATTCTCGGAGTGTGATTCTCTGAACTTGCTATGGTGTAAGACTACTTCCCTGAGCAAGAACACATAAAATCAGCTTACAAAGAAACGGAATAAGGCCTTTGTCCCAGATTTAAAAAGGGAGGCTCTTTGAAGCTGTGTATTTTATGGGAAGCCACTACCCTTTCCACTGATAGGACAGTGAAAGGGAACAGCAATAATTAAGGCCAATTTGAGACAAATACAACTACTGGAGATAGGTCTGTGTGTTATCGCCAGCAGCAAATGATCATGAATACAGTGGCAAACAAGACAGGTGAGCAAAAATCATTTCTAAGCAATGCTATTGAACAATAAGTTGCATACAGAAATACATGACAAAAAATAAAGTGCACCACTATAAATCTCTACTGTCTTTGCTGTTTAGCTGTTGCTTTTTCAGATTGACTGCCCTGCTGCACACAGCAGCATCAATGCAAAAAAGAATCTCCTTTTTCCTGTCTAAAATCTGCAGACATACCTGATTATATTGTGACAACCTGATTTTCTTAGTTTAAACACAGTGCTTAATTTCCTGTAGTGCTAATAACCATTACAAGAAGTGCCATAAAGTGTGATTAGTCTGACTAAGTAGATTTTCCTTCGGAGGATGTGGATAGTTTCTCAACCAAGCTTTTGTGCAGATTTTACACTTGAAAAGGAGCCTGAGGATAAGCAATCAGGTGGGAGGGAAGCCCCAGTTCAGTTCAAAGAAGCCAAACTGCACTTTTTACCATGTTACTTTTTACTTCTGAAGGATGAGCAGACCTATAAAGAAGACAGCTCTCTGAAGCATCCTGTTTTTATGCTGTCTTCAAAAAACTTTTTTTCAAGTTACAACATGATGTTAAATTTAGAGACCTAAGTAGCGAAAAAGCGCAGATGGGGTCTTAAAAGCCAAGCCAACAGGACAGCATTTTATACCAGGACACGCAATCATGATTTCAAAATCTTGCCAGGACAGGGTATCTCAGTAACTAATGTGTCATGACCAATCCTCTCAGACTGAACTATCTCTTTGATAAAACAGCTCTTAAATTGCTCTCTGCTTCTACTGGATGGATGCCTTCCAGCTAGGTGAAAGACTGTGTAGGCCACTCTTTTTGTTAGTCACCTGCTTTCTCTTACACTTGAGTGTTATGGTGCCCATAACTGCATTGACCTCAGTGGGTTGTCCAGTATTTACATCAAGATAAATGAGAATAAAGATGTTTAGTTTTACAGAAGACTGCTGGACAATAAGAAGAAAAACTTTATAGCTTGCACAGAGCAATGAGGCTAAACATAACCTATGCACTAGTTAGCTTACCGTTTTGGGAAAAGACAGGGTAGTGCTGTGTATTTTTCTTTTTAATTTTGTCACATGAAAGGGTCAGTCTAAGTATATGCAGCCTGGTATCCCACTTAGGTAGGAACCATTATTTACCATTTTGCCCGCTCTAACATATTACAAAAAAATGGAATGCTACATAGAAATATATATAGAACATTATCTTTTGCACAGCTCTAGTATTGCTCGTAAAGCGCAACACAAATACTCTCCGAGCTCATGGCACAGCTTATAGCAAGGACTTTTGAGGCAATATCTAAGTAATGTTGCAGATAAAGAAGTTCTAGTGCCAGCATTTGCTCTGATCTTGCAGAGGCTCAATGACATAAATGGGCTGGATGGGCTGGATTCGCTTCTGCCAGAGACAGAAAGTAGCTTTCAATATTCCAGAATATTTGTGCGAGGAAACAAATTTTGACATCAAAAATTCATCCTTTATCTTCCTCCTTCCTTTTTTTTTGGTCATGAAACAATTTGGTTTGCAGAAATAGACTGGTTTAATAAAATTGGTCTTCTTCCTTCTACTAAAAGTTTACCTGCGAGAGCCCCGAACATAATAAAATCAGATTATGAAGGCAATCATATTTACTTGTAATAAATCAAATCTTGCAGACATCAGTTAAGTCTCCCTTACTGCGCTGGGACAATATCGTGCATGCATACATCAATACCTGAAGTGTCAGAAATACATTTCATAAGTTCAGAAAAATTGCATACACGCTTGCAGCACCATTATGAGCAGTGAATTTGTAATGCGAACATTATGTTGTATAAAGTGGCTTTGTTCCTACATTTAATAAGCACCACATGTCAAGCCCACAAATGTACTAGAATTTGCTGGTGATTTCTTACCATTAGATGTAGGTTATTGTTTTCAGGAAGAGAACTTTTCCACGCTTTATCAACAGTATCCAGTTTTAAGCAGCCATCTTCTTTCTCTTGACTGAACGCAGCAGATTCTTTAAATTAGTGAAATAACATAAAATACCAGCCAGCAGGATATGCTGTTAAGTTGAGCTGAAGTTAACACAAGACAATTCCAGTCACAGGGGAAGTGCTTCCTTTGGACTGTGCCAGCTGAATATTTGTGTTTATTATGCATATTCTGGTACTGGTAAGGGTGCCGGAGGAAAAAATTTAAACGTAACCCAAAAAGGATGGGATATGGAAAGAGTTTTTCCTATAGTGCTCTTTAGGCCGTACCCAAGAAATACTGCACTAGGCCAGTGGAAGGACTCTGATATCTCTGTCTCTTACACGCACATACACATATGTACAAACACACACACACACACATGTACAAACACGCACACACAGACAGAGGGAGAGGTATTTTCAGCTGTGTTCTCACCCAGTGGGGTCCATTGGCACAACACAGATATTTTCTGCCTACTAAATAAATAAATGGTAGAAAAGAGGGACAGGTTTGTTTTTCTTCCTTTTAGAAACTGATAAAATGAGAAATATCAGACTGTAAGTTGCTGTCACTGGTGAGTCATGAAGCCCTCAGCAGCTGAATATCTGTGAGGCTACCGCAGCTCAGTAATAGCAAAGCGGCTTTGAGAAGCTTAAGGCTCACAACAGGCAGAGCGAGCTAGGGATACTGGAAAGGGGTGGCTATAGCCAGAACAGCCCAAAAGCTGGTTGATCCAGCAGCTACCTTAAGCACTTTCTATCAGTAAAAGCATCTATGGAAAAGGAAAAAAACCTGCAAAAGTGATGTGTGAGACGCTATATGCTTCCTATATAGAACTATGCTTCCCGAGGGTCAGGAAGTTTTGCTAGCTCAAGGAGGTTTAATTTCTGGCCCTCTGCTGCTGGATATGGCTTAGTCCATGAAATAAAGAAAAGGAATGTGTGTCCAAATTGATAGGGATTTTACTTTTCTATCTGTTACTGTTTACATGTTCATTAAAAGTTTGCCTATTGACCCTTAGAATAAATATACCAGAATCCAGATCAGAAATTCAGCTGAAGAAACACTCATAATTTGTATTTCTCTCTGATAATTTGTATTAAGTGTTATTTCTTTCGATCAGGATGATCTCTGACTGTGCTTGTGTGGTATCCGGCACTGAGGGTCATCAAATACAGTAGGTCACCAGCTGCCTTCAGGTAGAAGCCTTTTGACATTCTGTTAATAAATAATAGAAAGAGAATACAGGAACTGTGTGTAATGGTTAGATGACACAACCTTCTACTCCATAATCATTTTGCATTGCCTTCTGCAAGGCAAACCAATACAAACTGGGGATCTTAAAGCACTTTACCAGATTAAGTAACCTTCGCTGCATGTTTCTCAGAGAAGCCAAAACTTTTCGTTTTACAGACAGGTCAAGACTAAGCAGCTTCTTGATTATCACAAAAGGAGTCAACAGCGGAGCCAGGAATTAAATGTTGGAGTCTGGTCTTCTTTGTACATATTTTTTGAGCTACACAGCTCTTCCAGAGCTGAGGAAATCTTGGAAGATGTAGTTCTCCCTATTTTTATTTCTATATCTTGAAATGCTAAACAAACTTAAAGCACTCTACCGTAATTGTGCCTATGTGTTATATCCATCAGTATAAATGAGCAGCAGACCTGACCCTTCCCCATTCTATAGTTCAAGCAATCAGTCATGTCTTTGCATTTCATACTGCTCTCCCATGAGCTAGCATTACACAAATGCAGGTAATGGAGGATTAAGCCTTTAGAGTAGCAACAACTGAAGGCCTGAAATATTGATTTTTTAAAATATCCACAATATCTCATCCTGCTCTATTCACAGTCTTTTCCCTTCCCTTTGCATCTTCGTGTTCGTACTACCAGCAAATACCTTCAGCCTGGCTGATACCATCTGATGCATTAAATCAAGGTGATCCTGCAATTTTGTTCCTTTTTCCAGTTGAAGCTTGTCTAGGCTGCAATTGGAAGGCACATCTGTAGCTCATGCACAGATAAAGCAGCCATGGCTAGTTTAACACGTCTAATTTGTGTGGCAGTTGCAATGGTAAGATTGACTGACGGGCTGGCCGCACTAACTTGCCTGGACTCTTGACTGCCTCCGCAGACAGCTATTGTACAGCCAAGAGGTTACTTATGGATCTAGAGTACAGAAGACAATTAGATTAAAGCTAGAATTACAGATTTCAGAATCATGCAGTGGAATGCCCTGCAGACTTGTCTTTTGAGACTAGTTCTCCCGTGCGGGCAAACTGCTCATGAGTTTGCCTGGATCAGAGGCTGAATAATTGAATAGAAAGAATGGAAGAAGCAAAGGAGCACTGAAGCTGCTCTCAGAAGAGGACCACCCTCATTTTAACAGCTATCACACGTTCTGTTGAAACTGGCTTTTGATACCTCAGACGCAAAGTTAATTACCAGTGCAATTCAGAGTCTAGAAAGATACAATTCCACAGGAAAATGATGAACTCACATGTGATGCATGAAATAAACATTCCTTGAAATGAGTTCCTTTTCTTAATTTTAGGTAATACAATGCCATTAGCACATCTTGAAGAAGTGATTATCTGCTAGCTGTACACTTCAGTGCACCATTAGAAATATTTTACTAGGGAGAAGGTACATTACAGTATTTGAATATCAAACTGATGGGCATCTTGAATATAAACCGTGGAAGCAACTTTCCTTGAACTACAAAGTTAAAGTCTTTAAAATATACATATAAAAAATCCCTGTAGACTCTAATTCTACTGGATGCCAAGAACTATTAATATTTATTAAATTAAAAAGAGACTGAGGGCATCTAGACCTTATTCTTGCTGGTCTTCTAATGGGAAAAAATACAGTACAGTGTACTATTAGCAATCTTTGGAAGTGCTGTTTTACATTCTCTTAATAAGACCATCCATACTATTGTAAACTTTACGCAACATCGCAACTTCTTCTCAAGCAGGTTTGCTCTGTAATGTTTGTGTGCTTCCTAGCAGAGCTCATAAGATCAAATTTAATCAGTAGAGGTTCATATTGCCAATGACTTCTCGTTTTGTTTTTGTTTCCCTTCTCCATATGAAATTGCCTGTGGGTATTTGCAGCTCAGTTCTATAACAGTATCTTTTTTTTCTCAGTGACATTAAAGTAATCCGTTATTTAAAAGACTCGGTAAACTTTATTCCTAGAAAGACTACAACTCTACACCCCAGTTGCTCTGACATAAACCAGACCTAGGTTTCCCAGGCATTTAGGAGACGATAACATCTGTCAGTCCCTACTACCTGTCCACTGCCTAGCTGCTTTTTCCAGCCACCCTTTCCTCTCCAGTGCCCTCCCTGGAGCGCTGGCACAGCATTTGCACATCTTGTACAAGGGAAGAAAACCCAGTTACAAATGACCCCGAAAAAGGTGGCTTGTGCCTGACTGATCACTTCCCTGGTTTGATCCGCCATTGGAGTGGGAAATGGTTGTAATGGTACGACTAAGACAAGGAGAGAGAGGGGGAAGTTACCAAAACTGTCATTGTGACTGGCAGAAGTGCTGAGAAACCTCTCACAAAAAATGACGTATCACTACTTAAAACATTCAGTCATAAGGAGCAGGCCTTTATGGTTGCCGTGGCCTTGGTTTATGTGGCAAGTCTGGACAAAATGCAAGGAGTAGATAAAAGGCATGAAAATGTCCTACTGCATGAGTAGTTCTGTTTCAAAACACACAACATATCATATCCCTAGCATTTTAAAGGGAAAAAATGTAGGGACTACATAAATAAATAAAGCCTTAAATACCTTTTTTCCCTTTTATGATACTCTAAATACCTAAAGACCTAGCTTCCTTGATTCATAAATATTGGTAGATTCCCAACATTCCTGTGAAGTGTTATATTGCTAAAAATGCATACAGTTTTTAGGAAAAATTTGATTTTTTTGGTAAATATGTAGATTTGGAAGGATAAACATTCCACTGAGATATATTTAAAAATAAACTCCATAATTCTTAGAAATCTATCATTTATATTTCACACTTGCTGAAAGAAATATTTTCAGTATAAAATTTTCAACATTTTAAAAGTAAGGTATTTCAAAGTTCTTATTTAAATTCATTTTTTTCAATATTTCCTTCACTATTACAGGATATTTTTAAAGCTTTGAAATCTAAATGAAACATTTACAGGAGTCTTTTAAGTTTTTTTTAAATCTATATTTTTGATTTTATAGATTGTTGAAACTCTGACCTAATTAGTTCATTGTCTTAAAAGAGTATGAAAGTTGTTGTTATTATTACTATATGGATTTTACAAATGAAAAATCAAGATACATGGAGAGTAGAGGCAAAATGATCAAAGTGCCCATCAGTATGATGTGACCAGCTTCAAGCACAAAGACTTACCTTTCCGAGGTATATAGCTTTTTCAAAATACAGGTTCTATTGATTTCAGTTACAGACGTGAGCGCTCAGCATTTCTATGAATCAAGCTCTAAGAATCTTAAATTAGCATCAGAAAATGAGGAACATACTCAATTAACCCCCTGGGGAAAATGATTTTAAAGTCTTGCCCAAGATCACATACAAACTTAGTGGGAGAAGTGTAAACTACCCTAAAGGACATTCATCTGCCTCTACAAGCCTATCTTTTCTTTTCTTTCAAAACTTTGCCGCATTCTTCTTCCAGATGAAGTCATTTCTCATATAAAACTATGATTCTTCCTCAGAAGCTCTAATAAATGAGGTAGGGGTCCTTTAGGGGGAAAAGTGTATTAAGGTTCTTTAGCTAACTTTTGTTCTGGCACTTTTTAATTTTTCAACACTTTGATTTACAACTTCAGTAAAATATACTAAATAAAATAAATGTGGAAAATATCAGTTCCATCATGTGGCACATTATCTTCCCACAGGGTCATCCTCAGGACAGAAGACCTGTGAATTGAAAGGATTATTTAGCTTCCACATCTGTCCCTTAAAATTTCATATATTGGCCTTGTTAGTATGGTCCCAGAGTATCTTTCAGTAGCAGAATACTACATGATTTATTCTTTCATCATCTCCATAGACTGAGAATTTTATATGCAGTAGAGTTTTTGGTTTAGTGGGATTTTTTTTTTTATTATGGCTTTTGTACAGACTAGTAGAAAGAAGGTCGATTTAGATTACCCTACTCTCAGAGGAAAGGACAGCACTGCAAGTTGTGATGATCTTTCTTTTCTAGGTAGTGGTTCCAGGGAAAAAATGTTATATGATAATAGAATTAAAACTATATCAAAATACATTTGCGTCCATTTATTTTGAAAGCAAGAAACTATCCTTTCCCACCCTTTGAGCACTTAATTTTCAATTATGTTGTTCTAATATTAATTTTAAAAACAATTTCTTGAACTAAAAAATAAAATCCCAAAAAATTCATTATGTGGAACTATCTTGATCCATCCTGTAAAATATTTAGAACCTCAGCATGGGTTTCTGCTGCTTACAGTAATTACATGGAGCTGAATAGGGAAGGTTAGTTAGTTACTGAAAATGAGGAAACAAAGCTCGACCTTGTGATTCAAGAGCATGAGCGCAGAGGATATATAGAAAATTACTAACATCAAAGATGAACTTAGCAGTTTCATTCTGATTAGCCTACAGATGTCCAGAAAGGAGGAGACTGTAAAAACAGGTTGAGACAGGAACTAATAAAAGATCTGATAAGAGCCCTGTGAAAAGGACAAAAAAAAAGGCTGCATACAAATAAAACCATGGAACAAGAAGAAGCAGCCTAGTCTATACTTTTTTTCACATTTTTACTTAGGTAAAACATGAATAAATCCAAAAATGCAATTGTAAGTAAAAAAAGTACTGAGGTTCAACACAGATTTTAATAATTCAGTCCTAATCAGTTAATAGGAAAGCAGTAAATAGTTACAAATAAATATATAAATTTAGTTCATGTGAATATATAAATATTTAATTTTCCATTAAAAGAGGTGCACCTTGACCTTTTTTTGCATTATGAAAAATTATTAGTTTGAACTACTTGCCTGGAAAAAGCTGTTTGTCATCCGGAGAGAGCAGAATACTTTTGCTCTTTTTGAGTCAAGGTTATCACTTCTCCTGGCTGGCTGGATTTAGTAAAGAAATTGGGGACATCCTGAAGTCATACGTTATGAGAAAGCCAAGAGAAGTGCTCACCTACCTCACTCTTCCAGCAGTTGCATTTCCACATGGACCAGTTTGTGAAGCCTGAAAACATTATCTCCAGCTCTCTGCCCATGCCGGTGGGATGGGTTTTTCTTTAGCCTACTTTTTGGGACTAGAGCAGGGGTCCGGACATGTCACACTCCTATCACTTGGAAAACTTCATCCTCAAAGCCGGTGTTATGGAAATATGCAGTTCTCCCTCATCTCTCTGATATACATCAATTCACATTTTAAAATGACCTAAATTCTCAATTTTACTTCCAAAAATTTTCAAAAGATCTACTGATTTCTCTGCCAATATATATTTACATGTGTTGGCACCTGTTCAAAGGGAGATCCTACAATACTAACACGACCCACTTATGGAGCCTTCTTTCCATGAACAGGCCTTCTGAGCAGCAGTTCATCATTCATTGCTATTGTATGTCATGTAAAACTAATCAGGAAAAGGAAAAGCATCCTGCCAAACTCCGTGGCCTTTGGAAGCCAACAGCCCTTTCCAAACTACGTACATCATGATCCCCAAAAGTGCAAAGAAACTCCACCTAGCCTAAACCAAACCAACCAAACAAAACCAATCGAACATATTATAAGAAGGAAGTGGAGACCCAAAGGCACTTTACATCAGTGCTGTCTAAAAAGTCTTCAGAACTACTTGCTTAAAATGGTTACAAAAGCTGACAAGGTACAGGACTACGTAGGCACTTGAAAATACTACTAGGCACTGGAAAACAATCTGACACGTGGGTGGCTTTAAGCTGTGTAATATCACCTAATAGGTGCAAAGTAAGCTTACCTGAGAACTGGAAAGCTGTCCAGATAGGCATAGCTGCTGTGATTAAGAATATAGGGTTTTTATTAATTTGTTTGACACTAGGGTAGACATGTCAGTAGCTTGACTAGCTTTGAGATTATTTTGTCTGAAAAGCATCCTTCTATTTTACCTCCTCTAATATACCACAGAGGAACATAAATTGCTCTAGCTTTTCACCTCCATATTAGCAAAACCAACCCAATTAGATCATTCAATAAAATAACATATTTTGTGTGTTTCTCTCCACAGTGCACTAATATTTAGCTAGGCTGTTCTCACAGATTATTCCTATACAGCAGACAAAAAAGCTAAAGTGAACATAATAAGTAATCATGTCAACATAACAACATTGCCTCTTGGTTGACATCCAGTGCTCTTCCAAGTTATGTCTAGAGCTCTGTTAAGAAGACACCAATCTCTGTCATCCTGCCTTCATCATTCTTGTTATTCTTCTAAATCTGGGTGCACTAAAGAGCCATGTGGGTAATTTTTTTTCAGAGATCCAGTTTCTCAGTGCAGAATTTTGTGTTCACCATAGCACATTTGTTGCTCCACTCATTCTAAGAGACAAGAGCACAGAGACACTCTGTAAAACGGACCTTATCACCTAACTTATATTTTCTCCAAAATTCTCTCAACCTGAAAGTACCTGGGTAGAGAAATGCCTTTTGTATGCTTTTTAGGAATCGTAAGAGTTAGCTATCTCACCATCTTGAGCAGCCAACTTCTTCGGCTGAACTGTATTTCTTATGGTGCATCATGGCTAGAGGCATCCACAGTATACCACAGCAGCTCCATGAGACCAGAGCTGCACCATGGCCAGGGGAGGGACCACAGCCCAGAGAAAGCCACTGGATAACTATTACAGTGCCATGGCAGTGTTTCCAAAGTGTTCCTGTTTCAGTCAGAATTGTTCACATTCTGATCAAAGGGCTTGGATTTTGTCCTTTTTACAGTAAGATGAGATGCAGAGAGAATAACAGGTGAAAGCTGCGCAGGAAGGCAGACGGCGAGAAATGTTTTTTGAGTCATTATATTACACAAGAAGCCCAAAACTGTGGATTCTTCCGGAAGAGCCGAATAGTAAAACAAATATCATTGTTGTGTATGTGATCACTATTAACAACAAGGACTGACTGAATTAAAGAGGGTATTTTCATGCCTACTCATTAGTGCTGTGTGTCAAAAAGCATTTCACCCAAATCTGTTTACCCTGCCATGTCCTCATGAACCACAGTCATAACGATTCAGATCTGGTTATGCAGGTTTAGCAGGTCACTGAGACATATTTTGCTGGTATTAAAAATATAAGATGAGGAATATCAGGATCTTTAGGAATTCCTCAGGCGCAGCTTTATGGGAAAGGATACTTCACACTACATGACACCATCTTGCACCAGGAAAGTGAATGGTAGGTTTCTGTTTCTGCCCTGAACCTTTGGTGCTCAGGATAATCCAACTGTACTGTAATTGTTTCAGCAGGAATGAGCAAGGTTTCATCTGTTCTCTGTGCGAGAACCAAATGGAGGTGGAGTATCATTGTGGAAGACTAAGAAGGAGGTAGAGATGTCGTTTTTCTTGTGCTTCAGTTGACATTAAGTACATTGGAAATGAACGTAACTACTTTTCAGCAGCCTAACATTCCTGCTGCGAAAAAGGATGGCTCCATAGCACAATATACCAGCAAAGCACCCCTGTTAGTATGCTGCCACCATTGTGGCAAAAACAGTGAAATTATTAATTACCTAAAGACTAAGTTATTTAATTTCTCACAGTCTGTCATCTATCACCTCTTTTTTTTTTTTCAATAGACACAAGAGGGCAGCTAGTAATTTTCAAAATATTTCAATTCATCTTGCATTAATAAATAAATAAATAGTTTTGTTAGTACTCTGTTTCACATTATCTGCTAGATTAGTGACAGCAGTATTAGAATTAGTTACCCACTGACTTCAATCGTTTCTTTACATTTTATATTCTTGTCAATATAAAATAATATCAAAGTTCTGGCTTAAAGCCACTGCTCATAGTTTCACCGTGGAATCATCACAGAGAATTTAGAGCCTAGGTGCTTTAAAATTCTTGCTATCCTGCAGGACAAATTCTGTTGCGTAATGTCATTTTCATATAAAACAAGCAAACCAGTGAAACATTTCTTTCCTTTAGGCATATACAAATTTTAGAGTAAAAAATACAAGCTTACAGGAAGAAATTTTTATTTAACAGAACTCATACCTTTTTCCCGTTAATATAAATTAACACTCTACAAGAGTTGGAATGCATAAAGCTGTATGAACCAGTAGTGTGTGTCATTAAGGCAATCAGGACAAAAATATTGCAGGGAAAGAGAATAGCTGTATGGACTTACAGTGTAAGTGGTGAGTACGAGTGGCTTTGTCTCTGAGGGCGAGCTGGGTTGGGCTGTTGTAACTCTTGAATTAAAATGCTAAAACTAAAAACTGTTACTGGATTGAACAGGGGAAAATTCAGGACTATAGCTCAGTCGTGTTTATGCGGGCAAAATGTGAGCTGAAATTTAACATTTCCCACTCTGAGCATCCACATGGCAAATGCAATTGAAGCTAAAGTGATAAGTGGGAAGCTCGAGCACAGAGTGATTACAGTCACCAATGAAGCACACCAGCACTTAGACTTCAGGACTTAAAGCAACTTTCTTGGGAACCGCCCAGACCTTTTATCCAGAAGACCTGCATGTGGAAACAATCCGGGAAGCTGATCCTTACTTCCTTTCAGCTGTTACCTAGTAACTAATGGTACGAGTGCTTCCAGTCCATTGCTCAGCAAAGTCACACAGGTTAGCTTCAACTGCTCTGCCAGACAGCAAGAGAGCCCAAGCAAATCAATACCATAAGTGTATTATCGAGATGTTCTGTGGGTGCTTGGGAGGGAAGACGCATCCAGAAAGCATTGAACTCTAGGAAATTTCAGACAGAAGGATTTGATTCCCATCAACAAGAGCAAATTTCTGTTGGGAGGGGTCAGCAGTGTCTAGCTCAAGGCAATGACTAATTACTACTCAGAGCAAGTTGTCACCTTTCGTCAGCCACTAGGCTGTAAGAGCCCTTTATACCTTCTGATCGGGGCCCTATTCATCAGTGCTGATTGCTTACTTATGGAGATAAGCAGCCATTGCTGACCAGCTGCTTCAAGCTATGGCCACCTCTTGGGGTAAGCAATCACAGTGAAGCAACAGATATTACTGAGGCTGCAACTGCATGGGTATTTACAGAGCAGCAATGAATTTATCACGTGGCAGTAACTAATTACTATGAGTCAGCACAGCTGTCATATCCCTTTTCCTCTCCAAACTTTATCCTCTTCTGTATCACTTTCCTCAACAACTTCAGCCTTTTTCTCTCCCAATCCACTGTATTATCCATCCTTTCTGGCCACACCCTGCCCATTTCTGCACAAGTTTCGTGGTGCTGAAACCTCCCTTCATCCTGCCCAGCACACCAGGGGACAGGACACATGGTAAGCTGCCATTGCTGCTCTGCGCTCTTGGGTCAGCTGCATCACTGAGGGCCAGAGATTCTCCACCAGCTGCCTGTGGAAGCATCCATGTGCTGCAGTAGGTGAGGAGACCCAAGCACCAGCATGAGTGCGGTGTTTAGCCTGGGACCCACATATCATGGCTTAGGTATTTCAACAACATCCTGGAAAAACCCAGTTAAAAAGGCCATCGCCCGTGCTGTTGTAATGGTCAAGGCTGGTTGCCACAAAGAGTTTGGAAGCACAGAGATATCAAACAGCTTGAGCACATCTGCTGGTGACTGTGTACTTACTCTGTCTCAACTACACTGAGAATGTCTGCCCAGACAGTATTTAATATTTGATCCCAACCTTCATCCGCTCACAAACTGAACTCAGTATTTTTTGAACAAATCCTGCTTTATAACTGAGAACTTTCTATCTGTAGACCTGACACTTCCAGCAAATATCTAAAAAAGAGAAAACTTCGTTCCCATAAATGGTAAAGCATTCAGAGTTGCAACCCTAGTTTACACAAATGCCTGTTTAAAAATCACTGAAATGCTCATGATCCTTATCTTACTGATTTGTTACTGCTATTCACAGATGTCTGTGTTTTAAAGAAATGAATAAGTTTGTCTCCTAAAGCCTTAGAAAGAATTGCCTTGGTCATGGCTATGAATACTGCCCCTGCAGTCCTCATGCACTTCACAAGAGCCCCCTGGTTGGACCTGAGATCTGCTAAAGCTGAGGAGAACGAGTTTCTGACGTTGCTGGATGGATAAAGCTCATGGTAAAGCTCCTTCAAACAAGCATAAAGACTATGTTTCCTCTGAGGTTGTTTAAAGTTTTGTCATTGACTTAAATGCCATGAAGCACAAACGTTATCTTCTATTTGGCTGAGAGGTGTCGTGAGCACTTACAGTGTTTAATAAATAACTACCTGTTGATATGCGTGTTCTCTAATCAAGTCCAGGCCAGTTTCTACAAGATCATCTTCCATCCTTTTAGAAGCTTTAAAGTTTTGGCCTTTCCTGTCTTTACTTCTTACTTCACAGTGCAAAATTCTAAGGTCTCCTTTTGTACATATTAGCTTGTTACAGATCTTTTTTTTTCTTACTGCCCATGTTTTGAATTAGCTTGTTTATTCATTCCAGTCCTGGCAATAAACTCTGCTTCCCTATTTCTCTTTATCTTCTCTCTATGAACATGGTTACGGTGATTCAAATGCAGACAAAGAGACTTTAATGTGATTCTGATACAGTTTTCTTAGTCAGGAGGTAGCACAAACCAGGCTTTTTTATTTGATTTTGCCTCTCTACATATGTAAAGTATAACATCTGTGCAATGATTTCACAAACAAGCAATAAAAGTGAGGTAGTGTATTCTGAAGCGTTATATTACTTTTTATGTATTCGTACTGAATCATTATGAAAGAATAGGGTAGCTGTGGCTTCAGCTAACCTCTGTAGTGAAGAAATAAATAAATTCAAAGGTTATGCATCCCATTTCACACAAGGCTTGATCTGTAACAGGAGAAGGTCGATCGCATATCACTGGGGAGAAAGATCACTGGCGTATTCCAAACTGTTAGTTAGGGTTAAGGTTAGCTTAGAGGTCTCAGAAATTTTCTCACTCATTAGTCAATGTAACCCAGAGCCTTCAGGGAGTGAGAGGAAGCGAAACCACGTATCCCACTGCTCAAACGCAGATCCCAGGTCCTGCTTGGCCTCAGACCTTCCAAGGTCTTCAGCCTCAGCCAAATCTGGCTGTGTGACCTGTACATGAGCCTTTTGGCACTAGGGATACAAATTGAAAGCAAAAAGAAGTTCCTCAGTCTTCTCTGTTGAAACCTTTCTCACTCACGTAAGTGAACAACCATGCGACCAAGGAGAGACAGGGAGGGAGATTAACTGGTGTAACCTAGTGGTGAAGAAATGAGAGAAGAAACAAGTCCCTGCTTCTTTCCATATTTATTTAATTATACAAGTGGAATAGTTCCATTACAAGAAACTGAGAGAAACCTGCCTCAGATGAACAAACGACTTAGAGTACTTATATAGGATATGAGGACTTGCACCAGAGTTTTCCTTATTTTAGATGGTGCCTTTGCTAGACATGCTAGCAATCCTATTTCCCTATACAGTATTACCTACCAAGGTCTATTTCTTACCTTTCAGGCAAAGTTTGGTCAAAAACTCACAAAAATGATGACTATTTTGTCTGATAATTCCTTTTTCAATTAAAAAATAAAGTATTTCAGTAAAACATCCCTGAGTAGCTTTATTTGCTACGAACAGATCAGGCCAGACAGTGCCACTGCCAATCTCCTCGGCTCTCTGTCTTATGTTCGAATTATACCATGATAAGTTAAAAAGGATATATGACCTTGTACTTTGTAGAATGCCTGAAATACATCTAGCATCTCTGTCAGAAGAATATGAATTGTTTGCGGACTACAAATATTTCTTATTTCAGTATGATTTTTAGCATTCAAAGAATTCCAGCTGAAACTGGTCCCCAGCACCTCTTTCTACATTATGGCATTATCAAACCCCTTTCAAGTACTTTTCCAGGAGAAATAGTGATTTTTATAGTATTTTTGCCTCCCATCCCTTCCATTTCTTTCTGCATATGGTCATTTGCTGCTTTGTCAAAACACAAATGGTAAACCACATTACCCAGGTTTTTTTAATGTGAAAAAAATTAGAAGCCAAGACTCATTGTAGAATACCGAATTTCATGCTGGAAATCAGGTCATTGTTATAAGAATTTAGAGAGGAGAAAATCAATTTCGAGGGCTTCTGATATTTAAAGCAGAACAATCTGTGTGATTATTAAATTCTATTTTCATAACTTTCACAATACTGTTTAGCAACACAGAAATAATTATATTATTTCAATTGTTTATGTTGTAAGATGATATCCTCTCCATTTTACGCTGACCGAACATTCAGATAGTGCCCACACTGCTTTAACCAAATGCAGAAATGCTGAAAGTTATTCCAGAAAATAAATTTCTGAGGAAAATGGATTTCTGGAATGGAAAGAATTCCATTTGCAAAACCAGAATTGCTCCATAAGCCTAGTTCAGTGAGATTTTAAAAACGAAATATAAAAATTTTTAGAAGTTACTTCTTCATGAATCAGTTTCTTTAAAGAACCTTCCTTAAAATTCAGTTTG
Organism: Struthio camelus; assembly: GCF_040807025.1. Taxonomy (NCBI): domain Eukaryota; kingdom Metazoa; phylum Chordata; class Aves; order Struthioniformes; family Struthionidae; genus Struthio; species Struthio camelus. The sequence goes on along the minus strand of NC_090982.1, from coordinate 29,515,632 downwards.
CAGAGCTTCTTTTTAATGTCTCTGAAAAACAGAAGATTTAACAAAGCTTAAACAAGGGTATTTTTTTAGTGTTCCACATAGAACTGGCAAATGAAATCCTGTTCTTACTAGAGATAAGAAGAAAACAGAAGATGAGCTTTGAAGAACCCTCTCTTCCTTCTTTTTCCATTTTGCTTTCCCTTTCCCTTGCCCTTCCTTTCCTTCTGCCTTCCCTTCTTCTGTCTTTGGAGAAATTTTGACCAAATCTGGACGTCACTGTTACAGACTATGGAGAATCTGAACCAGATTTTCTAATCCAACTATCCCTAATCTTTGAAAGTTCGAATTTAATCCAGACCTACACAGCACCATATATACTTGGCATTGGCAGGGTCTGAAGATGTGCCGGGCTTCCTGTTGCAACAGAAGATGGTCAAATCCCTACCAGCAGGGACCATTCAGCAGACACTTAGCTCCTAAGCTTCTACCTAACGCTTGAGTTGCAAGTGTCTGTTTACTGTATAATCTGACCAAACAGGATTAAAACTATGGAGTGTTTGCACACTATTTCATTTTCGCTTGTTCCTTATTAGGGCTGCTGGCTATGTCCCGTAAGTGCGGAAGTTCTCTTCCCTGGCCAAGTGATGTACTTTTTATGTATAACAAATAGCAAATAGCAAACATGTTGCCTGCATATGCATGGGGAAATAGCTATGAGCAGCAGCCATTCTCAAAACCTCTATGAAAACAAAGCATTCACTCACACAGCAAGCAAAGATGAGGAGAATCAATAATAATCTTTTGGTGCATTCTAGGTTTAGACCCAGGAAGGCAAAGTGGATTCACCCTATGAGTAAAACAGCTCAGGGGAGACAGTCTTGTCAGTCTTGTCAAGTACCACGCTGACGCTTAGTCAGCGCTCCGTAAGACTTTTCAGTTCATCTCAAGTCCGCAGGGCTAAGAAAAAAAAGGTAACTTGAACAGTTTCCACAATACCCTTCTGACCCCTGTTCTGAAGTTATGAAAGGGGGTAGGACTACATTGACAACTGCCCGACAGATTTCTCGCCTTCAGAGATCTTTCCCGAAATTATTTTTCCTGGCACCTGCTTGGGGTGAAGTGGCATGAAGAGGCTGTGGGGGTGGAATTTTTATCTTTAAAGTTACTAATTTTGCAAAGTGCCTTCAGATTTCCACAGCTTGAAAATATCCTTAAGCAGTAGTAATTTGTAGACTCTTATCCTTATTTCAGATGAATCTCTTTTCACAACTATTCACATCATTCTGCTTAGAGTAATGAATTAAAAAGGAAGAAGGAATTAGCAATTAAAATCATGTGCACCATCAAGCTTCTAGTAAAGCAGCTAGCTGAGGTAAATTAGACCAACCTCTACCTTAATTTGATAATAGCTACACAAGCCAAAGTTTTTCCTTTTGACTTAAAATTCAAACTCAGAATGATAAAAAAGAGGAACCGTAGACAGCTGCATTATGTTTTTTAAAAGATCCTTAAATAGGTGTGAGATTTGCTTTCAAAATCTAATGATGCACCAACTCCTACTTCTTGATTTTCAAAAGAGCATATTAACCAACAGTTTTGGAAACGTGGCTACTTATCTTGATGCATAAACGAGGAGAACACACAAGGAAGACCTTGGTTTCCGTCTCCTTCAAATTCCACTTGTTAGGCTACCTCTGCTGACTTCAGATGACTACTGCTAGCAAGTACTGGCAGTTCTAATTTCCTGACCTTTCCCACTCCCCAAATCTGTGGTCTCGCTTCGGCAATGACTGAAGTTACATGACACTGGTCTTTTGAGCTACACCTGCTCTGAGCAGCAGTCCCTCGCAGCTGGTGCTACTGAGTTACCTTCTCAGCACAAAGTCACGACAGAGCTAGACCGTCCCAAACTGGAGTCTCAGAATCACTCCCTGATCCATCAGTTTTACTGTAGCATCCCCTTTTCTGGAGATCCCTGCCCTCTTTCCTCCTCAGCCATTGAGGAGTGAAGCAATATTTCTCATTCCTCACTCTCAACTCAGCACCAATTGCAGGGCTAATTACCTCTGCACAACTGTTATTCCAGCTTGCCTCATGGTAACCTGGTCCAGCAATTTCTTGAGGTACATTAGTGATTCCTTTTGAGTTCAGGCTAGATACCATATCTTATGTTTTCTCATGCTGAATTTGGTTGTTCTATGTAGCAATTCATAAGCCTGGGATGCTAGAAAATACAACAATTGCCTAAGCAGTTGTCCCTTGATGAGCAGCTCCTGCTCTTCATGGGGACCATGAACATAGTGTTACACCACAGGGAACTCTATTAGCCCAATTAGCAAGTCTGATTTTGGATGCTGTCTATAGATTATGCCCTAATGCCTACTTGAAAAAAATCCAATGCACTGTCAGTCCAGGAAGATGGAGCCCTGGATATTGAAATCATCCCCCCTCCCCCACCATGCTGTGTTAGGGTTGTAAGTGTATCTGTCCAAAAAAAAAAAGAGAGTGAGCAGAAAAATAAATGAATAAAACTTCTTCTGGGAAAAGATAAGATAAAGACAAACCTATGGAACATATTTACTCTCCTCTCTGCCAAAGAAAATTTGTCTCCTACTTTATGGCCAAGTTTTCAAAATATGCTGCACCCCAGCAGCTTGAACGGTTATCAGTAGCTTTTCTAGTGACTTATGACCCACTAAATAGTTAGCATGTTACAGTCCCATTCTTTCTTCCCTCCTTACACCCCCCCAAGGAAAATCTAACTATGCATTCTCGTATCCAAATGCTGTTTTAGAAAAGACTCATATGAATGTGGCCAAAAAAATTCTGCCTTTTACTCTCAGCTTTTCTGGGTCAAGCTGTGATATGACTATGTTGTTATCATGCAGTTTCCCCTCTCTTAAATGGCTGCTGAAGACTCTTATAAATTTCACTGTGTCTGTGGTTTACAAATCTTCTTCAGACAACATGACAAATACTTAGAGGTTTCCCTCCTTTAGCATATGGATGAGAATGTACTTCTTTAAGAGCTACAAAACTAAGTTTAGCAATTTGAGGTAGCTGTGTCCTGCTCACAGTACCCACACCTTTCCAAGCTCAGTAATTTCTACCTTTCCGTATTTGATTTAAAAAAGCTGCCATTTTATATTTCTTGTTTTGAAAGGACTTTTGAAATAGAAGTGAAACTTCTGTAGCAGCAGGTTGCTATCAGTTGTTGTACAAGCAGCAGATGATGCAATATGTATATGTTGTATATTATATATATTTTTTTAATCTTTCAGTTTGCTCTCTGCCAAGTCTTGACACTGTGATATGCTAGGAAATAAGTTTAAAATGTTTAACTTCAGAAATAACCTTCCTCTCTGAAATCTCTTTTAGGAAAAAGCTACACTGATGCAATGGAACAGCTTTATATATAGAAAGAGAGATCTGGCCTAAAAAACCTTTTTTACTCTGAAGAGTACAGAAGAGATTCCCTATAATTTTTAAAACTTCTTACTTCTACGTATCCTGCTGAAACACTAGCAGTGCCATCAAATGCAATCCATTATTTGCATCTAACCTTTATATTAAAAAATAGAGATTGTAAAATGGAATTTGACTGACTTTTTTGCAAGAAACCCTATGCCGTAAAAATGTCCTTTCTCTAATCAAAATATCACCTGAATGAAGTCATCATGTTTGGCCTGATTGCATTTTTTCTCCATATATGTGCAGCTGCATTTGCCTCTCCATAAATGTCATTTGATTATGAGAAAATAAACAGGGAAGGACTCACAGGGAGTTGGTACAGGGCCTGCTTGTTTACCTGCCGCAGCTTTCCGGGCTGAAGAACAAATGTCATGCAAATGGTGCACCAGCAATGAGCTGCCAATCATTCCGCCTTGGCATTCATGGTGATTTGCTAAATCATTTAAAGAGACATGCTTTACTAAATGAAAAAATATCAGCAGCAAGGGCCTGTGTTTAAACATGGGGCTGAGTTATTATCCCAGTAGGCTGGAATGAAATGAAGACATCTTCCAATTAAAGCTTGCAGATGAACCCAGACAAACCCCCCTTTTTTCATAAAGACAGGCAGATTATGATTGGGAGAGAACAGCGACAGAGGCTTTCATTACAAGCTGATTATGGTGATATAATTCCCAGTGCTGTGTGTCTGCGGGCCCAACTTCACATTTGAAGGTTTTTAATATAATTTCCTTAGGGTGAAATGCTGAAGATTTATTAAACTTTATGAAGGGCTTACAGATCCAATTTAAGAGGACATATCATAGGGCAAAACTGACAGATGATAAAATACATTCGAAGAAAGAAAGAAAGAAAGAGAAGAAAGAAAGAAAAAGAAAGAAAAGAGAAAGAAAGAAAAAGAGGAAAAGAAAGAAAGAGGAAAAAGAAAGAAAAAAGCAAAGAGAAAGAAAAGGATAGAGGAAGAAAGAAAAGGAAGGAAAGAAAGTCGGTTTAGGTTTAGAAGCCATCTAAAAGGGATTATTTGTTTATTTATACTATTCAACTTAAAAACAAAGACAATATTTTCCTAATTTTTGCCAGAATTTAATTATCCTGAATTTGTTAATTTGCTTATTAAAATCTAAGTAGTTGAGTACTGAATATTTGGGTACTGCACATTTTATTAGAGTGGGGAAAAATAGACCCAAAGAACAGTGGAGTAAGGACACTGTTTTTTTCTTATATATACTGTTAAGACTACCTGTATTTCTGCATTTAAATACTCCTTGACACTCTGTGTCCTTTCAAGTGTCACTAAGTGAATATATGTGAGTGCAGATACAATTACCTCTAGATTGATTTGGATATAGTAATAAGTAATAGTAAGTAGGTAAGGGTAAAGTAAATGTACAATAGTAACTATAAACAGCTACTAAATTTTGACAAGTCTCAGCTACAAACACATACACCTATCTATGCAGATGCACGAACATATACAGCACAGAGAGATTTACCTACGTTGCATGTGTAGCTCTATTCTGTGATATATGAAAGAATATTATGCTGTGGTGATAGCGTATATGGTGGAAGACATAAAAATAAACCAACACATTGGGTTTCTGGAAAGAGGGGAGAAAGGGAATTAATAACAAATGTAATGCCCATACTTTTTTTTTTCTATTTAAGTGCCCAGTTATTTGTTTGGCTTCCAAAAGAGAGACAGGAAATAAAAAGAATAGAAATGAAATGATGAATGGCAGCAGCCCTGCAATCTAGATAAATTCAAAAAAACAAATGGGAAGGGGCAAGCAAGAGGGTAAGAGCTAGTCAGTAAAAAACTGTTTCTGCAGGCGTTTCAGCTGGTTTTTATGTCTCGTAAAGAAAAGTATAGTATTCACAAAAGAGAACAACTCTGATTGATAACAGCTCTGGCCTGAAGCAGGGTGGCAGGAGCAGCCCGCTCCTTTATACCATTCCCCTTGCTGTTTCATCTAAGGAAATTCGGACATGCCAGCAGTAACTAGGGTATTCCAGGTGTGGCCTCTTCTGCCTACAGACACACATCAGGTCTTAACTATTTAGGATTCAATAGGGATTAAATGCTAGAAGAGGATGCCCTGCCCTGCTATGTCTACATCTACGATTAGGTGACTGAAATGCTCTCCCAACATCTTTAGAAGCAGGATCCCAGAGTCACCGGAAGCAGACTGGATAATCAAGCCTTAGCGACACAATCTTATAAAGAAGTGATGAATTTTGTTGCTTTACTCTGAAATGACCTCGTTAGATCATGCTCAAAACTTTGCCGCCAAACCCACTTTAATTTTTGATCTAAGTTAGTGTTTGAACTCAAGTTTCCGGGGATAACCAACAAATATGCTAATTCTAGTTCTAATCTGGTACATAGTAAGTATATTCTACTTTTCCTTCAAAATCCAAACTGTCTTCTAGAAGATTACTTTAACAAACTGTGAGGAAAATAAAATGAATGCTAACAAATAGAGATATATTCATTTAAAGACCTTCATTTAAGGTCTTGGTTTGGCTCCTTCTCCTGGAAGGGCCATGGGAAGAAAATCAGGCTTTTCGTCGCTCAGCCTCCTGCGGCTTCACCTCAAGATATATTTTGATTGATTGTGTTTTAAGAGGCATACATGCATCTTATTCTCATTGAAAATTATGTTCTCTCAAGAGATATTTATGTTTCTGTACACAAGAAAGGAGACGGTTGGTCTAGCTGCTTGGCTTGGGGAAGACACAGTGTACCCACCAGCTATTCTTGGTTTTGTTTTATAAACACCTCCTTAAACTTCAGATCTTTGGGAGAGAAGAGCTCTGTTACTCTGCACTTCTCTGGCACCCAGTAAAATAGGCACATCTTTGTGAAGAATCTAAGGATACCTCAGTGATAGTAATATAGATGTGCAGACCCTCAGATACAATGGCACTAGTTTTGGTTTGATTTTTGTGGAAAGGTAGATAGTGATGCACTTAGTCTACAAAATGAATTAGAAACAGTAGCATAGTTGTATGAAACTGCATTGCATTATTGCGAAACTGAGAAAATAAAATGAAATTAAATTTATGTAATGTTTTGAGATCAATATGCAAAGATTTAATGAAAGAGCTGAGTAATTTCTTATTGTTACTTCCACGCAGCCTAGAAATAAAGGCAGTCCTTGCGTAGCATTTAGTTACCATTTGCTCATCAAGCCAGTATCTTAACAAAAAAAAAAAATCCCACACACAAAAAAACAGAAAACAGCTTTAAGTGGCATGCTGTATTTGTGTGAGTGAATGTTTGGTTCTCGTGCTGCACACCTCCATGCTTGGCTGAATACGAACAGCACAGGCAGCACTTCACATCCCTGATTATCATGTCGAGGTGCTGACAACTGCCGGGATCCTACCAGTCAATTTGTCTGGTGTCAGATAAGATTAACCCTAGGCCACACAGCCGAAAGACAACTCACAAGCAGTTTTAGTTGGTGGCCAAAGCGTATGTTTAACGAAGTCGTGGATGCAGACAGGAATTCATCCATAATATCAGCTGAAGATACACACATTAAGTAACCCATTGAGCAGTTTGAGTTGTGTTGTGAACCACAGCTGTCACAGCTTAGACCTGCAGAATCTGGCTAATTTTAGTAGTGCATATTTATGGTTTTAGTTCATAGATCACCTGTTGAGTGCAGACCATGTACTGTGACATTTCTGTGGTTCTTTCCCCACTAAAGAAAAGTGCAGGACCCGATTTTAGCTCTGTTCATTCAGACTTTCTTTGCCTTTCAGCCTAACTTGATTGATAATGTAGCCTTATTGTGGTTTGTTGATTTCTTTCAATCTGAATAAAACCTCTCACTATTCTTGGTGTCTACTCAAGTAGAGTCAAATCCTGCTGCTATGAACCCAAATCCTCAAAGACAGTGCAAGCAAGGCTCACATAATAAATCATTACTTGCTTCCAAAATAAACTGTTTTCCTTCCATTGCAACACAAAATTGCATACAATAGAAGGAAAGCTGAATTTCTGATGGCTGGCCGAGAGGTTACCATGCTCTGAAGACTCCTTTGCCAGCTTATAAGCAGAAAGGTACTGACAAAATAGAGCTCAGTCATTAACAGTCACACAAAAAGATTTAAGCTTGCTTTAGCTGCAAGTATTCGAACCACATCAGTCGTGTGCATGGCCCAATATATGCAATCTGAAGGTTCTCTCCTTGGTGCTATTAGACACTTTATGGCTGCTATGCTACCATAAAAAGTCTTACACTAGCTGCTTGATGGTCAAATACAGTTCTTTCACACCTACACAAGCAGAGGAAGGTAGCTTCCGTAATCTCTCAGTTTGACTTTCTCCTTTATTTTAGCTACTTTGAGATAGGACCTCCCACAATTATGCAGTGTAAACATCCACCTCACCTCTCACAATAACAAGCTAAACAGGAGTTTAAATTTGAAATAGGTTTTCTTAATTCATTTAGTTTTGTTCCTATGAGCTTGCACTGATATAAAAACCTGTGAGGTACCTTGAGAAGACTTGTTAGTATGCATCAGAAGGATTAAACAGGATTGATTTCCCCAGGATATGAATATATAGAGCTACAGTGAGCTGTTCACCAAAGATTCAAGCTCTGGTGAATGATCGTGATTGTAATCTCGCTACAGTTCATCCACAAGGCTTGTCAAGATAAGAACGAATCAGAAACAATACCCGTAATCCTCCAGGAATTTGCCATCAGACTGACTACTTATGCTTTAATAGGATTTTTTCCCCTTTTAAATCAGATATATATTGACGTGTAGAACTCTTACTTCTTACTATTTGCACAGTGCTAAAACATTAATAATTGACACTATTAATTATTACTAATAGGAGGATACTGAAAAGAACACTTCAGAAAATTTCTAAAATGTTTTGAAGGTTTCACGATAAGAGCAACATCTGCAAGTACATGTGGTAGAAAAAAAAAGAATATTCCTCAGGTGTCAAGGCATAAATAGATCACTCTCTGGGATCAGGAAGAAATATCTTTTTGTTGAAAAAGTTACACAGTTCAAGCACTATTTTTTTAATGCATTTCTCTAATGATTCCAGAATTGGCTACTATTAGAGGTTTAACACCGGACAGAATGAATTATCTATTCAAGCATCTTTCTGGCAGAGCAGCTCTTAAGGAGTGAGATTGACTTCTGGAGCCCCAGAGCAGGGACATGCACCCGAGTGCTATAGGTTGGTTGCATAAAATGCATGACAGAATTGCTGTGCATCCAAGACTGACTGTCAAAAGAGTACTTTGAAGTCATTTTTTTGTAGCATTAGGAAGACTGCAGCAGAGAGACTGAAATCACAAAAACTGTTCCCAGGCTTTCTCAGCTCTGTGAAGTACAGCAACTAAGTTGTATTTCCCCTAATCTTTAGAAAAGTTAGGAAATATAAACCTTAATAGTTTGACATTTAGCACAAAAAATATATACGATGTGCTTTTATAAGTACTGTCTGCTCCCAAAGTCATGAATTTAAAAGCTATAATACTAAGTTCAGACCATGAATAGCTTTGGTTTAAGAATAAGCTTGGGATATGATGATTCTGAGTCATCTGTAAGACTAAATTATTAAGAACTTGCTTTGTGCTCTGGGCAAAGATATAAGAGCTGAATAAAACATATGTGCTTCCCACACGAAAAAGAATTGCAAGGTTCATGTTCTGTAGAAAGGTCTATTTGCCAGTCAAGAAACAGGGAGAAGAAGAACTGTGGATGTCAGCAATAAATAAGTAAGACTGAGGACTTGTTTAATAATTCTACAGGTGAGTGAAAGGTGATTTCTCTGCCAAGCTCTGATATCAGAAAGTGTTTCTCCTGCAAGAGTGATGTTCACAGCACAGAGGCACAGAAGCACGGAATAAATCCCTCCACAGAGGGACAAGTACTACAGGACCCATAACACAGCTTACGCAGCAGGCTGCCCCACCTGTAGTACCTGCCTGCTCTGCTGCTATGTCAGAGCCCGCCCTCAGCAGGGCACAAAGCATGATATAAGCCGTACTTGTTTGTTCAGAGTTTGCATGTTGGGCTTTTTTTTCTGGCCTATCAGTATAAAGGCAACTGAACAGTAGAGAACAAGCGCTTTGGTGTCAGCCGGATCCAAGCCCACCTATATTTTGGGGGGAATAAAACTTTCAATGATAGCCACATCCTGTAAGATGCGAAGAAGCCCTGCCATGTTCTTAAAGCTGATTTACGAGGACATAAATTGGGAAGTTTCAGAATGGATCCAAAACTGATTTTTAGTTTTGAACCAGTCTGATTCCAGTCTTCATACTTAAAATGTGAATTCCATAATTTTGAGTTTCATTATCTTTATTTTATCTCTATAAGCACCTAATGTGTGAAAGCACAGTGAGAATCAATCTATTTCATTTACATATTGTCAGTCCATTGTATAAAAAGAAACACTGCGCTGATAATTTAAACAATTAGCCACTTTTGAAACCTCTTTTTATCGTTACCCCAGGAGCTGACATAACATGACATAATTAATTATTGTAGATTGCTGGAAATGAATAGTGAACGCAGTTTATGGCTCAGATCTACTTTAGTTAAGCAGATTGGGAAGAATCTGAATCAAAAGACTTTCTTCCTATTCAGACTCCTCAGAGTTTCACCAATATCTGATGTGAATTATACAGATAGGAAATAAAAATAGCCCTTCATCTGATCAGAACTGAGCATCAGTTCAACATTTGCAGGAACGTTGCTGTTCAAAGAGCATTACCTGGCTAGCCAAGGAGCAAGGAGAGCTAGTGGAAAGAGATGTCACATAGCAGTCCACTAAATTGTGGGAAAATCCATGGAAATTCATGCTGATTACACTCAGGCTTGCTGTATGTGTCTTCAAATATTATCAAGGGAGGGACTAACTGTTATAAAAGTGATACGGAGGCTATGGAAATGTGTTGATCTCTGGAGGTATTGACAATTCAGATGAAGAACAGGAATAATACAAGAGGAATCTCCATAAATGCCTTTACTTCTGTGAGCATGAAGGACCATATGCACTTGAAAAACAAGGACCATATACACTTGAAAAACTCCAGAGGCTTGCCTTGTATAGCCATTGGCTTAACGAAGCCATAAACACTCCAAGAGTGGAAACTCATAGGTTTGGAATTATACTGAAATACATGTATGTTTTTCTGCAGAGGGGTATAACCCAGATATAACATGAACTGTGGCTATGCTCATTAAATGCCCTGCGTGACAGACCTATTGAGAAAACTGAAAAATGGTTTCAGAAAAATAAACTAGAACAACAATAATTGAACAATACTTTTCTTTTTTAAAAAGAAAATCCTTTTACTCACATAGGTATTTTTTTCAGGATAAAAAAAATCATTAATCTGTAGGCAGGTACCAGCTGTTTCAATACAGGGAGATTTTGTTACTGAAAATAGCAAAAATATGGCTTGTGAAAATCAGGTCTAATTCATTAATTTTACTCCAAGGAAAATGTTGTCATGCTTCTGTGAACGAAGCCTAGTGTGCCAACAGCAAAGGTGAAGTTTCACCTAAAATTGACTTCCTTCCCTTTCATAAATCTCTGTACGAGGGCTAAGGACACAAATGGGGAGACTTCTATCTCCTCCCATACAGCTCAGTGAACTTTGGTGGGCTCTCAAGCTTCAAAGGGATCATAAGGAGACAGGCACGTTTGCTGCCTGCTCACATCTGCTGCTGCCTCCACGTGCTGCTGTGACCCATGTAGCCAGCCAGCATACCACGAGCACGAGGACGGACGGCACTGCTGAGGCCACCCAGCTCCTCCACCAGCCCCAGTCCTCGTGCAAGACTGAAAAGCTTTTGCCTGCTCCCACCATTTGGCAAAGAGCATACTACAGACGTTTTCATCCCAGTTTTGTACAGGTCATCCACAGCAAAGAAATTGTGTATGTCTGATAACGAAAGATCAGGTTCATTTCTCATTGGAGAAATGTTTATTCCACTCCTTGACAGGACACTGTGAACTGCTGAGATTTTGTGTGTGTGTGCGTGTGTGTGTGTGTGTGTGTGTGTGTGTATGTGTGGATAGTTAAGATCAAAGCGGCCCCAATAGGAGTGAGCAGTGGATATACCAGCTATACTGGTGCAGAAGTAACTGCCGTGGTGCCTCAGCAGTGGGCAGGGAGAGCCCTGCACCGCAGACTGTGCACAGAGCACGTGCCTCCGCACAGGGAGGACGGACCTCACCAAACGGGCACGCTTCTTTGCTAGATCCCATCAGTCTTTCCATCCCAACTCAAATCAACTCACTCACCAGGGCTTAATCCAGTCAAGTAGCTCACCTCATAATGTATTTAATAATTAGCTGGTGCATTAGGTCCCGGTATAGTATTGTTTCAAAAGCTTTTCCTAAAATCCAGGTAAAATACGTCCATAGCTTTCCCTCTGTCAAGGCTTTTAGACACTTACTCAAACAATTCTTTCGTATATGTTAAGCATGACCACATTGTGTGAACTCAAGCTGATTTATTTTTAATTACGTCGAATATGTCATGGAGAGCCCTCTGTGTCACCTTCCTCATTTTTTTTTTCTGATGAAGACTTAAGTAAAAGTTACTTAAGATTTCAAAGGATAAAAAAACTAAAAAAAGAAAACAAACACAAAACATTTTAGGAGAAGGTCATATCTGCTATGACTCAGAAAGATCACAAGTCATCAGCTTTAGCAAATCTTAGCACATTTGTTCTCTGGTATTGTACACTAAAACTGTGCCTGTAATAGCAATCCTTTCTACTCATACACCCCATTGAAAGGTACATTTTCAACATTGCCTGAACAGCCTGAACGAAGTACATCATAGTTAAATGTCCTGCCAGGATTCACAATGGGATTAAATTGACACAGGTGAAGCTATGTAGAGTTACAGCGGCTGAGAAAATGGACCTCTGTCCTATCCACTGACAAAACTATTGAAATAAAGTTATGAGATTTATGAACGAGTTGTACTTTGTGGTTTACTTCTGGCTTTTATAGTTGTTAGCTTTAGTTTATCTGTTGCTATGATAGGCAATAGGGGCATTATTTAATCTTTTAAACTTTTTAATCTTAAACATTTGGGTTTTTGGGGCATTCCTTCTCTGAATGTGCAAAGGGAAATTCAAGATCTTCAAAATGTTTTTCCCTAGGTGTGAGCAGGGAGTTGTCTACAGATAATGATGGTAAACTTTAAACAGCTTGTGGTTGTTTTTTGCAGAGATCCTGCCTCTGCATCTCCTGACACTTATCCATGCATTACTCATAGCTGTGGCAAGAATCAGATTCTTTTTAGTAGCCAGATGCTGTTTTTCTCTCTTGTACAAGCACACAAAATAAATGAGGAGAGAAAGGTTGGGCCCTAATTCCTACCTTTCTTTATAGTAAAGAAGATCAAGTCATTGTAATGTCCGTAAAAGTGCTTGATTCATATCCTCTACTCAGTGGGACCCAGCTTCTACCAGAAATCTCTCATTGTTAGCAGATCATACCTTTTATAACCCTTTCTAATTCCTTCTCCCATCTCATCTTACTCCCTTTTCTGAACAAGTTATCTCTGTCTAACTAATTCCTTTATTATATTTAATTTCAGGCAATAATGATTATCCCCTTACGCTAGTTCTATTGCCCTGGAAATACTCCAGTGTTGGTAATTGCATTCTGTTGACATAAAATCCCTTCTGCAGCTTCAGCTGGATCCTGAATTCTCCTTTACTTCCTGTCTGAAAGTGCCATGCCTCACTGCTGAGCGCTTCTGAACAGCTGTTCCGCTCTGCTCCACCGCTTTCTGCGTTTCAGCAGTTTGTGCGGTCACACGCTTACATGCATGTACATGGGCACACCAATTTGGAAAAAAAAACATTGAGAATGCTTCAGCCTCGACAAGAGTGCGAGCTGCGCTAAAAGGAGAGGATTGTACCTCATATATGAGTTTCCTCGTATATGTGGAATATTTATCTGCGTTCTCTGAACATATTCTTCTAGCAATAGCTATTTTCTTTGTCATGCCCATAAAATCCAGATATAAACAGCTCAGTCTTTCTCCTTACGTGATATCCCTGTTTCTTACACAGCTTTTTGCCTCCACCTGCTATTTTTTTTCATTTAACATAATTCCTTTTCGTTTCTAAAAGATAGAGTTTTGATTTCACTGCTTTTTTTGTTTATTTGTTTTTAGTTTGATTTGGTTTGGTTTTTTGTGTGTTGCACCTGCCCAAGTTCCTCTCTGGTTACCTCATTATACAGACCTCCCTATCTTTCTCTTACTACTTTTATAGAACCTTAAACTGTAGCTTTTGAGTGCCTTATTCTGCCTGTGTCACCATCTATTGCCTTCAGGGTAGTTTTCTCTTTCACATAAACCCCTTATGTAAACCCCTTCTGTTTGGGCAGAACTTAACACACTCTCACATGTTTCCAGAAGTCTAGCATTTTTGACAACACCAAGAGCCTTCCTGCTTATGCAGTTTTTTTGCTGTTGTACATTCAGGTTTCAGATTTGCCACACTTTATTTGTGCCTCGCTAGACTAGTTAGCATTTTGATGTTATGTGTGAGGTTGCATTCTCCAATGATGAAAGTAGAAAAGGAAAAAGTATTCTTATAATTTGCTGTTTGTATGGACCTTTCCCTCTGATGTGGTTTGAATATCATCAAATTCATCAAACATTTCAAACATTTTAAAGAAGTATGTATTGGAATAATTTCTTCAGTGCAATCTTTTGGGTAAATCTTTTGTTTAGTTTGCATATTTGACTCTGACACCTTTCTCCCTAATTTCTGCCTGACTTCTTCCAATGTTAAGCCCATGAAACTGAGGAGACCAGTTTTCAGTTTTGTTCCTATCTTTGGGTTTCCCAGTTTTTATGCATAGAATCTAATTTGTAGAGATTAGGAGCACTGATGGTTAGACTGAGTGGAGAAACAGAGGTATGGGAAATTAGTGCGTATTTTTAGAATGTCTAACTGTAAATTTGAATGTTACACTTCCAACGCTTAAACATGGGCCTAAAACTTCAGATGAGAGAAATAAGCAAATAATAGAGAGTTAAAAGTAGAACTGGTCAAGCTATTTGAGAAACACTTGTGTGATTTTAGAAAAAGCTTTATTCACGAAAAGCTTGCAAATAAACTTTGTTTTGCCTCCTGTAATAAATATTTATATTTGTTGCATGATTTGAATGAATAATTTCCGGTTGATGACGTGATTCAAGAAAACACTTTGATATGACTAATTGTTATTTGTGATATTTTACTGGTTATCTTAGGCTTATGATATTTTTTTCTGCTCCTTCAGTGGAGTAAACAATAAAACAGTGAACAGCAGATAATGAACATTTTCATCTATGCACACATATTTTCTCGTTTACATGATGAACAGTCATTCCCAAAATGTTTGCTTAAGGCATCTGCCTAACTTGAAGTAGACACTTTAAGTTTTCTGCTTGTTTCTCAATTGGACATATGTGTTTAGTCAATACTATAGTAGATACAGAAACTCACAAGGCAACACTTACTGAAAGGAAAAAAAAAATCTCGGAGCTACTAAATATCAAGTAGTTTTAAATGGAATGTAACCACTCAGAAAAAGACTAGTCATAATTTTGGAATGCGTAATGAAAACTCCTTCTCAGTGAGTTACAGAGGTTAAAGAAATGCCAACAATATGTTAGGCTGTATTAGGAAATGGAGAAAGAAAAAAACTGACAAAATATTATGATGCTATTATATAAACTGACAATATGCCCTAGCTTTGAAAACTATGTTCCATCTGGTTGCCTCACCTCCAATACACAACACCAGAAATAGAAAAGATGCAAAGAAGTGCAGCAGAAATGACTGAAGTAACAGAAAAAGAAGAGATTTGAAAGATGAACTAATGCACTATATCATTGGGACACATGCCAGATCCGAAGTGGCTGCATTTTAGAAAAGGTGACACTGTGCCTATATAAAGTGTGTAAACAGGAAGGCTGTACGCTATTATGTATACTATTTCAAAACATTTGATTCTTTTACTCAGTAGTTCTGCTGTTTTTCCAGAGGGACCAACCTAGAAACCCATCGCTCTTTTGTGATAGTAATGTTTCTTCAGATGCTATTTGTTTGGCTTCCAGGAATGGGTGATGATTTGGATCATTTCGTACTTTAACAAAAGTGATCTCACCCATATCTAAAACAAGATAGAGCAGACATCAGGCTCACCTCCCTTCACAGTTCAGTAGATGAATCTCAGACCTGATCTCTAATATATCACTATTATTCCTGTTCTGCACTCTGCTGAGTAGAGCGCTCCAGTCATGCTGACTTTTGCCACACAACGCTGTAGTTTTTCAACTTCTTTCTTAGGAACAAGCCTGCGAGAAACTAGAGCCATTTGGTGATGATAGTCACCTACATCTGAAGTCAGGCCTTGCACTTCTAAATAAGCAGAGAACACAACAACAATATTTTCATACAGCAGATTTCCCCAGTTGCAACGTTGATCCAGTTAGGGTCCTGCATCAGCTAGTATATGTACAGTTACGCCTTTTCTGTTAATTACTTTCCTGGGAGATAGTCAGTTTTCAAAGACGTACTTTTAGCTCATTAGTAGCAGTGGAGTCTCCTTCCCTGGAGATATTCAAAACCCGTCTGGACGTGATCCTGGGCAATATGCTCTAGAGGTCCCTGCTTGAGTAGGGAGGTTGGACTAGATGATCTCCAGAGGTCCCTTCCAACCTCAACGATTCTGTGATTCTGTGATTCATTAGAGAGCCAATCAGCATTGGTATGACTCCAAATCAAGTGCTGAGTCAGCAATTTTTTAAGTTACTGTAATACTTTTCCAAAGCAAGAAGTTGCTCAGTTTTTGAGAGAGAAGGATCATATAATGTTATCATTATCACAGTGTTATCCTCATAATGTTATCCATATCCAGGGAACTATGCGCTTTTTCAAATCTCATTTAACAATGGAGACAAAGTTGTAAAATGAGAGCTCTTGAGTAAGTTGCAGTTATGGCTGCTGCACAATGCTAGATAAACTGTTAAATCTCTTCATCTTAGAAGGAGCTGATAGAAAAAGATTTTTTTAGGTCATCCTCAGTGAAAGAGGCAAGCGTAGTGCAATACTCAGCTGATGACAAGAAGAATTGTTTTCCTTCCATGCTCCATTACTTAAGCAAAAAAAAGATTTAAAAAATCAATAGGTGTAATGACGAATTAAGTTGAGGAAATGTTTGGATAAAAGATAAATGCACTATCTACCTACATTTCTTCTTTATTTGCCATGCACACAAACATAGACACACTTGCTGTATACCTAGAGTACAAACGTACAGAGCTCTGAGTTTTGAAAGGATGGAAGCTTCCATCTTAATACGTAGAACCAGTTTGCCTTGTACTTTTAAAACAAAGCAAACAAAAAAAGTGTGATGTTTTCTCTGACTCTCCTTTGAATGACATTGATTCATCAGAGGTTTTCAGAAAAACTGCAAAATCCTGAAAAGCCACACCTAGTAGTAGAGAAGCAACCAATGAGAATTTGTTCATTCAAAAAGCAACATTATTGAATAAAACGGTCTCTAGCAGAAATAATCCTAAAAATCCATTTCCATTCAGTCATTGATCAGGGGTTTCATTTTATCTTCCTAGCTGTTTGTCTAGGTCAGAAGTGGCCAAAAAATTAGGTTTGTTATGCAATTGGTACTTCTCTACTTTTCAGTTGCCACTACCATCTTTTTCTGTGGTGGAGGAGAGAGATAGATGCCCAAGTTACGTGAACCCCTGGTCCATATTAAAAGCTGAGGGAGAGGACATACAAGACAACCCTTCCTCATGCAGCTTCCTCGTCTCACACAGAACAGGGCTGGTGCTGTGCTACCTTCACCAAGAAAAGGAAACCAACAACAGCAAAGATACTTCCTCCCTGCGTACACACTCACCAAGCTCCAAAAATAAAAATGAGAAATGCAAGGTGACTTTGCGCTTTCAGCAAAGAAGCTACAGTTGGACAGGTTAGCGCTTTGCAAGATGGCCATACACACCATAGTATAGAAGACAATAAGCAAACCACATGGCTCAAACAGCCTTGTTATGCTAGAGCCTGAATGAAATTGTTCAGACTGGGAAAAGTAAAAATAATGCAAACATCTAATTCCTGATTTGGGGAAATGAAGATTAATTTGCATGGCTATACACAGAGCTCTTTGATATAACAACACTAACAAAATATATTTTCAAAGTATCATTTGATTCTGCTTTACCAGGTTGTAAAAGGCACATCCCTGCACCAAAAGTACATTCATATCATACCACGACATTCACTGAACTCATAGTGAGATAAATGTGTTATGAGCAAAAGAGGTTTGTGTTTACCTGTGAAATGGAAGTCACCATTTTCAATTCGATTTCTTCATTTTAATTAAGAGTCTAAAGGAAAGCATCATCTTTTTGAGACTAAGACTTAACTGCAGAAGTCTGTGAGTAAAAGAGCACAGAACAGACAGGGAGTTCCCGTGATTACAGAAAGTACTGATAACATGGCCTTAAGTGTCCTGATTTTATTGGATTATGGTTTGACTGTGTGATATAAGGTACTAACAGTGTCTGTATTCATTGACTACTGATATAGCAAAATGTTTTTGTTCCCTGACTAACAAGTATTAGTACAGTAAGGCTGCCTGTAAAATAGGCCATAAGTTTAGGGCATGCACAACATTAGTCTTTTCCTATACTAGGCAATAGCACCACTTACATTAAAATTACATTGAGGTTTTTAAACAGCATTTTCCATAACTTATGACCTACAGAAATTTCCTCAATGGATAGAGAGTTTGGAGTTTACTTGTTTGCTTTATGGAAAAAAAAAATAATGGTTGGCTAAATTGGTCTGTCAGTTCTCCAAACAAAAACCTAAATATTATTCTCTTTTTAGGCAAGTCATAATATCCTCTAGTTCACTTAAATCAAAAATGACATAAATTTACACTTTTAAGTTTATTGACAATTGGCTGCTTGCGCTGACTGAAATAAAAACGACTAGTAACTAGCAGTAAGTCTTTAAAAACTGTTTCATGCATGTGTTGAAGCAGTATTGGCAAATGCTGCAAACTATTATGCCATTTGGTTGTTAATATTCGTAGACAAAGCTTTCCCTGTAGAAATAATCCAATGCCAGATACTTGACATCCTGTTGAGAGATTTCAAGAGGACTTTGCAAAATAGCAACATAACTCAGAATATCAGAAACAAGTACATGGGTTACTATAGAGGCAGAAATAAAGCATCCTTGGGATTAGTTCTTTTATCCTTTCACTAATAAGTCTTGTTTGGTGAATTCAGGGCCCAACACTTACATTAGGCATATCAGCTCTAATGGCAATGAATAATAATCATCATAAGTATGTCAACTTTTTGGCATATGTATTGTTTCATTCTGGCTTAATTTGTCAGTTTGAGGGCCAGACAAGAACTTGCATATTTGAAAAAGAAAAAAAATTGAGCTGTAATGTTGATCAGAGTTCAGATTACCAGATTCTAGAAATCTCTTCACCAGTGTACCCCTGTGAAGCTGTGAAGGCTGCAGATCCTCTGCTTTGGGCCAGCTGATGGCTTCTCCAGAGCCTTTTGTGACTCTGGCTTCTATGTTAGAGAGAAGAATATTTATTCCTTCTCTTAAATAAGTGTTGTATTGCTGCTTATTGAATTGCAAAAGGTTATTTCAGACTTCATCGGTCTGCTCTCTTCCTCTGGACTGTACATTAACATACTGGGAGGGCTTGTGTGCTCCTGGAAACCTTAGCATTGTAGTGGGGAAAAAAAGACTGATGACCTGAAAAAGCGTAAAGTGTCACGGAAGTAGAAATGAATAAAATTCTTCCTCTTTCTTTCCTGTAAAAAATGGAAAGATAAATTAGATTGGGTTATTAGCACCATTAAAACAGGGTCTATTTTCCTAATTAAAGTATCTAAGAAAGTATCTAGGAAACAGCCAGGAGATTTTAGGCTATTTCATTACATATGATACACTAGTAGATCAGTGGAAGCCTTAATTGACCTGGACCTTTATTGTTTCCTATCCTTTCCTACATTTAGGCTACTAACATACTGAGGGAGAGCTGATTGGGGAGGGCTGATGGCCAAAGCAGATACCAAGTGAGCTTTTCATTAGCTACCAAAACATCTGACAGTTTTCAAGTGTTTCTTTGCTCATTTATGGACTTATTTAATAACACTGTATTGACAGTGGGTCATCTAATATAGATGCAGCATGCCACAGTTTAGCATGGTGTAACAGTGAGAGGTAATGAATGGATCTAATTTACATTGCCTTTTGTATCTGTTGCAATGGGATGGCTCATGTGAGTGAAGCAATAACATTTTTCCCTTTAGCTGCTACTTCTTTACACAAAAAAAATCCTTATGCCAAGAGATTTTGGAGTGTTAACTACACACTGTAGGATTTCTCTAACCTCTTGGTTAGAGGTTGTTGTAATTATACTGGGCCTCAGACTAACAGGACGTTAGCCAAGGACTAAGAGACGTATCAAAATGGCTTCGGCTGAGCTTCATACCCAACCCTGAGCTTAATCTGCATGATATGAGTCAAACTCATACAGTTGAGTGAGTAAAGCAAATAAGATGGATTGTATGGAGCAGAAATACCCCAAAGCAGCATTTCCGTGCGTGGGGCAAAAATATCTGAAAGGCTTTTCCATAAAGTTCATCACAGGGCTATCATAGCTACCGGGCTGGGTTTTCAACCAAGTGTTCGCAGTCACAATGAGGTTAAAATAGCTCATCATTTTATCAGGATTATTGAGGGTATGACTGAGGACTTAATAGTCTGGTCGTGCTTTTTGTCACAATTTAATGGTATATTGATCTTGCAGAGTGAACAATCATGACCTTCAACTCCTTACAGATGCTTTCAAGGGGAAAAGGCTTAGGGGGAGCTGGGTACAGTGACCCATCTAGATGGGTGCGAGGAGGCCATACTAAACAGCATAGTGATTTGGGAAATGTTTCCCTGTGTCACAACACCTACAAAGAGGGAGATCACAAAAGATTGATGAACAACCTTTATTATCATAAGCAATCAATAAAGCAATCATGAGTATCATTAGCAGACAGCAGATTCAGGTCTAGGCTGTTTAGCATCTATGTTCAGAGGTATCTTTGCTCAGAGTGCAGCAAGTGTCAAGGCAGGATTACCAACTAATCAGCCAAACGTATGAAGTGACATTTCGGTGGCATCATGAAAGGTAGTGATAGGGAGGGAAGTGACTGTGCTTCGGAAATGCACTTTTAGGAGTTGAGCCATTAGTGTACTCTCTCATTCTTTGATAACAACATTTTCTATTTAAGATTTTTTTTTCAGTGTTTCCTAACACTAATTGAAAATAATGACAGCCAGAGGGATCAGACAAACATTTAAAGATTTGGAAACTTCTTCACACCTCCTACTATGCAAAATTTTCAGTATTTCCTCTGACCTGCTCAGTCCTTACATACAGAGCTGAGCATGGATCTTGATTTAATGGCAAAGATAAAATGAAAACAACAGCAGGTCACATAACTATTATAATTAATCCATTCACATTTCAAGCGCAGAAAACTTTATATCCAGAAAAGGGATCTGACTCTAGGTTTGTGCACATTTTTTCTGTATTTGTTTTCTGTTGTCATAAAGGTTAATGTAACTTTGGCTTGAAAACAGTTTTCTGCCAGAGTAGAACACTCTGCTCGTTTGCTTCTCAGTAAAGTTTTGTAAATGCCTCTTATGTCATTCATTGCATTGCCTAACGTTGCAGCATCAAGCATGCTGAGTGACAGGCCTACCAGAAAGGCACTATCTCTCTCGTCTGTTTTGACAAAGGCACACGCTAGTAGGCATTTTGAGTCTGTCAGAAAACAGCTGCATATTTAATTCTTGACGTACGTAGACTCTACAGTCCTACATCCCAGTTCTAATACAGCTGATGCGGTTTTTACCGTCAGCCTTGCCTTGAGTGAAAATTAGCTCAAATGAGCAAGGAACTGTAATGACCTTTAAAATTCCCCTGTATACTTTATTGAATAAAAGGAATAAAAAACAAGGCAGCACAGTATACCATATTAAATGTGCTTTACTTGAGGGGGGTGGGAGTGGGGGAGAGAGAGTTTGTCTAAAATCCAGTAAATAGCCAATAAAAATTCACCTTGCCTCTGTATTGTCCTAGGAGAGACAATCTCATTTACATTTATTAGAAGTAATGATGTAGTGTCCTGCAGATAATTAACACAATAAAATGCTGCTAATTTCACAGTGTCATTATAAAATTTGCCAGTTTAAATTAGAAAGTGATTAACCCTCTGAGTGAGGCAATGACATTTCCATTCCCAGTCTGTGAATTAAATTTGCAAGATTTTTTTTCCACTTTGAAAGTTCATCTTCCTCTCCACTGGTGTCGTTCTTTACTTTTCAACCCTCCCTCTCTGTCCAGTGAAGAAATCTGTTGGCTAAACAATCTGAATCCGTGACTATTTTATACCGTTAAGCCAAGCCCATACCTCAGGCATGGACATGTTAGTTACTAGAGGATAAAGTATCTCTTAAAAGAAAAAAGAACTAATAATCCTTGATAAGCAGAGGTTCACTGAGTAATGAACTTCTTGTTGGTGCATGTAAAAGAGGAAGGTTTTTCCATTAATGAGGTGTCTCCAGAAAGAGCTTCATTTCCTGTAATGATAGTAAATCCTTAACCTTTTGCCTGGACACTACTCTATCCATTTACTGTATCTATCTCTTCCACAGCCAGTTTTAATTAATACCTTAAAAAAGGAATAAACTCATTAAAAGAATAGATTTATTTCACACTAATTTAAATATTCTAGCTCAAGTGAAATCCTCTTAAAGAATGTTTAATGAGGGAACAAAACCCAAAATGAATGAAAACTCAAGTTAATGATAGAATTGTCCAACCCATTAAAACAACTATTAATTGAATAAATTTAATGCATGAATTTATAATGCTGCTAAAAATATGGTTGGTTAAGCACCCCTTCTCCCTGCCCCCAAATTCAAGATAAAGGAATAAATTAACAGTGTTCAAAGACTATGCTTCTAAAATGGAGGAAATATTTCCAAAGTACATAACTTTACTTGGCAAATCCTGTTAAATAATCATGAAATTTAGGCTCAAAACCCTCTAAATTTAATTAGAAATAAAATCCTAAATAGTGGCCTGTAGGTTTTCCACATATTCATGGGGGGTTCTAAGTCTTCTTATTAACGGAAAATACCTCCAATGGAAAACTAGCTCCAGCAGACAAGGAATGAAAAGATTAATACGACACAATTCTTCGTATGAACCTTGCCCTTGCTTAAGAGCATTCCTGAAATGCCACCAACACTTAGTGCACAACATCGCATGTAGACTTTGACAAGGCTGTTGATTTCTGTTTCACCAGTAGGTACCAGGCAATACCAATGCCTTTGCGGGATCTCACTGGAGCCTGCTCCAAGTCGAGCCTGAGCGGCAGTCAAAACTCAGGAAGCAGAAGTTCAGCTTGATTCAGCTAATTCAGCATGGGGCAGCTCACCTGAGTGCAGTTGCACTGAGCTATGCTCGAGTGCATGATGTGGACTAGACGAGGAAGCAGAGCACAGCGTCCTCCTTGCTTCAGTTGCAGAGAAGGAACTGCTATATACATGTTCAAAACAGGGAAGATATTTATTTTTGTTATCATGAGCCTAGATTTGTCTCTTTAAACCAGTTTTCTAAACGCAGCTTTGATGAGGCTTTTACTTGATGCAAATATTTAAAAGGTTGTGGTACTGATACACAGTAAACAAATATGCTTGGCTTCTCAAACACATTTTATATAAATCAAATATAGACAGCTCCTATTTAACTTCATCAAATAAACGCATCTCATTGACTTAAAGGGCTATAAGAAAATAGTAGCTATTTACTTCCACCATCTGCTAACACCCAATTTAGGCCTACAAAGTCTTACGCACCGACAAAGTCACATGCGCCGTTTACAACAATAGACTGGAATTGCCCCAGAATTGACGACATGGTCTGGGTTTACCCCTCTTGCAGCTTGAGGTCGAGTTATTCAAGGACAGAAGCCCTGAGACCACAGAGGAGTTCATTTTGTGGTAGGTAAGATGAAAACTGAATACTGCTTAGAAAGGGATTGAGAGATTAAATTTCCTTTTGCCATGAAAACAGTCCCGGTGCAAAGATCCCTTTTAAGGAAGCATCTCAAACTGCTCTAACCATTTCAGCTACTTAGGCAATGCAGATCAGGCCAGAGCCACAAAGCTTCAACTAACATTTCTGGCTCTGGCAAACCTCAGTTTGGCAACATTTGTGACCACAGAGCAGCCTCATCCCTGCCAGCCCACAGCAATTAGCATGGCTGCTTCCCAACAGAAGTCTCTTGACCTGGTGGCATTTGAGGGACCAACACATCCAGAGAAAGAACGAGGCAACTTGAGCCACTAAGAAAATCATCACGTTGGTAATAGTCTTCAGGCTTTCGGAGCTACGGATTTTCTATATAGCTAATCCTCTTTCTACAGCGTGCCTTTTTTTATGTCCCTGAAGAACCACACATCCAACCTTCTACCGCACAACCCCTCCCCCTCAGTCCTCATGGTCTCACTTTCCTAACACCAGCACGCTATTTAAAGAGAGACTTGGAACAGCTGCTCTTGTAGTCCCCATCTACAGCTTATTTCTTAGGAGGACACACTTTGTCCCACTACCAAAGACTAAGTCTACAAGGGACGGAAAGTCTTTTATAGGTATTCTTACCCAGGACCCACCTGACCAGTGCACTGCTGCTCATGTACTGCTAGGTTTAAAGAAAAAGCCACTTTATTCTTTCTATCTTATTTTAGACAGAAAACTCTGGGCTTTTTTAAAGTTAAAGACATTACCTGTTTTAATTTTGCACCTTAAAAACACACACACACACACACACTTGAATGTAACTACATACAAAAGAAGAAACAGGGGAGAAGCAATAAAAATAAACTTTCCACATAACAACTATCACCTGTACTAAAGAGATGTTAAAGCAGAGAACAGATAGCAGCTGCTGAGGTAAACCTGAATGCGTATTCAAGAGCACTGCACATTCAAGTAATACAGAATTTTCTTCACAAATATTGTTGCCATTAATCTTTCTAAAAACCCCATGATATTCTTTTCTTCTTCATATACCAGTGTTTTTATATTATTATAGAAAGCTTATGGGTAGCACCTGCTACATTTAACGTTGCAAAATAGTTTGCATTATACTTACTTGTCTTTGCATATTCATGACTCCCTGGAACATTCACTTCTGGGGCCTGCAATTTTTTATACTTTTTATCTCTGCCTGAACTAAGTACTTTTTAAAACTCCCTGCAGGTATTTTTAAGTTCAATATGGTGGAAAAACAATAATTCACGTTCTCATTTTAAAACCTAACTACTCTCTGTCTTTTAATATTGAGCAAAAATGCACAGGTTTGAAGTTTGAAGTCCAAAACCTGACATTTACATAGAGTTTGGAGCTCAACTGTCTCTTGCTATAACAAACAAAAATTGCAGAACGTCTTACAAAGACCAACTGATATCTCTTAGAGAAGCGGATGAGCGTTTGGTTTCAGAGTTCCTTCCTCAGAGCTAAGAAGGAGCAGCCAAGTACCTGTTGAAGTGCTCCAGGCCTGCATCAGTCCCAAGTGAGCTGCAGCTGCCCCAAGATTTGCTAAGCCACAGCTAGACAAATAGTTCAAAAGAAATTATCCCAGATACTTTCCTTTCTTGGCTGCTCACCCCTGTCTCCCTGAGTAGTGAGTGAGGTCACTGGTCGAAAAATAATGATTTGTTTTTACTAGGTTGGTGTTGTACTCACCATCAGGCTGAAAGGAAGTAGCTGAGGTGAGGAGGAAGGTGGGCCTTCAGGGACAGCATTAGCTCAGCTTGATCAATGCATTTATGAAATTACAGCTTAATTTCAATATACCACTTACCCATGAAATGCAAATTGAATAAATTTGGTTTGATATTTTTAAATTATTGAAAGCAGCCTGAACTTCACAATTTCAACTAAGGCTATCCTCCATGCAGCCTTAACTTTGACTGAGCATTTTAATTTGTATTCTTTCACCCGTGCAATGGCTTTTAAACTGCTCTTTCTCACTTTCTCGTATTTTTCTTCCTGTTTTTAGGAAGGATAATATTTTGAGTTTTGCAATGGGATCTCAAAAATGGCTAAATAACAACAATCTTAAGCTGTACATTGGTTTAGGATATTTTTAAAATATTGGAGCAAGATTTTCAAATCTAAATACCTGAGAGCAAGACTTAAAACTTTAGTTTGGGTACGTCAATAGTTGCTTTGATATTCAAAAGTGCCGCTCAGCAGCTCATAGAGAAATCACTGGGAAAATGGATGGTGCAGAGCTATTTCTGGGTACATGTTATTTATTGGTTTTGTCATATGGAAGTTTTATGGATAGAGTGTAATGTGTATGGAGATTTCATGAGGTATGCTTTTTTATAAAAGGATCTAAAGCCTGAGAAAATGAAATTTTATATTTTACAATGAAACTGTAAAATAGAAAAACTGTTTTTGATAGAAATGATGTAAAACTCCAATTATTGGATGCAATATATAAAGAATTAGAATTTCAGTCTCACTTCAGTTTATGCATCTATAAAGTTCATTCATATAGTCATGTGCTCTTTTTGTATTCTTCAGTTTCAGCTCCTATTTACAGATGCTAAAATTAACTAAAATTACTTGAGTAACACCTCAGACAGAACCATGGATTTTCTGGACAGAACTGCCACCAAATAACAGGTAGTGGCTGCTGTAATTTTGAAATTCCCGTGCAGGCTACCTAAAATATACTGGATGTTGGTTATTCATTCTCCAAGGTCAAAGCCCACATGAGCTAAACAATGTCTCCATTGTTCGAAGTAAGGTCCTGTAAGGCAAAAGTTTGCATCTGTGTTTCACATCAGCAAGAGCACCCTGTGGCACTGGGACTATCCTTTTGTTTGCTAAGCCTTGTACGTAACTGCACCCCTTTCCTTCCTCTCTTGTGCGCATCTTGTGATCACATCACCATGCTACATAAAAAGGTACAATCACAACCTCCTGTCAGCGTTTGCCTTAAAGCTGTTAAGCAGAGACTGTTTCTTCTGCTGTCAAGGGCAAAGCTGATGAGCCTTCAGCAACAGGCGATCTCAACACATTTGTGTTGCAGGAAGAAGAACCACCACAGAAGAAGCTGAAGTTGATATCAACCCTCTTCATCCCTCAGGATCCTGAAGGCCTTTGCTCCTCCTCCCCCATCCCCTCTACACATTGTAGGTCACAAGTTGGCACAGCCCAGTCTTGCTTTCCTGCTGCTCTGGGATGAAGGACTACTCTGACCTCCAGTATCTATACTGACCATCCAAGGATGTGAAGCATGGAATGGGAAGAACCAGTGCCTCACTTCCTGCATGAGGAGGTCATCTCCTTTTGCTGCCCTGTTCTGGGTGAATTGGACAAGGAAGTGAGGGCTGCATATCTTTGCTGGATGGCTCCAGGCCATCCACTGGTCTGGAGGGCTAGTTTCTTGGTGACCTTACCAAAAGTTGTGCCAGTTCCCAGCTGTGCCAGTTCCCATGAGAGGAGAGGTCATATATAGGTTGAGGAAGAAGTCTGAGTGATGTGAATGCAAATGGACACCTCCTGATACCAATGGGGAGAACTACACACCTTTATAAGCCCATGGCCTGCAGGAGATGGGGAAGGAAAGAAGTGGATGAAAGGCGAATTAGAAGCTGAGGGAGCCAGGATGGGGTTTTGATTCCAGTTCTACTAGCGTCATGCCAAATTAGTATGACAACAAGCAATCAGAATAGTCGTTATCAGTTCCAAGAATGCCTGTAGGTTTGTATGAGGAGTTATTCCTAGCACAAGTGGAAGTGGTGCAACAGCTTCTGATCTAAGAGGTGTTAGATGCTGTAATAAGACCAGGACCACACACATAAATCTGTGCATCCTGCTGACGCCTGCATTCACCACACGGGCATTACCTGTGTCTGTGATGGTACAATGTGGAACTAGCTGCAGTGACCCAGTGCTGAAGTTTGATAAGAGGCATTAGTGACAGTCACCCACCATTGCTTCACCAGCAAACGACGTAATGGGCCTTCCCTACAGCCAGGTGGCTGTGTGGATAGGTTAACAAGGAAAGGGTGAGTAACGTACTTCAGGAAATTTCTCTTTACTTCTCATTCAGTGCATTTGGTGGATGTTGCTTCTCAGTCTGCAATGTGTACTAAACCAAGCCTAGGTACCCTTTTTCCCTATATCTCTCACACCTCATTTTTATGGATATTTATCAATAAACTCCACAGATCTAGTCTCTTGCACCATACCAGAAGTACCATCTTGGTTAGTCATCCCCCACGTGGTTCTGCTAAGGTAAATTGTGTATCCCACAAAAGCAACCCCTTTTTCTGTCCTCATCTGCACAAGGTGGCCTTGAAACTTCAAGGGGCTTCCAGCAGCATCCACCCAGCCTGTCCATTAATGGGCAAAGTGTGGGAGATCTGTGAGTGTGGCAGGACCTCTGCAGACCTCAACACCTGTATCAGAACTGAAAGCAGAGCATGCTGTTTCCTCACCCTGCTGCTAAGAGAAACCCCTAACAATCAAGCCTTGAGGATAGACATGAACCATGCCAAAGCGGACCAAAGTAGATCAGAACATCTTCGTGTTTATAGTCTTTCCTTCCACATGTATGTACTTTTGTACAATGCTATACATGAGCTTATAGGATTGGAGAGCAGGTACCAGGGCAGGTACTGCACGGTATCACAAAACAGAACTAGAAATAAATTTTATTAATAAAATAAAATTAATAAAATGTTAATAAAATAACATTAATAAAATGTTGAGCACCTTTTGCATAAACATATGGGTGTCCGCTGACAGGCAGACAAATAGGAGGATATTATCTTCAGGATTATAAATAAAGCTTTTTCCACTAATTCTAGATCAGTTAAAAATAAAAAAAAATAAAAAAAACTCACTAAAGATACGTTTGACCGTTACAACTGTATGCCTATCCTCCTTCTGAGACTTTTTAAACACTTGCGGTTTTGTATGCATCATCAGGTGGAGGAGAAAGTATAGCTGAGCTTAGGCAGACACATGAACCCATGGTATGGTAATTAAGAATTATATTAAGAATTATATTTGATGTAGTAATGTTCACAACATCTCCATGAAGCAAAAAGTCCCATTATCCCCGTTTTACAAGCAAAGGGTTCTAGTTCAGAGAGAGACTAGAGCTATAGTCCAAAATTGACTTTAATGGGTAAAATAGAATTTAGATAAAATTTACATACCCCTGTCCAAGACTCAGAGCCTCAACATGTATTTCTAACCCTCAGATGCTAAAGTTTATAGATGTTGAAGTCTTCTGTAGAAAACTTTCCAAAAGTCCTTCTCCATAGGCTTCAGATTGCCTTTGTCATGGACTCCCCCCTGCCAAAACTTGCACAGATTTTCAAACTAGGCATTCCTTAAAATAAATGTTCCCAGAAAAGTCACATTTGACAGGTGTGTTTTTCAGTATACTTCTGTTGCCTCTAAAACAGCAATTCCAGAAACGTCACCGTGGCTACTACCACATTAATTAAAACCCACAGGAGAAAGAGAGGATACTATTCACTGATGCATAGGTTAGCATTTAGACCAAGAACCCAGAACAGGTTCAAACAGGTGATCTGATTTCTCAATCACCTTGTCTTCTTGAGGAGATTCAAATATCTCCCATATTGACCAAGCCACCTGAATTACTGAGGTACCCCTAATACACATACAGCTGTAAACATTTTGTCATTTGGGAGAAGAAAAAAAAACAAAAAAAGAAAAAATATTATTCATTTAGGTAGGACTCATAGCTCTCCAGCCCAGGAATTAGTATACTTTCCATATAGAGAGAAGATTGCCTAAGTATTTTCAAACTAGTGCAGGTAGCTCTACACCATAATGTCACGTGATAAACCCAATCCTTAATGACTTAATCTGATTCATCTCCAGATAAGACATGAAACCATTAGCTATCATGTAATTTCCTCAGATATGTTAAATGAACATAGGAAAAACACCTCTTGCTAACACAGATAGCTTTCTGCAGCTGTTTGTGAAGATCTCACACATTTCCTGCTTTGTTCATTGAAGTTGCTCTTTCTGATCCTCGTTTTGTAATGAACGTAATGACACTTGGCAAATATCCATAAGGAGTGTTAGAGGTAACTTTTTAAATATCGTATTTCTTAATGCTAATGAAAA
Source organism: Struthio camelus (assembly GCF_040807025.1). NCBI lineage: Eukaryota > Metazoa > Chordata > Aves > Struthioniformes > Struthionidae > Struthio > Struthio camelus. Next base: position 29,485,841 of record NC_090982.1, on the reverse strand, counting down.
TATCATTCACCTACATTTTGAACAGTACTTTAAATTAGCTGAGAAGATCTTGGCAGTGAGTGCTGAAAAGGGTGAATGCATGGTGAAAACCTGTGGCTTCTTAATTGCTTTGCCTTCTCCATTAAGGGCAAGAAATTCAATGCTTATACATAAATCAATAAATACTACATGCTATTCTCTTCATTAGTGATTTCTGAAGGTTTTGTTCACCCTTTTATTCCTTTCTTCTCACATTTACTAACAAAGATGTAAAATGTATACTTTGAAATGCCATGGCTGTTATTTTGCTGCTGTTGGCAATGAGCTTTTCATGTTGAAGTGGTGGAGTCTGATATCTGTGAATCTAATCCTGTAAGAAAAGGAATCCGTCTAAGCAGCCAGCAGAAGCTGGAGCTTCTTGGCAGGAATGAGAAAGGTCCACTGCTGAACGTATTTTCAGCAGTCAGACCCCTTTATAAAGCAGACTAATTTAAATTCTGCAAAATACTGTTTTCATATCTTTATAAAATCCATCTCCCTTCCCATGATACCTCATTTTGTTGCACCGTATTTTGCAGCTCAGGCTGAGTAATTTAGTATCGTAGTACCTCATAGTTCACATATGATTTTGCACTTTGTTATTTCTTCATTCCCCCTCTATTATTTCAACTAGACATCATGCTTGTCAACAGAGAATCAACCTGTGAACATGCAGGTATTTTAATTCTACCTCATGGATCAGCTGATACGAATTGTCAGCCTGTGTTGTCTCAATGCTATTATACTTTTTTGCTGCTACTCGAAGAAAAGGACTTCTCATGTCTTGTTCAAAATTCACACCACTCATTCGATGTCTTGAATGTCTAGGCTCGTTTTTAAGTCATTCTAACATTAAAATTAAACCTGGCTTTCAGACCAGTTTCAAGAAAGCAAACGTTCATAACATTTCTCTCCAAATATTTCAGATATGGCAGTTCATTTAAAAATTAACAGGCTCCTGCAAAGGCTGAAATAGATTAGCTAAAGAGGAAGTTATGTATCAGTTATCACATTGACATTTGCCAGCAGCTTCGTAATTCTTTTAAACATCTATTATCATATCTGATTTATCAGTGTTTACCTCAATGTGTTAGGCTCTTCTTAGCTTCAGAAAGGTAACAGTTTGCTCCAAAGGACTTCTCAGTGAAATGAATAAAACGCTAGTGAAGGGTGACATGCAGAGAAAAAGTTGTAATTGGCCCATGAGGTCAAGTAACCACTTCTAGTTCATTATTTTTGTCCTTTTTTCTAGCTAATATTTTATGCTTTATGTTCTTGACAGAATGCAGGACAAGGGTTCCCAGAATGGGATTTGGGAATGGGAATTCCTGAGCCCAGGAATTATTGTTGTTATTGTTAGCATTTTGAAAGGAAGAAAGCCTTAAAAGGAGAGCTGGAGAGATGACTACTAAGATATATAATCCTGCAAAGCTCTTAAGCAAACACTTGCCTTTTCGGCTCATTATGTTTTAGCAGCTAGGACTGCTCACAGGCTCAAGATCAGATATGCATTTCTATGCTTTGCTGAATCAGGGTTAAAGCTTTAACTTCATTAGGTAGAGTCTGTATGTTGGATTATTAGAAAAAAATAAGATATACAAACTTATACTCCAACAAAAATGTACCTTGGCTTCATAATGCATTCAAAGCACTAAAATAAAGAATCATAGATGATCAAGTAACAACATAAAATAAGGCTAGCATATGCTTGATGTATGCAGCACAAATTAGAAGAAACACCTGCATCTGAACATAGCCACCCACAAGGAATAACAGTGGAATAAGTACTAGCTTCACAGCATGCAAAGGTAAGAGACTACAACTTACAGGCAGCTGAGCTCTGCTCTTCCCTCTTATGTTTACTTAGCTGTTAGCTCCGAATTACTTAAGTCTTCAGCAGAATGTGCCCCATCACTGAATCTTTATTAATGGCCTGACTCTGCGCAGGGAAAGGCAGCTTTTTTGCTCTTACTTCAATGTCTGCAGGATCAAGGCCTAAAGGAGTAACAATTTTGAATGTTCTGTGACTTATGGGACTATTTTCATTAAAGAATAAAAAAGCACGTATTAAAGATTAACGTTATTCGGGCACTGCATGCTACAGGGTCCATGAACTCTCAGCTAATTCTTCCTCTAATGAGCCCCTAAAGATGTCCACGTCTAGGGGAGAGCAGATGTACAAAACAGTCAGCAGGGCAGAGAGAATATAGGAAAATCAAAGTACAGGTCAATCTCTACTTTTCACATCTATCAGGAAAAGAACCCTCAACTTTCCTGCGATGGCAGCGGTGTAATAGCAACCAAATATCTCTTGACCACACGCAGAGCCAGAGAGATCAGTTGAAAAAACCACATATGTGAAAAGCAAAGTCATGGAAACCCACTCCACCCTTGTAAAACCAGAAATATTTCCAAGTGTAATAAATCACAATTTAGTAGCTGAGTGGCCAAAAGCAGTAAAAAATTATAATAATAAAAATAAAAAGACAAAGAAGCATGCCAGACAAGAAAGGTGAACCCATGAACCTGACTAGAGGGTGGTCGTTTACCAAGGAGCTAGGAAAAAGCAGTGTTCACCCCTAGCTTCGGAAAATAAAGCACTAAATGGAGCCTGTGGGGTTCATGTTATGAGCCTATGACAGGTCACGAATTTCAGTATTGGCAGCTGGTTCAAGCCCCAAACAAAAAGCAGTGTTTGCTATTTACTGAAAGGAATTCCTAAACTTGTCCTGTTAAAGATAAACGAAGTCATGAGGTCAGTCTTTGCCTTCCTGACGCTCAAGTTCTCCTTTTTCAAAATTTTCAGGAGTGGTAGCAGTTTGTGTTGTTCAGCCCATTACCTGCAGCACTCTCTTCAGTTACCGTTTCAGTAGCAGTAAAGGCTACTACCTTAAATCAAAAGTCTCGGAGAGAGTTTCATTAATTCCATGAATGCTCCTTCTTCACAAAAACACATTTCCTTAATATATATTTCAAGAAATGGGTTTGACAAGACAGCATTTGCTGCAAAGCTCAAATTGTCATGAAATTTACATCATAAAGGGTGACAATATGATCATTATATTTAAAACCTCTTGAACAAGATCCTTTTCGTTCTGATGTCAATGATTTGAATACAAGCAGTGTTATGGCCCATCCTGATGTTTTGTAGGGATATTTCCAAAGAAAATCAATCTGTTCTGCTGTGGTTTGTTCTCCTGTAGCACTCTCAAAATTCGTGCTGCAGGAGGTAAGGATAGAATGTCTTTCTTTACTTCTGTTTTGGATAAGACATCACATTTTTACAAAGGTTTTCTAATAAACACTGAGAAAATTAAGTTGATGCCAATGATAGCCAGCAGTATTTATTTGCAAATAAATGATAACACTGATATAAACTCTGCCATTTCTTCAGACTTTGATTTACACCAGCTGGGGACCTGGTTTGTGTGAATGGAAAAAGCATTTTGTCTGCCGATGGCATTGGTGACTGTGCAGAAGATTGAATGCAGAAATGATGATAAATTTCTAAAAATTCACGCATTTTATGTTTCCACAGTGTTTCCAATTCTGTGGCTTTAATTTCAGTCTTGTAATATTTGGTGATTCTCTTCAGATTTCAGGTGTCTGGAATCAAGAGTTCATGAAAGTCTCCAATAGTATTTATTATCTACTAAAAAAAAGAAGATAGTAGCTCTCACAGTGCACGGCTATCTCCAACAGCATGACATGGCATTTCAAAAAGAGTCAAAACCCCAAAGTAAATAAAGAGTATCTTAACTTTTTGGTGTAAAATACAAGATACTTCAGAATTTGTCCCTTTTTTTTTTTTTTTAAATGAACTAGTGCAAAAATGCTTATAGAGTTTGAATTTCCATCTGAAAATAAGTCTGGGGCTGTTCTAGGCTAAATAGATATAGTTTTCTGTGACAATAGCCAGTTCTGTAAATGGCTACAGAAGAAGTTTATCTGAGTAGGACCTCAAGACCATGACAACAGAATGTGTGTAACCAGTGTGTCCAAACAGTTGCTACAAGATAACTACAATAATAAAATACCATTGTTTTTCAATGCCTCAGAAGCTTAGCTAAGATATTCTGTTAAATTTTAACAGATCAAATGCATCCCTTAGTATGTCAAGAATTTCCCAAAAATATGGAAAAATGTATGCCCCTTCCAAAACAAAGGGAGCACGTATCTCAAGATCGTTACAATGCAAAGTCAATCAAGCACCTAGAAATATACAGGAATACAACAAAATTATTAATACATACTAATATCTAGAACCAATTAAAAGTGAGATATTAAAGGGGAGAAAAATCCACCCAAACGAAAAGGACAGAAAAACCACACATCCTGACCTCTATTACCATCGAATCAAGTTGTTAATTACAAAAAGATGAGCACCCTCTGGAGATACCTGCAAACACAGACGGTCAATAGGATGTGGTAACATCCAATACAATCAAGAAATACTTGAACTGAGTGCAGGATTATGCATGAGGATTGGAGGATTATGAGACAAGACGTTCCTGAACCTAGTCAAGAGAAATCCAAGCATGCCAGCTAGGGTAAGTATGGTAAGAGAAATGCTGTTGTGATGAAAATAGTCAGATAAAAGTCCTCTAGTATCTTGGACTGATTTTGCAGCCCATCTTCAGGACTGGAGTCCTGCTGCTTTTGAAATGCGTGGTACCAGAAAGGCTGTTATCTTATTCCTCCTATAACAACTTACTGCAACAGCAAGTACCATTTATCTAAATCAGATAATTAGAGAATCTACTATGTAAATACACCTCACTTTTTTTTTTGAAGTTTTACCACAGTTTTACTAGTCTAAATTCAATACTTCTCTGATACAACACTTCTTATGATGATTTTGCAAATAAGTGGCTGTGATATTTCTTGTCATGATGTGCCTTGTGACATGTGCTGCCATTATCGATAGTCCACGTTCTGTCTGCACTCCTTTTCTTGTGTTTTCCAATAACTGGCTCAACTTGTTTTTTGAAACTTGCTGAAGTCAGATCAGCCTCTTACATACCCGAGCAGGGATTCATATGCTGCTAATAAACAGAGGTCCTTTGCAAGATTCCCAGTGGTTCAATGCCTAGCATAACCTGACATGATTCTTTCACTTTCTTTTTTTTAATTAAAAATAATTGCTCTGTTATTTTATCACTTCCATCTCTGGTAACAGAGATGCAAATAGCCATTTGCAGACATACTTTAACTATTAACTAAATGACACAAATGAAAATTTCCAAATTTCCTAAATCTCTGTTCTGCAAAAACTTGAGGTGACTATTCAGATTCAATACTTAAGACTGTTTGGACCCTTCTGGTAGATGCTTTTTCTGCTGACAATCCATTGTCAATCTCTTTGAGAAAACAGAAGGGAGTATGAATTCCTTGTTATTCCAATTATCTAGGACCTAGAAATGGAAGATGGATGGACACTCATCACGGCTAAGCTCATCAGTTTAATTCCCTAGATTCAAGTCTGCCAATGACAGAGAGATTTTTAACTGTGAGTAATTTGCTGTGCTTGTGCTGGTTTGGAAATTGCATAATGAAGTATAATCTGTTTCTTAGGAGCAAAACAAGAGCAGATTTGGTTGCTATAGAGTTCCTCATGCTGCCACATCAGTTCCTCATTCCCAAAGAAAAAGGCCCACCACAGTCTTTAGTGCCAATTTACCAATTTATAGCCTTGCTTAATTCTTTTTTTATCCTGAAAAGTCATCTATACTTAAAGCAGGCAATGTGTCATTCTTTAGGATTCCAGATTTTGCAGTGGTGCTCTCTGTCCTCTTGTCTAGTTGCCCTTTCCTAATAACTTTTATATCCTTCTGTCAAATATAATTGAAACTGGTCAGCAGGTTCTCGTGTCTAGGTGTTTAAGTTCCTACAGGTGTCAGGTAGATTGGCATCTGGAAAGAGAGAAATGTCCTATCATCTTCAGAGGGAGAGGATGAAACGTTGGCAAAACCTTTCTCTTTCCCTTCGGCTGACCAACCAGCTCAAGTGGGGCCCGATCAGCTGTAGTGGGGGCTGCTTTTGCCAAGTCTCAGTTTTAGACTCCTCACAGAAACTTGGTAGGAATCGCACTTACACATAGCCAAGACATCGCTAATCCCCTCCAACTGCTAAGCTTCCCCAGGCACCGTGGAGCCAGTGAGCTTGGAGACTGCCGGTTTCTCACAAAGGGGTGAGACCACACCTTAGGCCCATGCAGGCAAGAGGTTTTCCCGTTTAAACTGATTAAGAGCCAGGACCCCACTCCATCTGCAAAGATAAACTGTTGATTATCTGTTCTGTGGTTTCTTGTGTCTATTCAATGCAGTCTTCAGCTCTTATCAGAAACACCTCCCTGCTTTTTTCTCATACTTCTAGGTTGGAAATCACTCCTAACCCTGTTAAATCAAGGTAAGCCACACACAGTGCTGCTTGCAGTTGGGACTCTGATTTACTGGATCTTGGCCCAGTGTGTTTATTTAAACATTCTACTAATACGTAATCTGGATTTTGCTCTTGTCTCCTAATACAGCTGAAAAATGATAAGCTGGTGGTTCACTGGTGGTTCACCTGATTTGTTTCAATACTTCCTTCAGCACACTTCCTTTTTAACACACTGTTGTTATAAGTGTCTTTTTTGGACCCTTCTCTATACAAGATGAGGTCAGGCCAATGAGCAGCTGAAGTCCTTTTTTGTTTTCCCCCTGAGTTAGTAATACTGATTGTACTGTTTGTGAAAGGTTTAGTGTTGATAGCAAAAATAGAGGTAGCACTAATCCGGTCTTTTGCTATCAGACTAACTTGATTCTGAATTCATTGCATGGGGGTGAAACCACCATCTCCTGACTAATAAGTCAATCCTATCTTTCTGCTCATTGAACCCATAGACCTCCTTCGCCACATTAATTCCACTTGAACTATAGTAACCTCCTGGGTGGCAGCTGCTATTGATAAACGACAGAGAAACTGGCAAATCGACATCAGAGTTGGACAAGCAAATGTGAATAATAGAAAAAAATTCATAATAAAGGATGATCAATAACTAGCTTTTGTCAGAAAAACACCAAAATCATTGCCTTTTTTCAGATTTTGGTCAGATAAGGACATTCTAAAAGCAGTCAGAGTACTGGAGATGTTGAATACCCAGTACTATTTTACCTCAGGCAGAATTTTTCAATCAACTGTTAGATAATTAAATATGAAACAATCCAAATTACATTACCCAATCCCTGCTTTCACTCCAGTTTACAGACATCATCATAATATGTTGTTCTGTCCGTTCATCTGTCTTTGCAGACTTTTGTGCTTCACCCGTGCAGTAGCCCTGAAGAACCTACTCTAGAGAACACCTACTCTATTCGGTGAGTTGCTGAATTGTAATAGCCAGGCTGCTAGGAACAAAATCACTGACGGTTACATACTTAAACATCATTATATACCCTTCGGAGACAAAGGACTTAACAGTCTCTTCTGTAGCAGGTTTTGTCTTGCAACACGCATCATAGCGCCTGGATGTCCCAAACCTGACTGAAGAACTCATCCATGGTTAGTAAAGCTGATCAAAACTTAGAAATTCTTTCTATGAATGAAATGCGTCCTCTGTGGTCACATTGCAACATAAAACCCCGCCGCGAAACTAAGTTGAAAAAATGCAGGTACTCTGTGGTATTATTAGAAACAAAACAAAATACTTGGTTGACATTTTCCATTTAAATTTTAGATGGATGTTTCCCCCTTTTTAAAATATATTCTTATTTTCTTGAGGGGTTCCATTTTTCCTGGGCTAGTAAAAAGTTACATATATTTTCTTCACAGGAAAATTATTTGGCTTTCTATTTTCATTTTCTCTCTAGTACACCTTGAAAAATACACCTTTTTGAATGTTTGGTTTTTTTGAAACTTTCCATGCAAAAAGTTATGAATCAAAAAATTAAGAAACAACTCCTCTAAAAATTAATATAAAATTATAATTTCCCACGAGCTTTCCTGATTAACTTCCCTGCTTTGCCATCCATTCATTGCCACATACCATGTTATTTTTCTGACTGAAAATCTATTCTGATAGTCAACTGAAGTACAAACTTCACTTTGAATGTTATTGATGCTCATTTTTACTTTAGCAGGTATTACATTTCATAAAAATTTACTCCATTGGTGTGAAAGTTTTGTACATTGTGCTTGCTAATTGTCTGCAGGTTTTTGTTTTGGTTTTTTTCTTCTTCCTTTCTTTTCCAAAGAAGGTTTGGGAATTTATAGTGATGCAGGCTTAGCAGATTCCTGGGTGTGATAGTCTGCACAATGAGCAAGACGCTGGTATAAGACAGCAGAGATCATGGTTTCATTCCCTGCCCCAGTACTGTTTCTGTGAGAGTGTTTGAACCAGTACCATGGCCATCATGCATCTCAGTTCGTCATGCATAAGAGGAGGAAAATAACTATTTTTTACCTCACTGGATCTTGTAAATAACAAATTTATTCAGGAATGTGATATGCTAATGTGAAGGCCACCTAAATACCTTGGGATGTGTCTCAGAGTACTGCTTAGTGCGCCATCAGGGGACGACTGTGGTGCCAGGGCAGTCATCCCTCTGCGATGACCAGTGGCCGCGCGGACCGGAGCGACACCACGGCAGGCAGACTTTGGCCAGGGTGACCCTTGGAGCTTAGAACGACAAAGTACAGCATATTGAGAGATCAATAACGCTGAATAAAGGCTGAAAAAAGAAAAAGAGGAATGCTTTCACTCCACTGGGAAGACGAGAACTACTTAATATGTTGGTGGGCATCCCTAGAATGGATTTTTAATCAACAACAGTTCTCATTTAATGGAAGACTGAGCCTATGAATAGACTAATACTACTGAGTGACATTATGGGCCATTCGTCTGCTTAAGTTGTCTGAAAATTTCAGCCACCAGTGAAGGATTATTATTGATTTTCAGGCTGTCTTTGTTAAATACCTGATATACTGTACTACTTCTTATTCCCCTCTCCCTCCATTGTCACTGATATTAAAATGAAACCCACCTATTATCAAATCAATCATGCCTGATAAAACTACTCAGAGGAAGGTGATGTGCATCATATTTACCCACTGAGACTGAAAGATAGGATTTCAACCATTCAGGAAATATGCATTTTATTTACTTATTTATTTATTGCTTTCGGTAAGCTGGGAACTGCTGTAGCAATTAATTACAACTCTTTAACAGATGTAATATGGGGCAGGAAAGATTGTCATGTGGTTGAGACACCAAACTGAGACTCAAGAGTTCTTATTTATGTTTCTGGCTTTGGTGCCCTCTTCTCATGAAACCTTAGGAAAAGTGATTCATTTCTCTGGATCACAGTTTTGTCAGTAAAAAAATTAGGCTACAGATTTTCTGTAATCTAAAAACTAAAGACAAAGCATCAGCTTCCTGGGACATGTAGCAATGCAGATAGACAAGAAACGGGGAAGCTGGAAAGAAAAGTTATAGCTAGAGAGAAAGGTTTTTGTCAGAGAAAAATCAGAAGAAAAATGTTCTAAAAAATAGACTTTTTCAAGGTTATGATGAAAGAATACAAACTATAACCTACGCATTTCTTCTGTGAAAACTGAAAATAGCTACATCATTGGATTTTCATGGGAAAGAGGGCATTTTTGATGAAAAATAACATAAGAAAAAATGTTATATTCTACCATCAAAAGACACAGATTTGTTTTCCTAATATACAAAGTGAAAGCTCGTCTTCTTGATCTCATGTTCACCTGACATTCTTCAGGTGGTATTATTCCTCCCATTCTTGCTTTTCCTGCTCAGAATATGAAGGAGGAAGAGATCTATCCACTGGGACACTGGAATGTTCCGTACAGTCCAAGCTACAGACCAAATATCTGTAGAGGCCTGTCTACTCTTCCCTTCCCTGCTCCTATATCAATCCATTCACATCTCAGTCACACAGGTTCCTGAAGAATAGTCTGCTTTAAAAAAAAAATCTTGTACTCCTAGTTCCGTTTACGTACTTCATTTCTCTCTGTTTGCTCAGGTGTGCTGCAGTCATTGCAGTAAGTAATCTGTCTTCATACTATTTGTCAACATTTTGTGACTAGGGAGGTTTAATTTGAAGTGTATTATACAGAATGTTATGTAATATAGAATGCTTTTGACATGCAAACTGTTACTTAAGTGATCTTTTCCACTCCATTTTTTTATTTACTATTAAACATAGCTAGACGTGAATTTGTGTTCGTACTTTGCCATTCAACTCTGCTGTTTCTGTACCTATCATCTTGTGTGCTATAGCTTATGACAGTGCCCAGCCTTGGTCATCTTTACTACATGAACCTTAGCACCCTACCTGTGGCATCCTGAGAGCACCACCACTGCACGACGCACTGTGTGGATGCCCCAAACTTTTTAGCATAGGTTGCCTACCAAATTTCCTGTCATGACCTGTACTCTCATATTCTCATGCCACCCATGCCTCTTGAAAAACTTCAAAATGAGCAGGATCTGCAGCTTTCTCAGTTATAACAGTCTGTAGTTTCTAAGTCTGGGGAAAATTTGGAGATAGTAAGAACCCCTCTACATGCTTCTTTATGTAGGCAGACCACACACAAGCAACACAATTTTAGAAATTTCTTACCACATCCGTGCAGATTTTCTAAAAAGGTAAGCCAATGTGTTGTACCAAAGAGGAATTAGTTTCAGCTGAAGACAGAGAAGCAGAGGAAGCCCAGGACAGGCCAACTAGACTAAAGATGCAGCAGCATATGTGTAAAGGCTGAGTAGCGTGAACGTTAGTAAGCACCAATGAGTGTGTCAATGTACTATCTAATCCTGGGGTGTAGAGAGAAGTGCCCAAGTGCAGGATCTCAAAGAAAGGCTACATGATACGAGTCTGAAAAAAGTATTGCCAAAAAAGGCAGCGAGAGAGGGGGTACAATAAATCCAAAATGCAGGTCAGAGGTAAACTTCATATCAGTATTCCAGGCCCAAGATTAGGAAACCCACCAGACCTACATGACATGGCACTTGCTCCTCATGTGCAGGAATTAGGCCTTGTATGCAAAGTCGGTGAGTCCCTCTAGCCAAGCAAAGTAAAGCACATTATCCTGCCAAACTGGAACAGTCGTGTCGCGTGTTCTCACAGTAGTCTACATAATAGACCAGTAGTCATATTTCGAACAGCTGGAAAACGATAGGTTCTTCCCTTGCCCACTCCCTATTCCTGACAGAAGAGATAGGGCATTTCATCCCTGAAGTGGTGATCCAGGACCCCCCACAAAGTCGTAAAAGTAAGATGACTTTAAAGAAGTCAAGAACACTACATTAAGGAACGATGAATGCCTGGGGAAGTATGTTAAGGAAAAGTAGCACTCACTTAAAGAGTATCTGGCCCTCCTCAAATGCCTAAATTAGGAAAACTAGAAAGATAGAGAACCAGACGCACTGGGAGCTCTGAGAAGTAAATAACAAGGAGCATAATGTTTGACCGGGACAGACAGGTTCAGTAGCTAGGTTCAATAATCTGATCCAGCGTATGATCTCTGTTACAGCTATCCCATCTTGGAGGCAGGCATATCAATGCTCCACCTGAGCCACTTGGAAGCAGCCTGACAGATCTCTGAGTATCTTACCTGGCTTTTTATGGCTCAAGGATTTAAGAGCTTGCATGCAGCCACGCTCACAGCACACATTTAGTGCCCTCCACATCAGTGCTGGGCAACACAAGACAGTTGACTTGGCAAGAAATAGATCAAAATGAGGAGAGAAAGGACCTTTAGGATGTAGAAGTCCGTGTTAGGACTATGAACAGCAGTTAAGAGCCACAATATTTTCCTTCCTTTTCTTCCTCTTTTTCACTCTTTAAACAAGAAGGCATGGAAAACTTATCTCTTCATTAGTCCCAGAATCACAGAATCACAGAATGGTTTAGGTTGTAATGGACCAGTACAGATCATCCTCCAACCTCCCTGCTCCAGCAAGGTCACCTAGAGCACATTGCACTGGATTGTATCCAGGTGGGTTTTGAATATCTCCAGAGAAGGAGACTCCACTACCTCTCCGGGCAACCTGTGCCAGTACTCTGTCACCCTCACAGGAAAGAAGTTTTGACTCAGGTTCAGACGAAACTTCCTGTGGTTCAGTTTCTGCCCGTTGCCTTTCATCTATTACTGTGCACTACTGAGAAGAGTCTGGCCCCATCCTCTCGACACCCTCCCTTCAGATACTTGTACACATTGATCAGATCGCCTCTCAGTCTTCTCTTCTCCAGGCTCAACAGGCCCAGCTCTCGCAGCCTTTCCTCCTAGCAGAGATGCTCCAGTCCCCTCATCAGCTTCATAGCCCTCCGCTGGACTCTCTCCAGTAGTGCCATGTCTCTCTTGCACTGGGGAGCCCAGAACTGGACACCCTACTCCAGGTGAGGCCTCACCAGGGCTCAGCAGAGGGGCAGGATCACCTCCCTCCACCTGCTGGCAACACTCTGCCTAATCCCACTAATCTCCCAGCATACCATTGGCCTTCTTGGCCACAAGGGCACGTTGCTGCCTCATGGTTAACTTGTTGTCCACCAGCACTCCCAGGTCCTTCTCTGCAGAGCTGCTTTCCAGCAGGTCAACCCCCAGTCTGTACTGCTGCATGGGGTTATTCCTCTCTAGGTGCAAGACCCTGCACTTGCCTTTGTTGAACTTCAGGAGGTTCCTCTCCGCCCAGCTCTCCAGCCTGTCCAGGTCCCTCTGAATGGCAGCACAGCCTTCTGGTGTGTCAGCCACTCCTCCTGCTTTACTATCATCAGCAAACTTGCTGAGGGTGCACCCTGTGCCTTCATCCAGGTCACTGACTACATTGAACAAGATTGGACCCAGGACTGACCCCTGGGGGACACCGCTAGCTACAGGCCTCCCACTAGACTCTGTGCCACTGACCACAACCCTCTGAGCTCGGCCATCCAGCTGTTTCTCAAGCCACCTCTTTGTCTACTCATCTAGCCCACACTTCCTGAGCTTACCTAGGAGGATGTGATGGGAGACAGTGTCCAAAGCCTTGCTGAAGTCCAGGGAGACAACATCCACTGCTCTGCCCTCATCTACTCAGCCAGTCATTCCCCCAGAGAAGGCTATCAGATTGGTCGAGCATGATTTCCCTTTGGTGAATCCATGCTGACTACTCCTCATCACCTTCTTGTTCTCCATATGCTTAGTGAGGACCTCCAGGATGAGCTGTCCCATCAGCTTTCCAGGGCTGGAGGGGAGGCTGACAGGCCTGTAGTTTGCTGGGTCCTCCTTCTTGCCCTTTGTGAAGACTGGGGTGACCCTGGCTTTCTTCCAGTACTCAAGCACTTCTCCTATTCTGCATGTTCTTTCAAAGATGACTGAGAGTGGCCTAGCAATGACGTCCACATTTTAAACCTAACTTTACTAGACTAGAAGTAAGGAGCATTGGTATTAACGTAAACATTTTCTCATGTTTCCTGTTGGCTTAAGAGGATAGGTCGTCTCTCTAATACTTTTGAGTGTGAGGTGATTTTCAGATCTTACCCGTTACCATCAACCATTCTTTAGCAAGTCCAACATGGTTTACTTGTACTTGGTGATAGAAAATTATTTTTTGTGCTTGACTGCAGGAATTTATTTTCGCATTGGACAGTATGTGCCTGTTTTCTGGCATCAGTGCCTCAAGGGTGACTGGAGAGAAACTATGTCTAGGTACTGGATCTGGCTTTGGAGTCAAACTTCTGGGAAGCAGGAAAGCAGTGGCCTGTAGGCAGGCCCTGTGCTGTGGCAGGTACTGGAGGCAGCTGTCCTCTTTGTGCTGTGCTGGGTGCTGGCCAGGGCAGCTGGTGTTGGTATCCTTCTTCTCCTTTACCTGGGACAAAAGCCATGGCTGCAGCACATCTGTTGGCATATGTACAGCTGAGCTGAAACAGGAGGACAGAGTTCATCTCTGTCTGCATTTGGTAAGGATTTGGAGAAAGACCACATTTTTCCAGCATATGGGTCAGCCCTAGCTACGACATAGTCAAGTATCATTTTTGTCCTTTGAGTGAATTTTATGAGCTGACATGATCAAAGGTAATCACCCTACAACATGAAATGAGTTTTTCTCCTGTTTCAGCAGAGACTAAAGCATCCAGAAAAGAGCAAGCAGAATCTGACAGTCACTAACCCCATGTGGTTTCAGGGGAATATGTGGTTTTAGGGGAATATGTGCTTGAGACAATCTGAGATCTAATATCTGCATGCGTGCCCAGGGTTCACCATGTAGGAACAATCCCCAGGAATGATTTAACCAAACAGAGCAGGTACAACACAACAAGATGCTTCAGGACCACTCCTTTGCCTCAGGAGTCTAATGAGCAAATGAATTCTGGATCACAACTGCTTGTCTTCATGCTGAATGCAACTTTCTGTCATCTTGAATGTAATACAACCTCAAAACAATCCCAGAAGCCAAAAAAATACGGGAGTTTGCACAGGTGCAGAAAGAAAGAAATCCTTCTTCCTAGATTTTCAAATTGGCAAAGATCTAATCCTGGCCAGGAAATAGCTAGTAGGTAGACAAGAAAATAAAAGGAAAAAATATGTATTTCACTGAAAAGCTATGTTCACTCTCATGGACTTGATTTCCTCAGTCTGTTTCTCATGTCTTGATCTTAAAATCTTCAGAGTTTCAATACAGTTTGAATAATCTGTGGAGACGTGTGTCGAGAGCAGGCATTCTATACTGTCTAAAGAATCAATAGTCTGAAGGACCCTTCAATAAAACCATATCCTCTCTATATGCCATGTTACAAATAAGGCCAGCCAGTGTAAAATAGAGCATTGTAATAATTCTTACTGCTACCATATGAGAACGTAATCTTTTAATTTTATTAAATTAAGACTAATTATAAGACTACTGTTGTAAGCCACACAGCTTTCTTTACCAAGCCTCTAAACTTCTTGTGGTAGAAAAGACTTCTGCAATATTTTAGTTATATTAGGAGATCTTTATTCTGCTTAAGTGTAGGCCTCTCCCAAGAAATGTTACATTTACCTTGAAATATTTCTATTAAACTTATCTTTTCAATAGCCTTTTATATTGTCTAAGTTCTCTCTGACTCATCCTGAATTCTGTGATTAAAAATGGAAAGTAATATTTTCTCTGCAACAGACCTTATACATATCACAATTTCTGTAACTCTTGCCATGAATCAGTTTCTTAAGGTAGTTTTCCCCATTAGCACAGTTAGATCCAGTCTAACAGCATAAATAAACAATAATTATATAAAAAGGCATCACCAAGTATAGCTTTATGGCCTTTGCTTCTCTTATCCTGCGATATTGTCTGACATGTAGAAGGAGGCACCCTCTTATGTTAAATTATCTCTTTCCACTTGGATTCACCTTTTTTTTTCCCTATGTTTCTTACGGGAATGAAATACACATGAATTTGCTCTGGTCTCTCTTTTCAGCATATTGATTCACCCATAGTCATTTGAAAGAAGATATTTCAGCCTTTTACTCAATGGGCCATTTATGAGGTGTTATGGGCTCCTAATAACAGTTTACTTCAGTTAGGCTGAGAGGAGCAAAGAGGTGAATACCACAACATAGGTGTTGCACGTGAAGTGGAGACCTGAGCTCCACCTGAGCTCCCCGTAGTTCTCCCCTATGTAAAACCATGGCAGGATCACCAGCCCATCAGAAAAAAAAGTGGTTACTGATTGTTTTTCAAGGCATTTCATAGAGGAGTGTTACCAAACAGCTGGGTGGAAGGATTCAGTCTTCCTTGGATGAATTCTGAGACCAGATCCCAAGACACTGACAGAAATGAACATGCTTAGGCCACGGAGTTTGTTATCCAAAAATACAGGATGCCCAAGGACGCAACATAGTGTTACTATTTTGAAGATTTTCAATACTCAGTCATTCATATCTTCCTTTTCCTGTAAACTTCAGAATTTTTTCTGCTCTAACTAAAGCAGCTTGTTTATAGATTTTAAATTCTGTTTCTGATCTTCTTCAAAACCACAGCATGGCTGCTTTTTAACCAGACTACATCTGGAAGCATTGTAAGGCAAAGGGAGAAAGTGATGATGTACATTTGAGAGGATGTGTTGTGTTTAGATAGTACTTATATGTTCACAGTGGATTTATAAATAGTTCGACTCAGTAAGGTGGGAGATAAGGTTTGATTTCTTAATGGAGGTGGACTGTATATAGAGATAGATAGACAGATAGATAGATATATAGGTAGATATCCGTGGGTTAAAGTCTTAAAATTATTCCCATCGTATATAAGGTCTAGTCATGGCTGTCAAGAACCAAAAAGCCATTTATTTTACACCTTTGCAAGAATTCGGCTGTTTGACAAAGACAAAAAAAACCTCTCACAATTTGATGGCTAAACCGTCTCTTCTGCAAAACACTGATACAATATCCAGTAGTTGAGAATTTACTCTGATAAATTGCTAGGTGCTTATTAATACCTTTTCTTTTAACACAGAAGTTCTGTACCACTGTTATCAAAATGTCTGTAACGAAGTTTCTTTTGGAGCATGAGACATTGTCTCTGACAAAAAAGTAAGAAAAACAACAACATAATACTCTGCTCCAGTTACTCTTGTTTCATAGAAACATAACCAGAGACCCTGAGGATAACATTATTCATTGCTAATAGGAATAAATATTTCAGTTCTCAGCTAAGCACATTTTTTCCTTTCAAACCTGGAGCAATAAAAAACAAAACGTAAGCAAGCGTTAGTACATTTTTTTGGTGGCTTTATGTATGGATCTAAAAGCTTTTATTAGCAGGAGGGACCTGGTGGTAATATCAGAGAGCCATGACCACCTGGGAGGGGGTCGCTTTTGGTAGGACGGCAGACAGAATGAGAAAGCTATTACAAATGAGAAGGGGAAGGTGAGAAATTTCTACCTGGGTAAATCGTCACCTCTGCTGTTTGTCAGATGCTCACTGCAGCTTCTGTTTTTGATAGGCATCCTGAGTGATTTTTTCTGGAATAGGGAGAATCAGGAGATCAAAGACATGCTCCTAATTTTGCTGGCTGCCTGATTCTGAACCCACTTCTTAATCATTCCTCTCTCCTGTTTCCCTATTCATAATGTTCAGATTTGCAATGACTTTTCAGTGCTTTAATAATATAGGTTTTCTACAGAGTCTTTATTTAACACTGATTAGTGGAACCTTAGAGTTTCGGAAAAAAGATAGATTCTCAGCTGATGTAAATCAGTATATCTCCACTGTTGCTATTGTGTAACTGTGGAGACAGTGGTGTACAACGCTCATAAAATAATGCAACTGTGAAAACAATGCCAAATATGCCGTTTGTTCACAGAAAAAAAAAAGTGTAAATTGCTAGATAGGAATAGCTCCTCCAGCAAATCTAGAAGGAACTGCAGGTAATCTTTCTCAGCCTGCAAGGTAGCAGCTCCGTCTTTATCACGTACAGCACTCACTACTCCGAAGGCTGGGTGTGCCTAACAGCCCCCTTATGAAGGGGTGTGCCCATCTTAAGCCTCAGCAACCCCAACAGAAACCTTTGACTTATAGATGAATAAATAAACCTCCCCTTCTGAGAGAATTTTCCTGCTGAATACATCTGTCCAAATATCGCAAATGTATTGGGAAAACTAATGTGTTTTAATTACACCAGCCCAGACAACACAGTCATACCAGTGATATCAAGCCATGATATATAAAACATAGCATCACCCTTTCCATCTCCATGCTGAACGTTGCATTCCTCTGTAATGACAGGTTGAGAAGTACTCAGCTATTCTTTGAGTCAGTTGTAGAAACCAGCAGGATAAGACATTAACAAGCTTAAAAGGTATTACCTGTCTAGCCCTACCAGTAGGTTTATGCTGACTGCAGGGGTTTCACATATCTCTTGTACTTTCATGAGGGAATTAGTTAAAATTGCCATAGTGGAAAGTATTTGATTTAGATTAATCTCACTTTCCCAAAGAGTGGAGACTCATTACTCTGATTGGCTCTTCTACCCATACTGCCCTTAATACTCTAACTGTATATTTAAGAAAAAGCCTTCAGTTCAAAGCTCTTGATGGATAAGTGAAATTGATCATTATTATCTTTTCAAGAAACCTTTAAAGGACTTAGTAGAATAAACTGAAAAATATATATGTGAGAGATGTACATGCAGAATTCAGTCAGAGTGTGCAACAATTTTTTGCTTTCTCAGATGACAGAATTTCTCAGCTTGAGAGCAAAAGATTGTTAAATGCTAATCTTTTAATCTAAGCAATAAGCTTGACATTCTTTCGGTGCTGATGGGATTCGTCTCTTGCTACTAGCCTGACTGCACTGCATGAGGTAGGTTGTCCAAGAAATGCGCTGGCTAGTCTACCAAAACACAGTGTATTTCCACACATTTAAACATTTTTAGTATGACTCCTCATTTCCACTTGTAGATAAAAACTGCACATCTTTCCAGGCTTGGTGGTGGTAGAGGCATTTATGGGGATGTATAGGAAAATGAGACCATTAGTGCCAGCAGCCCTCCACAGCTGCAAGGACAGAAGGATACCCTCAATCATTTTGTTTGGAAGTAGGTGCCAGTCAGCAAAGCCTCGTAATGCCCAATCTTCTTTTAATGTCTAACCTTTTAGCTTTGTGGGCTGCTAAATCTGTGGCCCTCAATAAAAGTGTTTTCTGTTTTCGGCCTTGGGACTGTGATTTGAGCTTAGTTTTCAATTATCTTAAAGGGACAGGCATATGAAGAAAATAGGCATTTCATGGCACTAAAGACTTCTAAGTGATCACTGGATGCTTATTCTTCTTTATGGCTTAGGCACATTTAGAAGTCGTAAGACATTCAGTTGATCTTGCTGAGATGGTTTTTAACAACTTTCAGGATTATTAACAGATCAGCGCAAGCATGACATCACAAACCGATAATTCTTCCAAGGATATATTTATAAGATACCTGATGCTAATTTCTAAACGTCAGAATTAGCTCCAGTAGAGTGATTCAGAGGCAGATGATCTGACAGAGGAAGCTACATTTTAAAAAGTGCTATCAGAGATAATGTGTGGAGTCTTGACCTGATTCAATTAGAGCTTTGCCCTTATGTTACCCAGGGGCATATTATCCAGCATTTATAAAGACATTGGCTTGGATAAATGAAAGAGAAAAAAAGCACTATTGTTTACTCAGCAGGAGATGGGCTGTGGAAATAGTTAGATTACTCTCTCATATAGACACACAATGTTATGCGCGCGCGCACACACACACACACACACACACACACACACACACATACACACACAGAGGCACAATATCCTTACAAAAGCAGTCCTGCATGTTACCATAATTACATATTTCAAGTACTAGAATCAAAGTTGGGCAATTTTTTTTTTTGGTGCAACAACAGGGCCCATTTTCGGTGGTTTATATACATGTAATTAGCAGTTTAATTTCCTCTGAGGCTAAGTTAGCCCTATGATTTTATTTAGTAACAAGCAAAATTTACGGCCGTCGCGCAGCTTCCCGTGTCAGCCTTAGCTCTGTACTGCCCTCTGCTGTCTCCTGCACAGTCACTCCGGCCAGTCCAACCTCGAGCACCACAACTGCACACGATAATCTGGCTCTACGGAAATTGGCTGAAAGAAGAGGTAAGGGAACACCATCTGCCTTAAAACTACATTTCATGAGGATTTCTCCTCTCCCTTTTTTATCCTCAAGCCACCAAAAATGCAAGAAATATCATATTCCTAGGCTGGTTTTTTCAACAAACTCCTAGATTACACTCATTACCTTCTAACAAACCCTTTCACACGGTTTAGTTCAATTATAGATTACATTGTGTGCCTGTACACCGTACATGAAGCTGAAGAAAATAATGTTGCACAAAGCAGCATCCGTCAAGCCTGAAGCACTATGATTACTCATGGTGTGCCTCATTCTTGTAAAATCTAATTCAGGCATTATATCCTGTTTTACTTAAAAATATCTTTTAATAGGGGGAAACAAATCCATTAGTTGCAAGGGAGGCAGCTCCTGCCTTCAAATACACTGTACTGACCACCAGCTCTTGCCAGAGAAGCTAATTTGTCAAAAGAAGCTGTCTATTGCCCTCATCGGAAAGGCTAGCTCTTCTAGATATCTCACACACCCACCTCCAGAATCATCTTTTGAATCTCATGACATTTATACAGCCCCTTTCATCTAAACGGTCCAAAATGCAAAGCAGACCTTATAAACTGATTATGCATAGTCAATAAACCTGGCTCTGTCATCATCTATGCAAAACTCAAAATGATTTAAAAAAAACTACCTTTTCCCACAGAATACAGAGAACTGACTTTCTTTGTTGCTGAAATGCAGCCACTTCTGGCATGGAAGATGACACGGAGCACAGCTACACAAAAATCAGTACAAGGAGGGAAAAAAAGACAAATAATCTTATCCAGAATAACTGCAGAGGGAATTTTAAAAGAGGTAGAAGGTAATGAGCCTACTGGAATTTAGCCAGAAATAATAGTCCTTTGTTTCTGATGTACTTAAGGAACTACAGCTGGCATCACATTGGCTAATAAGCACAGAAGCCTGGCAGGAAATGAGATCAATTAATTTGAAGAATTGTATTCTGACTAGCTAGAGATTCAGACCCAGACTGAATCTTCAGATCTGCACGGAGAGGCACCCTATGAAAACACAGAGTTAGCTCCTGGCAAACAAACAAGCCTGCTCAATGATATCTAGCAGACCCCTTCCTGGCATGTTTTCTGTTGGGTCGGGAGCCATGCAGAGAAAGATGGACTCCGTGGGAAGCTGGGAACTGTGGTTTCCTTCTCAGACGGCTTTAGACAGAAAACAGTAGATGTGGAAGCTCTTTCCCACAGGGCATCTCCATAGCGGTTACTCGTCACGGAGAACTGAGAAAGGCATGAAGCCATCACAGAAGCATTGGTTCTTCATGAAACTGGCCTTCCTCTTTTGACAATACAGGGAATATGAAGCTGGCTAGTGGCACAAATCCTGCCCTGTAGATGGTAGGGTTTACTCCCGAAAATAAACCTCACAGACATTCTTTCCCTTGGTCAGATGTGCAAAAGGATGGTCTGGCATTCATTAAGGCCAACTGTAAATCGTACAGCTCTTTATATCTCTTTCAAGATTGCAGGCCAAAGTAGATGACTTTTTCAAAGACTTGGAACAGCTGGACCACAATATTCATCAAAATGATATCTCAAGAGTTTTTTGTTTGTTCAAGCGCACTTACTCAACTCCATCTCCCAGTGCTGTTCTTACGATCTCTCCAGTTTGACTCTGAGAGCAGGAGGTGGTTAAGGCCCAAAATTCTGAGGGAATCATGCCTGTGTGTTAAATGTACCTTTCTAATCCCTAAAGGAGCTACAGAAACAATTTAGCATTATTATTTTTTTACCAAGAAAGTAAATTCTGCCTGATATTTTCCTCCACGAGCACTAAGAAATTAAATGCAGTGGGATACTATGTAATTCTGCTGCTTCCTCTTCTTTTATAGGAAATTGACTTCTGGCACTTGATTTCTTGATAACTAAGACCTGAAAACAGTGCAGGAGCTGAACATCACAAGGCACAAGGATCTGTCATCCTTGCATGATTAATGAAACATCGCAGAGTAATGGGGAGGGGCCAATAGATTTCTACCCACTTCTGTCCTAAACTTTGTTGACAAAGTAGCTCAGGAAATGATGCACGCTGAGACACAACGTGCTGCTTCTAGAAGCTCTGATTCAGTATTATGAGAGCCGACAAGTGGTAACAGTCAATTTGGCAAGATCATTAAGCGGGGCTGGCTGGGTGGCTGGCATATAGCAGGATACTTGAAGGAAGAACATGGAAAATAAATGTCACCCACTTCCAATAGCTGTGCTGCCTTGGGAGCACAATCGGATGAGGAGTCTGTCATTGTAAAATATGGGAGATGCTGTTTTGTAAGATACTATGGACAGGGAGGAAAGGAGGTCAAGGAAAGCAGTACAAAATTTTCTCCGAAGTCATGCCCCCAAGGTTAGTTTTAGGCCTCCAGAGAAAAACAGCCAGGAGGGACCACTAGATTATCTCAACTCACTTCCTGTGTATCACACACTCTTAAATGTCATCTAGTTATCTGTGTATTGAGCCCACTAATTTGTGTCTAGCTGAAGCATAACTTGTGTTTTGGCAAAAGCGTTAATCTCCCTCACTGTTAGAAATGTGTGCCTTCTCGCTGTTTTGAAATCACTTTCGGTTCCAGCCATCAGTTCCTGATTTGCTTTCTCCAAGGCCAAGCAGGACATTGTCTCACAAACAAAACCCAAGGACCTCAGAGCTCTCTTTAAGTGTGATTACTGAAAAGCACAACCACCAATTATTGTCCTGGATCCAGATATATTCATTAATGCACCTGTCATTTAAACAGCTTCCACCACTTCTGCTCAAATGGAAAATTAAAACACCACTACAACATAAAAACGTTGCCAGGAGATTTTCTGGAGTCACTGGAATACTGGTCAGGAGATTCTTCATTTGCCCGCTTTTCTGTAATGATTACTTAAGCTTGTACAGCCAAATGCAGCTATAGCAGCACTAGCTGTATGTACGCATATGCCAGTAGAAAAGTTTTTGTTTGTCCTTTGTCACTTGGGGTGGTGTTTTTTAAGGCACACAGTATTTTAGATAGCACATAACTCTATGAAAGTGTTTCCTCCTACTGCTAATTCACTCTGACAGCTCTTAGAGCAACGCATTGTCAGGATGAGTTTCTGCCATGTGATTCCTGTTGACTTTTAACAGAAGCCACGCAGTAAAAACCTTGGTGGAGCCACGTCTGTAACTCTGCATGTTGGCAGACCACGTGTTTACATCAGAGCTGGTTCCTGGACTCCTTTTCCAGTCTCTAGAGAGAAGGTGGCCACATACGGAGTAATCCCTCTGACCAGTCTTTGGCTTCACTAAATAGTGAGATGAATAGTCTCAGATAAATGTTTTCTCCTCTCTACTGACGACATAAGGATGACCTTCTGGGTTTTGGACATCTCTCCTGTAGAAGCCTACAGTTCAATGGCATGAATGATGCTTCGATCTCACTTAGAATTACTTGAGAATTACCTTAGAATTACTAATATTCAATATTTTCAGGTAATTATAGCAGAGTAGAAGCATTAGCTAGTCAGGGATCAAGGCTGGTACAAGCCTCTCTGTTTCATTAGGTGTCCTGTGGCTGATACGCAGATTTTGACTTTTGCCGCACCCCAAGTTTCATGATCACTTACCCCTTCCCCTGCAGCACCTGGAGGTCGGGCAGCCCACTGGGCTGTCCCAGCACCCACAGCTGAGCAGGATGTGCCAGCACTATCGCAGCCCATCAGGGGCCTCCTTTCAAAGCAGAGAGAAAGATTGTGAAGAAATATGTTTTGCAAGTCAGAAATGCACGTACTGCTGGCTGGGAAAAACTCCTTAGCAAAGGGATCTGCCTTTTGGTATGTTTTCCTTCTTTAGTTACTGGATTTAGAGGGAAACAAGAGATCACTGGTTCAAACAAACCTTTTAATGGAATAAACAGAGAGGAGCAAGCATGGGAGCTGATGCAGGGAACACTTCATATTTTTAGGGCTGAAAACAAGACAGCAGATGTACTCTTTCACAGAGCGTCATCCAAAGCTCTTTTGTGTTTCTAATCGTATAGGAAACTAAGAAATCCTGCTGACAGGCAATAACCTTTAAACTGAAGCTAAATGAGGAAAGGATACTATTTTTTTCATCCTATCCAGCAACAAAAAAAACAGCTATTTCTTACTGCAGGTCAATAGCAGCACTGAACGCAAAGAAATGATTTTAAGTGATTAGAGTAGCACATCTGCTTCTTATTCAGACTTCCTCTAAAGCAGCAGTTTTTCTGATTCATCCGCAAGCTTATGTTATATCATGTCACACAAAACTAGGCTTGATCTGACCAGACACAAAGCAAGTTGCAATCCAACACAATCAGCATCTAAAACAATGTACCTTTATATATGTACAGTACTAGAAACCCGGGCAGCAAAGTACTATTACCAAAATTCCCTTTTTGGAAGTAACAACACACTGTACCCAGTAGTTGCCCATTGTTCCCACAGAATACACATCACTCATTCTTCCTTCCCAGGATAGATCCGGAAAGCAGGCAGACAAGCCCCGGGCACAACTCTACAGCAAACTCTACAGCTAAGGTGTATGCAGGGATCCCCTGCCTCTGCTTCCTGTGGTACCTCACAAGGCAGCCGTAACTGTATCGCTCTGAAGGAGACCATTACCAACAATGGCTGCAACTCCTGTATGGGCAAGAAATGGAATTTCATTATAACTGCATTCAAAGGTATTTCAATCAGCACTGATTGCTGCCTCTTTTTAAAGAAGAAATAATTTACTGAGCAGATTCGGTGGTTGTGGGAATCATACCCCATGATTTCCCGCTCCCCAGTCTCTTTTTCTCCTTACAAAAACAGTGCACACACTCTGATGCTCATCTTTTGGCATTGCCACTGTGTAACCTGAAGCATTTAGAAGGATTTTGTCATTTAGTCGAAAATAGTCCATTAGCCACACGTTCTCTCTCTCTTGTTCCTTTTTTTTAATTGACATCAAAACAATGTAAAGGAATTTAACAGTAGTGACACGCATCAGTAGGACCGGCTTGCCTTCTTGTTGTCCATAAAACAGGTTCGATGTCATTTTTTGCCATTTCTGATTTTTCCCCTGTCCTGACTCACTGGTGTGCCTCCTCCCCTGTGAGGGTCCACATCAGGGAACGAAATATTCATCAAACTACCATCTGCACCTTGTTCTTTACTGTCTTAATCTCGAGTGCAAACTGTGGTGACTGCTCCTTGGAGGCAATCATTTACTTTGCTAACTGAAACTGGACTGAAACCACCAAAAAACCTTCCAGTACAAGTAAGAATGGCTGCTATTAACCTGGCGTAGATTTAATCTGGAAGTAAAAGAATTAGAGGAGCCAGGTTATGTAGTTCATTAATAGCCATCCTACCACTCCTCAGTCATATTTACAGCAAAAAAAAATTTTACAGAGCCTATGCCTGGCACAGAAATACCACCAAAGCATTTTCTGTAACAGTAAACTGAGACATAGCAGCTGATGAACCTTAGTTTTCTCTGTGCTTTTCTGTGAAAACATTTGTTAAATGCAGCCAAAAATAAAATGAAATACAAACACTTACGTGGAATTATACACATAAATGTACATGCATGCATATATAAAAAATATGTAACTGGATAATTTTCTTTTATGCATGTCCCTAAAGGTAACATCACTGTTTTAGAGGAATGCAGGTCCATGACTGTTGTCATCCTTCCAGCGCAGAAGGCCAAACTTAATCACTTCTTAAGGTCTGGTAATGAGGAAATGCAAAGATTAACTCAAAGCATCTTCCACTAGCACGTTTGTACTCTCCATTAATTTCTCCATTTAGACCGCTAAGTGCACCCAAATCGCTCTACCACCAAGGCCCCGGTTGCATAGTCTTTCTACCAAAACAGGAATGTGTGGCCAACTTTCAGACTGCTCTCCCCACTCCTGTGCTGCATATTACAGGAAAGCCAATTACAGCCTTTTAATACTTTTAAAAATCAAAATGCCAGAAATTGGTGCAAGATATATTCCCTGAATCTTCTGGAACCTGACAAAGGCTGGAGATATACGTTCTGGCTCGGGCTGCCGCGGAAGCAGCAACCCTGCCTGCAGAGATTTAAAAAGAAATTACCCAATTAAGATGTAATGGCCCTCCAGCCTTCCCAGGCTGTGAATGAGAGCAGACATATTTACAATCACAGAGTCTCATAAAATTCTATCCAGTTATATCAAATCAGCAGGGCTAAATTAGCCAGCAACATCCTGATTAGGTGCTGTGTGTGTGCGTGTGTGTGTGTGTGTGTGTGTGTGTGTGTGTGTGTATTGCGTGATTTATGATAAGATCAGTTAGAACTGTCAAAAGAGATTTTTAAATGACCTTCCAGGGGAAAAAAGGGTGGAAGAGAGGGATATTGAGGTTTCATGAAAACGATTGTGCAGCCTTACTGTGGAAGAACACAGAGAATAGAGGTGAAGAAAGATTACTTTTGTCAATGTATTTGCATGATGAATACTTACCCATAGCCATAGCCACACACACGCACATACACACACACACACACACACACATGAAGGAGGCAAAGTTCATTTAACAACGAAGAGTTTTCTTGTGGTGAGGTTCCTAGTCTCTGTTTAATTAACCTTACACAGGGATTTCCCTTTTTTTTTAATGAATCTTATTTATGCTCGTGAACAGTGAAGGACTGTGCAAGCACAGCAAAGTGGAGTCCTCTGTTTATCCAAAGGTCAGAAATGATTATAGGCAGGTGGTCCAATTACCCTGGGGAAAAAAAAAATCTCCCTCCCTGCCCCTCTTCCCCCACTCATTCTCTTCAGCTAGTCCAGGAAAAATGGTAAATAGAAATTTAGCCTGGAGCTGCATAAAGGAGGATGTTGGCCTTTTTGCTTCTGAAGAGAGCAGCAGCACAATTTGGTATAAGGATAGTGTGTTCATGAATCCAAAACATAAATCACTGCCTTCATAATACAACTGTGGCGGGAGGGAAGAGGCTTCTCACAGCCAAGGGAGCAGCAGCAGCAGCGTCTCAAAGGTGAGGGGGACTTGGTCGGCTTTTTCCTTGTCACCAAGCCTCAGCCATTTCCACTTCTCCAGCCGTTCATAGCATTTCTCTCCCTGATACCTGCCTGACCTCCGGCGTGCCCGGCCACCCAGACGTTTCGCAGCTGACCGCCTGGGCCTGCAAGGTGTGACGCGTTCCAGAAAGGGCTTTCCATGCTTGTCAGTTCCTCCTCGTGCCGTAATCCTGCAAAGGAAATATTTTTACAGGGCAGTAATGCGTGGCAGCCTTCACCTTCCCTAAAATATGGATGAGGAATGGTTTCAGTGACTGAGCACAAAATGAAAAAGCTCTTGCACCGTCTCTCCCACAAAGAGGGGAGATTGTCCTCTAGGCCATCATTACAGCATAGTAAAAAAATATATATATATAAATGACAGCACTTTACACCAAACACAGCTTCTGAGGAGAACGACGTGCGCTGGGAAGATGAACACCCCATCAGCTGTTCGCGATCTAGACGTTTTGTGGTTGTTACCTCTTAGGAAGCTGATATTATTATCCTTACTCTAATTCCACTCAGCAAACGGGCATCATCATTTGCCCTTTATCTGGGATTTCCTGGGCATCCAAGACATTGTTGAATGATCTAATAACAAGTGAGTGTATTGCCAAGCAACAAAGTCAGAGCCCTCAGTCACTCACAGCAAGTCTAAGTGTTAGCCCTTGGCCAGGAATAGGTTTATCTTCACAAGGCAGAGTCTGCTGCTCCTGATGCACAGTTTTATGTGCAGCAAAAGACAGTGTGGCCTTTGAAGGTAGAAGAAAGTTTTGCAGATGGAGGCTTTCTCTAAGCAGAGATTTCCGGGACTAAAGCTCCCTATTGAACACAACTGAGGTTTGTCAAAGCACACTCCGTACAAGCCAGGTCTCAGGTGTGAAAAATGGTGGGACCGTGTGACAAAGGAGGTCAAGCAGTTCAGGACGTGGAAGAAATTAAAAATATACCAAGGCCAGCTGTTTGACCGTGACTTTACCCGTGTCAAAGGGGTACAAGGAAGATTTACATCCCATCTGGGGCTATCTTGGGAAGCCTCATGTCATTTAGGAGTCCCCTAAAGGTGCAAACCTAACACAACCCAACAAGGCTCAGCCCACCCTCCTGCCAGTGTCTTCCAGCCCAGCGCAGTTTCAGCAGCCTGGGGAGTGCCAAAGACCTCCCTGAGCACCAGCAGTGTGAAAGGCAGGAGATATGGCTGGAGATATGTCCAGGTCCTGGGCCTCACTTCCCAATGTGTTAACGAGGTATCAGGGAGTTGGATGATGCGACTCAAACTGACTAATTTGTTTGCTCCCACAAATGCAGTGAGTTTCGATACCTAAAAAATATTCTTTCTGTATGTGAATAGGTAACTTTACTTATTACACAATCCAAGGTACATATCTGGGGGTTTTCTTGAATAATAAAAGGTTAAAAGACTGCCAGTACAGTTCACGATCAGAGACCTCCAGCTTTCTTTTCCATAATAACCTTAAATAAGAATTTGTTGGTATCGAGTCTAGCGACGTACTCCTTTCCTTACTTAATAGGACTTAGAAATAGCACTTTGAAACATCTAAAAGAAACAATAGAAGCCCTTAAAAGATATCTTTCAAGCAATTTTTCTGCAGGATTGAGCCCCGGATGGATACAATAAACTAACTGAAAATAGGTGTTCTCAATTTCCTGCAGTATTAATGTCAGGCGACTTTTACACACTCACTAAACTTTCACCTTCTTCTCCTTCATCTTTTTCTGGACGGTAATTTTAACTGAAATATTACTTATAAAAAGGATATATTCCGTATAGAAATTCAGTTACATACACAAGGTTCAATAAAAGAATTTTTTTAATTTAATTTAATATTGCTTAATTTACAGAAAAATTCTTTAATAGACAGTTTAGTCATTGAAATTTTAATTATGATGCTCTATAGCTTGTAGTTAATTATAAATATGTTACACTGCCAGTAATCTTCTTTGTGCTTGTTATCCTGTTTCTGATGGATGAATGACATATCATACTCTTCAAGTAATAAAAATGTGGTAATAGTGAGTTTGTATCTTAGGGATTCATACATTAAGTGTTTCTATAATCAACCAAATTAGGTACTGGTGTAAAGTTACCATAATTTTCAGGACCTAAGAGGGATTCCGAATACATATGTGCTAATATCGTGTATATTCCTGTGTACCCTTAATCCTCACGTAACGATTCCTGGTTCCGCAGCTGCCCAGAAATGCAGCCTCCAAGTATCAGTGTGATAGCAGCGGTATTTGGTCCCAAGGTGCATACGTACTGAGAGACGAGCTAATCCCTGCCCACCTAACAGTGCTGTATTTGGCTTTCTAGCTGTACATACATGAGTATTTCCAATACTTGTCAGCCACTTGCCCGCACTTGCATGGTCTCGGCACAATTTTTCTATGCGTCTTTTTCTGTCCGGCTCAGTGAAAAGTTGGAAAGAATGCAGCTGTATAAAGCAATGGCTAGCACATTTTTTATGAGTAAAATTTATGGAGTAATGTATCTACTTTTAGCATGACTATTGTTAAACCTGGAGATCAGGCAAAGTGACACTGAGTATATTGCTTTATCAATTGGATTCGTTCGAGTGAAAAATGCTGATCATGCCTTGTCTATCCCCTGGGTGCAGAAACACTACTTCACTACTTGAACGGTCGATACATAAAAGTCAAATTCATTATAATTTGTAGCTTTTTTTTCTTGAAGAAGAACGCAGTTCTCAGTACATCAATATCAACTCTTAAATCCACATCGGATGGAGAGGGTACAACACAGTAATTCAATCTCTTTACACTTAATATGGTCAGGAAGGGAGAACGAAAACAGCCTCTTGTAAAATGATGGAAAAAACAGGATGCAATCATTCTGATGGAGCTGTGCAAAGGAGTCATTTTACACCATTCGTTACCAGGGCAACAAAATATAGTGAGCCCCATACATCTAACAGGTGACATTTTAGCTAAGAAATTGCTTCTTTGGTATTTTTTCTGTCTATGAAAAACAACGTTACCAGCGTTTTCACTTGTCATGTACTATAGGGCAACATATTCCTGCTGACAGGCCCATAATGGAAAAATAGAGCAGTTAAATAGTATTGCAGTCTAACTTTTAGGATACATGCTAATCTGCTCTTTAAAGAGACTTCAGACATTTTCAAACACCCTGGAGACTTGAGTGACTGGAAATTTCTGCATGAGTGTATACAGACGAGCAGACAGATGTGTTTAATGGAAACAAAAAAACCCTCTTTTCCAGTCTTTTTTGATTTAGCTAAAACCGGGAAGTTTCTTTTGCAGATAAATACACTGCAGTGTTTGTAAATGGCCACCCACAACCACACCTGTGCCAGATACATCAGATGGATTGGTTTCCAAACTTGTGTAACTGTGAACATGTCAACTATTTCTGGCCCGTGTGCATGAAGGTCACATTCTGGCTTCAGATTCATGTATTACTGCTACTGAATTCAAAGAGATGAGGAAGGCCGAATTTCGATGCTCTGCTTTTATATCTGGAGAGGATTTAAGAGCTGACATTGGATTTGATAGGGTTCACAAATGAACCTCTGTATCTCCTAAGAGTCAGATTTCAGATCTGAATAAACTTTAAAAATTACCCCTTTTTATCATAAAACCTCCACAAGCAGTGTAGTCCCCTGGAGTTGGTGTAATTTTGGCACCATTCTCTCAGTATTGATGCAGAACATGCTAATTTAGACCAGCTGAAAACTGGGTTTTAAATATGTCTCTCTGGTAAGCAAAATTTATGAAATAAGAGGTCAAGGTCAGAATGGAGGGGTGACATCCACTAGCAGGTCACAAGGGTGATGGTACAGGATGAAGATTAAAGAAACATTAATGGAAAACTTGGAAGGAATAATGTAATATACAAAGAAGTGCTCGCTTGATTGCATGAGGGCAGCATAGTGGGGAGGAAAGAAAGTCCAGATGAACAGAGGAGAGCAGAGATAAGAGGCAGTGTTTTGTTATGCTGGAAACTACAGAGAAGATACATCAACCCAATATCAACGCAGGTGATATAAAGGCTGAAAGACCTCAGGCATTATCCAAAATCATCAATATCAGATATGGAACATGTTGCAACCCACAGGGCCCAGCTTATGTCATGGAAGATTGGAGAAAGGACAGCACAATATGCAATGAGAAAGAAAAGGAATTGTCCACTTCAATAGCAAAAGAGAAGTAGAAATATGCAGAAACGCAGGAAGAAGCAGCCTTAAAGGTTAAACATTTACAGAGGAAACAAAAGGATGAAGAGTGACACCAGGTAGGAAATAAGGTCATGTTTTCATACAATAGCAAACTAAATTAGCAGATCATCACAAGCCTCGAAACCACTAAATACGAAGAGATTAGGGTAACTGGAGATTTGAAAATGGACGATCTTCGAAAACGCTTCATTATGCTGTACAGAATCAGAGCTCAAACACTTCTCAGGGTAAGACTAGCCTCTACTGGCTGGGGAGATGTGCTGACCCACGTAGCTAGTAAGACATCTATGAGACTGTCCTTGAAATACGGCAATGAAGGCCAGGACTTTTAGAGCATACGCTTATTTCTGTTTCTCACGTCATGCGTAGTGACTAGATGTACTGTTTTAATTGACAGCTTACTAGTTGTTAATTTCTAACTCTTGAACTCAGAAGCAGAGAATTTGTCCCTTGCTCCAGCCCTAGACCTTTCTGCTCCCCATGGTGCTGTGACGATATATGGGAGGCTACAAAATATTAATATTTTCCTATAAATGTAAAGTGCAGCGTTCCTGAAAACTGCACAGCTTCCTAAATCATTGGTAATTCATCTGCCCTGAGTGAACAGTGGGGCTCCTTAAGTGCCACAGATGGGCAGGGAGGTACATTTAAGATAGAGAGAGATTTCCAAGATTGCCACCCCCCGATTGCCAAAGCGCGTTGTAAGGACAGCACAGGACACACGAGTGCATTGCAGCTTCTCATTATTCACAGGTCACAGGAGGTGTCTGGTGTCAAAGGTGCCTCCTTTGCTGTGCTCCCTGGGTCTGATGGCTGAAATCTGACAGCTGCAGCCATGGTCTCACTTACCACTCACATTGCCGGCGATGCCGAGCCCCGCTCTCTTTGGCTGCCCCAACCTCGAGCAGTGACGATGAACGCTTGATTTTGAAAGATGAGTTTTTGGAACATTTATTCCTCTGTCAGTGTGACAGGGCTAATCTGTGCCCTATGAACCTTGTGCTTCTGGCACTATTATTTCAATTGTCTTCCTCTCTCCTCTCTCTTATTTGCTTCCATACAAAGTAACAAAGCATTTAACCTTCTGGGACAGGACTTTCACTTTTTGAAATGTGTGCTCCCTTCCAGCCTTGCAGCAGGGAGGGGTGCACAGTAATTATAGATGACTGGTTTATCGTCACTTTCTGCCAGGTCTTTTGCACTGTCCAGGTACTCTGAAACCGAATGGAGACATCTATTCAGACATGCCTGTGCTAGAAGACACACCTGTGTAGGCATGCCTGCGCCTCTAACCTTTGAACAATTTGTTCTTCATACCTACAGCCTACATCACATTAAAATGTTAACCAATGTAGTGCCAAAAGATGTCATACTGGAAGAAGCAAAATATTCACGTAAGCACAATGCAGACATAAAAATATGCAGACGTAAAAATAGGCTCTTCTGTTCTCTCTGACGCAGAGATCGCTTCCAGTGATTCAATCCATATATACTGTGAAACTAGGAATTAACATATCCTATCAAGCATATGCATAAAGACACAGAATTAGACTAGAATTAGATTCTGATGGAGGACTCTAGAAATAATTTACTGGAAAAAAAGAACATGATTTAATAAAGAATACTTTCAATTTAACATTTTTTGTTATGAATTTTCTAAGGTTCTCAATTTAGCAAGATTTTTTAAAAAGAGTCAATACGAACGAAACTCCAAAATTGGGAATAATACTTCTTTTGTTTTCTATGCGTTAGGTGACCTGTACTTTAATCATCAAGTCCTGGAGGGCAACAAAGCCAGAGTATCTCACAGTACTGTTAATTACTATCTGTGTCTGTACAGTGCTTTAAACCTGTAAAGCCTAAAACTCTAAGCAGATTATAAATGAATATCCAAAATTTCATACTCCTATTCTTTAAAAATAGTGCATTATTTTAAAAGTACATTAACATATTTTCACTTGATAATTTCACGCTGAAAACCTCTACCTTACTTCATAGACTTATTCAAAGCAGGAAAGTATCTTTTATCTTCAGATATTTCTTTTTCCTTTCTCTTGCAAATTGGCTCTGTGATATTAATAATCTATACTATAATTGTTTTAAAATGATGTCCTGGGGTGCATATCATCTTCAAATATTTGAAAACTTCTTTCAAAATAAATTCACACTTTCACACAAATGTTATAGGATCCTACTTAAACAAAATTCCTTTCTCTCACAGATTGGAGGCGATGTAAAAAAATACACGCAATAATTCAATCTTTGTAAAGTATGAAAACATCTTGCTTATAAGCCTATTTCACATACAAACCTTATTTATATATTAAGGAAAGAGCAAAGAAAGGAAAGGGTGCAGAGTCATTTTAGAGTAGACAGTGTCACTTAGGAAGCTCAGTTTCAGTAGATCATCTACAGTGCCCTAGGTCATTTGAGAGAACGACGTGTTGTGGATACAAGGTAAATAATACCCCAAAAGTTAGAACCCCACATCATCGCACACTCTTGGTGTCAAATGTCTAAAATATTTATGCTCTGAAGGTGAGATTTCCTAAGCAGTTGTTGCACTGTCTACCATCTTTTTATGACTATATTTTCTATACTTTTTTCTATATTAAGATCTACTCCCTAAGAAGAAGAGAGCTGAAGTAGTTACTTGTTCAATTCAGTGAAATATTTTCGTTATCGAAACCAAACTAAAGGCTGATCTGAATACACTAGGAATATAAGTGCAGTGAATACTTTCTTCTTTTTTTTTCAGTTGGGTTAATAAATGTTTGTTCTCTCATCTTAGAAGATGCTAAATTTCATAAGCTCAGAATTTTGTTTCATTTCAGCACACATATTTTTAGGGTCCACCTTGCCCTCCACCCACGTTACACTTCTGGTCAAGGTCTTCCTTAACAAGGAAAGGAC
Organism: Struthio camelus; assembly: GCF_040807025.1. NCBI lineage: Eukaryota > Metazoa > Chordata > Aves > Struthioniformes > Struthionidae > Struthio > Struthio camelus. The sequence goes on along the minus strand of NC_090982.1, from coordinate 29,451,990 downwards.
CCAAACACCTGCTTTTCTTTTTCTTCCTCACTGGCCAATGTCCCCTGTTCCCTGGCATGTTCTCGTGTGCTCTGCAGGGTGCTTCGGTGCAGAGGTGGCCTCTTCTCTATGGGGCTGCTGCTCCCCAAACTACTGCCAGCCCTCACTCTCCTAATGCTTTTGAAATGAAAATGGCATAGTGTGTGATTAACTAGACTAATGCTGTACCCTGGGCAACAGCATCAGGCATGAACAACGCGTAAGACTGAAGCCCGGATATGGGATTGCTCTGGGGTTATCAGTAGCATTTTAGAGGACTGAGGGCTGTAGCAGGACCTCAAAGACAATACAGACGTTCTCTCTCTGCATGAAACATCATATGGAGTTTTGAGTGGACAGGTTTTCTTTCACTGGAAAACCTGATGTGTTGTCTTATTTACTCCAGTCCTCTTGACTTAAACACAAATTAAAAATCCATGATGCTCCTAAACAATCAAGAATGTGCAAAGTGGCAAATTTCCTATCAAAACAGGCTTTTCTATAGAGTTAAGTACAGGGTAGAGCCAATCCATGCATGAAGCTACATGTCAGAAGAACAAACAATTAAAGATATTTGATGTTGGTAACATCGGTGCAGTGCAGACTGCTTGGAAATGATTTATTGCACAAAGCCTGATGTGGCCATCAGAGCTGATGTCCAATCTAAGCAGTGAGAGAGGCAGGAATAAGGACAGGAAAACATCCAGTAAATTGGATTTTTTTCTATATGGCTTAGCCAATAGTACAAGCCATATAGAAAATGGATTTGGTTTGGGGAACCATAAACACTTCAAATGAGGGATAATCTTTATTTGATATTTTCAACAATATGTTGCAGAGTGGGAACTGATAAGTGAGAGTGGAAAGGACATCTGGGAAACATGGGAAACTAGTTGAGGAAGAAGTTAAGTGGGAGAAAAATCAAAAGAAAGATTATTCTTACTGACATCTTTAGCACTGGCTGTATAGAAAAGAAAGTATCAGTTAAGGACAAAGTTGTCAAACTTGAGTGTCTAAAGTGAAGCAACTAAATCAATATTTAGGCAACCCAGTAAGTGACCTGGATTTCAGAGATACTGAGTAACTTCAGCTCCCTCTAGTGTAGTGTTCATCATGTAGGCATACCAGACATATTTTTAGATGCCTGAATGTGACATATAAATATATGCATATACAGATGTAAATATAAGTGTATCTAGCTTCAGATGTTTCAAGTTTACCAAAATGTTAATAGATGCTCATCACACTATTAAAAACAAAGAAAAAAGGAAAGGTATACTTGTGTATGTGACATTTTTATGGGTCATGGTAATTACTTAAGTGTTGATATGGGGTAAACCTTCCTTTGACATTGTTCTATGTAGTTACTGTGTTTAAGATGCCAGTTGAAGGATAACTCCTCCCTGGCAGTTATTAAAGATCGCTACAAATCCCAATACATAGGGTAGGATTCTCCAGCCTGGGTAAGGCCACTTTGCTGCTGGGGCTGAATTTCCTGTGCACATATGAAAGGTACTGGCAGAAAAAAAAGCAGAGACATATAGGTAGACCTCTATTCCTCCATCCCACTTCTTCCCCTCCCAGCTCTCGGTATAGAAGAAGGAAGAGACTGTACCAAAGGGATGGGAGGTGCAGGAAATTACCAAATACAGGGAAGTGCCTCTTCACCGGCTACTCCAGATAGAACTGCCTTATGGAAAATGCAGGTTTTAAACATTTCAAAATGAAGGCACAAGCAGAGAAGTCTTCAAAACTAATGGAATCTGGGTGTGAAGAATCATCTTATACGTATATGATAGGGTATGATGTTTTCCAGTGCCTGCTTCTTTACAGGAGAATAACAGGCATTTGTGATGGAGAAAACCTAAATCTGTGAATGTTGAACTCACAGAGAGAATGATCATACTAGTCCTTCAAGGGAATCTCTTTTAAAATCTTGACTTCTTTCTTTAAATCAAAGTAATAAAGTGTACATTAAATCTAATCGCATTAGGAAGTGTTAATTATTGCTTTCGGTGTGCTTGTATCCTTTTCTAAAGGTGACCTGCAAATCTCTCATGAAAACTAAGCTAAGATGCGGTGAGCTGAGGCTCTTTATCCATGATCATTAATGCCACATCTGTGCACTACCAGTCTGTCTGCAGAACATCTCTGGGCTGCATTAGATGTGAACACATGCTCACATTTCCGTCAGTTTTGCAACAGCGTGCTCTGTGTTTTTTATTAGTTTTATACACTAGCTAGCTGGGGGATAGATAATAATGAAGTTACCCTAAAGTCTAGTGGGAGAAAACTGTCCCTTCAAAAAGAAATACTTTGAATGAGTTTGAGGGAACAGAGTGAATTTGCACTTATTCAGCACAGTATCCTATGGCAGCTGCATTTTTAGCCTTGTACGGAAAACCTTAAAACGGGACCTGTGCCCTAGCTGCACCACAGCCGGTGTATTCTTTTAGCACATGGAAATTTCTCAGATGCCACAGCAAAGAGCTTCGTTCACCATTTAATTCCTCTGGATTTTTGTAGATTAGCTCACATAGAATATCACAAAGCTCAGGCCTTTTTGGTTAAATACTAAACACTTGATCAAAGGCCAAAGCCATCCCACTAAGTCAAAGGAATTTGGCATTTTTGTTCCATGACAAGCCAAGCATCAGCTGCCCTGCAGTTGTTCTTAGGCATGCAGAGCTTGCCTGGTGCCAGCTGAACAGTCCGCAGACCTGAGACTGCTATTTGTCTTGCTGCATTGCTAAAAGGATGCAAGGTGTCAGGAAGAGCACAGGAGAAGATCAGGCTTCTGCCTTGTACTCAAACTGAAGTCACACAGCACTTTTAAGGTGCTCGGGAGAAAATACTGTCTACCCACCCTTCATTTTATTAAACGAGTTCTGTTGTTTCAGGCTCCATATGAATTATGCTTGTCCTATTTACTTACATGTCCACTGTACTATAATTTCTGAATCAATGTGTCTTAAAATACTTTAAAAACATAGTACCAAGAGTATAAAAGGCATAAGATAAAACCAAATTATTTTCCACAGTTGAAGAACTCATACAATAAAGCATCCTCCTCAGAAATTACATTCTTAGCTAAAGATTTGTCTTAACTAAGGCACATATTACAATAAAATGAATTCTGATTCTTTCAAACTAAATTTGACCTTATTTGTGAATTATTGCCCATTTGAAGCTTCAAATGAATACTGGTACTGAAAGGAAAAGGTATTTTCTCCTGGGCATTTTTGATTGCCCATAACCTAATCAGAGATATTCAAATAGATACTCTGGTTGTTTAACTCCACTAAGGTTAGTGAAAATAGTAAATAAATTAGCATGCCTTCGGGAATCCCTGATCTCTGAGCAGTGGGACACTGTCAGTAGGAAGCATCGATTTTGCTTGAATTTTTGCATGGCATGGACAATAAACAAAATGAGACTGACCTCAGAAGGGGTTCATGGCTACTCGCCACTGAGGATGCAAAATTTCCCAATTCTACCCTAGAAGTGAGTTAAATTCATTCTTCTGATTGATTGGTTTGTCCAAGCAAATAATCACTGTTACTTCTAGCCACACTCACCAGTTTTCTTAAAGGCAGTGAGACACAACTTCAGTGATGCCACATTGCGTATGCAAAAGTGAGCGTAAATGGTAAAGAATTTCATTTTAATCAGTTACCCTGAATAGTGTTACCTCTCACTGATTTCAGCTGAGCTAGACAACCCCAGTCCCCTTCTGAATCTAACCCTGTTTCTTCAGGCACCAAATCATCTTTTTGTGTTCCTATGTTGAACGTTTCCTGATAGTTGCACTGATGAAGGCGGAATCATTGCCTGGCTGTCTCCCTGTGGTTTGCTGGAGTATGTTTATATCCTGGAGGAATTTGTATCAGGTTATCTCTTAATAGATCTTTGTCTTTCATGAGACTTACAAAAGGCATGGGGGATTTGAGTTATTATCATTAGGAAGGCAGAGTTTTTGTGTTTCATTAGTGTGGACAATATACAGAAATGTTAGAATCTGTGGTTTGGGGATATAAGACATCAAAACTTTATAACTCACTGTTAAAAGAAGAACACTGTGTAACAACTATGGACAAGAGGGAAAGTGCATTGATTCTGCCAACTAGACTAATGTCCTGTCTTACTTATACTTAGATGTGCACTGTCAGCTTTGTCAGTTTAGGCAATTACTTGCTTCTTTAGTTTTAGCAGTTACCGATGTGTGTGAATTGTTAATAAGAAATAGAACTGTTTCTGCTGGGAGTGTGTTAGCTGGGGAAGACGCTCTAGCGAACACGTGTATCAGGAACGCGGATGATCAGAAATATTTCTGTGCAACACTTTTTGTCCATGATGCTGCTTTACTAAGACCAAAACTTTTCACAAGAAGTTTTTTTTTTTCACTCTCTAGTTCATGCTTCAGAAATGCCAGAGGAACAGCTGTTAAGTGAAGCAAGGCAATTTCTCCCTCAAGAGACTAAATTCCCTTTCTCAGTAGATCTCTCAACTCAGGGGGCCCAGAGAGTGAGAGACCATGTGTTCCTATATTTGTTTAGTGTCTTTCTCACAAAGTATGAAATCCATGAAATGAGTGTCCCATTTCACTTACGTTTGCATCCTAAAAGTGTCTTGGCAGCAGCTGCTTACGCACCGCTGTGGATTCGCTGTGCGTGCCAGCACTCCTCAGAAGGAGGAAGGAATAAAGCTTTGCTTTTGTCCACTTCTTGTGCAGAGCAACCTGACAGCGGCTAGCCAGTAGTGCGCCGAATGAGTTTCCTGCACGCCAGCCTTGACCTGCCCAGAGGGGTGGTAGAGTCCACACGCCTGGAGAAATTCAGAACCCGTCTGAACTCGGTCCTGGGCAACCTGCTCTTGGTGACCCTGCTGGAGCAGGGGGTTGAACCCAGTAATCTCCAGAGGTCCTGCCAAGCCTGGCTGCTTTGTCATTCTGTGACCTTCGATTGGACCTTGGCGTTCCCATTCAGTTCTTGAACTCCCCCCCTGAAACTGCCAAGAAGGCAACAACGTTTGGTCACTGGTAGTCGGACGGTGGCCTCCACATCATTTCATATGCCCATAAAACAATCATTAAAGTATAATAATTTCCAGCCACTACTGATGTGGTCTCACGTTCAGCCATGAGCCTAAGGTTGAAAGGCTCCATAATCTTGTTACTAAACCTCTATTCCATCCAGCTCTTTAAAACTAAACTGTTAAAATTCACTGCAGGCTGAAACTCAGCCGACAATATGTACACAACTTTTCTGCTAATAAGATTTTTCCCCCTAAGGAAGTAAGCATTCAGAAAATATGGAGGGAAAATAGCAAGTAAAACAAAACAAACAAACAAAAAATAGTGAAATAAGATCAGAAGGGCTGAACTAATAGGAATTGCAGAGTGGAGGAAAAAAAGCCAATTTAATTTATTATGGAGAAAAGGAGGGGGAGGAGAACACCACTGGCGCTAGGTGTACTTTGTATGCTGAAATACTTGGGCGATGTTAACAGACAGGTTCAGATGTTGTTCCCGTCATCTTTTAGCTGTTGCTACCAAATGTACAATGTGCTTCTGTGTACTGTCATAAGTCAGCTAAAACATGAGTAAACATATGCTGTGTCAGTCATTAAGGAGAAGGGTATAATTACACTTTTAAATGTGGCAAAGCATTTTGAAAGTAGCGTATAATTTTCCAGAGCGGGAACCTTTATGAAACATATCTTTCCCTGAGTGTTTATACAGCCTGACATCTTCAGGTTTGTTCAGATCAAGAGCCCCACTGTGAACAAGCAGGCTTCAGACAAAGGAGGCAATTTGTTCTTTAGGTGCCCTTTCCACGAGGGGGAGAGGCAGAGAAAAGGAGAGGGAGAGAGAGAGGAGAGAGACAGGCGAAGTGCACACCATATTACTGCATGCAATTAAGAAATATGCAGGATCCAGCATAATTACCTTGGGAATGAATGTTTAGCTGTCGCTTAGTGTCAGGGTGGTGCTTTCACTGTTGGCAAATGACAGTGCCGTAGTTTTATCCTCGATAGGTTCAATGAAGGGTACAATGTTCATACTTGTAATTAAATTAAATAGACTCAACTGCCGGCTTGGGGGAAATGGAGCCGTGTGGTCTTACCAGGAGAAAGCACAAGGAAGTGTCAAGAGCAGCTCCGATAAAACATGCATTTCCTCCTTATGAGGTCTCCCTACAGGAGAGGGATTTGCAAAGCCAAACAAGAGATTTGAACACTCATTCCCCATTAGTTTTGTAATTTTTAAGACGATTTTTGAAAATATGAGCCTGAATGTTTTTAGGTTTCCAAGAACAAATAAAAGCTATGCACTGTTCTGACTACTAAGGTCAGCCCAACCATCAGGCTATTTTGGCTTTACAAGTTACCACTTACCAGGTGAGCTACAGTAATCATCACTTCACTTTTATATTACCTTTGACAACTGCAGCAGCACAGTGAGTTCTCAGCCCAGTGTAAAAGAGGAAGAGCTAGGTCACGTTTCCTTGCTCTTGCAACAGGCTAAGAACACATATGAACTGTTTCATTCAGCTAACTCAGTTATTTGCATGTTTTTTCTGACCCTGATACTCATATATTTCTTGACATAAAATATTTATTTTCCTGTGGAATATTTCAGTGTGCCTGGCTGAGTAAATGCTGATGCTTTTTAAAGAATGCAAAATCTATATTGTAAGTCCTTTGCATTTTTTTAGCTGTGTCCTGGAAGTCCTTATTCAGCCATGGGAAAAATTTCATCTTAACTGTTTAATGACTACTAAACATTTGAAAGAGATGAGGAGATTATAAAATTAACATCAGTGAACACTGATGGAAATTGAATGCTGGGATGATTCCCAACCCTCATTTTCTTCCAGATGAATGAGATTTGCCTCGACAGTTTATTTCTAACGTATATGAGAAAGAAAATGATTGTCCCATCTATGTTCCTTTCAATTCCTGAAAATATATTGGCTCACATCTTTCTCATTGCCCACACCAGTCACAGAAATACTCCTGCAAGTTAATTTACAATGTCTGCCTGCAAAAGCAATGAAAGACTTGAAAAAACATATAGAAATAAGAAAGGCGTGCTGGGGTTAGCATGAAAAAGAATCTATGGCTGATAAAACTATAACTATTAATTTATTGCACTCTAACAATTAAGAATAGAAATCTCAGAGAGTATTACAGAGAGAGAGAAATGCCTCACTGTAAAGTGGAAGAGATATCTCAGAACTCAGATTAACCAAGCAGGCAAAATTGGAAGCTTTTCTACCCCTGAAGCAACCATTCACCAAGCTGAAAATGGAGGCTTCTTGGTTAAGAGAGCAGTAATTCCTACATACCTCCATGAAGGGTTTCCTCAGCACCTGGTTCTGTTCCTTGCAGCTCCATTCGCTAAGGGTGGGCAGCCTTATAAGCCATGAGCTGCCGACCCATCTAACTTCGCATTCTGCTTTCTAATTATTTTCCCAAATTCTTACAAATGTTCTGAATTGCTGAGAACATTTTTCCTGTAGCGCTACAAGAACTTGTCCAAAATGCCCAAGAAGACTGTAGCCTGAGTCAAAGTCTAGACAGTCAAGCCCACAATTAAATTAGTTTGGATGCCATGTATTACTAATTGCCAGATGAGGTTTGATCTGCTACACTCATGATTTAACTATAGCATAACTTTAATCTTTCTCCATCATTTTTCTTTGAATGTATATCATATTCCTTTTATAATCATTTCATTTTTAGTTCTAGTCTTACCATATGCTGAAATCTCATTTGGTATGTCTGAATGCAAGGGATGTATGCATAGTCAAACATGTTGAAGTTCATATTGCGTTAAGTAGGCCAGTTGACAACATGATTTGGATCACAGAGCACAGCAACAAGATCACATAGAAAGAATCAAGCAAATTTGTTTTGTCACAAGGGGAGAAAGGAATATTTTCAGTTCCTAAGCACCTCTACAGCTTTCTAGTCCACACTGTTTCCTTTGTATTAGTATGCAGGCCCAAGTCCAACAGCAATTGTGTGTATATGCTTAAGCTCACTCCTGCCAAGTTATCCCACCAAAGTTAACTGCACTGTTCTTACAGCCTCAACAGCATTAGCACTCTCCATCATAGCAGCATCCAGAAGTCCCAGTTGAGATGGTACTGGACAGTGGAAAAACACAGTCCCTCACATGATTTTACTGAGAGCAAAAAACAGGCAAATATATGATGAATGATTTCTTAAGACCAGATGTGGATAAAAGTCTTGTGATGGACACTAGAGTGGTCTTTCATATTATCACCATGGTGCACCAGATTCTGCTTAAATCTGTCATTTATTTGTCCCTAACCAAATAATGGTTTACTTTCTTTAACAGGAATAAGGATCATGTCCAAAAACAAAGCCAAAATGTAGCCCCTGAGAAGAACAAGAGAAGAGAAAGATATACACCTGAATAAATTTTTTTTCTCCTGAATTATCATTGTGAACACAAGTTTAGCGCTTCATTTCCACTGTCATGAAATTAAAGAGAACCTATGTGTAAAACACCTTACAAGCTTGTTAACCTGTACTTTCTCAGTGTAACTAATAACACCTTTGACTACTATAAGAAAAATATTTTGTTGCTTTCAGTAGCAACTTTAAATTTGGAAGCTTAACATTCTAGTTGCTGTCATTTTAAGGGCCATCGATCATTTTAGTGCAAAAGTTCCAAAGATTTGAAACCATTTTTATTTTTGTAATATTTCCATTTGAAATAGAGAGTGATGGGCACAATGATGAGCACTTACACAATGATGGCCTCTGGACTGACTGTTAGCACTCAGTATAATTTGGGGGAATTCTCCAACAATGTCAATTCAGTGCTCTGCAGCAAATAAGTAAATAAAATGTAGGGAATATCAGGAAATGAATAGGAAATAGAAAGCATCTTTATAAATCCATGACTACAGAGAGTGGTTCTGGCCCTGCATTCCTCTTTTGAGGCAGATAGTAGAACTGGCGGTGACACAGAGAAGGGCAGTAAAAGATCAAAGATCTCAGACGTCTCCCCTATCAGATGGCATAAACAAATTAGGCTATTTTGGAAAAGATGTAGCAGATAACATTGCTATACATGTTGATGAAATTAATTCATAGAGAATGTAGCTAATGAACAATTACGCGTTATTTCATCTTATACAATGGCTAGGAAATCCCTGTGAAATTTTCAAATAGCATGAGTAAAACAAGCAGAAGGAACTACTTTTTTGCTCAATATATAATTTAACTGTGGAACTCATTGCCATAAGATGTTGCCTACAGAGATGTCTGCGATATAATTAGATTCAAAAAGTGACTAAAGAAATTCTGAGGAAGAGTAACACATCAAAGACTTATAAACAAATATGCAGATATACATATTTGCTTTTAATTAGGCAAAGCTTTAAGCTGCAGTGGACTAGAAGCTGAGAGGACATACTGAAGCAAATGTCACTGTCTGCCTACCTTGTTCTTACACTCTGCCTCAAAGTATCGACTACCAACTCCTCTCGAAGGCTGAATGTGGGGCAGGGGGAGCCTTGCTTTGATCTAGGAAGAGCTTCCTTCTCTTCCTAGCAGTTAACTTGAGTCTGAAGAAGTTGATTATTTATAGGACAAAATGACAACATTTTAAGTTTTCTGAAAAAATAGAACTACATAACGCATTGCATTGCATGTTTTAGCCTATAGCAGGCTGTAGGCATTTTTAAGATCTAATACTGCTAATAACCATTACCATCGCATTACAATAACTCTCCTTCAGTTAAAATATTGTTCCATTCTTTCATTCCTAAAACTTTAAGTAGCAATGTCTCTTCCCTGGTTCTCATCATGTGTTCTCACACATCTCCTCTGTCTAGCAGATCTCTTTCCTAGTGGGAGTGACTATGTGTGAATGCTTGTTTGAGAGAATATGTGTTTTCATGAAGTGTTAGATGTCCTCAGCCAACATCATTCGGGATCATTTACTCAGCCTCAAAAGGTAGCTGTAGTAATAAGAAGCAACTGAAACTTAAATAGCTCCAACACTACTTAAACCTTTATACTGGACTGTTGCTTGTTGTTTAAATTCAAGTTCAGTTTTGTCACTCAGCTAAATTAGGCCTGGATTCTAGATTTTCAGCAGCTTACCATTGAATTAATTGTGTTAAAAGCACTCATAGACATTCTGCCAAGAGAAATCAAAGTAAGAACGTCATCTCTAGATCTGCTGTGTGCACAAGATTTTATGTTTATTAATCTACTTGGCAACATGCAATCATATAACAATAGATCTACTGTCATTCTCTAACTTTGGGTGTAGGCTGTACAAGAAACTCAAACCTTATACAATTATATTTTCTTCAAGATTAACAATTTAATTATAATATGGGGAAGTAATTTACTAACCCTGAGGGTACAGTTGCAGATCTTCGTAGCCAGATTTTTTAAAAGTCTCATGGGCCACAAAACATATGTTTCCCAAGGTGTTTTGAGTCTTTTTCAAAAAAGCAGCCTGCTCTTAACAGGGCATTAGTGGCTTTGCATTACATAGATGAGGCAAATATATGTGTTTGAAAGATGACCGGGTAAAGAAGAGAATCTGAAGAACGGGGCTGAAGTCAGACTGCAAGTAGAGAGTGCCTGCAAATTGTTCAGCTTTTCCTTACCTCTATTCTTCAGTTGTAATCAGGTTTAGAGGATCACTTTCCCTAAATATCTTCATTTGAGGGAGGTGTTAGAAGGTAAGATTATAGTTATGAACACTACTAATAATTACTATATTGCATTTTTATATCTTACACGTACCTACAACTTGTCCAGGACAACGTGCAGGATTTATGAATCTTTTACACTGCCAGAAGTTAGTATGGCTAAGAATCAGGCCTTAAAAACTGAGAACCTACTTCTGCATGTTCTCTAAATATATACAGTCAGTGCAATGGTCTGAATTACCCAAAAGAGGAGAAAAAAGAATATCTTCAGAAGTTATCAAATTATATTTTCTTTTGAGTCTTATTTGAAGTTACAGTAGATGCACAGTTTTTCAATTTGTAGCATAGTATCTTCCTTTACACAGGGGAGTAGTAGTGGGTTATACCTTAAAGAAAAAAGAGGCCATTCATCTTGCAAAATCCACATTAAATAGCACAAATTCTTCCAATTATTTCACAAGCATTCTGGCAAACCTTCATGTTTTTCCATCTGAAGCCTGCTCATTTAAGAGTATATTGTTTCATTGAAAGGAGAGGAAACAAGAAAAGCAGAAAATGTACTGGTATAACAAATTTTTCAAAGAGTATAGCTGGAAAAGGTCTAGGGGATGAAAAATTCCAACAAAAGAAGCTGAGGGAAAGGGAAATATTTTAATTTAGAGGCCTATATCATCCAGTGAAAAGATTAAGCATAGTCTTCTACATGTACCAAACCTGATATTCACTTTCTGTAACTTTCTGTTATTTCATATACAGAAAAAAGTATATTACTTATTTCACTCAGACTGTTCCACATGTTTATGCCCACAGTTTTTTGTCCCCAGGCTTGATAGACCTATGTAGAAAGCACGTCCTGCAAACAGCTAAATGGAAATGGGCAGCAGCCTAGTACCTTAATGTAGTGTACATTAAATGAAACACCTACCATCTAATGTATGTAGTTCATTATCCATTTCATCTCCTTCTCAGATAGAAAATGGTTTGTGCCTTAGCCTGGTAAGGTCTTGTAGACGGGGTTTAGTTTTGCTAACGCTTAAAATATTGTGCTACTAAAGTTAGCACATTAGAAAGTAGAAGCTCTGCTCTTATCTCGTCTTCTACCAACATTTCGGTCTTTGGCTCCTTTTCACCTCCCCAGATTGGACAGTTCAGAACCTGGAGGTCAGTGTACCTGTGCAAACAGTGAAAGCAAAAGTCACACAGCAGTGGTTTCTATTACTGCCAGTGCTGTTCAGTGCCCTAACATCACTGTGTGCTGATGTTATGGTTTGTCACTGGAGTGTAACAGCTCCAGCTCACCGCTTTCCTCGTGCTTTCCCAAAAAGGAGGCAGAGAGGTGACAACGTCTCCTGGAGGCACAGACAGTGTTTGGATTCCTCCGGTGATGGACCTGTTGCATGCTACCCTACGATGAGACACGTGTTCTCCAAGATCAGCCTTCAAAGTGAACGGCAACAAGCACCTGCTCAGACAGCCTACCAGCAGATAAAAGGAAATGTCTTCATATGCGTGCTGTAATTACTGAATCTTCTTCCTATTACATGAGCAGAACTGCAAATGCAGCATACTCCTTTCTGCTCCTGTTGTGCTTTATCATGAGACTTGCTACTTTCATTAGATGGAAGATTGTTCACCCAGGAAACTGCCACATATTAAATTGTAAAATAAATGAGACCACTGTAACCAAATCATAACAGCAAAGAAAAAATATTTCATAAAGGTTTTATTTTTAAAATAGCATGCATTGTAGTAGAAATGTTACTCAGGATTCACAAACTTTGCCTGAATTTCCACAGTTTTTTGATTTATTCTCTTCATATTTCTTCACAATTTAAAAGAGAAACCAAAAAGAATGCCATATATCTGAGGGCTGGCATTAGCAATATTCAAAGAGATGTGCTATTTTTTTCTAGTGAGGAAGTACAAAACATAACATAGGGAGTTGTATATGTGATATCACACAATATGTTAAGATGCCTTAGGTAGTTCCTACGTCTCCAACAGACAGTGGGAGTAGGTGGAGCTCCCTGCTTTCATACTGTACCCTAATTCTGTGAGAATTGCTCTTGTGGGCTCTTAGGAACAATTGCAAGTGACTGTCTAGGCTGCTGTATTTCACTTCGGAGTCCCGGCTAGACAGCTAAAAGGGACCCCTTGATAACTACTGTATTCTACATCTAGTAGAAAAGTTAGACACAGGAGAGTGGAAAAGACATCCTGGAACATCCAGTTCAGGATCTTGCTATTATAAGCAATTTGCATTGTGTAATTTCTCTCAGAAATGTTCAAAGTCTATTTTAAAGTTTCTTAGGGTTCTTGCCTCCAGTACTCTGACTGGAAAACTGCTCCAGAGTTCAGTTCTGTGCAGGTACAAACTTTTATCTCCAGAATAAATTCAGTGGATAAAACAGCTAGGAAAACCATGAGTTAAAAAAGAACAATAACAACAACCACAACAACCAGATAGCTAATTGAGATGGAAAATAGCTAGTAAAAAAATCTAGGAGAATGACTTTTCATTTTCTCTGCTGAAAATCCTTTTGCCTTATGACTTCCTGAACCAGGTTTTGAACTCACCCGATCGTTTCTGTAGCCTGCCTCTGAACCTATTCCAGTTCAATTCATTTTCATCTGCAGGAGTGACTACATCAGTAAGTAATATTCAAATAAGGTCTCTCCAGTGCTTTGTATGAAGTTATTAACATCTCTCTCTCTACTGGGAGTATCTCATCTGCTATATTATATTTGCCTTATTTCACAAACTTGTCATACTAGTGTGTCACACTCGTCTTGTGAGTAGCCAATATTCTCTCTGCTGACAATCTGTTCCATTGTCACAAATTCTTCAAGAACTCTGTGATAACAGGACACTGTTTAAAGCACCAGTTATTTCCCAATAGTGGAAGATGGGCCTTTGAAAGTGCCTGATTCACTTAGGGTGGTTCAGAGTAGCGTGACCAGGCAAGCTAAGTTGGTGACAAAAATTTTAAGTCCTAAGAGAGAAGCTATAATCAATGATGCTATTATCAGATACAAAATACTGGCTGTAATTAAAAGCTTACTGGGGGTAGCCCTATTGCTATGTACGTGGTAGCTCTGCTGTTCAACTGTGTACATCAGTATAGACAGTGGCTTTTAGAATGCTTGCTGTATACCATACATGAGTTTTGTTAACATGCTTTTCATTTAACTCCAAGGAGCCATTTTAACCTCTTGGGTGGATTTACATTTATGAATGTTTTTTATGAAATCCATATTATTTATGTAATACATCATCAGCACCACGAAGAAGCCAGAAAACCATAAATATATGCTTAAGTGTATGAAAAAAAGCTTCATAAACAGTGTGATTCTGCTACATCAGTACTGGTAGTACAGCATCCTACTCTCAGAATAAAAGTAACTGAATCAGTCCAACACTATATTAAAAAAAAATCAAAAAGGAAGCAGAAAAAGCTCTACTGCTTAACTGTGTCCACTGCATTGTCTAATACAGGAGCTGAATACAGAAATCCAAGAGAGAGGCAGAGAAGAAAGGACCACCTAAAAGTTGTAACATCGCATGCGGGCTGTGGATCTCTGGATCCTGGAGATCACCGAGCTCCTGCATCCTGGTTGCTTTCTATGAATTTTCTCTGTTCCAACATATCCTCCGAGGCTGCTCTTCACTCTATAAGATTTTGACCCTTTCCCATCCCAAACCAGTGCTTTGCAAATGTTGCAGTTTGCCCTGCCTGCATCCCAGATGATCAGCCCAATAGCCTAAAATAAGACTACAAATAGTCATTGTTTTCAGCTTGTTGTTTAGTAAAAACCTTCAGATTCCCTTCTCACATTTGGGTAAAAGGGATGTATGGATAATGAAGAAAGAGCTACAGGAATATCTTTAAATTAACTGAAGCTGTGTTGAAGTAAAAAATAGAAAATTAGGGAGAAAATAATGTTGGTGGCTTAAATATATTACAAATAGAACTGGTGGAAGTTTTCAGTTGACCCTTTTTTCTGAGGAAAAAAATCGGGCAATGCTGAAATATACTTAATCTATGTTGATTAAGCATTAAACTGCATTTGATACATTTAAACATTTTGGAAAATTCCGTTTTCACTTCAACCCCAAATAAAAATGTTTTGTGATCCTTGGGACTGCCAAAACCAAAATATCCATTATTTGTCTGCCTGTAACTTTGACAGTTTCCTGTTGAGAGATGGATCTTCTGCCCAGCGTAAAAAGATTATATATGAAAAGTATAAAAATGTTCATCCCAAACCACAAGAGAACCAGGAATCAATGATGCAGGAAAAAGTATTTAAGATACCTCTATTGAGTGTGAGTTTCCAGTCACTAAGTAAAAATAAATACAAATCTAGAATATTGAGCCTATGCCAGCATCCTCCTGTCCTCATCAGATATTTGGAAACAGCATCCCTTTTCCTGCCAAAGTGCACGTGGTTGAGGCCTTCTTTCATGTGGGGATGCTGACATGGAGAGAAAACATTTCTGCCATCTTCCCAAAAACAAACATGTGTTGAAACAGCACTGATTTAAAGGCTGGCTTATGTCACGATCAGCTTCCAGTCAAGCGATCCTGACCAAGAGTGGGATCGGAGCACATCGCCTCGCACTGCCAGAGGAGTCTTGGCAAGGGTGGAGAAGGGACGTGCAGGTGGGCATGGCTAAGGGTGGACCTAAATGAGACACGTCATGAAACACGAAATTTTCTTCAGCTACTCTTTGACTCAGTCATTCTGTACACATGCAGATATTTTCCAGTAATGTAAGGTGCTTTTTAAAATTTGAATTCTCTGCTGAGAAAATGTGCTTTTAATCATTAGCAAATATATCACTGGCTGTGATCTTCCCTGTTAAGAGTTCAGCCCAGAACACACTTTTATGTCCAAGTTACCATCCCCTGAGAACATAAGTTTATAGAGTATTCTGGCAGATCCCTTAAAAGTCTATAATGCTAACACTACAGTTTCGAGTGTTATTTATTAATTTGTATTAGAACATAATAAATATTACTGAAGTAGCAGGGTTTTTTAAGCAAAATACTGTTTTGAAAGCTGTCTGAAATGTCAAATAGAATGCATTCTGCATTAGTTCTGTATAAATTTTTATTGAATTCAGACTTCTCAAATAAATCTTCCTATATCTAATGCATCTTATCAAAGCACAAAAACCCATTATCTGATTATAAGAACCTCAGAACTCACTATCTTCATATTTAATGGACTCTTGATGCTTCCTTCCCTGCCTAGACTGTTTTTAAGACATTTTACAGTATTTTATACATTATAAATGGATTCCATTCTTGGCTTAGTAATTCACCTAATGGACAATGGATACAAAAAAGCTCTAACTCCAGGGACATTAAATTGGTTCTAAACTCTGAAAATTACAGCTTTTACAAAAAGAAGAAAATACTAAAAACATGTCTAATGCAACACTGCATCTCATTTTCCACTGCCTTCAGAATCTGTCTAAAAGCTCCTAAATTTCTTAATGACACAATATGTTAAAATTGCATTCCTTTATATTTAGATCTCTAAAACATCTTTTCTTTTTACAGCCCTGAGGAGATCCACCAGCAAAGGGAAAAAACACGTTTGGCATTCCAATAGTAGGAAGTGGAGAAAGCACTACGCTATACAAGATAAATGGAGCCTTTTGTGTCTGACCGTGGCCAAAGCTGAATACTTCAGAAGAAAGTGAAACCTCTCTTGTAAAGAATGGGGTTCTACATCTCATTTTGGGTTAGCAATGCTATGTACCTGCATTGCACAGGAAAGACCACTGTAAAGTCCTTGAACGTCTTTAAACCGAATCACAATTCCTTCCCTCGGGTCCTCTGCTTTAGGAGCTTTCAGCTACCAGCAATATGACTAAACAGTAGGGGACTGCTTTCTTCTGCAAGCCACATCAACTTTGTGTCTGTAGCACCATCCCTATAGTCACTGCGCTCTTTCCCCACCCTCACCAATGGTTTGGTATCAACTCTTTAACTTTACACAGCTCGACAGCAATGAGAAGTTACATAGAGAGGAGAAAAAGCACCTTCTACTTGCCCCATTAGTTTGTATTTCTGTAGAAGGTGGATAGAAGTCTCACTGGTTCCTGCTGCTAACCCTGATGCAAGACAGCATTACCATAGCAAAAAGCTATATAGCCCTCCCCCCCCCCCATAAGGAGACACACATAAGGAGAATTCTGTCAAATTAATAAAAAACTGTTTTCCTAATGTCTGCTTGAAGAGAGTTTCTCAGGTTTACAGCAATTTTTCTAAAGTATAGTCCTTTTTGACAGTCATTAAAAAATATATAAAACATACACTATACCTACAACTGATTTATTTCAACTTGTATTAATATTGTAAATTTTGTGACTATTGCTCTGGTAATACAAAAGAAGGTAGGTGTGAACTTCTGACCTAGTCTGTACTGTTCATTAGATCATATTTATCATTCATGCACCCTCCCTCACGCACTGAGCACTTCCTCTCCTTTTAGAGTCACAGACTCATGCAGGCTGGAGGAGACCTTGGAGGTCTCTCAATCCAACCTTCCACTCACAATGGAGTCAGCTCTGAACTCAGATCAGACTGCACAGGGCTTTGTCCAGTCAGGTCTCGAAAACTTCCAGAGATGGAGATTTCACAGGCTGCCTGCGCAACATGCTCCAAAGCTTAGCTCTTTTTTCCTCATATGCAGCCTGCATCTCCCCTGTTTAATCCTTCCTTAGGTCTAGCCTGGTGTGGATTGAAGCACTTTGGCTGCCTTCTCTCTGTTGTTTCCGCTGCATCTTTGTGGAGCTGGGTGAAGGCTGCCAAACACCATATTCCAGGTTAGCAATAGTGAAACCTGAGCAGATGGTAAGAGCAACACTTCTCAAAGCTTACAGCCAGAAACTGAAGCTGGCTTTCTCATATTTCTACCTCCCTATTTGTAAATGTTAATGGGAGTAAAAATTTCTTTCCTCATCAGTTTGTGAAAAAACAAATTCCAGTCCACAGCCAACCTTTTTCTGTTTTACAAATCTCTACGACTCGGGCGTTAAGGCTTGGGTTCAACAAACTTCATGCTAATTTTCAGTTTTGCAGTTTGTAGTTTTAAGTTGAAACTATCAGGCTGCTTTCTCTGCTGCACAATGGAAAAGTTGCATTGGAACAACCACACCCCAGCTCTTCACAGTACTGTATTAGTGTAACAAAATATATGAGATGCTGTATAAGAAATGAACAAAGACAAGCTGAGACACCTCCTGAAAGGATCCAGCCCGTACTGAGTACTGCTTTGCCACTACCTTCCTACATAAAAAGGCCCAAGAAATAAGAAGAAAGAACTGAAAAGAATTCATGTAGGTATAACCGTTTTACACACAGCTTCACCATGTCAGACCACTCACAGATCATTTCAGCACTGAAAATTACTCTCATTCAGGAATATATGGGAAAAGAAGGAGGGAAAGAAGGGAGGAAGGAAGAAAAAGAAAGGAAAGAAAAAGAAAGAGAAAAAGAAATTTTTTTGTTTTAGCTTCTTGAGAAGAGGTTTTCTCAGTATATATCAAAAGTGTACTCCTCTTTTACCTCTACTGTCAAATGCGCTATGCCAAATGTAATAGTCTTCAAACTTCCACTCTTAAGTATTTGTAGTTTTTAATTTCATGAGGTCATTTTCATTGACCTCTTTACTACTGACTCGTTATTTTATTGGATTTGGAAGGATCATTTACACTGACCTCTGTTACCTTGCTGAATTTCTCTCCTCTTTGCTCCCATATCACCCAAGCAATTGAATTTCAGTCTCAGTTCTAGCTATTGGATACATAGAGTAATTTCATTTGTATTGCTGTTATTCCTAGTTGCATTGTCTTTTTGCTCTATGCTCTCCCCAGCTCATAGTTTAAGCCTTTTTAATATTCATTACAGCAGTCTGTTTCCTTCTGGTTACGGTAGAGACCATTCCTTACATTAGAGATACTTCCTTCCTCAAAAGACTCCCCTGCTCCTAATAAACTCAAATTTCTCTTCCCCGAGCAATCTTCTTAAGCATGCAGAGAGATTCTCTAATTCACTTGGTGTCCGCCGAGCTAGAGGTCAGCATGTCTAGTATCAGCATTGAGTCCATCGAGAGCATGCAGTCAGGTGCACTTTGAGCTGTTTTGCAGGGAGAAAAAAACAATTTCTGCTTGTTTATCTGCTTCATCAGCTTCCTTAATGTTTCAGGCCTTCAACGAGGCAACCCACTACAGGGTCCAAGGATCTCGTCAAAATCCGACTTCAAATTTTTCCCAGTGGTACATTTGCAATAACAGAATATCCCGACATGACTGCAGGCTGTTTGAGAAAGGTGTCTCACCTGGCATGGACTGGAGAACGTAATGAGCAACCCTTGCGGATTCTGCTCTAAACTTTCTTTCTGGGATTTGGATTTGATTTCCTCTTCCTCAGCTTCCCAAATACAAATAGAAAAGCTATCGCTGGCAATAATCTCCTCCCAGATTTGTATCTCATAAAAGTTTCATCCAAAGTCCATCTGCAGTCAGTGAAATTTTACCCTAAGCTGTGGCATAAATCTCAAATGGTCTCTTTTCTAATCGACACAGACCAATTACTGGAATAGATTATTTGAACTACTGTTTTGACAAAGAATTTCAACTTATTTAGAGAATCATAGCTATTTTGAAAGAATTTAAATAACAGCTACAAATATAATATTAGGGAAAATAAAATTGTGCAAGAAATTCAGATAGTATAATGTTATGGAAAATGTAGCTGAATTATAGAACTAAGCAAAATGAAGCAACGAATCGAGAGACATACAGAGAATTGCTCTGTGTAGATTGGCAGTTCCCAAGTAGTATTTTTGGCTACTTCAGTGTGACTAGTGGCCTCACTTAAAAAGGGTCTTTTATTTTCAGTTCTGACATACGTCTGACATAGAAGTGTTCCCTATTTTAGATTTGGAGATCTCCTTTACCCATCCATCAGAATCAAGGAAACTTTTTAAGCCTTCTAGGTGATATCTTACATAAACGCTATAAGAATGCAGAATAGGAAATCGATTCTCTTGACCCTTATCCATCTGTCTTTCTCTCCGTGACAAAACTGTCATGTTTTGGAAGAGCTGATGTTTAGCAGATGAAGAGTAATTTATAAAGATTAACTAAGAAATGAAATGGCGCTAAGTCTTGCCAAGAATAGAAAATTCTGGTGGTATAAAAAAGCCATACGCTTTTCGGCAAAAAGCACATTTCAGGACATACTTGGATTGATTTTCTGGACTCAGATCAAATTTGTGCTTCCCTAATTTGTTTCTCAGATTTTTTTAATTTGAGATAGATCTGGTCACATCATGGAAAACTTTCCAGACTGCAGGAAGCTCAGACCATGGAGGAAGTAGGAGGCAGGAAAAATTGACTGGGGTTAGTCCATATGATCTATAGGTTATAGTGCAGTGCAGGACTGCTAGTGAGGCCTCTTACATTCCATTCTCAGCTCTTCAACTGATCTTGAGTAAACTGCTCAATTACACATTTTTAAACGTGGGAAAGTAATTTATTTCCACAGATTTGGAGGTTATGTATGAAAAAATCAAGCCATTATTAAGCATCAGTATCCCTTTATAAACTCCTTTCGCACCAGGCATGGGAAAATACTTTCCTCTTAGAGTAATGTATGCATTTTTACTGGAGCAATTTCTGATTGAAGATTTTTAAGATTTTCATTGGAAAAATCAATGTTATAATATCTACTGCTACCCACTTAACTTACAAGACTGTAGCAGGTTTTAATGCATTACTCTTCACAAAACACTTGGAAATTTTTAGACAAAGGCTGGTTATGAAAGAGCAAGGCACCTGGAAAACAGTCCAATTTATACAACAGTAGAGGAAAGTAGAATAAATAGTAGAGAATTTAAAACAGCTTCTTAAAATAGTCACCTTTCTGGGGAGATATACATGCAATATTCGAAAAGCAACCTGGAGCAATAGGGTCTACGAGACACTTTTGTAAAAGACATTTAAAGGAAAAAAAATTAAAAGAAATAAGCTTCAACACATGGGACTATGTATGACTTTGCTATTCATTTGCACTTATTTTCGTCTGCTTCAGAACACACACTGCTGACATTGGAAAGGAAACTTTGTTCCATCTTTTTAAATTCTTTTTTTTTTTTGGCAGTGGAGGATTCAAAGCTTCAGAGACAGAAAGAAACTGGTAATGCTCAGTTCCATTGTGTGAAAATGTACTGAGATTCATTATCTTCATCTTGACATTTGAAGACCCAGCATGCAGTCCCTATTCCCATCTTTTAAGAGTGTGCTATGCACTAGCATCAGAAAATGTGGAGACAGTAGTTAAGAAACTGGGGGCTGGGAAGAGAAATCTCAAGGGCTATAGCAGATTCAGGAGCAGCCACAAAAATATGACAAAATACAGACCTCATTTTTATTTCAAATACAGGCTACTTCCACTATCAGCATTATATAAAGGGATTAGAGCATAATTAAAAATCACCTCCAGTGTTTTGAGTGTTTTGCTTGCGCAGAAAAAGGTGATGTTTTGTCAAATGAATTGTGTATCAAAACACAGTACAATAAAAAAGAACAAAATATATGCCCTGGACATAAAGTCTTGAAAGTTTCCCTTAAAGGAGCCTTCTGGATTGCTTTCTGACCCAGCCTAAATTGTTTCGGAATACATCCAATTTAATTTCACAACCAGATAAGGGATAAACTTGAAGAAGTGGAATAAAAAGTTACCTCCTTCCTGAAAATTCCGTCCAAAAAGTAGTGTGCAGCAAGGCCTATGCATCTTGAAGAGGGTGGCTGAAAATCCTGCAGCAGCAGTGCAAGTATTTAAGTATACGTGTTTGCCTATTTTGTCTATTTTATACTCAGGGGATTTTAATATATAATAATATATAATAATATATAATAATACCTGCCATCATTGTTCAGTGGCAGAGGGGTTTAGAACTCAGCTAGGAATGAACCACCCCCAAGGAAAAATCATATTTTTGCAAATCTTGCTGTTGGCTCTGCTGTGCATGTCCGTTTTTTCTTTGTTTTTCATCTTCCTGTGTATTTATCCTTGTGACGGGCCTCTTGCATTGTAGGAGGTTTGCCAGCTCAGGCAGCTGTGGAACAGAACTGATAGCTGCATATTTGACACTCCCCCTGTGGCGAGGGGTCAGTTTTAGGTAGGAGAGACAGCACCTGCGTGCACACTGGCGCTCCAACAATAGAGGCAGGAATGACAGAGACTCAGTCATTCCTTAATCCCTCAAAAGCAGAGTCACTTTGGAACTTTATTTTGGTGAATGAGAACCAGAACTAGAGCAGAAAGCTATATATTTTCTTAATAGGAACTAGACTGAAAGCCACAGTTTTGGCAGAACTGGAACTGAAAGGTCAACCTGTGCAGAGAATGAGTTTTTTCTTTTTTAAGTGCTATTCAGTACAACTAATTTTAACTGAATTTGATTGTAATACAAAGCCCAAAATGGAAATCCTAGAAATATTTTATTATTATGAATATATAAAACTGCTCTCTTATTACCTTACAGTAAACATCCACCTACATTTTTCCAAAGAAATATACAGAAATCTAACTGGAAATCAGATCTGGAACTAATTTAAAATACAGAACTTAAAATCCTATTTTCTTTAAGAAATCTACATTGATGTACATGGAATAGAGTAAGAACTGGTATTAATTCATTATCATGGAGATAAAATAACACTCCTTTACTTAGCTCCACCAGTAATCGATTGAAACACTTATGTGTGTGGATGCAAACTGCATTTTAATGGATGGAGGAGATGGAATAAAGCCCACTTAGTAAGGTCAATTCCTGTAACAGAGCTGTGGCACTGAATGATGCTGAAAAGTGAAGGAGTGGGAGATCACCAAGACTTGCGGTTAGTCGGGCCAGCAGAGGAAGCCTGGTGCACCACGCAGCACAGACAACACAGACGCTGCCATGTTAAAAGGAAGGGTGACAGACTGACTGACTGACTAAAGGAGGACTGGAAAAGACACAGGGAAGAAAAATGGCTTAGCGGAAAAAAAGATTAATTCAGATGGGAAGGCAGACAACTGCCTGGAGATGTGACAGCAATATATAGATTCGTGAATAGAATTGAAAATATTGTTACTGAAAATTATAATTCATTGTTTCCTATAGTTTAAAAGCTATAGGCCTCCCCTTTGAAACAGAGTCAACCAAATGCTTTTTCATACAAAACGTAATTAAATTGTGGAACTCATTTTCATCGGATGTGGATGCCAATTTTTTTAAGGATTCAGAAGCAGGTGGAAGAAACAAAAACATCTAGACCTATTAAATGCAGAGACTCAACTAAGATACATTCAACACAATAAAATGCAAAAATAAACTACTTAGGCTGTAGTTTCCTGGAGTATAACCAGCTAAACTGGGGAAAGTATCACTGCATGCTTGTCTTGTTCTTACATTTTTCCCCAAAATGTCAGCTAGTGGCCATTGTCAGAGACTGGAAAGTGGACTAGATGGACCTGGCCTCCCTAAGTTTGATTATTTTTATCTTCTTACATACCTGATGTGATTGCTAAGTGGACAGCAATTTAGGGTAGTATACAAAAGCAGTCACATAACTACAGAGGCCACAATCATTTGTAATGTTCTCTTCTGCAGAGTAAAGAATAGTACAAGGTTGGATGTTTCTTTTGACTTTTGGTCGTTAAGAAATTAGCCCATATCCATTCACAAAAAAGTCAGTATGGGAGGTTAGGAGTTCCACTCTAACTGGCCTGACATTATTTGAAAAGCAAAGTTCCCAATGAGTAAGGGGTAAAAACCTGAGGAGCTAAAAACCTACCCCTCTAGCAGGAGGTAGAGCAAGATCATTACTTGTCAAAACATGGCCACTTGCTCATAAAAAGCAGAGCATAAGGCTTAAGAAAGAAAACACAAACTTTGAGTTAGGATTTTGTTCCTACAAATAATAAAAATAAAAATGTACAGCCATGCCTGGGATAAGAAGAAGAGTCAGTGCTGAAAAAAGTATTTGTCTAAGGTGTTACGCTTTGCCTTGTTTCCTTGCCATTACAAAAAAGGCTGAAAGAAAATCGGTAGTATGTTTAAATTCACAGGAGGCAGCCAAATGAATGGCATGTTCACCATTATCTCCATCAGTTTGCAGGCAAAGAAGTATGATAAACATTGTATCAGCAAAGTACTGTAACCAAATTGTTTCACAGATACTCCTAGAGCATGCTTACTTAATGAAAAATCCTCAGATAAAATCTTGCAGAGGCCTAATGGCCCTTTTCATTCATAAAAAAACGAGTGTTCCCTTCAATCTGCAGAGTATGCAATGCATTTTTGTACTGCTGAACAGGCGCCATAAAAGCCTAGATGGGATATTCCCAGCAGAACCTATGCTTCTCCCAACGACAGAACCATGGAGCTGTGCAACAGTGTCCAAACAGCAAGTATGGAAAGATTTGGGACTGGCATAGGTAAAAAAGTCCATCTCATATTTGGACTAGCCAAAAGACTACAGATGAACTGGATCAAGACATCAGTAGGTCTCCCTGTACTTTACATCCGGGAGGAAACAGGTAGATTTCTCCCACCCCAGCCAGAGACCACTAGCAAGTGATGCTCCACCTAGTGTGTCCTGAGAACCTGCACACAGTGTGCACAACATGGCTCTACCACAGGCATCCATCTGATTAGATGGTGAAAAGCTTACCTCTTTATCTGCTGGCTCCTCAGCTTTCTGAGAGCTTGCATTCCTCACTGGACTTATGACCCTAACACCCTCTTGAAATTTGCCCTCATCTTTTCTTTTCTCTTCAGCAATTAATTAGGTCTCTTCCCTCATCAAAGAGCAGCTGATCCTTCTCCCCATCGGGCTGAGCTCACATCTCAGACTTTCCACCTAATTTATTCAGTCAGGCCTTGCAACCCTTCTTCATTTTTCTTATCTTATCTCTTTTAATATTTCCGTATTACATTTTATATGGAGTGTCTTACAGCTGCTTCAGGTCTCTCTGCAGCCCATCTTTTGTCTCTCAGTCTAATACAAATTTTTAAAGCACAGAGGCAGGATTCAGGCAAAAACATATTTGGCATCTTTCCTAGGCTTTGAATCAAGCATTCAGCTCAAATTTTTCATGACAGTTCTCTCACAGTGACAGCTCATAAAGAGGCACCAGAGCAGGAATAATTTGTACTTCTACGTAGCTTAGAGTTCAGACAAATCACAGATGTGGTGGCTGGACCCACTGATGACACATTTGAAGGGTCCTGGTGCAGAAAGACGGAGACAAAATAATAGGAATTGTTACAGATCACAGGGAGAAAGGAGGAGTCTCAAGAAAAACAGAGGAAGTGCAGGAGAAAAATACAAGATTTTTAGAAGTGATAGAGCTCTTCCAAAATAAAAAAAAAAACCCAATGCACTATTAATTTATCAGAATTTGTGGTTAAACACTCTTTCTTGTCTGTGATTTGAGAGGCAAACCTAAGAATGAGGAGGACATGTGCAACCATTGCACTAAGAGGTCGGTGTCATCCTTTCTTTACAGCCTGCCACATATCATGACAGCTGCAAAGGCAAAACATCCTATCCTTTTGCTGATTCAGAAAGGAAATACCGACCAGGTAAATGTTGTTATCAACCAGATATTTTCAGACACGGGAGAACCACCGGCCATTTTATCTTGCGACTGAGTAGAAGTCCCAGCAGGTGAGGTGACCACTCCAAACAAGCTGAGCCATGCCCCACTCTCACTGACAGCACGTGCCTTGGGTGAAAAGGCTTGGGTATGGTTGCTGCTGCTAGACTGCATTTTGCGCCATGTTACTGGGAACATCGCTATGGATTAGGTGAAGGTCAGTGCATTTATCAGCTAGCAATTTAGCAAGGCTTGTGGGTGGGAAGAATGCCTCTCCCAATGGATAGAACTGCTCTTGAAAAACATCCATGTGATACTTTTACCAGCCTGATTTCTGTATCTGCATCTGAGATTAATTATGCCAAAAGGTGGCTGCAGAAAAGCTGTCATCGTAGAGAAAGAAAAGCTAGTATTTTTGAGAACAAGAAGAGTATAGCTGCAAAAAGGCAGGAATCTTCCACAGTCAAAGTCCTATCTGCTTCTCCCGGACTTTCTAAAACTCATTCTCAATTATTTGTTTTTGCAGTTTATGTTCAATAAAGCTAATGAAAAGTGCTATCCCTACCCTTCTAGAAATGAAACCAAATTGTCGTAAGTTGCAGTGTGACCCATAGCCTAGTGATGAGCTGTGTGCAACTGACACTTCAGAAAGACCATACGTCCATATCAGGTGCATTTTTTTTCCTTTGGAATCTTCACTGTCTATGTATTTATATTTAATATTTACTGAATGCATCTCTTAGGACTTCTTAAGTCATTACTAGAGATCAAAGAACCTGTTTCATATCCTCATATCTAGTATGAGGGGTTACAAAGATGTGTGCTGTTCAGAGTCTGTGGCTATAACATCCTACCGGAGGGCTGTGAGGCATGGACAGCTGAGGGAGAGAGAAATAAAACTAGGAAGTCAGAAGCATTATCTTGTCACAGGTAGCAAACTGTTCAGAGATTGTCTCTGAAAACAGTGCATGCTCCTTTTACTTTTGTGTTAATGTTCAATTCACTGACTGTTAGAAATTGTTGGCTTGGAAAGTTTGTTACAGTCGAGGAATCAATTTCTCTCTACTTTCTCTCACTAGGATATTTAAGCACTCTGCTATACATAGCGAACAAAGAGAGAGGGTTGCATATTTTATTGTTGGTAGGTTTGTGCAGTTGTCAAGGTTTAGACTGCAGAACAATTAAAATGCAATGTAACCAAAGCCCCAAAAAGGAAAAGCAAATCTAAAAAAAAAAAAAATGCCAATTTCATCTGGTTTTGGCAAAACTGGGAGAATCCACATACAAAAATGCTCTCCTTCAAAAGGAAACATCAGAAGTTAGATCTTAAGTCCACATATACATAGGCAAGTTGGTTCTCAGAAGTACTGGCTACCGACCTTGGCCACTTGCACACAAAATTCTCTGAGCACAGACTTCTGTGCTGCTTCCACAGATTAACCGGGTTAGCCTGGACTCTGTAAATCAAAGTTCAGATGAATACATATTAAAGAGGACTAACAGACTTCACAAAAAATTCCATTCTCCAAGAGATTTTTTTACAAAAATTGGAAAACAATAAGAAGAATTATGCACTTTTTAGGTTTCCATATCCCACAGCAAATGACCAAGGCCTTATAAGCTGCACTGTATGTGAAAGCATGAGCGAATGCTACATAATTCATACTGGAGCGAAGGGAAGTAGAAAGTTATGCTGTCAATAGGATCACTAGATGATCCTATTAATTGATTCGCAGGTTTTATTCTGCCCTGCTCTGCGGATAGTCACCACGCCCCTTCAAATTGCGGCCTAAGCTGAGGTTAGCAATGTATTTGGTAATTTGTGGTTTCTGTTCCCTGCATGGGATTTATTTGCTCAAGCGTCTTAGCTACGTTAGGGTATTTTGGCTCTAGCTGCTTCCCCAAGAAGACAAGTATCTTGTAGCTCTTTTATCTGATCTGCTGGCCCCTGGAAGAGACCTCAGATACACAAGCATATCTGCAATTTAAAGGGTCATTCAATATTTAAAAGGTGAAGTTGGTTTTCCAAAAGTGTTTGAACGTTAGGTTTTGTGATCGTTCCTACTGGAAAATTTTGCTTGAACAGAGTTTTACAAAAATTCCTAAGAAGAATTGTATCTAGATTTGTAGAAAATTCATTTAAAAATTAGAATGAGAGCATTTTCAAAGCTTTTCTATGTTCTTAGCTAGACATGCTCACTTCTTGCAAATTTGTCTTGAATGAATTCAGATACTCCTGAAGCTGTTCAAGTTTGGTTGTAACTATGCACCTCTAGTTAGAGGTAGTAAAGTGATGTTCCAGAAGAAACATTACCTATAAATATTATTGAACTCGAGACAAGCAACTGACCTAGAAACTGTGGAAATAGCAAATTTGTTGTCAAAAAAATGTTGAAACAACATGTCATCTTAACACCTTCTGTCTTAAACCTGTTATTTCCTCACTCTATAGGTTATTCATAAACCAGAGGATTTATCAGGCTGAGTCCAATTTTCAAGAACATTGATAACTATACATTTACTTTAGAGAGAACAAGGCCATTATTATAAACTCTTTTTAAATGAAGAAACCAGATATCTCTATCTTAAAACCCTAAAATGCATGTAGGCAAGGCACGTTTCAAACAGCAGTCTGTAGCACAGCAGTAAGTCTGTAGCAGTTTAGCATGAACTAAAGACAGATTTTTATAACTTGCATCTAATGCCTTTGTCTCTGTGACTGAGGTCCCACCAATATGTATCATCTTTGTGCCAATATATTAGTACGGCAGCAGGCTCCAACAACACCAGTAAGTATGATAAGGCTACAGCCTTTGTTTAACCAGGAGGAACAAGTAAGATTAACTAACTTGCAGAGAGGCACTCAGAGAATGAAAGGTCTCACCCGTTCACTTGCTACCCAGCAGTTACTACCCTGTCCTAAAAAGTGGCACACCTGTCAGAAATGCCTTCCTCTTGCTGAACTCTTCTCTTTCTTTTTTTCCACAAGTCCTCTAATATACACTGATACAGTTTGTAAGTGGTATTTTGAAAAAATTCTAGTTATGTTTTTCCGCAGATCTTATTTTACATAGCCAGGGCCTTGCCTATCAGTTTACATGGCAAGCTGAGCAGCAGTAAAATGCAGCTTTTCTAATCTGGCTGCTTTCATATCTGCTTTGCTCATTTTAGATAAATAAAAAGGACCACACAAGAATCAAGTCCCCTGACTCCATTAGTCTATTTAAGAATATATCTTCTCAGAGTGCTTTCTTAAAGACAGAGCACCGGAACAAGGAGCATTTCTTTGTGGAATAAGTTGACCTGAGCAAAGAGAACAATGTCCCAGCATCGTGAAGCGTTCTTGAAAAGCCTAGAGAGAGGCTGTAGTAAGTTTTGGGGTAAGAGCATGTGTGGGGGGGAAGAGATTTGTACTCTGTTGTGTGGGTTACCTACACTTACCTAACAGATTTTTAGAGATTTCTATTTTTAGCAATGGATATAGCATAGAAGAAAACGCATTATTGAGATAGGACATCCTGGAGAAGAAGCTAAAATATATGCATACCACAGGGAAGAAAAAAAAACTAAGCAAACATGGAGAGTAATCTAGACTACAGGATACAAATCCCATAGGACCTAGAAAACACACATTTTTCCTCACAGTAAATGGTAGCCAGCTGAATCTATTCTATTACGTCTTTACAGCATTCAAGCATTCAGAAAACTATTGGACTATGAAGAGGCATAGACTAAGCTGTTAAAAAGTTATAGCAAAATATTTTCATAAGCACTTTCATTATGCCTAGCAAAAAAAAAAAACTCAGAAAATCAAAAAAAACTCTTTTAGCAATATATACATTTGTTTCCTTCTGACTATAACCAGCCCTTAAACTCTATTCTGTGTTTCAGCTTATGTGTGAGAAATTCATTTTCTACTGACCACGTGAGAGTCCCTGTACTCTACCCATATCGGTAACTCTGTTTCTTCCATAGCACTTTGTCTTGCCTAAAGAGGGGAAAACAGACTTCCTGTATGAAAACAGCAAAAAATAGGCAATAATGTAAACACTACATGTCAACAGTAGCATATGCCATGCTTGAGACTGACAGAGAGGTTGTATTGGTGCTTGTGGGCTAGTACAGGACAGATTTATTGCAACTGGTTGCATAGATACCCAGAATCATCACCGTTTTTTCAGTTTTAGAATGAGAGAATTTCCTGTTACTGAATCCTTTTCACTAGTTGCAGTCTGCATGTGAACTTAGAAATAAGAACATGTTATGGCTTTCTGACCGATCCAGACAACAGACCAAACAATATATTAAAAGCAACGAGCAGTTAGGACTCCCCTCCCCTCAGACCGCCCTACAAGGAGACTCCAGCGCTCTTCCAGCACAAATGAGACAAGTTGAACGCTACAACACTGAAACGTCAAAACTGTTTCCAGGAGTTCCTCTCACAGAAAAGGAAAATGAGAACTGCATGTTTACTGGAGTCATCGTAAATATATCTGTTAAACATCCATGGAGCAAAACTATACTGCTTACAATACCAACGGCACACGAAGCACGCGGCATTAACTGCGTTACACAAAGTAATATGAAAGACAACACAATCACGTAGCTTGTATTAAAAGCATATGGCATAATATCCAGGCATGTGAGATTTTGTTCTGCCAGAAGTACCACCATTCTTTATCCCTTAATTCAGTTTTTCAGTAAGTGCCTTCATATTTTTTCCAATGATACTGCCAATTAACAGAAGAGTCTGCCTATTGAGACCTCTGAAATCACTGCTGTTGTCTTCCTTCAGATCCCTCCTGAAAACTCCTTCCCACCAAGAGACCATTAGCAGACAGTAAACATCTGATAATAGTCAGAACAAGACTTTCTCGTGACTTCGGGTTATTCTGCTAAGGAAGAGGGTCCCATCCTTACTTAATTCTGCCCAACTCCTCTGCCATGTCACTTCTCATCATATTTTTTGTTTGTAAACTCTTTGTGGCAAGGGCTATCTTTTTAATTAATTATATGTGCTCACATACGTGGCTCAATGGAGCAATAGGAAATACAGCACTGGAAAATGCTAAGAAAATACCCTTTCCTTACGGAAGAAACTAAATAAACAGTTCTATTCTTTCTGCAACCCTATTAAAGCACAAATAAACAGAGAATTCTGTACCAAGCTTTAGATATCATGCTCCATCTCTTCAGCAGAAACGACAAAACCCACAGAGACTACAGAAAAGATGAATTTCAAATTCTAATAGACACAAATGGACTTTAATATGTCTCTCCAAAGATCTTCCAACTAACAAAAATCGCAGGGGAGAAGATTAGAGTGATAATAGCAAGTCACAGTCATGCATGTATCTGATACGCTTTTAAACCGAACAACAAATCTAAAACAAACAAACAAAACATATTCCAGAAGGCAAGAGCCGCTTTTTTCTTTTTTTTTTTTTTCTTCTTTTGTCGCCTGCTACAAAACTATTGTCTATCTGTTTTTTTTTTTCCTTGAAAACAACATTTTTAAACTTCATCCAGCCAACCAGAATTTACAGCAAAGACTTAAGACATGCAACAGATCAGGTTGGTGCAAGCACATGCCAAGAGGAAAAAAATACCCAGAGACACACGATGAAAACAATAGAACACCACAACATATAATATCAAAGTATTACACGAACCGTTGTTGGAAGATGATGGGCATTACAACACTTAACAGGAGGAAGATGTCTAAACAACGTATACTGTTCAGTGGACATAAATGGGAACAAAGCCTAATGTTTTTAGGGCAAGCAGATGGCCCAAGTACAGGCTAGGAACAGCCCAGCTTGGGCAAAAGGGAGCAAGTACAGTGTGAGCACAGAAGAGGCAGGAAAGAGGAGTGGAGAGGAGAGGGAGGGCACTGCGGACGTGCCTGAGCAGCACGAATGCCCCGGGGACGAGCCAGGTCTCGGGAGTGCTGTGACACCCACTGGCCCTAAAGCAAGCCTTGGACGATGATTTCCTGGTGCATTAGAAACTGGTTCTCCTTCTGGTCCACGTTTTCATCGCCAAAATGACATCCTAAAAAACATATTACTAAAACAACCTGAGCGCGTTTCAGTACTTTAGCCTCTTTTATACTTTTAGCCTCCATCACTTTCCATCGTAGCCTACATAGGAAATTTTACACAGTCTCACTGTCCTAAGGTATCAGCGGCTGTCAGTGGAGTGAGTGGAGACAGGGACAGCAGGAGCAAATCTGCTTGATCACGTTTAGCCATATGCCATGCATATATCTAAACAGAAAACATCAGACATCAGACATCAGGAAACAAAGAAATTCTGTAGCATTTATCTGAAATCTTAAATATTCAGCTCTCAGGGGCTGTTAAATCTGAATGATCAACTTTACAAGCCATAAAGGTAACACCTAACGTTTTAATAGTCTAAATGATGTTGCAAAACACACTCCTTGTGTAATTAATAATGCCTTTGTTAACACCGCTCACCAGATAATTGTTGTAGTGTCCAGTGGCTTCAATCGTTCAGACTGTTAAAGGGCTTTCAGACGATAACGTGTTTTCCTTTGGCTGTGAATGACAAAGAGTGTACAAATAAAAATATTGATTTTTTCCTATTTGTTCCTGTGTTCTGATTCACGTAAAACCCTTCATCATGAAGCTACTGCTTGGTACGTTTATTGTGGAAGGTTTGCTATGAATTCAAAAGAACAAAGCTGAATTTACCAAATTCTTTATGCAGCAATCAACAACAAATGAAACAAAATAAACAATGCCTAAAGTAGTGACATTAGAGCAAACAAATCATTGTACTGTCATTGTGAAAAAATTACAGTCTTAGCAACTAAGTTTTTTCTAGTCATCAATATTTTACAGATACTGAGCTTGCTTCTTTGTTACTTTGCAATATTAGTTGTATACACCCGGGGCATAGTTTGAGGAACAACTTTTTAAAACCTCTGACTGCTCAGTTAAGACAAATCTAATTCACCAAGCATTTATGTCCCTTGAGTCTTTGTTTAGATTGTTCACATGGAAGAAAGAACTGAACAGGAGAGCAAACAATTTTTTTTTTTTTGGTAATCTATTTTCAGCAACTAGTATCCTGGAGTTCCTGGAGTTATTTCCTTGCCTTTCCCAAAGGGACAATGAGATATTACATAACAATGCAGGTTACAAACAACAACAGGAGTGGCTTCACGAATCAGTTTCCGGGAGGTTATGGGAGGTGATCTTGCAAATGGCTACGCAAGACGCAAGCCAATGCAAAATCGGTTCCTTTTGTGCTTAGGTTGTTCTTCTGGAAGCTGCAGTAATGCTAACAGACAGGAGCAGAAGCCGGTCCCTTATCTGCACAGAGGGTTCCCGGGACATCGAGCAGTGTTTTCATCTCAGTTGACTTTCAGATCTTCCTGAAAACTCTGCCAACAGGGTCTGCTGCAAAACACATCTAAGTCAGTGGAAAGACTCACTTTTATTTCAGTAGGCTTCAACTCAAGCCTTGGGGTACTTTTTCCCAGGGAACATTTTTCAACAGAAAAGCAAGGGGAAAAAAAAAGAAGGGATCAGGTGAGAGGAGACTTCATTTTAATGCGAAGTAAGTGCATGTTGCTGTCTGATCTAACTAGAGCTATGCAAAATTTTTCGGTGTATTTTTTTATCCATTAAAATATATGCCTGTCAAAATTAATAACTTCTAGAATTTTTTTTTTATTTTTCAGTGAAACTGGAAGCAAAACCAAACTATTTTGCTTTAGTTTTTTTTATTCTTTAAAATGTTGCAAAACTCTTTTCTTTTCCCTGTACATTAAAAAATAAATTTAAAAAAATCTGCTTTCCAAAAGGAAGAATTAAGTGTGGTCTTTTCAACACTCTGTTACTAGTAATTCATAAAGTACATAAACATGTGATTAGTGTTGCAGTTACTTTTGCTGTATATTACAAAAAAAAAAAAGGGGAAGACAGAGGTGTTACCCCAAAATTGTTGTCCTTGATTTAATACCAGTGCAGAGCATATGTATGTGTACTTGGGTGCATACGCCCACACACATATATATTTCTTTATCCTTCCTGCATAGTGCTGCACATAGTGGGTAACAAGGGAAGCTCTTATCCACAGCCTGGCATGCTTCTCCGTACGCCCATGTCCTATCTTCAGAAACATAATAAAAGTACATAATTTGAATGTGTGTATACTGAAAGAAGAGGCTGGATAGAATAACTTGGAGAAATATAACACAGTGCTGATAAATGTTTTTGTTTCCCTATCATATACCCACAGTAAATGACAGCAGGGAGCAGGAAATGGAGTACAAAGGCGGCTCTCCAGTGGAGAGATGCCGTTCCTGGACGACTTGAAGTATTCTCTCGCCTAGCCCTTGTAATGTCAAGCCTAATGCATTCTGGTTGCTTTCAGCCTTCCGCAATCTTCTGGGAAGAACTTTATTCCAGTTTTATACAATGACGAGAGTTGTCCTTGCTAGCATTTACAGTATACACAGGATCCTTGGGTCATTGTGAATCACTTCAAGGTTACTCTTTTTTTCGCTTTGCTTCTAAAGAAATGTGAGCGGCATCATCCAGCATAGACTACATCTGAAAGGAGTTCAACAGTCTTGCTAAGTGGCTGCTGGACAATATGCTGCATCACGTGGTAAGGGATTAAGAATAGGAGCATGTCAAAGAATAAAGGATGGAACAGCAAGCCCTCAAACTAAAGGCTGATTTTACAGAACTCGACAGAGATGGGAAGACTTTTAACCCTTTATGTTTGGGTTCAGCAGGAGATAATCTGCTGGAATTCAGTGATTCACTTGTATGGCCTTTGTCATTGTTTTCACTAAATATACATCCTTAGAAGTTAAAGATGACTAGATTACAACTGATTATAGAATTGGATTAGATTAGGTTAGGTTTGGATTATAATTGCTTTTGAATCACCCCAGAAAATCTTTCATGGTAACTGCTCTTTTTTTTGGAGACTAAAAAACCAGAGACTAATTATTTTAACTAAAGGGTGCATTTTGCACCCAAAACAGGCACTCAAAAGGCCTATTTAGCAGTGCTGCCGCTGTGCCTCTTGGAAACCCTGCCTGCCCTCCTTGCCTTCCCAGCAGTATACAGCAGGCTCTGCAGCCAGTAAGTCCTCCCCAAGATGCTATGTCCTGACTAACTACCCCACATACTAGTATGGAACAGCCTTCTACACTACAAAGCTCAACAATAGGGAAAAGAACTCTCATAATTAAAAAAGTTTATTTTGGGTAAGGTTTATCCTATCTAAAAAATCTCCTTCTTTCAGGACTGGGGTTATTTCTCTCATCTAAAAGGAGATCCCTGGGGTTTTATGTACCTTATCATGGCTTTTGGTGTTGCTTTTTTTCCTTGATTCCCATCACTTCTGCAGGAAACCATAATTATCAGACACAGTCTGGCAAGAACTGCAGGACACCATAGTATTTTGTATTAACTTATATAGTTAAAATGCAAAATAAAAAGACTTGGGTTTGGCATATAAGCCCTTTTTCAGGTCTGCATAGGCATAAAAGAGCTCCTAAGGAATACACCTCAGCTATATATCTGCTCACATCGCATGGCTAAGAACCAATATTGGCTTATTAAGGCAAGGATACTGTTTTACATGACTACACAACATGTAAATATAGCACCTATGTTAAGAAACTTGGGAGAAAGTGGGCAGCAGACAGGTGTTATTCCGACATAAAAAGCTAATGCAACATTTTGGAAAAAAAAATTGAAGTTAAAAGTGATTAATGATAATGGGATGAAATGGAATACATAATAAGAATTCAACCTCATATTATCACATGTAGATTGTCTTAAATTAATCCAATATTCCTGTTTGACAAAGAATTATTTGATGAGAGAGAGTTTACTGGAGGAGTTACTTGCTCTGGGACCAAACTTAGTTGAGGTAATTTTCAATAATGATTTTAGCACAGAAGGGAGACTTCTAATGACATTTGCTGATGGCACAGCTTTGGAAGACATCATCAGCACAGGAGAGGACTTGGCATTTGAGTACCCCGTACATTAGCATTGCAGTGATCTTGAATACAGAAGTAATGAGAACGGTACTTGGTAGCACAGTAGTACAAAGTGATGCACACTGGAAAAGAGTTAGAAAAATTTCTGCTCCCAGCTGTATCAGCTGAAAACAATTGGATATTTTACTGAATCATATTCATAGAATGCAGTTACAAAAAACAGAAAATGGAATTTTAGGACATACAAATGAAATGTCAGGGTAATCCTGGAAAGCGTGCAATGGTACAAAGAGTTGGTGAAATATCTGAAATACTGATATTTCAGATATCTATTTCAGAACGCTTTCTGTGTTCAATGAAGGCAAGTTCACACAAGAGTTTTTAAGGTGATGAGAAGGGCTTCTCGGAAGGAGGGATCTCTCAGGCAAGTAGAAACTAGGTGACTGAGACAGCTCCTGCCAACATTATCCTTTATGAGTCACATAGCCAACACTACAACGATCAGATCACTTGGTGGAAATAATATGACAAGCCATCTTCCATGTTCTCCGCAAGAGCTTCATGCATTTACTCCTGTCTGTGGGCTATAATCTCTGCCAAGACCAAATCTTACAGAACTGTCCACTGCAGTCTATGTGAGCACAGCAGTTATGACCAAAGTGTGTAAGAGACTTGGAACAAGAGACACCTGAAATACCATTTCTTTGTTATACCATAACAACATATAAAATGGAATTTGATTGTTTTCCACTTCTACACAGAGATAACAAAGTGAAAAATTGGAATCCAAATGTTGAGGTTTACACGTTTCTGTTCTTCCTGTCAGTCAGGGCTATAAAAGGAATGCCTTTCTCATTAGTTACCATAGCTGAATCTGATGCTCTCTGAAGACTTATCACCTTCGCTAAGATACCTGTGATGCTTTTTAAACAGAGCAATAGAGTCTGTTTTAAATTCTCACAAGTTCTGACACGTATGTAAGAGGGTGGATCTCACAAGCAGACCAGAGAGAGCTGGCACAGGAGCTGCTAAAAGAAAAGAACTAGATCTCACATATATTGAAAGCCACAGTGCAAGCCTTCCTAATACATTTTATATTTCATGGATTACATGGATTGCTCTCCTGTTCTGAAGCCTGAGCTGAATAGCAAACACTCAAGTGTTCTTCTGCGCTGGAAAAAAATCTCTTCTCAGCTCCTTCCTACATTACATTTGTCCCTGCATATGCATATGTAAAGTCACAATGCCTTCTTTCTTTACAGTTATGAATACATTTTTGTTTCCGTTAGTGTGATAAAGTTCATTTAGTTCTGAGAGAGAAAGCACAAAACTAGTAGGTTTGGCCAGTCATTGACAGAACTGCTGGCTGGGACTTCCCTAAAAAGATAACCCTGTCCTGAGTTACATCTGTACAACCCTGTTAGCTCGAGAAAGAGTATAAATGCAAAGAAGTCTGCTGCATATAGCTGAGAAGAGTAAATGACCTGTTACCAACAATATCTGAGCCAGAAAGAATATAGTTTGCTATTTCAGAGTATAGCATTTAAATCAGAGTTGTTTAGGGAAAAAAAAAAAAGGGATTGTTGTCTTTATAGTCATTCATCACAAAAGAATTATATTTGAGTAGGGATGGGATATTTGAATTGAGATGAGAAGAACAGGTGTGGAGAAACAGAGGTAACAGACCACTATTTACCCCAACGTGCTAAGTACCAGCAGCCTATGCACTCAGGCATCCAAAGCACAGAAAGAATGAACACTGAATGGTATATGTGTCTCCCTCAGTTTACCTTTTGATGGGGAATGTTACACACACATTATTCTATTCCTACTATTTTACTTCCCCAGCGATTTTTCTTCCACTCTGTAATTTCTGTGAGTAAGTCCTGTGGAGCTAGTGAGGGGAAAAAAAAGCCAAGCAAAAGAGCTGCTTACAGAGGTCTCAAAAATGTGCTCTAACATGGACCTTGAATTCCCGGGGACTGGCTCCTATACCTTCACTAGCACCAGTGAGAAGCTGTTCAGAAAATTAGAGTGCACCAGCCTGCTGGAAGGCCTCCGGAAACAAACACCGCCAGAACTGAAGCCTCAGAGACACCCTAATCCACTAGCAGGCTCATGTTTAGACTACACAGAGTCTTTAAGTTATTTAATCTAAGTTATTAAGTATCTTTCTGTTTAAAAGTAATCTTTACATCCCATGATAATAAAATCCTGTTCCTTGAATCCCACCTCTGCTGGGATCATTACATGCAATACAAATATTTATACTTCGAGGCTCTGTGCTTCTCCAGTGACAAAGGCACTTAACAATAGTATAGCCCAAAGGATTTCCTGGGGGACTGAGGTTGGTGCAATCACCTCTTCACCATGGAAGTCCCATGGCAGTTTTAGAGCATGCTGCAACTCCAAGTGTGAGCTTTGAAGATGTGGTTGCTCCTGGAAGCAGAGGCTGAGCACAGCCCAGGGCACCCTGAGTGTGGGGAACACCAAACCCGCTCCCTGCTTGGGTATGCCGGGAGCGCAGAAGCGAAAGCACCCTCCCAGCCATCCCCCTTGAAGGGAAGCACGTGCAGCCTTGGGTCTTGCAGCCCTCTTTCTAGACCTGCCTAGTAATGATGGTGACCCACTGTGTTGATCCAGCCAGAGCCTACTGTGGCTACATCCAGATAATCTATCTTTTATTTTCTTCTTTATTATCTTCAGTTCTTCCCATGCATACTCAGAGTTTCTCGGGCAGAACCAATATATGGATATTTTTCCTTCCATATTTTCCCTGAGTGACTGGGAATAGCATAATCCAGGTGCTGCTTTCCCTGGCTGGCATTTTCAACAGGCTCAGACTTTTACCTTTT
The DNA here is from genome assembly GCF_040807025.1 of Struthio camelus. Lineage (NCBI taxonomy): Eukaryota > Metazoa > Chordata > Aves > Struthioniformes > Struthionidae > Struthio > Struthio camelus. The sequence goes on along the minus strand of NC_090982.1, from coordinate 29,413,739 downwards.
AATGGTTCAGCTCACTCACAGTTGCCATTGTGTGCTAGCAGCTGTCTCATTTATGATCTACAGGCTCCACCGTCACGTATGCTATGTTGTTTACATATACTTTATCGAGTAGGTGTGGGTATGTATACTGTGTGTGTGAACATACATAGTGTGAGTATATAAACATATATATGTGTGCATTATGTATACATATATGCAAATATATACATATATGCTTGCATATATGGGTTCATGTATACACACAAACACACACATTATATACAAAATTCTCAGATCCACACTGAAGGCAATGTTTGCTCAGAAAGTCATTACGACAGAGTGGAGTGAGGAAAGAAACCTTCCCTCTCACCCTTACTTCCTTCTCTTTCTATCGGGCCATCTGATGTTGTGACTGGAGACTACGCGTGACAGAAAAAGTCAATTCACTTCCTCCTTCCACAAGGGGTGAGTACTAGAAGAAGTATTGCAGCTTGTTGCAGGATACCTAATATTTATGGCAACAGTTAGCGCCAGTCTAGTCATGCACATTCAAGGCCAACATTACCCAAGGCAATATAACTGGTATTTCATTAGCAGATGCAAATTTCCATGCACATTTTACTTCCCTTTACATCACAGTTCAGGTGTTTTCTTGGAACGAGATGCAGTCAATATAGTTAATGAGTCAATGTGGGATGCTAAATCTATTATGTTGCCCCATAGAAAGGACCCCAGACAAAGTAGTGTCATTTGCGCTGTCCAGCTTTCCGGTTTGCTCACCAATTAGAGGATGGCTCCTAAGGGCCATCAGTGTATTTTCTTTTTCTTTCTGATGTAAAACAATTTCACATTTCACAGCCTCAAAATACTTGGGAAATGGAATGCTTCTGTTCAACATAGATATGGAAATAACTTGTAACTCAAGAGTTTCAAAATATGATTTTTTCATAAGATAGCATGCAACTCGCATTCGGAACTGAAAAGTTTTGTATAATGGTAAAGAAGGGTTTCCACCATCCTGAATATTCTCAAGAAAGGGTAGTACTATATAAAAGTTTGTCACTAGGAATTGCTTGGGAAAAGACGGCTTGTTTTGGTCATGTGCATTTGTAATCTTGATTCAGAACCCACATTATAAACCATTCTGAGAAGCAAATTTTAAAAGTGTTACCCATAAACTGAGTCTGAAAAAGACTGGTATTTCATTCTCAAGAAATGTACCTAAATGTCATGTTTTTACATCACATAACTCTATACTTTTATTGACTAAAAAGCTGTTGAATTGGGGAAAACATGCTGTTTTATTGATTTCCAATGGGATTTCTTCATAACTAAAATCACAGGGTGGCTATGTTTCATTCAATACAGTGAGGTTTAAAAATTCATTTGTTTGGCAGAATTGAATACTAAACTACTTGAATAATTTTTCTTATTGCATTAGCTGATGTTAGCAATATTTGTTGGATGGGTTTCATCTTCACGTGTAAACAATATTAAAAAAATGAACTGCAAATAAAATCCAAATTTGCATCTATCTGTCAACATAACAGCTGCATCTCCATCACAGTTCTTCCACCATAACCTCAGAAATTCATAAAATATTCTCTGAGTAGTTCAGGTTTTTTTCCTTTATAAGAAAGTAAATATCTCTCCCATCCATAGGTACCCAGCAGCCCTAAGGAGCTGAGTTGTACACAAGTCACTCATTAATCAAAGTCAAGGCACTTGCTTTAGAAAATAAATACCTGAATGAGTTGTAGTGGCTTCTGAGGCAGAGGAGATCAAATTAGATCTGATGTGCCCTTGCATTCTTTAACCGTATTCATTTTTAAGCATGATCTGCTGCACATCCCCTGTGCAGTCCTGTTTCAAAATTAGTGAATTTCTTCCATAAAACTCATAAGAAAGAACTTTTTTAACTGCATAATTCTTTAAAATTAGTTTTAGATCAGATAGCTATAGATTTTTTTAATCCCATATGTCTTTAAAAATTAGTTTAATGTAATCTAAAGCAACAGCCACTACTGTGTATTAGTACTATTATACAGTTATTGACTGGAGGACAAATTTAAGGTTTCCATCATCCATTAATCATGCATTGCAAAACCTTATCTTTCCAAAAAGTATTTTAAGGGTAAAATTCCCTGGATATATAATATTTCCTTGGACAACATTATCATTATAACATTGCTGTAACATTATTTTTCTTTAAATTAGTGACATACTACTTTAACTGCAGACAGTTTTAACATTGGGACATAACATTGAAAAGGGGGAGCCTGGTACAGAAAGGAAATTCACTAAGTGCCAAGAGACACTTGGGTACAGTGCAATAAATAATATTGATTGAATTTATAATGCAAGTAAATAATAAGAAGGAGAAAAATCTTCTGTAAGTGGCTGCCTTTTTAACTTAAAAACGACAGGCCAGGCATTTCAGCTGCCATAAAGCTGGTCCCTAAAAGTCCCTGCTGCTTTTCCAAAAGGTAAAGAGAATTTACAGCGTTCAAGTATAGCCTACATTTCAATTTCAGATGTAGTGACTGATGTTTACTGATAAGAGTAAAGATGACATTCCCTAACCCAGTGCTTACCAGAGTACAATGGGACATGTTAGAACATTCTGCAAGTCACAAGTGTCATGAAATATTCATTGGACACTTCAAGGGTTGTTTTATTTTTTTTTCCACATGAAAGTGTTTGCTTGTTGTAGCTGATATTTTCCAGAGCTAGCAACAAGGTATTTGCTAAGACTAACTTTCCTTCTCTAATATTACTCACCGAAATGAAACAAAATCATTTGCACTCTGTTAATTGTTAACTCATGGTATTTAATAGTGTCACAGTTTTTGCGCACAGATATTTTCCTGCACGATTAAGGCACAGTAGATTACACACCAGATGTCTGATAGAATCATATCTTATTACTAATTAATCTTAGACAGGATCACAGTCATTAAATAGGCCCTCAAAATGTCTTTTTCATGCACACCTAACTGTAAGATGTAAATGTCAGGCCTTTGTCAACCAAAAGCTATGTTGTCAGATAAAGCTGATGACTCTCTTCTTTTCAGGACCAAAGAACAGACAACACCTTTTCATTTTCTCTGGAATATCAGCTTTTACAATGGAAAGGTTGACTGTAATTAATATTTGCCATTGTTTTCCTGAAAAGACTGGTAAATCAATGTGACTGTATGAAAAATAAGGTGTACAACTGCTTCAGATCTCATTTTTTCCACTTGTCAAAGATTTCTGTAAATACTTGCATTAGCAAAAGTTGCACGGAATTAAAACTAGCTACATTTCAGTTTGGATTTTGCATTTAAGAGAGTTAAAAATACATAGAAATAGAGATGATAATAAGACCTAGAAAACTGCACAGATTCATAGACATTCTTCATATTTGTAAACAGCTTGTTTGAATTTGGAGGTTTAGTCAGCAGTGAGATTTTTCGGAGTGAGTTAGAACTACAAATTAAAGCATCCACATGCCTTGTGTTATTATAGACTTGGAGGAGTTATTTTCCATGAACATAAATAACATTCCACCAAAGTCTAATGAACTGAGCTTAATTTTTGTTTGCTGAGTATACAGCCCATTTTTCTTCATGATTGTGCTTTTGGTATTGTTTATCCTATAACATCCAAACCAATAAACTCACCAACACTCACCGGAATGTTTGTTGACCACAGTGAATCTTTTGATGACTTGCTTCTAAGCTTTGAGAGCTGGATACTGACTGCAGCAACACTGGCTGAACAAGTAGAAGTAGCAGCATCTTATTACCCTACTGCTGGAACAGTTCATCTTTGCTGATTAGGGGTGAGCAAGGTTTGCTATGTTCACATCATGGATGGCTCACACATTGCTGGACACGCTTGCACAACAAACTGGAAATAAAAACTCAATTTCTTCTTCCACACTATTTCCTAAAACCCCGATCATCAGTTCAAAGGGACAGCAGATACCTCATGCCACTTTTTCTGGCCAGGCCACCAGTTTTCCCGAATTCAACCAAAGAATTACACTGAGGGAGCTAAACACATTCTAAGGTTAACAAGAGTTATGTTTAAATCAAACTACCTCGGATTTTCCTGAGAGGTAAAATTAATCCCAGATTAAAAAAAAAGTGAAATAAAAGTATCAATGACAGCTAGAGTGAAAGAAAATATATGTGAAAATAGATATTCCAAATCCTGATCAGTTTTTAAAGTATTTGCATGGACTTATTTGACTTCAGTATATAAGAATGTCCTGCGTAACATAACAAGAAAATGATCTAAATTTTCAGAGAAACATGTCTGTGCTTCTAAGGTTTGTGCCTCCTGCATAAACCCACAAGATCTGGAGTTGAGAGTCTGCTCCTTTTATAACAGTCTTTGACGATGGGGATGCTAAGAGTCGGACATAGTCTTACCAACTAATTTTACTAATAAAAACAAAAACAAAAGTTCAGAATTTTCAACATCTTAGCTTTTTTTTTTTTGCATCTCACCTACATACTACAGTCCATGGGTTCTAACGGAATGATAAAACTGCAAAAATAATACAACCCAGCATGTTATGCTCACTATTTAAAACAAGATACATGTCTTTCATGGATATTGCCATCCATGAAAATTAGAATGCCAAAAATATTTCCTCTTTTTCTAACGAAAAAATATTATTGTCATTTTTTTTTCTTTTAGCAGCTGTCTCTTGTCTTTTTGTCAAATGCATTCTGACTTCATTTGGCAATAGGCATGCAAGAAAATTTTTGACCATCTGAGTTAAATGTCACTTGAAAAAGTAACATTTGCAAACGGCAACTTGAAAAAGTAAAAGCTGAATCCACCAATAGCATTGAAGCAAAATCCATCCAAAAGTCTGAATGCTGACAAAATTTTATTCAGAATCACATCCAATCTTGGATGTCTTCAGTATACAAAATAGATTGGATTTTTTTTCTGGATTTACCAAATGAATATTCCTTCCAAAATTAGTAACCTATCCATCTCCAAAGCCCTCATGCTTACCACAAATACAGTTGCTATTATTCTAAGTAAGATGTCCTCTTTCTCACATTATTATTGCAAATAGAATAGCTTCCACATACAAAAGAAGTATAGTCAGTAAAGAAAATAAGACAGTAGTAAAAAATATTTTGCAGTCTTTCAGATTATCTTCCACTTCTCTTTAAGGTCATCAGAAGAGCCAGCTGGAATCCGATGAGGTGAACACCCTTCATACGATGGCAATGCATTAAATGAAAGTGATGTTTAAGAAATTATATGATGGAAAAGCTTATAGCATTAGACATTTTTAAAGAATTCATTAACATCAGACTTGTCTACATAAGGAGAAGAATCTGGCTGTGAGGAGTAAATTAAGAAAAAGTAATATTCAAAAGAGGTATAATTGCATGCAAACAAATTCCTCATTCTCCCTCTAGTGATTACGTAAAAAGACAGACGTAGGTATTTGACAGCATCCACAATTTGAGGCACCATCCACAGGAGAGGCAGAATATTCTGTTCTCATCCTTTTTCCAGAATTATCTTCTTTATACCTGTATATCCTCTCTACTTTTCTCACACTTACTTATTCATATATGGGTCTTGCATGGAACGATCAGAGCAAATCTTCCAGCACACTTGTGTTGCACTTCATGATAGCCTCATTTACCTGTTCTGGTTTTTGAAGTCCTCTCCTTCCCATGTCTGCTTGATTAGACTATTAGCATGAGGAAGAGGCAACTCAGCATCAAGTCACTTTGTCAAGTCTATCAAGTTTGTAAAATTTTTCTTCACGTGCCACTGAAATATAGTTACTTGTGAAACGAGATGCAGCATTTTCTTATTAACTCTGTCTTAAGAACAGTAACTGAAGATGACGTTTTTCATCAGAACCTGGGCGAGTAGCCATTGCTGGCCATTCATCAAACAGCCTTCAGGTCATCTAGCCTTTGAGTCACCAGTGCTAAAGGCAGAGAGACTTGGTTTCTACTGTAGCCTCAATGCCTACTCTGAGTTGCAGACCCTTTACCCGTTGGCCCTTCTGACAGCAGGAATGTGTGTTCAGATGTCCTGGGTCTCATCCTCCAGTTTCCTAACACAGCTTAAATACACACTTACCCAGAACCACACTAAGTGTGTGAACCTACTGTTTTGCAATTCCACTTTACAGGAGCCTTATGACTGACATGAGCACATGGGCTTTGCAAAGCATTTCTAAGTATAACAGCACTTTACTTGACAAATAATGCGCAACGTCAGCGCTACTAAAGGCAATGTCCATTACTTGCAATTAACTTTCCTTTAGGATGCCCTGGAGACCCCACCTGCATTCAGTCAAGAGTTTTCTTTATTCCATCTGATTCAGTGCACAGACTGCCCTCCTTTAGTTTGCACTATTGTGCCTCAGTCCCTATTCTTCTACAACTTTCTCTCTTTCTCTGAATCTCAGCAGACACCTGGCAGGTGTCAGTGCCAAGACAGTCTTCTTATTGCTATTCGGTTCTCCCTAAGGGTCTGGTTCTGACACACAAACCCCCAAATTAGTGTGGGCGATCAAGCCCTCATATGAAGATTCTTTCTCCCCAGCTTTTATAAATACAGCTTTTTCAGTACATTTTTGCAGTTCATTATCCAGACTTGCCTTTCATCTTTATTTTTCTGTGCCATTTTCTGTACCCTTGGCAAATTTCACCTAGCCAGATCTGTTCAAAATTGTCCTGTAAAGATCATTCTCTGAAACGACCTCTTTGACCATTTCCCTCTCTTTGAATCCTTCTATTTCATTTTATTTCAACTATAAACTGCTTATCTTTGCATTTCAGATATTTCCCATACTCCCAACCCACTTCCCTTCTATCATCTTCTCTACTGAGATGTTCATTCCTACCTGCACTTCCCACTTGTTTGAAATGAACAGTAACAAATCACCAGGACCAGATGGTACTCACCCAAGAGCTTTAAAGGAACTCAAGGATGAAATAGTCAAACTACTAACTGCAACATGTAATCTCTCATTTAAAACTCTGTCAATGCCACAGGAATAGATGGCGGCCAATACGACATCAATTTTTACAAAAGTCATAGGGAAGATCTTGGGAATTATATCCAGTAAGTCTGATGCATATATCAGGCAGACCAATAGCAATTATTCTAAAGAAAAGAATTACAAGATACATGACAAAAAAGGAGGTACTGAGGAAGCATTCGCATGGTTTCTGCAAAGGGAAATCATGCCTCACTAATCTATTGCAGTTTCTTCAAAGAGTCAGTGAGCATGATAGGACAAGAGAGAATAGTTGGCATCAAAAAGACATTTAATAAAATCCCTCATTGGTGGCTGCTAGAAAAACTAAGGTAACCTAGGGTAAAAGTAAATGACCTGCCATACATAAATAACTAAATAAATGATAGAAAAGGAAAAGTAGAAGGTGGATCACCAGTGGAATCCCACAAGAGTTTGTGTTGCTCAACGTATTTATAAATGATCTAAAAAGACAGCAACGATACCAAGCTTTTCAGCACATTCAGGACAAGGGCTTCTAAGAGCTGGATGGGAGCCTGAGTAATGGAGTAAAATGGCAAATTAAATTCAATGCTGATAACTGTAAGGCAAAGTATATAAGTCCAAATCATAGGAAATAGGTTTGGAATTAGATTATCACCACCCAGAGGAAAAGTTAAAATAAGTTGTTTTGTGGAAATGTTGACTCAATGTTTAGTAGCTATTAAAGGGGCAACAGAAATGCTAAGAGTCATTAAGAAAAAACACAGCGAACAAATGAAAAACAATCATCATGCCTCTCTCTCAATCTGTGTTGTGCTAGTAACTTTGAGAACTAGCACACTGTAGTTCTAGTTTCCCCATATTAAAAGAAGTAAAGTAGCACTGGAAAAGCTGTACAGAAAAGTAACAAAGATGGTCAAAGGTGTGCATGGAGAGGTTTCTGTAGAAGCACCCTTCAGCCGAGAAAGAGGACTGCAAAATCTGGAGAGGCCTGATAGGGACTATTTCTTCCAGATGAGAGTGAGGCATGCCAAATGGTATCAGCATATTCAGAGCTAGCTCAGAGAGGTGCTTCTTAAGTAGCTAAGCTGCAGAAACTGGGAGTGTTCAAAAGGTGCGGGAGTTCATGTATTCATTAAGCAAATGCAAGGAAGAAAAATCCATTAAGGGCTACCTTGACAAGACACCATCTCTGGCTTGGGAAATCCCTTTCCAGAGTCTGGAGGAATACTTGTGGGAAGTTATTACCTCACATGTGCTTTGCTCTTGTAGGCATCTCTGCTAGCTACAGTCAGAGACAGGATACTGGGCGCACTAAGGTCATTCCTGTGTTATTAAATGTTTACAAAATTAATTTCCGCACCTTCCCATTCCTTGCTCTCGGGAGGACTTGCCCTTAAACGTCGTTAAAGCCATGCCGGCATCTCTCCCCGAATCTGTGCTTTTCCACGAGCCCTACCAAAGAACCCGACAGACAAACAGGCAGTTTGTATGCTGAGCTTTGCCAACTATGATGACCGGTCTCTTTGTCTTCTATTAATTTATCTATCCTGTCTTATGCTTAGATTGTGAGTTGTTTCAAATAGTGGCTTTTTCTCATGCACGCTTGTGTAGCACCAGACTAAAGGGGATACCAGTTTCTAACTGGGGATTCTAGAGATATGAAAATTATGGTAATTAATGTGACTGAGAGTATCAGAAATGGATTTTTAAATGTGTAAAATTGTTTAGTTTTGGATTTGCAGATGTGTGGGATTTGTGGTTGCAAAACATGTGAGATTCATTGAACTGGGGGTGAGAAGAAGTCGAGTAACTTCACTCATGATAAACATGTATTAACATAATAGAAGTTCCCTGAGGGAATTAGGCACCAAATCATTTTTCTATCAATGCAACTTGAAGAGAAGAAATGTGAAATACAAAGAACTAAAAATATTATTTAATGTTCTGAGCCAAGTTTGATATGTTTTTTTTCTACATTGCTCCTTGACACGGTCCCTTAAGTCAGAAGTCTCTAAAACAGGAGTTGCGAATGTAACTTCAGGCAAACTTGAACCAATCACACAGATTTTTATTGAAACAGAGAGGCTGCTACTGATGTTCTCACGGCAAAGCTGTCATTTTTTATAACACAAAGCTATCACCATTTGGATGGTATTCATATACATATTTGGTTGTGTGTATGTGGCAACCTGAAGGATACCTAAAGGAATAAAATATGCCAAAAAGTGTAGGCCACTTCATTCAACAAATAACAGGTTATCAAGCTGAAAGGTTTCTTTAACAATAACCAAACATTTATTCCTCTTCCAATTACTCATCTCAGAACTTGCTATATGCATAAGAATAGCAGTGGAAAATGCTATTCTAGATGTTACTTCTTTCAGATTCTATTAAAACTGTAATAGCCTCCTTCCATTATACATTTCCCTGTATATTTCAATCAACATGTCACTTTGCTGCTGCTCCTGAAGTGCACTTAATATTTTCATTAAAATCAATAAAGCCAAGAAATGACAAGGGTGCAGGTGGATGCAAGCAATTAAACTTCTCCTATATGTATTGTTAAGTAGCAGTTGGAAGAAGAAGCTTCATTCAACACCTGTCCCTTTCCTTTTGAATGGCAGCTAACAGAAATCCACTTAGCCAGCTTTTGTCTGCTTATTTTGCTGACAGATGATGTGAAGAAGTAGGCAGTTACAGGGCCAGTAATTCAGAATTAATTTTGCCTTCAAAAGGGTGATGTGGACAACTGAGTGCAGTAATGGTACCTGATCAGAATTCAGGGGGTAAACAAGATAATTTGAGATGATAGGATAGAAATAAAGGCTCTATAAAGGTTTGCTCCTCTCATGGCTCTGAATGGCACACTCACTAGCACCTTTTATCAGCCTCAAATGAAAGTCAGAAAAGTTAATCATTAAAGTATTAGCCTGGTGTACTTTTGTGTGTGGTAAGATTGAGAAGGAAGCAAATAAAACAGAAGACTGAGGATTGTGCCCCACCCCAATATTAAAAATGCACAATGGTAAAAAGCAGCAGTTAAGTCACACATTGATTGTTTATCAATCCTATTTTCAGAGCATGCTGCAAATTAAAGGGAGCTGCTGACTGTATGCTGACTGCACATTTGCAGCAAAGGTAAATCATCATATCTTTAATCATCAGGGAACATTTGTTTTTCCCTGTGACCTCTGTAATGCTGACCAGAGTCAACCTCAATAACAGCACACGCTCAGGAGAAAAATGCTACAAGGAAAGCACCGTTGGCTTCACAGGAGTCATCTGCAGTGATTCATTCATACATACTTGTAAGTGTGCACCAGTTCACGGGCAAACTGAAAGCTGCGACTCTGCACCTCCTGCTCCAAGCATGCTTTTAAGGTTACCCTCACATACACACAAGGGAAGAACCAAGGCAGGGTCTTAAAACTTTTGAGTGAATTTAACAGAAGTATCGATCTGCCCAGTTATTCACTCACCTGGATATTCTCACTGTACCATATTCACAAGTACATACACAAACATCTCAAGATAGTTGTCAGAAAGAAGGAGGATCTTCTCAGCAACTTTTGCGTCACAGCCACCAATGGAGTCAAGAGCAACGCCCTCCTGTTAAAGATTTTGAGAGGGCTGCAGAGATCTCTCTATTTCTTACAGATACACGGGCTTGGAAGAGGATCTCCATACTGATCTCTGGCTCTCTAGCTCCTGGATTCAGTTTTAGAGGGAGTTAATGGGCCCGCTGCCAGACCTGGCTGTATGTGGAGTCTGATGCCTCATAACCTCTGCTTCATCTCTCTCCGGCATTCAATCCTGTTCTCTTACCCAATACCATTATTGCTGGGTGGCTGTTTCTGTCTTCTACCAATTTTTCTGCACTCTAAAAGATACAGCCTACAAAATATACAGAGGTATTTTGTATCTGAGTAATATTTGCTGTGACCACGCTCTCTTTAAGAGCCCAAGAAGGGGAGTGGACTAATCTTCAGCATACTCCGTGGTTCATTCTTGTTCATCTTATAGACCTATCTGAGGGATTTCTGGGATTCAGATACAGGTACCAAAATGTTAAAGGGCAGCCCATGCTCAGGCACCTCTCAAAACCCAGCAGCCTTTGTGGCAGGCATGCATTGTCAGGCCTTTCTCAGGAGGACCACCTGCTACGCAGCCTCACAGCGAAGGGTGGTGGTGGCAGGTTGCCAGCACTGGAAAGTCAGTGGATATGGGTCACGTCCAAGCTTCTTTCTGTCACCCCACCTTTTTCAGCATGCCATGAGGCTCAGATATGCCTGGTGTGGGCCGGCAGTGAGCACAGGCAGCAGCTCCTGTAGGTTTGCAGTATAGCTGTACCTCATCATTGACCAAACTGAATGATGACCTAATCGCTACTCTCTCTTCCTATTAATCAGATCACATCAGACAAGAAGTATGTGCTGAAGTGTTTCTCCTTTCTTTACTCCCTCCTGCACTCTTCTACTCTCATTTGTTATGTCAAATCTTAAACCAGGACTTGGTCTCCAGAGATGTGTAGACATGCTCTCTGTAAAGCTTGCAAGAAGTTTGTCCATGGAGGCAGGCAAGCACATTGTTTTAAATAGGCATAAATATCCGTGCAGGATCAGAACCTTCGTTTGCAAATTCCCTGTTTTGGAGATCGTGTCTTTTATTTATCTGAGGAAGCATTCAGCATATTTTGAGATCTCTTAAAATAAAAAAAGTCTTATAAACAACTTTAACTGCTATTCTCTCTCATGCTTGCCTGGAAAATAATATGCCTTACACATTAATTAGGTGACATATATCATGTGAATTTGTTCTAGAGAGGAGCATACTTATTATATGTGATGACCTAGGCTGTTTCCAGCTACAACTCTCCATGTACATACACATTCATTCATAGTTCAGAGGGGGGTTATTTCAGATTTACACTGATAAGAACGAGATCAGAATCTGGCCCAGTCTGTGTATGGGGGTGAGGTGACACAGAGTTGCTATGGTAATGACTTGCTCCTTTTGCACATCAGGGTAACTATTTCAGATAAATCCTGTATCTCCTGACATCAAATTAAATCTATTTCTGTCATGTTCTGTACTGACTTGTTGAGTTTAAAAGTAGAAGTGCTTATTCTGCAAAATAGACATACTTTATTAAGTCTAATTTTTAATGCTGTAACCGGTAAAGCTCATCTTGTGGCCATTTACAGTTTTACTGTTTTACATTTATGTAGAGAAGTCTGTGTTTATAGTCTGCTAGCATCACCCCAAAGATTTACTTTGGGGTGATGCTAGCAGTTTATCAGCTACTAGGTGTTAAGGTACTGTTAATAAGTAAGTTCATGAATTGTTTGTTTATCATCATAGCCAGCAATCTGTCTTCCTAAAAGTGGTTAAGTGGAGATAATAGATGAGCACTGAGCTGAGATCTGACATCAGACCTTAATTATACCTTGAGAGCCAGAAAAAATGAAAGACAAAAGGTAATTGGATTGAACATCTGATCAAGCAGTAATCACAACAAAAATGTTTTTTTCACTTGTGTGTAAGTATGCAAGAGATCAATGCTTGTAATTTTTTTTTATGTTTAAACACCTAGCTGGAAGCATAAGGTTGTATTTGCAGGATACAAATAAGCAGGATATTTCCTCATACTGCATCTTTTATCACTTCTCAACACATCTAGGGGTTTCTTGCAGTGCAGATCAGCGGGTCTAAAATGTTCCTACTTCAGGCTTTTAAACTTGAGCTGAGGAGTGGTTTCGCCACAGAAGTGGTTGTGCAAACAAATGTAGCATAGGGTTTCAAAGTAGAACTGTAAATGCAACAGAACTGTATATTGCCTCTGCTTACTTGCTGTGCCTGGCCTGTCTGTTGTTAGTGCCTGTTTCTCCTGCTAATTTATTCATTTCACACGCTTGCCCTGCAGCACTGAGCATTTTTTAGTAAATTCACCCCAATCCACATAGTTCTGTACCAGTGAGTTCCAAACACGAAAAGGTCCATCTGTTCTGAACTTACTCTGAGAACAGGCATATAATGGTAATTTCAATTGCAGATGAAAAAAATATAAGTTGTGGCACACAGCAGACATTTGCTACTTGTTCTGCAGAAGCCTGCTATGATAAACCATTTTTTTATATCTTTTTCTACCCCTTCATTGTTTTTAATAGTGCCTTCAGGTTAAGTGACAAAACTTAACTCGTTTTCATTTTCGGTTCCTCCTGGCTGCACTATTCGCTATTCACTATTTAGGAGACTGTTAATGTTTGGCTTCACAACAACAGTTTTCACTAACATTTTTTTAATGAAGAATATATTTTATATTAAAAATCAAATGTTCATTAAATTTATTTTTTATTGAAATGATTGGTCTGTATTTCTATTTTTCCTCAAACATTAGCTTTTTAAACTTAGGGGAGAAAAATTTGGCCACATCAAGAATTTGCTTTATTGCTGATCAGCACAGGGAAACAACTTGCTCCTTGTCTGAATGATGAAATGTTCTGTTCTGCATCAGACACCATCCAGTGCAGATAATGAATATAATTAGAGCTAATTCTCAGGAGTATGACAAATCACATTAAGCGAAATTAACTTTATGGCTTGCTACTGATACTGGTTGCTAAAAATAGCAATTCTAGAAATTTGATAACCATTTTATTTCAGAGGGACGTTATATATGTGTATATATATGTTCACATTTATATGCCAAAACAGATCAGAATATGCCAAGAAGTGACATTCAGTCTAAATATCACTAGTTTAATTATTAGGAAATGTGGCTCCAAAGACTCCTAGCTGAAAGTTCACACAGGTTATATCACTTCACACACGGCCTCCGTCTTAAAAACAGAAAAGATGCATATCTTTCTTAATTGCTAACCCCATTATTTACATTCATAAGGGTTTGTGGTATCAGAGTTATCTTAAAAGCCCAGAAAGTGCTCACTAAATAAACTACTAACCTTCTTCCTAATGGTAATACCAGAGACTTTTCCTATTGTTGGCTTACCCAGTATTCAGATGGTAAAAGAAAACATTCACGTTTTCCACTCTGCCAACAATTCATGACAGTGAGGAGATCAGATAATTCTAATTGCCAGCAACATCACTTCTGGGCATAATTAAATAGCTGAGAAATAAAAGACAAGACAATCTGTGCAAGAGGACATTGTGAAAGTACCAACATCAAGGAGTCCATAATTTTCTAAGCTCCATAGCAGAAGTTATGCTAAGTCACAAAATCACAGAACAGTTGAGGTTGGAAGGGACCTCTGGAGATCAACCTCCCTGCTCCAGCAGGGTCCTCTAGAGCATATTGCCCAGGATCACGTCCAGGCGGGTCTTGAATATCTCCAGCGAAGGAAACTCCACTGCCTCTCCGGGCAACCTGTCCCAGTGCTCTGTCACCCTCACAGGAAAGAAGTTTTGCCTCAGGTTCAGACAGAACTGCCTGTGGTTCAGTTTCTGCCCGTTGCCTCTTGTCCTGTCACTGGGCACCATGAAGAAGAGTCTGGCCTCATCCTCTCGAAACCCCCTCTTCAGATACTTGTACACGTTGATCAGATCGCCTCTCAGTCTTCTCTTCTCCAGGCTCAACAGGCCCAGCTCTCGCAGCCTTTCCTCCTAGCAGAGATGCTCCAGTCCCCTCATCAGCTTCATAGCCCTCCGCTGGACTCTCTCCAGTAGTGCCATGTCTCTCTTGCACTGGGGAGCCCAGAATTGGACACAGTACTCCAGATGTGGCCTCACCAGGGCTCAGTAGAGGGGCAGGATCACCTCTCTTGACCTGCTGGTAAAGTCAGTTGCCCATTTCTAAAATTCTCTAAAATCCTACTGAATTTCAACCACAGATTCTTGTTTTCCTGAAAATATACTGCTGATTCTGTATACCTACATGGATTGTGTACCTACATAGACTACTTATCTTTTTTTTAGTTGCTGTTCTACACAGCTTCTGATTTATTCAGAATATATTTATTTATTTGTGCAAACCATTGTAATATCAGGCAACATGACACACAGAATCAACCACAGATTGTGACCTGAGAAGTTCAGATTGGGCATTAGGAAAAACATTTCACTAGGAGGGTAACACAGCACAAGAATAGGCCACCCAGAGAGACTGGGGAAACTCCACCCTTGGAAGCTTTTCCATGTTTGGCAGACAACACCATGACTGTCCTGATTTAGTGTTGGTGGTAGTCCTGCAGAAGGTTAGACCGAAACCCCCAGAGCTGTTTCCAGCTGTTTCTATCCTTCCAGGGAAGTGGTATCACAAAGAAACCTAGGCAGTGATTTTAGTATTACACTTTATCGCTATTTTCTTTTTCATCTTCAAAACACTTAATCTGAAGGAATGGCTTAAATAAATATTTAAAAAGTAGAAGAAATGAATACTATTACCCATCAGCTCCATTAATATATAAAGGGCGAGGAACATTTGCCAGCCTGTAAGGACTGAAGAGATGAGAGCAAGTTAAAAGGAAGAAGCCTAAGTAGAAAGTAACTGAAGCTACAGGAAAACACATTTTTAAATGGTATAATAAAATATATATAGACTAGTGTTTTTGGTTTATAGGGAAAACTATTGCTCTATTTGGTTAAAATAGCGATCTCCAGTGGGCAATAATACTAGTTAATGGTCCCTTTCTCAACCCACAAGGCAATTATTTCTTTTCCACTGTAAACCTCCAGAATAGTATATATGTATGTACATATTCCTGCCTGTAGATCAGAATTAATTTGTAGCAGTACAACAAATTGTACAGCTATAGGAAATATAGATATGAATGAATAAATGGATATAAATAATAATAAATGTACACTATTGCCACAGATATCTAAAAGAAGAAAAGTACAGTGTAACACGTTCTTCTATTCATGCCCAAAAGATAAGGAAAATGCAAAACCACTTTGTGACAGTTGTGTGTCCAGGCACTCTTCCCTTATCCTTGTAAAAAGTATACAGTGTACCAGCAACGTTACAAAACAATTTTGTCATCCCGAAGCATCTGGAAAAGTTGACAGGAGATCTTTTTGAAAACCTTCTTTAATGTTTTAAAGTGCTTTAGCATCTGTCTTCCTGAGGTTTTTTTTTTACAGCACTCGAATTCCCTCTCATCAGCTTGTTTTCTCATTAATTGAACAAAGCAGCACCGGTCGTATAGGTACCATTTCAGGCATGACTGGGGCATCTGGCTCTAAAAGCCTTGCCCCTTGGCTTGCTTTTCACCAGCATCAAAGCCTCTTTCTGTTGCAAGATCTGAGGAGTTTTAACAGATCTCATGTGTAGGATCAAGAAACTCCTATTTCTTTCATTTCCTGGAAATCTCCCAAACAGAATAAATCTCATACTGTTGCGTGGGGTTAGGAGAGATGCTCAAAGAAAGTGAGATTCTTATCAGTTTATGCACAAAATCCCAGCGCAGCTGCTTTCAACAGCAACATTAATTTTCCCCATTGGTTAACTGTGACTCTCAACAAGATATGAAAGAAAAGCAGACCCGCGACAGAAAATGCTTCATCTGAGTGAGATGACAATCTGCTCATAACCAAGCAGTAAGTTGGCAATGTGCATTTAGTGGAATACTTTACGAGTACCCAGACTAACCAGGCAGGTGTGGAAAAGGTTTGGCCTCCAAAACAACTCTGCCTGCTCTCTGAAATGGCCTACCAGTAAAGTAACAGAAGTAATAGGTCTTTGGACCATATCTCACTTGCAATTCATCCATGACACAACAGTATTTAGTGAAAATGACATTTCTTCTTTACACTCATTCTCACACTTTATACTCCTCTTACACATATGCTTCTAGCATTTTACAATAACAGTGAAGACATTAAAAGTCACTGTGGCACTTATCTTTGAATCCCTATGTCATCTGCACAGTGGATGGTTTCTAGAGTGTTCCTCAAATGAATTAAGATGTTTTCCTCTACCTTGGCAGAGCTCATCCTCTCCATGGAACTTCTCAAGGGTCCTAGGATTGTTCTTCCCTTACCCCACATTATCTATCTCGACTTGGACATCCATCCCATACGTTCCCCTGCATAGAGCCATATCACACTCCTCCCTGGGGAGGCTCACCACTTACCCTGATCCTGACCACAAGTTGAGGGTGATCTCTGCCAGCTTTAGGCGTCTGTAGTGAAGGTGTCTGAGCTTACTTGCCTTCTTTCAGGATATGATCCTTGCTTGGTAACACCAATGCCTATCCTCAGACAAAATTAGCAAGGCTTTTCTCCCTGTTATGCTAAACTACAAATAAATACATCAAGTTTTCCAGCAAAATGCCTTCCAAGGTCTGCTTAATTCCATTAGACAGTGTGAAATCATGCATTCTAGTTGTACAACCTGGCAAACAAAATGGGAAGTGCTTCTGAGCATGCTGCAGATGGGGTAGGAAAATCAATAGTTTGTGAGGGAAAGCTTCCAGCAATATAGATTGCTTGAACTATTTACCATTACGTCAAATTCACTTTACCATTGGTAAACAGACACTCCATAAGATGAATATTGAGAGAAACACTATTTCTACTGTTTGCATTTAAAGGTCTAAAGTTGTATAGATTTTTACAATCAACTCTTTATAATTCAATAACAAGGCTTTTATTTAACCCTTAAGCAGTTGATGGTCAAAATATTTTTTTTCAATTTACTCAGTCAGAATCTCAGTACAATTTTTAGATATAACATTTTGTTTCTTTTAGTGGCTTTCCTATGTACTATCTGAAATTTTCAGACACCTTCCTCTGTGGTAACCTAAACCATTTTTGGCAAGAAACCTTTCATGATAAGCAGGGTACCATCTTAAAGTAAGTAAACATTCCCATCTTTGAAAAAAAATGACTGAGTATCATATCTGGTTGCTAGTTTTCTCAAGGAAAATATAATTTCTTCTTAAGGAGATACATTCAGCATACTCAAAGTTAAACATACATATATTATTGAACAGAGATGTAATTACGCATCCACTCTAAGTACTTTATTGCAACCAGAGCTTGAAATAAGCACATAATGGATTTCACTTCAAAAGACAGATACCATTTTCTAATCAGCAGGTCTACCAAAACTAAGAACACATTATTCACATACATAGGCATTACAGCTGGCATGCATTCACCCAGAACTGAGGAACCTATTGCACTTTAAGATTCATACAGGCTGGTGTAAAAAATACATGGCTGTTATAGGTACTCAACCCTTGGATCAAGCCTCTAGTTTAATTTATGGTGATCACAGAAGACATAGTTCATTATCTGTTTTGGGTGAGAAGACAGAAAATATAAGATACAGATGTGGAAGCAAAATGGACATTACTGGATCATAAATGAAAAAACGGATCTGTATTTAGAACAATACCTTTACATACTAGACTATCTACTAAACTTTTCTTAGGTTTCTTTTTTATGCTTCCTAGTAAGAACCTGTCTTTGTGCACACATTGACGGAAAAGAAGCCCATTACTGCCTTGAGGAGCCTGGGCTCTGCACCATTAATATCTCAGCCAGAATATCTCAATTGGCTCATAGGCAGAGCCAGATGGCTCACTTTCTCCAGGGATTTAGGACTGTTAGACTCCTAAGTTGGTGCCTCTTGCCCTCTTGAAATAATATAACTACCTATTTGAGCTGGATTAACAGCATTTTTGCTAAGCCTTTCTCACTTCTAGGAAATAGTAACACTTCTAGATACAAAGCTTTTCTTACTGGCCTTCTGCTTATGGTGCTCCGAGTTTCATCAAGGAAGCCAGCTTCTGCAGTTTACATGGTAAAATGGCGAAAAGGCTTTTTTCATTAAGTCTTATTAGCAGACAGCCACTGAATTCATCAATGCGAAACTCAAGGCTGTCACAGAGCCAGTTTCAATAAACAGGGCAAGGAAGAAAAACGTTTTCATCCAGACAAAGGGTTTGGGGGTGGAGGTTGTTAAGCATCAAAAACGTACAAAGATGCTCAAAGTCCTGTCAGAGATTGTTTACAGGACAGAGCTGAGGACATGTATGAGAACGACAGAGCAAGAGCACCACCATGTTTAACAAATTATAAACATACTTAACTGACTACAGTGTTGACATAAACAATATCTTAGCAGAATAGCAAATGAAATAGTAAGCTCAGATTGCATTTGCTAACACTTCCTTATATTACCAAGCAGACATGTGCATGGCACTCACAGATGCAAGCTCAACAGAACCACTTCATAAACCGATGTCTTCAGGCCACCTACGAATCCAAGGTGCGGTTGCCAGCAAAAGGAACAGTCTCTGATAGACTTGGATATTATTTTGAGTGCTATTTTTAAGCTTGTTTTTAGGTGAGCCAAGTTTTGAAAGCTCCAATATTAAAATAAAACAGAACATGCTTTTTAAACTTCTGGATTCTTTTTTAAACTGGCTTTCCCCCAAGCTAAGGCAGCTTCAAACAGTATGCTGGCACGATGCACAGCACTGCTCATGAAGTATCTGATTTGCTGCAAACTGCTGCAGGTTTTAATAATAGATCTCAATAAAACAAAAAAAACCACCCCACAAAAGAGAGTAGTGGCAACATTTGAGTAATAAATGCAATTAATGTTCAAAGCATCCCTCACCTTGGTCTAAGCCACAAGAATTTGGTGATTTTACTGTTTAATTAAAAATTGCAACATGCCATTTTGCTAATGGGAAAATATATCTGGGAACAATGTGATGAAAAAGATCATTTTCTAACTGCTTATGTTACCTAAGTATTTTCTTCAAATGGTCTATGTGGCATGTACAAGTTACTACGCTATCTGCACGTGTTACTGCATGACTGCCTTCATGCTGCACCCAAGCACCTTCCAGGAGATTGTTAAATGGCATTAGTTATGTGTGTCTATGTGGGAAATTACACTTCTGCTGCCCATAGGAAGTGTGCTACATATCACTCCCTGTCAGTGCCTACCATCAAACCCTGCTTGAGAGTGACCCAGGATTTGGGGATGTTCAGAAGCCAACGTCTGGTATCAGTGTATGTTCATCTCCCGAGTTGCGTTGCTTTTCTTCCCAGCAGTCCAAAGAAAAAAGTCACTTTCCCAGTCATGAATTTATAAAGAAGTCAAATTCTGAAACGGTTATCACATAATCACAGAATCACAGAATGGTTGAGGTTGGAAGGGACCTCTGGAGAACATCTAGTCCAACCTCCCTGCTCCAGCAGGGTCCTCTAGAGCATATTGCCCAGGATCACGTCCAGGCGGGTCTTGAATACCTCCAGCGAAGGAAACTCCACTGCCTCTCCGGGCAACCTGTCCCAGAGCTCTGTCACCCTCACAGGAAAGAAGTTTTGCCTCAGGTTCAGACAGAACTGCCTGTGGTTCAGTTTCTGCCCGTTGCCTCTTGTCCTGTCACTGGGCACCACGGAGAAGAGTCTGGCCTCATCCTCTCGAAACCCTCCCTTCAGATACTTGTAGACATTGATGAGATCGCCTCTCAGTCTTCTCTTCTCCAGGCTCAACAGGCCCAGCTCTCGCAGCCTTTCCTCCTAGCAGAGATGCTCCAGTCCCCTCATCAGCTTCGTAGCCCTCCGCTGGACTCTCTGCAGTGGTGCCATGTCTCTCTTGCACTGGGGAGCCCAGAATTGGACACCCTACTCCAGGTGAGGCCTCACCAGGGCTCAGTAGAGGGGCAGGATCACCTCCCTCCACCTGCTGGCAGCACCCTGCCTAATGCAGCCCAGGATACCCTTGGCCTTCTTGGCCACAAGGGCACGTTGCTGCCTCATGTTTAACTTGTTGTCCACCAGCACTCCCAGGTCCTTCTCTGCAGAGCTGCTTTCCAGCAGGTCAACCCCCAGTCTGTACTAGTGCATGGGATTATTCCTCCCTAGGTGCAGGACCCTGCACTTGCCTTTGTTGAACTTTGTGAGGTTCCTCTTAACCCAGCTTTCCAGCCTCTCCAGGTCCCTCTGAATGGCAGCACAGCCTTCTGGTGTGTCAGCCACTCCTCCCAGTTCTGTATCATCAGCAAACTTGCTGAGGGTACACTCTGTCCCTTCATCCAGGTCACTGAGGAATATCTTGAACAAGACGGAACAACAGGTAGACAACATCCACTGCTCTGCCCTCATCTACTCAGCCAGTCATTCCCTCAGAGAAGGCTATCAGATTGGTCGAGCATGATTTCCCTTTGGCGAATCCATGTTGACTACTCCTCATCACCTTCTTGTTCTCCGTATGCTTAGTGAGGACCTCCAGGATGAGCTGTCCCATCAGCTTTCCAGGGCTGGAGGTGAGGCTGACAGGCCTGTAGTTTCCTGGCTCCTCCTTCTTACCCTTTTGGAAGCCTGGAGTGACACTGGCTCTCTTCCAGTCCTCAGGCACCTCTCCTGTTCTCCAGGACCTTCCCGAGATGATGGAGAGTGGCCTAGCAATACCATCTGCCAGCTCCCTCAGCACTCGTGGGTGCATCCCATCGGGGCCCATGGATTTGTGGATGTCAGGTTTGGACAAATGATCTCTAACCCGATTCTCCTCGACCAAGGGAGAGTCTTCCTTTCTCCAGCCTTCCTCTCTTGTCCCCAGGGTCTGCAATTCCTGAGGGCTGGCCTTAGCAGTGAAGACTGAAGCAAAGGCGGCATTCAGCAACTCTGCCTTCTCTGTGTCCTTTGTCACCAGGGCACCTGCCCCATTCAGCAGCGGGCCCACATTTTCCCTAGTCTTCCTTTTGCTCTTGATGTATTTGAAGAAGCCCTTCTTGTTGTCCTTAGCATCCCTTGCCAGACTTAATTCCAAATGGGCCTTGGCCTTCCTTGTCGCATCCCTGCGTTCTCTGACAACGTCCCTATGTTCCTCCCAAGTGGCCTGTCCCCTTTTCCACATTCTGTAGACTTCCTTCTTCTGGTGGAGTTTGGCCAGGAGTTCCTTGCTCATCCATGCAGGTCTCCTGCCCGCTTTGCTGGACTTCTTACTCAGAGGGATGCACCGATCTTGAGCCTGGAGGAGGTGGTGCTTGAATATTAACCAGCTTTCCTGGACCCCTCTTCCTTTTAGGGCCCTACCCCCTGAGATTCCTCCAAGGAGGTCCCTCAAGAGGCCAAAGTCTGCTCTCCTGAAGTCCAGGGTTGCGATCCTACTTATTGCCCTGCTCCCTCCTCGTAGGATCCTGAACTCCACCATCTCATGGTCACTGCAGCCAAGGCTGCCCCCAACCTTCACATCTCCAACCAGACCTTCTTTGTTTGTTAGTACAAGGTCCAGCAGCACCTCTCCTCGTTGCCGTCTCCACCACCTGGGTCAAAAAGTTATCCTCAATCCGCTGCAGGAACCTCTTTGACTGTTTGTGCCTAGCTATGCTCTCTTCCCAGCAGATGTCAGGGTGGTTGAAGTCCCCCATGAGAACCAGGGCCTGTGATCGTGAGGCTACTTCCAGCTGCCGGTAGAAGGCCTCATCGATGACTTCTTCCTGATCAAGTGGCCTGTAGTAAACCCCCACAACTGTGTCGCCCATTTTAGCCTGCCCCTTAATCCTTACCCATAGGCTCTCCACTTGCTCTTCATCCACCCCGAGGCAGAGCTCCATACATTCTAGTTGCTCCCTCACATAAAGGGCAACTCCACCACATCGCCTTCCTGGCCTGTCTTTCCTAAAAAGCACGTAGCCATCCATGACAGCATCCCAGTCATGTGAGCTATCCCACCATGGCTCTGTAACTGCAACGAGATCATGGCCCTGCGACCGCACACAGATCTCTTAACTCTTCCTGCTTATTCCCCATGCTGCGCGCATTGGTATGCAGGCATTTCAGAGAGGCAATCAAGCATGCAGGCTTCGCAGGAGAGGTGCAAGAGATCCTCCATAGCCATGTCCCATGCTGTCTCCCCTGGCTGCCTGCACCCGCTGGAGGCATCCTGGCTTGAGCGGTGTTTTCTGACTCTCCTGCCACTATACCAGTCCCCTTCCCCCATCTCTCCTACTTTAAAGCCCTCCTTACCAGGCTGGCCAACCTGTTGGCAAAGACAAATAAAAAAAAATTTGGAGGATGCGGGCATCGATCCCGCTACCTCTCACATAATACATTTCATAACACCTAAGTCGGTTTCATGTCACATAACAAATGGAAGAAACAAATTTTGCCTGTAAGAATCTTATTGTATATTTTAAGGTTTTAAGATCCATTGGTTTACATTAAATTAAGTGAATTACATTAAATTAAGAAAAGTCAATGGTATTGC
Source organism: Struthio camelus (assembly GCF_040807025.1). Taxonomy (NCBI): domain Eukaryota; kingdom Metazoa; phylum Chordata; class Aves; order Struthioniformes; family Struthionidae; genus Struthio; species Struthio camelus. The sequence continues at coordinate 29,390,559 of NC_090982.1, read as the reverse complement.
TGGATGCTGTTTACCTTCCCAGTGTTCAAATATGAAGCCTATGAAATGTTCTCCTGTGTGCTTGGCAGGAACCTGCCGGGATGCTGAGTGCGTAGACCCACACAAGCAGTCTAGATAAGGAACTTCATACCAGTGCAAACAGCATCATTCATGTTGTTGGACCCCCAAAGCAAACATTGGGAGTTCAATATCTCCCAAACCAAAGCTTAAAAAAGCTATGGATACCAGAGCAGCACCAAAAGCTCATTAACATTCACATCATATCCAACCTCATTATCTCACCCAGATGTTTCTACGACTGTCCCTTTAAAGAATTCCTGTCTAAATTTTATTTACATTCGTTCAGCAATATTGATGCTGAATGAATAAATGCAATGTGCTGTCAGTACTGGGGACTAATTACATCTATGTATGAGCCTGAGAACCTGATTGAAAAATCTGCAGTAACTAAACTGGGTTTAAATAAACACTTTAGTGTAGTACTTTAATTACACTTTAGTTTGTAATGCAATTTTTGGCTGTTTAAACTATGATTTAGGCTGAGCTAATTACAAATGATTTTCTACTCTGTAATTAATAATAACAAAATTGTAATTAGACAGCTGCTCTGGATCAGGGCGGCAGTTTGTGTTAGCTGACTCATGATCAGACTGGCAGCTAGACAAGAGCTGCATTTGGGGACTGGGACACGCTACACCTTTCCATGCTTCATTTTCAATCAAAGGAGCTTTTACGGCTGGGAAGGCTCCAAAATGCTTCATATTTTGAAGGGGTAAACTTTGATATTTGCTGTGGGAGCCTCCTGTGCTTCTGGCACTTCTGAAGGAAGGTAATTCCACCTGTGGCTGGTAGAGATGGTACAAGTTCCTTTCTCTTGCCCAGCAGGGAAAAAAAACCCACCAGCTTTGGTTTCTCTGCATGCTACATCACTGCATCACCTTTATCAAGTGCCCTTCCTCATGCCAAGATGACCAGTAGCATCTGCAGCTTTTTAGCCATCACTGACCTGAAAGATACATGTAATATAATAAAGTAAATGCAAGCTGAGGCAGATACTTCCACATTTTGGAATCTCAGTAGATGGTCCATGTTCCAGAAGCACTTGGTCACATATCGCCGTTTCTGATATCGGCACCCTCCCTTGCTCCAAACACTGCAGACTTTGCGAACAGGACTGATCATGTCACACACCAAACTACGCACCCAAACTTCTGCTGCTCTGTAAACCTCATGTCCGCTATTTATATTCATCTGGCTCTGTAAATTAAACAGTGGCTGACTCCTCAGACTGACAGTCAGATATCCATTTCATCCATCTCATAATCACCAGAGGTCTTTGGAGCCTGAACAGAGGAATAAAAGCACTGAGCGCCCACTGTTACCTCTCTTCTCTGTGAGGGCTTCCCCAGCCACTTGCTCCTAATGTCAGTGCCTTTATTCAGTGCTGAGCCTGCACTGCAGATCTTCCTCATTTTGAAAATGCTGTAACGTTTCTCAGATTTTGATCAAAAACTCTTGAAAGCTTTTAAGAGGCTGACCTTGGGATGCGTTTTCTGCCCTCATTTATCGCATCTTATTCAGAGTAGGCTGTAAAGTGTAAATTTGCCCAATATTGGAGAAAAATCACAAAAATTCAGTCAGTGGGGGCTCTTCAGAAAGTTATTTCTGCCAACAGATGAGTTCAGCTTTCTTATAAACCTTATTTGAACAGACTACCAACTGTGATTATGCAGCCTTACTAAAAATAATAATTGAATTACACACTGAAGAGCACCTGCACATGGCTTATGCTCAGAACCTGGTATTTCCCATGATATTGTCCACACACAGGTGATGCATAGCTAAAGAGAGACTTTGACATTGTTGTTTCTACATATGTTTAAATATAGTTAGGGTTGGACCACTGAGGGATCTTAAATACCTACCATGTCCAAATATATGTGAGTTACTAGCAAATTTGGTGCCTCTCTAATTGAAAAAGTCCACTTAAGGATTAATGAATCACCAGGAACATTTATACTAAAATATAACTATAAATCAGTCATATAAATAGGAACCATAATACCACTTTCAGGCTATAATTACATTAGTAGTTTGAGCAACATACTGTATTTGCTGATGCTTTATTTAAAATACTTTTTTCAAAGTCTGTTGCTTTCTAGCACGGTACAACCACATGTTTTACAATGTCCCCTACAAACCATTCACACTCGAACAGATGAACAATTTTGTTTTTAATGGTCTAAGTTCAAAATCTAAGCCCCAGTCTGTCCTTACTCAGGGCAGGATAATTAAATTACAAAATAGAATAAAATGACAAGTCTTTGGACAGACTTAGAAATGTAGGGAATAGCACCCACTAAACAATGTCTCATTTGATAAGCTGCAGAAAACAAGAGAAATCAATTTGAAAATAGATGTGTTTAATTAAAAATCATCTGTGTATCTCTTTTCTGTCTATTTTTGAACACCTCTCTTCTAAAACTGCCCTCAATCTTATTCTAGTGAGATTTTGTGAAATACTTTTGGTAGGCTCATATTTCATTCCTTTACATTTTGGTGATCTATTTTCTTATGCAAATTTAAACTAATATTTCCAACCTTAAGTAAAAGTCCTTTTTCTATTGGCATCTATTTCTATGTTGCAAGTGAAACTTGATAAATTAAAAAGAAAAGCTTGGTTTTTGGGGGAGGGCTTTCTGATTTGTTATAAGCTGCAAAAGTAAGTATGTCTTCAAAAAATCAATAATGTAGGTATATCCACTTTCTAAGTGGAATTTAAAAGAGCCCTATTTTTAAATGAAATAACATTTCTTTATTTGAGTGGCATTTACTTCTATCTATTGTGTGCGGGCTAGCTGGCAACATCCTATAATCTATTACTGAGCAAATCTTTGTCTGATCTTTTCAGTAAATGTAACATACTCTTAGGAGATATACAGGGATCACTAAATTTCACAACACACTCACCTTAATAACAATATTTCATCCCGAATTTTGACGCTCTTAGCTTGATTACAACAGTTTTAATTTTTTTGTCAAATGTATAATGGAATAAAACAACAACATAAACAACTAGTAAGAAAGTAAAAAAAGATGAACTGAACAACTGCCAAAAGCTATTTTAAACTTTACTTTATGGTAGCTTAGTGTATAAGCAGGACATAAGCTTTCATTTGAAAGGAGACAAAATGTACAGGAAGCATAAATTAAACCATATTCCTCCTTTGCATATGCTCATATTTTTATTTTTTGTTTTTTCTGAACTAAGAAATCCATACTGAAGTCTTATGCCTCCTCAGAAGACAAAAGCTAATCACACCATAGGATTATTGAATGGCCAGTCAAAGTACCTAAAATCAAATTTAAAGCTTTTGAATTTGTTGATGTATTGCCTCTTACAGTAATTTATGGTTGCAACTCTTTTACTGGGTTTTTTTGTTTTGTTTTTAGGGTTAGAGGTTTCTTCAGCTGTATATATAGCATATCTACAGCATATCCTGGAAGTAAACTTAAGCTCTTTATTTGCCCTAGTATCTGCTGATCTACAAGTTGAATTCAGCTTCAGTACTTCGTGCCTCAATACTGTGTTCTATTGGTTCTGTGGTTTTATTGAATTGCCCAGTGCTAAATATATAAAATAACTTATTTTATATTGTTCAGTCTCTTTCTGATCTTTCTTACAGAATGTTCTGGGGAACAAGATCCTTTGTCTTGGTTTTATGGTCCTGTTTTTTACAGGAAAGCCTTCATATTCATACAGCACCATTAATTGTGAATCTTCATGCCTTCCAAATAAGAGTAAGAATATTAAATCCTTTCAGGAGCACATAACGGGATGTGAACACCTCACATAGTCCAATAACTCATTAATTCCCTGGATACTTAGGAAGAAACTGCAAATCAGAAAGGAGAAATGCTCTAGCATCTTCAAGAAGGGACCATTTTCTTGTACATTTCTGGTAGTTTTTATTATAAAATGATAGATAAATCCATAAAGATTTCCTCACATCAAAGATTAACGGGTGTTGTTCAATGAAAGTCTCAGCTCATTTTCAGGAATGAAACCGGAATTATTTATTTCAGATAACATTTGCCGGGGGGGGAGGTGGGGGTGGGCATGTGGCACACGCGTGCTTGTGTCCTTACATGCATACTAGATGCTGCCATCCTGTTTCTAAGAATAAAATAATTTAGGCCTGGTTTTCTTCTCATTTATGTTGTTATAAATCATGTAACTGTAGTCAATGGAGTTATACATACCTAACAATAGTGAGATGAGAAACAAAAATATGACTGTACTTGGGGAAATTTGTTTTTAGATTGCTTTCCTTTGAGGTTACTGACTGATTCATGATCTCTTTTCCCCTTCCAAAGAGACATAAATTCTTTCAAAATAGAACCTTTTGGAATGATCTAACTTGTCACTTTATCACAACACTCAGCCATCATAAAGTATGATTCAAACAAGTACCCAAAAGTAAGATGCAAAAGAAACACTCATGCCATGTCCAGTGCAACCTCCTTTTCGTTAAAGATGCCTCTGGCCACAAGAACAGAATAGTCAATCAGTGAAAAGGGAAAATGGTCAAGAGAAAAAGATTTACTTTTCTTAGAAGATATGCATACTTTTTTTAAATTAAATGTATCTAATGTTGCAAATACTTGTAAGGATCTGAGTACTAGTTGCATTAGACAGTTTTTGTCTGGATATGAATGTAGTTTCTGTTTTATTTCAAAGTAAGATATTCAGTAGTTAAGTGTAATTGAAAGTCGATGAGAAACACTTGCTAAACTGCCTAATATTTTAAAATCAGAAAGAAAGCTCCTAATTCCCTTATGTACACTAAGGGATATTTTGCTACAACGTTCACACAATGACTGCCCTTAAAAAGTCAACATTTGCTAACAGCTGAGAGAAGCTCTGAGTGAGATACTATAGTAGTTCCCTATTTGCAAGAGAAATTAATTACGCGGTAGCTGAAGTACGGAGAGGAGCATTTTAGGAAATATCTTTTGAAGGAAAAGCGTTTCACATGTTCGTTTGAGGAAGCTTGTTTATGAGATGCCAGTCAAAAGATGCAGCCACTGTTTGCAAGGATAAAAGCAAATAAGACATCAGAGCACTTAAAAAAGAACCCTAATTTACCAAATACTCTATACTAGCTTTTGACTTTTTGTTATGTAGTCTTAATAAAACAGAAAATATATCCATAGTTATCCTTATAAATTTACTGATCTTTTTACTTGTTCACACCATTAAATCTACAATGAAAACTTTACAGGAGTAGCATTAAAAGTCAGAGTCTGCCAACACAGCAACCTTAGAAATACTGTAGCTTAGTCCCTATGCTTCCCACTGGAATCAACAACATCAACTTTTAGCAATGCATTAAGAACTTGATTTCTTCTTTCACTTTCCCCAGCCTAAATTGGAAGTAAATCAACTGAGCTGCAGAGTTGTAAAGCTAGAGTAAATTCAGTTAAAATCATATTCTAAATATACAGTGGTATTTTAATTCACCAGCTATTAAAGGTAATTCCATTTCCTTGCTTGTAGGTTTAAGTTCCTTCCAAGACTGCTGAAGCAGGTACTATGTCTACACCATATAATGCCTCCCAAAGGTTTTGAACAGTTATCACATTTTATTCTAGTCACAAACGATATGGAACCAATTAAGGGAGAATGAATCTCTTTGAAGTCAGATGTTAAGGTACAGAATTACCTGGATCATTTAAACAGAAAATTGCACCCTAAATCATTGAGAATAAGGCAGCTGACCTGGAGCATTTGCCACTGGGGATGGAACAAATGTTATAAAAGCTATGGGACAGGATCAAATATCTTGAAAAATCTGTGTCATGGAAGATTCCAATAAAATAACTAAAAATGGCATGGTTAATTCATGACTCCTCATGCAGGATCCAGTTCAGCATGGTTCTTAAATACTTGCATACTTAAGTATGCATACATCCCACCAAGGTCAGTAAGTGCATGCAAAAGTGTGAGGTCCCAGAGATACTTTATTCCTTGCCGACCAAAGGCCTTTGGGCCAGCTCCTCAGTGTTGAATCTTCTCTGCTGCTTCCATGCTTAACGCCGCTTAGGAGAGCACAGCCTCTATTTGTGACTGAGGCTCCTAAACTTCAAAACAAAACCACCAAGTTATCAAGTAATTCAGGAGCTTAAAGGCTCAGAAGAGAGGTTTAGAGAAAAGTCTCACTCTAGCTCTTTTAGAATCGGAGGAAATAACTGCAAGTTTTGCAACCAGCCTGGTAACAACCCAAAAATATTTTGCGTATTAACAGATCCTTGTCTTAGGAAAGTGCCAGTTATGAGTCATCAGAATCACCGGTTTCCCACATCATATGAGAATGCTGCCAACATGTGTGTCTCATTACTTTCAGTGACGTAGCAGATTTCCTGGAAAGCAGCAATTTGCCATTAAAAATATATATATCTAAAGCACTACCTGATTTTTAGTACAATAAAAAGGGTTATATGGGGCTTTGGAGATGCCTCTACAGCACTGACAATACATTGCAATGTAATATTTCCTAAGCTGATAAACAAGCAAGGAGAGAAAATATTAGCCTTCAGGAGAAGAAACCTTGCACAGCACCTGCAGCTTGTGAGGAATCACAGCAGGCAGAAGAATGTTTGTGTGAGGTTTTTTTTTGATTATGTGTAGAAACAATCTGACAATTGTTAGTTCATGAAAATACACTTATTCACAAGTAGCACAAGGAAGCTTGTCCACTCTTCATATTCTGACATCATTCTCCTCCTTTGCGTTTGAACACAGGGCACACATTACGTGTGAGTATTACTACTGATCTTCCATCTCCATTGGTTCCCTGCATTAGCTGTCATGAATTTATAAGTATTTAGGCCCATGGGACAAAATGCAGACCTGCAAAGTATTGACTACATTTTTTAGATTTTCAAAACCTGCTTTCTCATTAGAGTAATGCATTTAATTTAGAACCAGTAGGCAGTGGGTATAGCTGTAATTTTTCTGTCACCTTAGTCTGTTCTCCATCTCACTCCCACTGTTCCTTGTATTTAGTTTCTTATCCTTGTTGTAATGAACAGGTTCGGTAGAGCACACATGGAGCTTTCATGGGTCTTTGGATCTGCTGCAGAAATTAGTAGGTGAGGTCTGATGGCTTACTCAAGGCAGGAGGCCAGATGAAATGACTGCAAAGTCCCCAGCTGATGTTGGAAACTATGAATCACACCAAAAAAGCTGAAAGGGAGTACAAAGGAAAGAGAAGAAAAGTTAGGTCCAAAACAGAGAACAGATGACCAGTTTACTGCAAGTTATTTTGTCAAATCTCTGCTGCTGCAGCCGATGGCTCTTCTACCAAGAGGTGGTACAACTGTTCACAGTTGTATCTTTCCTCCTCCACATTTCAAAGCAGGATTGCTTCGGAAAGGTCCCTGTTTGTGGGAAAGAGGTTCCTGCCTCTCGATTTCTAGTATAGGGAAGACTTTTTCTCTTTTATACTTTGATTATGTCTCAGATATCTCAGGAGTACATGAGAGGGATGGATGATTATCACTTCATTTCTAAGTGTTCAGAAAATTATTTAAGTGATACTAGAGTAACAAAAGTCTCCCTGTCAGTCAGTGCTCAGGGGCTGGGGAAGAACGACAGGAAAATTATAGGTCCAAATGGAAGAATAGGTAAATGCTCTAATAATACAGAGCACTACGAAATAATGTTAAGTTTCTTCACTCTGTTCTTGATAAAAAATAATAATACAAACACATCAATATATTCACAGCTAAAAATGAATTATAACTAACATATAATTTTCCAATTAAATCTTATTGCTTTATCAAGAAGAATCTACCTCAGATTACATGATACTTCTCAGGCTGAGAGTAAGGACCTTCCATAAGTGATTAGAGAGAGGAAGACAGACAGCACAAGGTACCATCAGAGTACTAAGGATCACATTTTCAATTTTAGTTTGATACATATGGTTGCGTCTACATTAATGTTTTGTTTCAGGGTGAAAATGCAGTTCTGATGTGATCCCCCACAGGCAACTAGATCCCACACATTGGTTTGTTCCCACAGCCATTTCAGTGTGCACAGAAGAGCTTCCTTTTGGAGGACATCTGCCCCAAACACCTGCTCCAGGTATTCATTAAATCCACCCCAACCTCCAGTAGGGGTCAAGATCAATGACTTATCCTTTCCACATCCTCGAACCATACGCATGATAACAATGTTTGGTCCAGTAGTCCAGACTAAATCCAGTTCAAAACAAGCCCTTCATCCTGTATACATTATTATAGATGGCAGGGTCTTGGTATAAGCTCTTCCAGCCTTCTGATCAGAGAATTACTCAGGTGGGAAAGGACCTCAAGAGGTCTCTAACTCCAGCCTCCTGCCCAGACCAGCCTCAACACTTAATTACACAGAATAACAGAATGGTTGAGGTTGGAAGGGACCTCTGGAGAACATCTAGTCCAACCTCCCTGCTCCAGCAGGGTCCTCTAGAGCATATTGCCCAGGATCACGTCCAGGCGGGTCTTGAATATCTATCTCCAGCGAAGGAAACTCCACTGCCTCTCTGGGCAACCTGTCCCAGTGCTCTGTCACCCTCACAGGAAAGAAGTTTTGCCTCAGGTTCAGACGAAACTTCCTGTGGTTCAGAACCAGGGTTTTTAGGGTTTTATCTAGTCAGGTCTTGAAAACCTCCAAAGCCAGAAACTTCACAGCCTCTCTGGGTAACTTGCTCAAATCCTGATCTTCTGTTACAGCACCAGATTACTCGCTGATGTGAACATAGCCAAGGGAACAGATAGGCATTATAATTGTTCATGATATGAAAAGTATCATACTACAGGGCCTCTTGCCATTACCATCAGCCCTTCCTGTAAGAAGCAAGGATATGGGGGTGTAATTAAGGTTGTTTCACCTTCCTTAAGCACGATGCCTCATTCCAGTAGATTTATACAGGCCAGTTCTGCTCTCAGTTGTGACAGTTAATTTTCTCTGCACACCTTTCAATAATTCCACCGATAATACCACTACACAAATGGTCCTTCTGTCAATGGAGATTAGGATTAGCCAAACAATTGTCAAGAATACTATATGTTTAGCACCCCTGAGGGTGGAGGAAGGAGTAGTGCAGATGTTTTATGGGTTTCCTCCAAATTTTATTCTATAAGTCTGTGACATTGCACTCCAGCTCAGTATCGTCCTGATCCAACAGTGGTTTCACTGGAATTATAACATGAAGAATAATGATGCATCCTATATTTTGCAACATGCAACAGTATTTGATGATGTTGAATGTCATGTTCCTTTAAAGAGTAAGGTTCATAGCAAAGAATTTTATTAGCAATTACCTTTCTGCTACACGTGGAGCATTCATGTACACCAACACAAGACATATAGCACATCTGAATTTTTCAGCTCCTCTTGCAATTTATATTTTAGAAGAAAAATGAACAAAATGGCCCATCTTGTTAAACAGTCATTCAGATTTCTTCCTCTGTATGATGGGCCTCCCGCAACTGCTACATAAAGTGCCAATTGAAAGCAGGCCTGTCATATATACTTCTGCAAAATATGAACAGTGCTAAATACTTTAAAGTGAATCGATTTCCAGTGAAAGTGTTTTAACCTCCTTTTAGGTCAAGAAATAGCAATTTTCCAAACTCACTGTAACCTGAGAATTAATCCTGAGAGGCGGGTGTGCACTGCATACTTCATTTGGTCTGTGAAATTTATTGAGAATACTCTTTCTCAGAACTGTACTTGAAGCTTTCTATTATAAATGTTAGGTGTGTTTCCTCTAACTTGTATTCTAAGTTGTACTCAGATTTGATTTCCCTCAAATCAGCTAGAGGATTGGCAATTTGCAATCTTTTCCTTTGTTAAAAATATAACAACAGAATGAGCAACAAAACATGACAGGGTATGCTCATACATATAAAACTTGGGTACACTGCTGAAGCAATTTGCAAGTAAAAATATGCATTCTTTGTGCATTCACAACAGCAGAGTACTTATGAAAATGACATTCTTGCTCTAGTCAATCAAGGGTTTTTTTGTGCTGAAATTCTATTTCTAGAAGCATAATATTCAAGATTCAGCATATCGAAGAGTAACGGCACAAAAAGCATGGCTCACGCTGCTGACCCCATAAACAGCTGGTGGTGCAAGCAGAGAAATACTAATTCTCACAATAGTTTGTAAAGTGACTTTAACCAGGACAGTATCAGAATTCTTCATTCCAAGGGCCAATGAAATATTGGTTCTGCTCCTTTTACATCCCTCTTAGTGTGCTTGTTGCTAATAATAGAAAATATTTTATTTCCTTCATAAAATAGCCATTTGTTCTTCATCCTTACACCATTTATTCCCAGAGATGGATATCCCCCATTAGTAATTGAGATCAGGTGTTTGGTATAATGCATGGCTCTGTACTGGAGGAATATTTTTTAATTGATTAGATGATGGCATTTTTTCCTCCTAGTAATGATATAAATCAGCAACTGCAGCCTGTTGTCCGTGGACATTCATCCTCTGCAGCCTGTTGTCCGTGGACATTCATCCTTTTCCTTATTTTTAGCTCTGGGGTTTTATAAAATGTAAATTTAGGGGAAGTTTTTGAAAAGGCATAACTGAACTTGTAAAGATGAATAGGAGCTGGCCAGCTAACTTCCGCTAACATCTTTAAAATACTCACCTGAAAATTGGTTAGTATTTTCCTAATGTCTGTTTTTCCATCTAAATGATGATCATAGTAACTCCAAAACTGAAATGAAATCTACATTGTCTTTCAAGCATGGGTCCAAACACTTGCTAGAGCCCAAACTCACCTGCAATGACACTGTTTAGATACAAACCAACACTGAAGTTCTAAGCTGCAGGGTGAAATTCAGAATCTAGCAAGACCTCAGAGTGCACCTACCTATGAGGAGAAGCAGATCCAACCCCATATGAGCAACTCAGCTTTGATGTCAGCCCTACTCTGTACGGGTGGTTGGACGAGATGATGGGCAAGAATCCCTTCTAACCTAAGTTTTAGGTAGGTCTATGATTTGTTCAAAAAACACCATGAGACAGGTGTGCAGCATAAGGGAAATAATCTATAGGGTTCATTCCAGAATGGCTCCAATTTTTGTGGGTCACAAAGATAAATGGAATTTTTGGGCAACCTGAACTCAGCTTTGTCTTTAAAAAGTGAGGCCAAATAAGAGATGAACAACAGGGATCCTACTTCCAGCTATACTAGGGTCAGGAAAATGCCAGTTCAGCTAGTGTGGATACGGTGGACCAGCAAATTGTCTGGTTGCAGGGATAAAGCTCCCACAATGGGAAGATTTTAGACCTCAAATTAGAACTCACATTTCACATAGACTAAACATAAACTGAAACATCAACAATGCCAACTACTCAACACAAATGTAAACCACAGTTTTAAATACAAGAAGTGTAATTACACTACCAAATAGCAGGGTAATTTCTCCATACTGTATATAAAATTTGTGCTAATTCCTTGCACTAAGGAATCACAGCAGTACCGCTAAAATTTGGAGCTAACATTTCCCCTAAGTATCTGTCCCTATTGACAAGCTTCACGTTGTCATCAGTGGAACTCCTTGGTCCCCTTCCTTTCCCTCTGCGAGTAGGTATCTGATTTTTTGTTCCTTCAACCAAAAAAATCAATTCTTTCCTTCCTCAAATAACATTGCTAATATATGTTTGTAATCTTTGTGTTTTGCTTAATACATAATAAATGCTGCCTATTCTTGATGAGTGCCCTTAGTCCAAGTGTTACTTTTATTTCTTCGGGTGTAGGGATATGTCATCCACTCAGCCTCAGACTTGTGTGTGCACATGTGTTTATCTCGATAAACAACAGATCTAATTATTTCTAAGAAAGTGAGTTCAAGAATGACCTATGTTAGGAAAAAAAATGGTTGACCTTGCGAACTGCATGAAAAGTTCCCACCAATAAGAAAGGAAAAGAAATCATTTTTCATCTATCCTCTTTCCCTTGAATTTCCTTTGCAAAATATATGTGGTCTGAATTGAGGATGTTTAGCTGTCAATGACATATCCAACATGGTTGGTGAAGAAAGTGGGATACCCATTAGTGAAAGAAAATAATAATACAGTCTCTGTTACCTCATGAAAAATGTTCCTACTCTAATCTGTTTCTGTTTGCCTACTGTTTCCAAGATCCTTTGCTACATATACACATACCTACAAATTAGTCAAAATATGTGTAAATACATTTTCAAGCCACACACTGAAGTTAGTGTTGCTGACTGAAAGTTACTGCTGTTTGTATATCCAGTCTGTCAGTTTTCAGTCAAAGCTCCTTGTAATCGTTACAGAGTTTTCTTGAATGAAGAGTCAGTATGGACTAATGTTAATGTGTCTTTTATTATATTCTGGTGATAGCCACTTTATCATGCCTGTGCTAAAATTCCTGAATTTTAGCTCACTGATTAATTTGCAAAGCTCTAGTATAAAAGGAGTTGTCATTATAGATTAATGTACTTGAAATACTTCCTCAACTTTTATGGTGTTTCTCAGCCTATCTATCTCCTTTGAAATTAATGTCTAATTAGAACATTGTTATGCACACCTCCAGCTGCTATAAGTACAGCTGAAAGTATATTGGTTCACTTTTTTTCTTTCTAAGCAGTTATATGCAGTTTTCACCAAATTTTGTGCCCCTCAGTATAATTAATAAACATAAAAAGATAGTGAAAGAACAAAGAAATATAACCCAAATGCAAATTCAAGTGTGGAAAAGGATAAATATACTTCTTATACATGCATTACACGTCAGCTAGCCTCTATATGTGCAACTTTGTAAAGCAGATATAAAACACTGATGTAAATAGATGCATGTTGGAGGGAAGTTGCAAATCAGGTCTGTGGTTTTCTTATATAGGAAATGTCCTGGAGTCTTAACTTCCAAGGATGACTGGAGAGGTGCGACCATGGCAGTGCCATGTGGTTCTCGGGAGATGGCCAACATAATTTTTCACCTGTGGGCTGCGGGAGATCAGCAACTGACTCTTCAATTGGGAATAAAAATGCAAAACATATTTATATGGATTGACTGAATTGTCTCTCAAGTTTTCATTTTTTACAGCAATAGCAAAAGCTGTAAAATATATAATACCGTGAGAAGGTAATAAGAAAAAAGAAGAAACTTCTTTCCTTCACATTTCTTTCTTCTATTATCAGCTCATTGAGAAATGGCCCATCCGAAACATCCAGTGCATAATAGGCAATAAAGTAGGTAATATTACATAATATCATTGAGGTAGGACATGAAAAAGTGAGGCTTTCCTCTTTGCTAGGTACACATTGCAGCAAAATTATGACAATTTCTCACCTCAAAACTGTTATGGCCAGAGTTACCACTTTTCTAAAGAGCGTTCCAACCATTTCTTTTCCAGCAATGAATTTGACATCTAAGAGTAGATATCATTTCTGCAGCAGACCTTCAGAATTTATATTTAATATATAAATACACCCTTTTCTTTCTTCTGCCAGTAATTCCAAATTCAGTCTCTAAAGTCCCCCAGTATAAATACAAAATAACTCCACTGAGTTTCCCAGTTGATTATAAGTAAAATTATCTTTCTCTCTCAAAATATGGGCAAACTGTGTTTATAATTTTTATATTTATATTTTCTTGTGATCACATACATAGTAATTTTTTAGTTCAGTACCTTTTCAGAAGAAATCATACATTAAAGTATTTTTTTAAAAATCACAATAAATGTCATATTAAAGATGGATCTAGAACTCCATCTTTCAGCAGGAAGAGTAAGCATAGTTCACTGCATTTATATTTTTGAAATAGTGTGAAAATCTGATGCTGTCTCCTTCCTTTCAGATCATTTGAAATTACATAAAGCTTCCCTCTTTTGAAGACAATCATTATCATTTCATATATTGTACAATGCTCCTTAATAGTATTCTGTCAAAGGTTACTAGATAAAAGAACTTGGATAGTTATTTCACCTATCTCACACTTAAAAGTTGTCTCCAGGTTTTATTTCTGACAAATAGGTATGGACCTCTGGAAGTGCGCTGAATTAAAGATTTTGTTCTCTAGCTTAAGGGAAAATGAATACCAAAAAATTTTAAATTTTTTAAATCTTTCTATTTTATAGGAGGTCAAAATTCATTTTATATTTTCAAGTACATTGCCATATTTGTAACAAACAGCTTATTCTCTCTCACCTAAACGTTTTTGGATCTTTCTTCTCTTTTTTATCTAGAAAAATATTATTTCTTCTTCAATGACATTTAAATTCTTTCATTCAGTGGAGTTCTAAAAACTTTATAGTGGAGAGAAAAATTAAAATAGGCAAAAAATCAATCCAGCTATCATTCCTTCTTTCATAAGCAGAAACCTAAAAAAATAATAAAGGAAGATAACCTCCTACTCTAAATTATTGATATATGACTATGATATTTCCATTATTGCAATTTCAGAATCCTGTTTTTCACAAACAGTTCAGACCATGCTTTAAAAAAAAGGGGGGGGGGAGGGAGATGCAAGTCTTGAAAAAATATTGCTATGCTGCTGATATTCATTAGTCAGTGCAGTGACGATACAGCTAATGACTTGGAGCCTTCCAAAGCTGTTCTAAAGTCCTCTGATTTTCTTCTGCTTAAGTCCATGCAGTACATAGGGAAAAAATTATCACCCGCTGACATAAATTCCCCCAAGCATGTTCAGGGCTAGTCTTATCATGTAGCTTCCCATCCTTCTACACCCAAAGCTTTTCTTTAGCTTTGCAGTAAAGTAGAGCTCAGACAAAAATGACCTTCTCAGCATGTAACTATCTGGCCTAAGGCTGAGCCTGAATTCTTTGCGCAGCAGTCTTGCAGTGCAAAAGGGTATTACAATTTTCAGCCATAGGAATCACCAAATTTAGGGTGACAAAGCCATAAAAATGCCTCAGTTTGGAACTGACAAACTGCCGGCAATGCTAGAAGGTCTCATCCTTGGAAATTCATAACCACCAAACCACAGGCTCCCGGTCAAATAAAGTCCCAAATGCTCTTGTAATGTGAACAGTTAGAGCGATCCCTCTCTAGAGTCCCTGGTTTGGAGCTCGTTTACCTAAGTAGCTCTGGGGTGTTTATGAGGGAATGTGAAATACCTGAGGCCAACTCGGCACCTAGGCCAGCCTTGACCACAGCAAGTTTTAATGAGACTGTGGGGGGCTGGCTGGAAAATTCTCATTACTGGAGATCCCAGTTACACAGAGTTTGCCCAGGGCTCTCATTTGTTGCAGGAAGAAATTCAGAAACAGGTAAGAGAGGAAATGACTAGTAAGGGCACACTGAGTTGAAGTAAGCAATCATCGTTGCTATGGTTATGAAAGACGTGACTGATATCCTGATATCCATCAGGTTGGATCTCCCTTGTCATACGGAAAAGCTGAAGCACTGCCTCTCCAGTAACCAAGGACTCCTCTTAGCCAGGACGCCGAACGTACGTCCCCTCTTCCTGTCCCCCTGCTCCTCTGCACTGTACCAGCAGCTGAGGGGTGCATTTGAGAAATATGAGTCGTAGCCTGCTTCCAGGACGAGGGAATCGCTTTTCTCCCTTTGTCCCTACCAGTAAGGCTGAAAAACCATCCTACCTTCAACATCTGCATGAGCTCCAAGTGCAGTTTCAGGGCAAGAAAACTAACTTACCACAGCACATCCTATTATATGTACCCAAAATGTACATGAATAACACAAGCCTACAAATGCCTACATACAGATTGGGACAGCAATAAGTATGCAGTGCACATGTAGCAGCATACTTTTCCTAGCACTGACTCTAGCAAAGGACTCTTTATGTGGCAGTCTGATTTTTTTTAAAGAGGTAAGTTCCTAGCTTGCTCTTAGTGCTACATGTAGGACTTTTCAGAAGGCTGAAAAGCCTCTGAAAAGCGGATTCAGACTTTGCTGTGGAAAGAAAGGAGAATTGGAAAGGCTTGTGTCTGTTGGAGGGATGCTCAGCACTTGCTTCAGTGCTGATTTCACGCAGATCTGTGCAATAGGTAGGCAACTCTTGTCAAGGGGGACTTTGGCAGGCAAACCCTGCTCTCCGAGGCTGGGTTGGTTCACATGGAATAACCCTGGTGCAATGTGCTGTGAGGGCAGTAGCTGCCCACATGCAGGATTCCCTGTTCCTGCCAGCCTATGCACATTTAAACTGCTTCAAAGCTAGATCCCTTGATCTCTTCCCTGCGGGATCCATTCTCCTAATGCCACATACAAATCTCGGTGGTCAACAAAACAGAAGTAGACAAAGAAACTAAAGCAACAGCAACAAGCAACAAAGCCAAATCTATTTTTAATTCATAGCATCTTACTTTATTTCTCATTTTTAGATGCACAGGAGACGCTGTTTAAATCCTGCTTTATTGCCATATAGAAATAAAGTAGTTGTACCTTTCCAAAGAGTAAGTTGTACCCATATGTAACAGTGCTTGTGATGTACAGGCAAGAAAGCTACCAGGCCAAAACAAATATCAAAATCAAAGTCAAAATGCAATCAATTGCATATTAAAGTTAATATAATTTTCTAATCTAATATAATTTACTGGAATAAGATACTTTTATTCAATAAATATTCTTGCAGTCTAACACTTGCTATAGTTTTCCAGTCATCATTCTCTTAAGACATTCTGCAATGAGTCACATTGGACATTAGAGACCCTTTCTTTGAAATTAGTCATAATAACCCCTGTGGCTGACATTTAGGAAGCCATATGTAGGGTTTTTGCATATTAGGTTTTGTTTTGTTTTTCATATGAGCTGACAGCCTGATAGATGGGCTTACGTTAACAGCAAAGAAAAAATAATAATAAATATCTTTGGCCACTACAGTAACAATAACACACTGAACTTGCCACTCTCAGTGACTGAAAAGGAGTGAGCTGTGATGGCCATTTTATATTAGTTATAAGCTGGAAGAAAATGAAGAAGAAATTCCAGAGAATAATTGCTCTAATCTCCACTGCAGTGGTGATTAAACTCCAGCACTGTTCCTCTCGAGGGATATTAACAGTACAAGACACAATTTTCTTTTAAAACATCTAGGGTATTTTGGACTAGTTACCTGAACCTAAATAGTTATCCTCAGAGAGATGAAATTCCTGTCTCAAGCTTTATAGAAAGGCTCCCTTTTTCTGTCACAACCTGCAGGATTTTTTCTCACTCTTAGCCTCCACTGAAGAACTCTGCAACTTTCTGTAGACTAGAAATTGGAGCCCCAGCGCTAAGGGGTCCACCAGCCTTTTTACTGCTATTACATCTTCTCATATGCAGGCTGTGTATTATTTGTGCATTTTAAAAGTAATTCACTTGCAGTAGAGGCTATACTTTTTCATGTACTTTGTATATTTTTGTATTTAACAGCATAGAACACGGTGGTGGCTTTAAATGTAGTTCATCAATAACAATGTATATAATGTCATCCTGATTAAAAAATAATTCTAAGGTACAGCAGATAAAAAGAAAAATATAGGAATAATGCAAGTATCTGCAGATGTAAAGACAGTAACACTGAAAGATTCAGAACATGAAGAGCTAGTCCTAACCTAGAGTATGAAAGTTATAGAAAGCATTTTTTGGGCTAAGTTAGAAGTCTGTTCTAAATGTAGAAAAATGTTTTGAAACAATGAAAGGAGAAAATAAATAAATATATATAGCAATAGGAGACAGAGGCCAGGAAAAGCCCAAAGACTACACAAAAAGAAAGACCACACAGAAAGAAGTGGAGAAAGCAAAAGAGCATAGAAGTATGTGTACTGAGTGGCCTTAAAATAGCATGGTAGATAGCTTTACGTATAAATTGTAAATACGTAGGAAACCCAAGTATGTTCACAGAAGCAGAATTTCAGCAGTGGGGGCTGGAAAGATGAAAAATTGTGAGAGAAGAGCACAGGAGGTAATTATAATTAAGGCATTTATTGATGAAAGCCTCTATTAATACCAAAGTAAGAACTGACTGAGTGATATCAGCAAGGAAGAAGGAACAGGCTCCCAGTTACTTCTGAGCTTTGTTATGCTTGCAAACCGAAGATGATAGACATATACACAAGGACCCTGATTACAACAAAATGAGCCCACAATGGATGAAAACATTGTTCCTCAGCAATATAATATTTGTTTTCCAAATTTCTGTCAATTATTATTCAGCTCTGCTGGTTGGAAATAAATAATGATAAACAGAATAACAGATATGCGTTATACAAATCCAAAAGTAAATTCAGGTCTAAAAGGAGAGGTTGTATAGCGGCGCTCCCAATTAATTGATTATTATAATCGGAAACCTCCTTATAATCCACGACACACACGAGTTACCTGGCACCCATGCTGAACTCCGAGATATGCGCTACTGCACTTCAAACATTTGTTACGTGCAAATAATTCACAAGGAAGGGAATAAGCAAGATGATTATGATGTATCCTGTCCTCTCAGTAGCGCTAAAAATGAAAGCTTCTTTGAGGCGCTCCGTTACCTTCTTGAGGAAATGCCAGGGGAATTTTAATGGCCATTAAGAGTCCTAGCTGCAATGTAAAAGTTGGTCTAATGTTCTGGCCCTAATACAGTGCCTCTCCCCATCACGGCAGAATTCGCTGTTACTGTTATACGTCGGTTATGTCTGTTTTTCCCCTCCTCTACAAAACTTAAGTCTGTGATGTTCTCATCAAGGGAAATGATGATAGAGTTACAGAGGTCTGTGATTAAATTTGCTCAGCAGCAATCTGTAAGCAACCCGCAGCATACAGTTTCCATTTTTTGTTTCATTCCGTAACCTGTGGTGAGTGTTGACTTCCAAGTACCGTTCAGCAACAAGGAAAAGCACACAGCCGACTGATTGGTCCTAGCATTCCAAAATGAAAAATGTTGAACAGAAAGTCATCACAGGAAACCCTGGAAAAGAAACCAATTTCAAACCAGTGTGTCTCCCCTACGTTTTACCTGACTACTGCAAATAGCTTTTGTGCTGTGCCTGGTCCTCGTCATAGGTCAACGAGGACAACTGCCTTTCATTTAAGAGAAAGCTGATTGTTGAACTCTGCCATCTCTGTGGAGTGAGGAGGCAAACCGAAACGACTGTCCATTCATGGGTGATTAGAGTCAATAATGTTAAGAGCCTTTTGTTAACTTCATCTGTCTTCTTCTTGTCAATAAAACGAAGTGCGTTTTGCACACAGCTTTGAAAGAACGGAAAGAGAAGGGCTTCTTCTCAATCCTCCCGCTCCACCACTGCGACCTCACTGTTGATAGAGGGCTCAAAAGCCATATCTCTATGCTGCGTGACAGGCCTGACAGTAGTGGAATAATCTAGAAGCATCCCAGAGGAAAGTAACTCTATACAGACCTCCATCTAGGTGTTTCCAAACCACACAGCACGCTTATTTTCTGAGATTTCGTCATTCTTCCTAGGACTGAAGAGCTCTGCGAACACAGGACAACAATGCTTAGGGATTTCTTCCCTTCACTGGAAACTGGCAGAAAGAAGTGCTTGCAGATCTTTCCCACCAGGCTCTGATAGTTTTTCATTTTCTGATCTCTGTGCTTTCGTATTCATGGATTTGTTATTGTTGCTTAACTTCCCACAGAATCATTGGACTGAAGCACCTCTCTTCATTTTTCTAACTAGTGCCATTTGACCTGCTATACAGTTTAATCCAGCCTCCACTTTTGAGAGGATTTTCTCACAAGTGGCAATCTCTAACAGGGTCACATTGAGAGGCAACCCCATTGCATGTTACCTTGCACCATAATGAGGGCAATTTCAAAAGGCGTTCAATCAAAAGAAACAGGGTTTTCTGCATGAGGCTTGGGTCTTAGCCTGTCTTTATGTGGGGCTGAAGCTGTTGAAACACTTTCATCTATGTTTTATAATCACATCAGCAGCTTCATGTTTTACAGAGGTGGAAGCTGCTGCAGTACATAGCTATGCTGCACAGGCGATAAGCAGCCACAGGGAATTCTGCAAGTTTAGGGGCAGCTGAATTGCCCTTCAGGAAACTGGGAGGATTCCCACTTCCCCAGGTAGCGCTTTTCAGAAGATTTCTGTTTACTTGGCCTCTGATACAGGATTTAAGAGACAGATTTAAGCAATTAGGCACTATACTCCCCTCAGTGTAAAATAGAAAGGGATGGATAAAGACAGAATGCAGGGAAGATGAAAATACATCAGCATACTATTCATGCTGGTCTGTTTTTCCAGTTACTGGGAGGCTGTGATTTGCACCATATATCAGAGATTATAATTTTTCCTCCACTGTGAAACAACACCTTGGCTGTATATTTGCTAATCAATGTCTTTTGGCATCCATGCTACAGGGCCTTGTGTCTTTTCCCTATCTCTGCCGTTCCTCCTCTCTCTTTTCCATTTAGAGCTCACAAAAGCTGCTGGATTGATAGCCTTTGAAACTCCAGCTGCTGTCAATAGAAAAGGTACAGCATGGGTGGCTGCAGTGCATGAACAGCAGCACTGCTTTGCGGGGAAGCAGCAGATTGCTGAGCCTCAGCTTTGCTGCACAGAAAGTACCCCCTCAGCGAGACCTGCAGATCAGTCCTCAAAGGCAGTGAGCGCATGAGCTCTCTGCAGGAGTTGTCAGGGAGAGTATCACATTTTATTGACAGTTTTTGCAATTTCAGCCACAGAGAACCTCATGGAAATTAGCAGCATATTGGTATTATTTTATTTCAAAATGCAAAAAGAATACGAGCAGTTCATTTTATTTCGTTTAGCTACTGTGCACCAGAATCATGAAAAACATCCAAGGCATCATCAATTAGTTGAAAAAATTAGATAGTTGCCACAGGAAAAAAATGGAATGCATATTCTTAAATAGGCAACAATACTGTAAAATATCTAAATCTCTCAGTGAGGTTTGTTTAATGAGCCATACTTTCATTTGGTTTCACTGTTTACATACATATACTTGGCTTTCCATGCTAAAAACAATTTCAGGGGGCAGAGAATACTTAGTGGGGAACGTCTTATCTGTAGCTTAGGCTCTTTCATAAGCACACCAGAGTTTCTAGTAGCCATTAGACTGAATGAAGGTCCTTGAAGCCCAATGTTCCCATTTCTTTCAGAAGCCAAATACTTATGCCAAGCCTCTGGAATATATTTCCATGAGCAAATGGACTAGAAACACGAAGAACTGGATGCATACTACATCCAGGTTGCATTTTCAGGCTTTTCTTTGTATCGAGAAGTGCTGGAAATGTTATTTTTATCTCTCTATGTTTTTTAATAAAAAACATGCCACTAAGGGAGTGTAAAAGATGAAGTCCTGGTTTGAGGTCTATTTGTTCTTTTTATTCAACTAATTCTAATGCTCCATGGAGGATACCACAGGCGTTATAAGCCAAGTGAAAAAACCAACTGAGCTAATCACTAGGTAATAGTTTTGTAACTAAGAAGCTACAAAAACCTGACTATGTTAAAAAATTCTTTTAAGGTTGTTTCACCAATAAAATAAAATATAAAATAAAATATAATATAATTTGAGAAATGAAAAGTGAATTGCTCAGGCACCTAGATAGTTCAGCATGAAAATGCCTTAGTTACAGAAGCAAAAATACTTAGTAATTTCATGGCCATGTCGGATTTTCATCCAGATATATTACTGAATACCTTCTTCTTTTTTTATTCGTGCAAATAAACACACATTTCCACACATTGGCTCCATAATGGAGACAGATACACAGAATGACAGTTGCAGAGGAAGACGCCTGCCCATTTACAAAGACTGGGAAAGAATGACACTTGTCTTGAGATACAGGCTTACATGGCTTCATCTAGTACTAAGGAAGCCAACACAATAATAAAGATTCAATCCAAAAGGTTTCAATTGCCAGCAGCATCATTGGTTACAATGAGAGAAAGAAGCAGAAGAATCAGCTAAGCACTGAATTCACATCTCATTTACAAGCTTTGGTCCAATTCAAAAGCAACTGTGGTCCAACCCAGAAGCAATATAATCGTGGATTACATTCCTTCAGCCTGGAGAAGGGAAGGCTAAGGACAGAGGTACTAATTACTGTCTTTGACGACTCAACGGGTAGTTAGAGACAAAACAGAGCCAGACTCTTCTCAGGTACACACTGGAAGGACAAGAGGCCGTGAACACAAGTTACATCAAGCAAAGTTCTGACCGGATATAACAAAAAGAAAATGTTCACAGTTAGGACAGTCAGACCCTGGAACAGGTTGTTCAAAGCAGCTGCGGAATATCCTTGGAAATATTTCAAATTAGATGGGACAACCAGGGCAACCTGAACTATCCTATAAGTTGGTCCTGCTTTGCCCAGGACATTGGACCAGGTGACCATATATATTCCACTATTTTATGACGGTGAAAGCTATGTAGTCTTGGGTGGTCTGACAGCACGGAAGCATCTCGCACGGCCAAATTGTTCGTGTTCCAGTGAAAATGTTTTTATGTTTCCAGTATTTCAAAAAAGACCTAGATGTTTAATAGACAAGGTCAAGCAAGCAGCCACCTAAAGATGATTTATATGCATAGTCTGAAGATCATCAAAGACGGACTAATCAAGACAATAGCGCTTCTTGAAAAACCCTTTTGCCTGTCAATCATTCCTGACCCTTAAGGTGTAAATATGAATATATCATCTCAATAAATGATGGGGAATTAACAAAAACCAAGCTGCACAAATCTAAGTAGATCCACCAAAGGCCAAAGATAGAGGTAGGGACTTTTGTTCTGAGAGAGCTTAGTCCTGGCAAGTTCCAACAGCACCAAAGCTCTCGCCCATCACTCTCTGTCACTGCAGTCCAAGAGTTTATGAGGAATTCAGGAAGGAGACTGGAAAGATCATTTCCAGTGGATCTTAGTCAGCAGTAGCTTAATCACACTGAGGAGACACTGAAAAGTGATATGGCTGACCTGTTGTGCTGCTCCTCCTTTACAGGCACCCACTGGGAGGCACCAGATGAGCAGTCATACAGCTTCATAGCAAGATCCATCAGGCAGCAATTTGGACTGGAAAAAAATCACATGACTCTGAGCAGAAGGTTTATATTTTAGGCAAAAACCTTTTACTTATTCAAAATTACAGGAACCACAGTTCATCAAGAGTCACAGGGTAGCACTTTCCCCTTCCACAGACTGACAGGATGATCTATGTGGGAAAATGGGTAAACACGAATATTCATGTAAGTTAATAGGTGACACTCAGAGGATCAGCATTCCCTGGAATAACTTTGTCACAAGTATCCCTTTACTTCTTTGCCTTTGACAGCATTTTTGGGGACAATTCTACTTTTACTTACATAGTAACATTGCAATAGCCCTGACAGAGATCATACATCCCTAAGCTTGTGGAAATTCATGAGCACGTGCCTTATCAATGTGAATCATCAGCATGAATTCAGATTCAGAGCTAGATATATTATGATTCTCCTTAAAGTAAACAAACTTGTCATATGCTTTTGCCAGGTAAGTGAAAAAAATGTCCATTTACCTAGCAAAAAGGCGTCACCTATATAGCATTCTTACTCCCAAGGACCTTGCACTTTTCTTGGTAAATATAACATCTAGTTCTTGTATTGAGGCATCTGCAGCTCAGAGGCTAAAGGCGCATATGGAGAAGAATGAAACAGCAGCCACCTTCACTCAGCACTCATGACCAGTGCTAGGATCTGTCTCCCAGTCCAGCTCTGTCCTGCTGTGCAGTTGTGTGAAAGCAATCCCGTTTAGCTATTCATGATGCAGTTCTGCAATGGTATTTGCAGGCAGCAGCATCACTCCTGTTGCTGTTGCTATACTGGGAGCTGCAAGGAGTCTTCTCATGCCTCTTGTTAGTTGATAGGAGTGGAGGTCCAGAAGTGTCAAAAGTAAGTGTTTTCTTTCCCTTGCTTGTCTCACCATCAGCTTTCATGCTGACACTAGAACCATTTCCTTTAGCAAGAAATAAAGCAATAAAGGGTGATCTCTCTTCGTGTTTACTCAATATATGTGCTGACCTCTCTGAGAGTGTTTGCTGCTCTCCAGGCTTACTTTCTGGAGCACTTATCCGATGGCAGAGGTGTCTGCTGTGGCTAAGAATATCTCCATGCCCTGAGCACATACATTCTTCAGTACGCTCGTACTCCACATGCTCACTCATGTTCTACTGCTAAATTTTTTGTCTGTAATTCTGTTGTGGGTATTGAATTAGAGTTGGTCACCCCCCGCTACTCATCTTTCTCCAATACCTTCCTGCCCTTTAGACAGCCTTAGCTGTAACTGCTGCTGCCAGAGTTTATTTATTCTCTTCTTATCAATGGTGGCAGTGGCAGGAAAGGCTGTTAGCAGGGATTATCCAACTTTGTTTTCTGAACGGAGGAATAATATTCTGAGTCTCCTCTACTGCAGCCTTCTCCGCTTTTGCTGGAGATACAGTTAGTTTTCCTTCAACAGTAAATAGAAAATATGATAACAGAATAGCAGAAATAGAAAAACACTGTTGTCATATTTGACATTTTTACTGAAATAGTCTGCTACAGAGAACAGATGTTTTTCTACTTTTTTCCCTTTTCCATCCTTTCTCTGCAAACCACAGTATCCACAGTCCTGTAGCATAAGTATTTAGAGTCCTGCGATAGCCAAGCCAGAACCAGATGACCCACTATGTCTTTTCCACGTGTACATTCTGCAAACAGTGAAGAAACAAGAGGGAGTGGAAAGCAGAACGCTGGGAAAGGCAGTAATGGCTCCAGTGCTACCAGGCAAAAAAAGGAGCTACTGCCAACCATAGTCAGTATGGGATTATTGGTAATATATCAGTTCTGAATGTGCCACTGCAGTTTCCTACCACAGAGGATACAGCGCTCAGATGTATATGCCAGGAGACAGCAGGGTGATGGCCATTACACGCCTAACATGGTCTCCTCACCTGCCCTAAATGTTCACTGTCTTTTTGTTTTTTGTTAAGCATATAGTAGAGATAGCCCACAGCCTTACCTCTGTGAATGGCTTAAAAGTCATCAAATAAGTAATGTGTATAAGGAGGAATTTTTCCTCAAAATATTCCAAAGGGCTCCAGGCTAGAAACTCCAAAGCAATATTTGACGTTATGGCAGTTTATTTTTTAGTAATTACATATCTCCATCTAGAGATGGAGACCTGACAGGATAAAGCATCTGTTACTCCAGGACAATTAACTGAGTTAATACTGAAATTTTAGCCCATGTAGCATTCTGCCTTTGTCACACCCTAGAGGAAACCACAGCCACCATGGATGGTTGCCACAGAATTCTTACTAAAGCATGAAGTTATTTTAAGGTGCAAATCATGAGGAAAGAGCATTTCACGAGGTAGCACAATGAAATCCTTCACTAGCAATGGTTACATCTGAAATGCATTAAGGAATCATTAAAACAGTTCAACAGCTATCCAGCACTTGAAAATAGAGAGCCAATTATACTGGCTGCCTTTCTATCGTCTTCCGTAGACCCTCACTCAGAGATGAGTACTTCCTCATCCTGTGAAAATATTTTTTTCTTCTTTTCTGATCAGACATGGGACAAATTGATCTTTTAGGAAGAACATCATTTTTCTTTCCTCATTCTCTTCCTTTTGGAACAGTTGACCACAAGAAACCTATTTGCAGAAGGGTTCTTATCTCACAGTGGGAAGGCAAGTGTCTACTTTCACCATTACAGTGCTGAACTCTGGTCCTACCTAAACAAACTGCTTTGTCCATATTCAACCAAAGCAGCAATGGAGGTGCAGGTAGAGAAATCTGATAGTCTTTTCTTCCCCAAGTCCCAAAAATGCCTTGAAAAGTTCAAAATACATTTTAAGCGCAGTCAGGAATATAGCTTATACTCCAGATATTGCTTGGCATATTACAGCAGCTACATGATGAACTAATGAGAATAGTGGATTAGTAGTCTCACAATATGTAAAGCTCCCTCCTTCAGCATTCCTCTGGTATAGATAAAAAAAAAAAATTGAATATTCAATGTCTAAAATAGGACAGCTGGTTGCACTACTCCATTTATTACTTCGTACTCGTTAAAGTGACTCCCTGATTATCCAAAAAGATGTAGAGCTACCCCCGCTAGCCACTGGCAACTCCATGCAAAGTGTAATATAACTTATTCTTCCCCATGACAGCCATAATGTTTAACTATGTGACCTCAATTAACCAGCCCTAGAAATAAAGAGATTTCCTACCCTTTCACTATCCTGTGCTTTCATACCATTGAGGCATAAACCTCAATTTCCTGCTGGCTTGCATCATAGCTATTTGACCTTCCTTTCTGCTTTCTGAATTTTATTATAATTTTCTGAATTTATCTTTACTCAACTGTAGATCTAAGAATAGTCATATTCCACTGCTATTAATCTGGTTATTTTCAAAGGAAAGCAAAGGTTAGAAGAAGTAACAGCCCACTAAATGAAGCCAAAAGGACTTTTCACAGCCAGAGTCCTCACTCTCTCCCTCCCTTCACTACACAGGTCAACACAGAAACAAGAAAGTAGAAAGAATTAACGCTTACTCTTCTTATAGTCCTCTTCTTAACAGCATAATTTTTTTCCAGCTGAGTCCAGTCACATCTCCAAGGGCAAGGAAGCTCCACTAATTATTTTGCTCAGGGTTTCAGTGTTAACCCTTCCTCTGCCAACCCTTGATGGGTTGCCAACCCTCTGCCTACCTTCATAGGTAGGTCTATAAAATTGCCTATCAGTCATTATTTGCAATTTGGACCCAGTTTATTTTTTTACTGTAAGTATTCATAGCACAGAAAATGCTAATAGCAGTTGTTTAGCTATACAACAAATGAAAACATAATAACCACAATGAAGAGAGATGATATTCTTCTTCTAGTCTGGAAAATTCCTTTGATATATGTTCCCTAAGCATTATGGGACACAGGACAGTTTCACTGGCAAAGCAAAGTAGCTACTTGTGTCAGTATTGAAATAAGGAGTTAAGGGTATTGTCTTTTAGGAGTAGTGTTTTCACAGGTACTGAACACCTATATCTCCAGCTGCAATCAAAACTAGTTCAACATTGTTATCAAATATTTTCTCAGTGCCAAGCAGACAGTTCATTATAGGTGTTTTCCTACATTCAGGCTGAAGAGAGGTTTTGCAACTCATGCCTCATTCTTAATCACTACTATCTGACAAGGAGCATCACCTACTTTATTCCTGAGGATAAATCAACTCTTTTCACTTAATTCAATAGTTTTTACACAAGCTACACTAGCTCGTGCTCCCTCCTGCAGCAAGTGGGGGCGATCCATCTTCAGATACTGGCTCTACAGTTCACTGAGGTAAGTCACCATTCAAGCCTGCAACTAGCACGCATCAGCTCAGCTCTGTTTTCAAACCAAAAACCTGGCCTGGCTACAAAAGCCCAATGCTTCACATATGTATTAGGGTTCCCATAATTCCCTGAATATTGACCAAGGTCTGCAGCCAGGTTATGAATAGTATAAAGTTTAGGTATGTTGAAAGAGAGGATTTTTAGCTTAAAAGAGTGTCAGGATGGAGCCACTTATTGAATTCGTGTGTGAATGTGAGCTATCTCTTTGAACATCCCAAGAATGAGAGTAAACTTGACTGTGCAATTATTAACAGTTATAGGCTTCATAGAAGTGCATGAGATCACTTAAGTTTTTTTTGGTTTTTTTGTTTTTTTTTTTTGCCAGCTACTGTTATATCTTTTCCTCTAGAACAACATTTCCAAGTAAGCTAGCCTTATTTTTTAGGAGCTACTCAAATAATGCCAACTCTTTGCTTTGTTTTCAGTTGTTGTATTACTTTGAAAAACAGCAAAAATTAGAATTGCAATATTTCACAAATGTTTCCTTTGATGAACAGTGGATTTATTGGTAATAACAACAGTATACCGGTGTCATAGAAAAGGGGAGTCAGGTATTTGGGGCCAATGTCACTAGGTCACATGCCAGTGAATATGTAATTCACTCAGTGAAAAGTGTTTAAGAGCTCTTCTCTATAATTATCTGCACCTTTCAGCCTACTAAAAGAGATCTTTTATTTTTCTCCTAGTGCTTAAGCATCTTTTTTGTAAAAAATATGTTGGTCGATGCTCTTTATCATTCTCTCTATTAAGACAGAAATGAGGGTTTGGGACCAGTACTTGGCTGCTTTTAGATATTTGTAAAAAAGACGCCAAAAATCACTTGAAGTTTTTCTTGTAATTTTTTGAGAAATGTATATCCCAATTATCTTCATCCTTGAATGCATATTATGTTATTTTTAAAGCCCCAGGGAGAGTCTGAACCTCTTACTTCAAATTAACATTATATAAGCAAAGCTTATCTGTAAATACTCATAATTTATCTGTCAGAGGTTTTAAAAGGCACTATTCTGACTCCAATCAAACACTCTTTCCTGCTGATTTTTAGAATGGTTTCTCCCAATGTTAGTAATATTTGCACTAGGTTTTTCACATATGGTGAGAAATAATAATACAGTATCATTTAATTGAAAATGCCATTATGACAAGTTGTACAATGAGCCATTTAAGACACAACATTTTGTAGACTGCTAAGTGGAATTAATTACTACAGTTATGTATCTCTGTGTGCAGATGTACATGTACTGATATATCTGTGTATATATATACATGCATGTGTGTTAATATATACACTATGTGTTAAGATATACGCTTCATCTGGATGAAGGAGATATAGCAGTTGTAAAATTTTGTTTTAAAATCCTGTTTCATAATACTGCCAGAGTTGCAGGTAGCAATGCCACTTTCTACTATAGCTTTCTCCTACACTTGCTACTTCTCTATCCCTCCCTAAGCTACATACACCTAGAAGGAGATAGGTAGGGGAGTATAAAGTAGTCATATCATAGATGGCACTCACAGTGAAAGCAATGATTAAGATTCTTTGCACAGCTATGTTTAACATTTTATTTTTTTCCTTTAGTGTTTTGCAGTTTTCTGCAAGCCTAAGTTCCTGGGCTGGTGTACCTAATTTGAGAATCTCTGGTTCTGCCTAAAAGCAAAAGGTGTAAGCTCCTCGGGCTGTGCGGGACGCGGGAGCCCTGAGAGGGACTAGTAGCTCTAACTGCTTTCATTTCACCCACAAAACCCTTCAAGTTAGTCAAATCAGAGTGTTCATGGGAATGTAAATCAGAATTATATACCTTATTTCTCCTCTACTGAGCACCACATCCCGAGGCTCACGCATCTCTGGGGTGCATCTTAGAAAACACGCTTACAGGATTTGAGGTATCTAGATCCCCATAAATGACAGAATATGAGTCTTTGGCACCAAGATTTCCTTTATTAGTAAAGGCCTGCTGTTGATGGAGATTGGATAGATAAGGTCTGGAAGACATAAATAGGCAGGCAGAGGTCTCCCACACCCTGACAACGGTTAAATACTCAGTTAACTTGCTTGGAAAATGGGTGACTGACACTGCCATCACAAGGCCTTAACCTTCATAGAAATGCTGTGAATGAGATGAGGGGAAAGTAGAACTATTAACAAAGGTGTGTGAAAGTGGGGACTGCAATTGCTGGCCTCTGAGTCTCAGGCTTGCCCCTAGCCACGGCAATCCCTCCTTTTCCCTTTCCCCTCAAATGGCAGGCACAAAAGATGTGTATTTTGTAAGTCTTCAGCCACAAGGTTAAAATTGTAAGAACAGGTAAGGCTGATATAAACATGCGCCTATCTCTCTCACCATTGTACCGTACTTCAAAACACCCCTGCTGATTTTTATTATCCCAAACATTGCAATGTTAAAATTGCCAATACTTAAAAAAAAAAAAAATTACAGTAACGGCTAAAATTCTGATAAATTACAGTAGTTGTTATTTTTAATAATTTAGCATAATGACTGCAGCCTTTTCACTAAAGTAGCAATTAAGTCATCAGAGTTGCCTGGCCTACACAAATTTATTGTGTCTGTTTTTATTGCTTATACCTTCAGAACCATTTTGCCGTACAACCTGACACCAAAGTCAGAAATCATGCAGAGAAAACCGGTAGAAAAAGAAAGGTCATTAGCTGAAACTCTTATTTTTTTATTATGTGCCACTGATATTACCCCAGTTGTAAGCCGCTTTGCATCTCCAACATTAAGTTTCCCCATGTAATTATCATTGCTGTAGGTAGATGTCCATTCAAACATGTTTCTCATTCTGAACGAGGAACACGCACAGGAACGCATCACCAGAGTCACCTACATTTAAGGTGCGTCAGCTGAATTGCCCCATTTTCATTCTTGGGTCTTCTATGAGCAATAGATCAGATGAGCAAGATTCCCATCTTTCTGACATGCCACTTTTTTCTTTTTTTAATAGCTGCTGTTATCCCAATACATAAATAACTTTCCCCACAAATTGTTATTAGCCTAGTAAGTGTTTTTCTCTTTAAGCCCATTGCTGCTGCTGCGACTCCTCAGTCCAAAGCAAAGTGCTTGCTGCTGCTTCACAGGAGGTCAGCAAAGAGACCAGAGGTGGCTTTTAGCACAAGCCTCATATTTAGTATGCACAATATTGAAATTCTTTCCCTCAATTCTAGCTTGCAATTTGAAGCTTTCATTATTTCTTTTCAATATTCCTAACCTTGATCAGGAAAGGAAGCCAGCAATTAGCCCATAATGATTTGCATTATGCCCAGTTTTATGCAGGGCCTTAGATAAAGTGCTTAACTTCTCTGTACCCTGGTTTTCCTATCTGTTTCAAACAGCACTGGTATGATGAGCCAGGAAGTCAGAGCACTGAACGTTTTCAGCCTGATCCAACAAAACACCTGCACCGCATGACTTCCACAGGACTTTTCTAGCAATTTGAATTTAGACTCCGATCAAGTTTTAGCCAGTCTCTCTGGGAACTTGGTGACACCTCAGCACAGTTCTTATAATCACATATTTCTGATAGGGACCACCAAGCTGCTGCTCTAGATTAAAAAAAAATTCGGAAAACAGAGGGAACAGTGGTGCTCAAGGTCTAACTCCACAATGAGAGGCCTGTGAGCTGACAGGTGTCTTTTTTGGGGACCTGCACCAATGGCTGGCAAGTAGGCCCCTGTCACACGTTGCAGGGGAGAGTGTGGACACAGGCAAGGACCGTGGAGCAGTCAGGATGTTATCAAACTGCAGCTGAGCCTACCTTGTTCATGGAGCCATGCCCTGAGGTGCCACTAGGCTAAACCACCTAATAATAAAGTATTAATATACAGCAGATGCCATTTATGTAGACCTAGTAGCAACTGGCCCTCATTTTCATGTGAAAAACTGTGGTTTTAAAAATCATAGCTGAAGGCTTTCCAGAGAGAGTCTGCTGCCACATCACAACCCAGTCACATCAGGTACCCTGGTCTTTGGTATAACACTAGACCCAGGGGGACTGATCAGTTTAAAACGAGAAACTAGTCTGCCCCAGGCAAAAAAATAATGCAGAGCAACACTAATTCACGCTATCAAATGGAAAAAGACAGCAAGCTTCCCACTCTATCTCCTCGCTCTTTCTTCAGCTACTCTCCCTCCCTACAAGAGGAGGAGATAAGAAAAAACATGAAATCTGCCTTGCCAGCTAATGCAACTTCAGGGGACTATTATTATTCCCCTAAACACCAGTTTAAGTCAGAAAATTCTTGCTAGCATAAACAAAATGCTACATGCGTATGCTGAGTAAATAGGAATGCATTATGGGAGCGATGGCATGTTAGTCCTCTCTGTCACAGGTGTGCTATCCTTCTTGTCTAACGACGAGAGGGGCTGTCCCAGCCACTCATTACAGCGATTAAATGTGCTGTCTTTGACTCCTCTAAACCCAACAAACACGTTCACGTGCCCGATGGCGTTACCAATTCGGTCATCAAGCAAGTTCCGTTCTTGCAGTGAAACTGCAGCATTTTGCAGATTTTTTTTTCCTTCCACCCCCCCACCCCCGCCCCTGCTCCTGCTCCTTCCCGTGCTGCAATCAACAGCTAAATCGATCTGACTCTTCATCCGCAGCAAAGGGCCCCCGGGGAGAGGGTACGTATTGGGGATGTGGAGCACCTTGGGGAAGGGAGGAATGGGAAAGGGAGCGGTAGGGGGGGGAGGGGGGGATGCAATGGGTTCAAAAGTAAAGTCGTCAAAAATAATGAGGCTGTTCCGCCCAGCTTCCACCGCGGAGAAGGAGCAAAGTGCCCTTTCAAATTGGGTGTCCCAGCGCCACAGCTGAAATAACTGGTCACAGAAAGCTGCGAGCAAATTGCTTTGACAAGGCTGTTACTGTTGTAAGAGTTCAAAGGTTTTGGACACTAGGTCAGCAGCTGCCAATCAAGCGGACAGAAAAAGCTGCTCGTTGAGCCTGTGATTTCTACCTAGGCCGCAATTATCCCTGACTATTCCTGTACCTCAGCAGCTCCTCTGATTAAACCAGCCTCCCTTTTACATCTCTTTCAGAGTGCGATTCACACACTAATTAGTTGCCTGCTCTCCACTGAGATGTCAGACCCTCAGTCAATTTATCTCTATTTCAGCCTGCTCAGAGTGACTTCCCCAGTTATCAAAATTTAATCATGCCTTCAAAAATGTTGAAAAGTGGTCATTAGAGGCAAAAGGCCACAGGATACAATATTCATTTTTCTCTATCTTCCAGTCATCCAGCTGGCATCTATAATGGATATCCTGGGGGCTGTGAGAACACGTTGATTTATGCAACCTTGCTCTTGCTCTCACTGTGGTGCACCAGCCTGCTTTAAAGAACAGGTTTTAACAAGGTCTGAGGTGGGAGGACATTAATCATGGTAGCATTGTATGTGAAAAAGGGTGCTGTGTAGTCAGAAGAACCCCCTACAGCAGGGCAGTTAGATTTTTTTTACCACCTTCTCAGAGATAAAGGAGAGTTTGACAATTGATTAGACCTTTCTGTAACCTTGCAGTCCTGTGAAATGATGAGAGAGAGAGAGAGGGAGGGGAGAGAGCGGCGAGAGGAGGAGGGAGAGACAGAGAATGATTCTCATACTCACGGTCTTAAATGTGCAATAACTTTATGATTCTTGACTGAAACTGGCTATCAAAATCAGTCCCAACTCAATACAGTCTAAAAAAGAAGATCATTCTTGGAATAAGAGTCCTTTCAGCTGTACATGTCAGAGGCAATCATGGGTACCAGCAGCCTGCAGTGACTCTCCTGCATACTCGCTATTGCACAGTGAAACCCTGATAGAAATGGCATTGGATAACATCACTCCGAGCTGAAACAGTCCAAAGTAGGTTTCAGCAAAATCAACAGTGATGAACTGAAATTTGTTGACAATAGGCTTGGGCAGGGGGGGTGATTATTATTCTTCCTTTTTCTTCCTTGAAACCCGAGGAATGATTTCCAAACCTAGGTGCATACCACAGAACGCATATATTTGCATGCGATGAGCCAATGCAGAACACAAAGGAGATATCTGAGTGTGCAAATCAAATACTTGCCTCTGCCCATGGAGGGTTTCCTGGTGCGCAATGCATATGCAAATGAGTGTTGATAACGAGGCTTCCCTAATTTTTTTTAATCTATGTTGATGTCTGTATTTTTCCGCTCGTCCAACGTATGGGATTGGAGGCTCACCACTCAGAGTGGTTAGAGCCAGGCACTGCGAGAGGAAGCATTATGTTATGCTTCCCCCATACCGCTCTGGCAATGCGACTTAACCCTGAACTGCAATCCCCCTGCTATTTCTGTCCTGAGCTTTTCTCTCTACCACATGCAATAATTGCCATTTTCCATTCTCCTGTCCTGGGATCTCTCGAGCTGAAGAAGTCTCCTGAGCTCTCGCTCTCCCTCCTCGCTGATACTTGAGACACTGGGGGCAAACGTTCAGCACAGTATGCAGGCACTGAGCTGAACAACTTATTACTGATAAAGCGAGGAGAATGCAACTAAATCCTCGTATCATGCTGGAAATTTAACCCTGAATGTCATAAGAAACAGCTCTTCTCCACAGACAGAATCAAAATGAGATGGAGAGAAAGGGAAAAATAAATCAAAAATCAAGAGCAGCCTCCTTTTCCCCTTTCTGCCCTGGTGCACTGAGATCCTTCTCCTGGCTCAGGCCAGCCTGTCTGCTGAGCCCCATCTTTCCTCTCTAATGGAGGGCTCTGCTAGCCACACGAGAAGGCACCGACTGTCTCTCAAGGGCGATCTTCACCCATGTCAGACTGTAATCTCTGTCCTGCAGCTCAGTAAAGAAAACAACTTTGGAGCCTTAACAGCTGTGAAGGTAGAGAAACCAGGACCAGCTCTTTCAGACATTCCTCAGAGCACCTTCTCCTGGGAAAGAGGGGAGATGCCTCAATCGCTGCAAGCCAACCGTGCATCACAAACCAAGATATTTAAGGATTCCTTCATTAGATTATTAACCTGTTTCTTGGTCTTCCCTACCACAGCAGGCAGGACACAGGCACCAGCTATTCCCCTGCAGCTGCTCTAGGCACACAGCTCGCTTGTGACTAAGCAGCCCCAGTGATGATCTACCAGGAGATACAGTCAAAATGCTTTAGGCTTGTGGTTCAAGGTGGGGGGTTGCAGGTATGAACATGAGAGTGCATGTGCCTAGGCACATTAATTTCAAACCGAATCCTCTGATTTCAGGGGTACCATTCATACAAACAAAGCTTGTGCCTGTGAGTCAAGTGTGGCCAGTCTCAACCTTCACTGCAGACCGTGGTAGCCTCGGTGATGCTGAAAGGATGTCACAGCTTGCAGAAAGGTAGTCAAGCATTCCTGCTTTTTGTGCACCGCTGTCCAAGGTGCAACATTTGGAGGGGGCCACCTTGCTACCTGCAGAGGCGGGTGAATGGTGGGCGACGTTCAGCCAGGCTGGTGTCCCAAACCCCAACTGCAGTCTGTGCCACGGAGCAACGAGCCACCACGTCCTGCCCGCAGCCCTTCTGCAGCAGCAGTGCTCTCTCTTGGGGCAAAACCTTCACTTTTCTGTCACGTTTTCTGCACTTCCAGCCAAACCTATATTCTGCAGGCAGGACATGTAAGGGATAACTCTCAGAAAAAATGGCAAAACGATTTTAGAGGCAGGAAGGGTGAATCCTAAATGTAAGCGCCAAAAAAAACGGGTGCAGGTGCTTCTGATTCAGAATATTTTTGTGGATGTTTCTGTCTTGATCCGCTCTGGATCAGGATTATTCATGAGGAAAAGTATCATCTATTTTCCTAGACTGTCGCAAGGCTGCTGGAGTATGTGAAGGAATGAAAACAAAAGATCTTGGGGAAGATTAACTGTACTACGGTGATAGCTTGATAGTTGCTAGTATTTTGGGCAGCAGGTATCTTGCATCACCATCTTCCCATACTGTATGTCAACCACATAGAAACGGAGGCGTTACATGTGCTCCCTATTTGGTAGAAGTGAGTGGAAGTACAGTACTAAATTATGGTTTTTCTCTAATTGCTCTGTCTTCCTGGCACTGTGGGCAAGCATGAAAGCTATAATTTTCATTAAAAGACTCATCCAGATATTTGGCAGAGATTATATGATGCCTAAAGCCACTCAGTCACAAACAGACAATTAACCCATAAAGCAGTGCTCATATTATATTTATTTTCATTTTTATTCTGTATCAGTGGTACATACGGAGAGAAGATGCTGCAGAGATATTTACAATAAAAGAACTAATAGCACAAGGCTACAAGACAAGATAGGCTTCAGAGTTTAGCAGTTCAGTCCCTATTTTTGATGGCAATTATGTAAAAAAATGAAATAAGTTAAGAGCTACAGACAAAGTCCATTTAAAAACAGAAGCAAATATCTGCATTACATGGAGAAGATGAAGAAACAGTAAACCAATTCTAATGTTGAAATATTTCTGACTACATTAGATATGGCTGATGATAAAATTATAGGAATAAATAAATGCATATGCATCTACTTTCCTGTGTGCACACGTATAGGTGTGTATGTTTATGTAGACATAAGAGCACCTTCATACCATACTGAAGTTTAAAAGCGTCAAGTAAAGGCAAATGAAATTATGATATGTGTAAATCACTACCAAACCGTCAGAGACTCATCCTCCATTTCTCCTACTTAGGGATCCAAACTGACATAAAGTAAGTACTTTAAGAGACTCCGTTTTTCAGCTAGGAAACTCTTAGTAATGGACTATTAGTCCGATTCAATAAATAACAATAACAGTTATTTACATACTGTGGCAGCAGTATGGACACAGAGTACTCACTAGAAAAAATGAGACACTAGATCAAGCTACTTTTTAGAAGAGTTAATTTAAAGCAATTCAGCAGGAGCTGTGTGAACCCAAGCCACATCACCAGAATTTCATTTCCACACCCTCTAGAATTTCAGTCTGAAATCACCGTTCAAGCACATCCGTAATCCCAAAACAGTTTAACTGAAACTGCAGTTTTCAAACAGGACAGGCCTTAAAGGTGCTGGCCCAAACTTTCAAGAGGTTGGCTGCCCTTGTAAACCTGCCAACCGAATGGTCTCCTTTTTTGAAACCTGACTTCCTGAAGTTTCATGTGCTATTCTAAACATTATCACCTTTTAATCTATATTGGAAATTACAGGATAGACCTACACTGACAGCCATCAAAAAGAGTGTTTGTCAAAATAACTGAAAATAAAGGTGTTTAAAGGAACAACAGTCTTTTTTTTTTTTTTTTTACATATATTGCAGTAAGGAGGAGGAAACCTCACAGTCACAAAGGTCCAGATATTGTCCATTTGTGT
Organism: Struthio camelus; assembly: GCF_040807025.1. Classification (NCBI taxonomy): domain Eukaryota; kingdom Metazoa; phylum Chordata; class Aves; order Struthioniformes; family Struthionidae; genus Struthio; species Struthio camelus. The sequence goes on along the minus strand of NC_090982.1, from coordinate 29,353,824 downwards.
CCATATAAAATGGACATAACACCATTTTAAAGCGAAGTATTGTTTGTAAATACTAACTCAGATGTGCTCTCTTGGAGATGGGTTGTAAAATGGAAATGATAATGTGCAACTGAATCATCTTTTCAAATCAATGTCTTCATTTCCTATATTGCCCCTGTACCGGTACCTAAAGAAGAAAACATCAGAAGCCAAATCCAGGGAAATAACAGGATAACATGAATATTACTCGCCACAACAAAATACACACTTTCAAGATATATAGATAAAATAAGCCACATGTTCAAAAGTAACCCACATATAGCAAAATTATGACCCCGCTATATTTATACACACGGGTGCAGTTTTCATACACTATTATAGTCTCATATTATATATCTTTAAATCATGCCGCAAAAGTTTCTGCCTTCCTCTAATGCTGGCTCTAATTTAGGATGAACAACTACTCTCATAAAGAAAAACTGCTGCTGCTGCTGTTTATTAGGCTGCAGAAAGGTCTCTCTGACTAATGTCCCAGGATTAAATGAATGTGGAATAATAAGAGCTGATTTATTTGTGCTCCGGTAGGATAAAGCTGCCACTGATTTTACAAGAAACTATTCATCTGAGGGCTACTATAGCTAGTAAATTGTGGCTGTTGCTGAAATTAGTCTCCAGGCCTTCGTGCAATCTACAGAGTGAAGTAGCAATGTGGTAATAAAGCTATTGTGAGTACTTGGTGTACTTAAAAGGTCCCACTTTTATCCCTATCTTAAGGGATTCTAAAAGTCAACCTTCAGAGAGTCCCACTACAAACTCCGCTGGCCTTTGCCTACAATCCACATTCCTACCCTGGGAATATATGAGAAGTTAAAATGCACAGATACCGATAAAGTAGAGAAAATCTCACAGTTGTGGTTTTTTGGGCTGGTTTTTCCCCTTCACGCAGCCAGGAGTAATGTTCTCATTTCGGCATTACAGAGGTACGGTACCTAGGGCTCTGTCCATTACTAGTAATTTTAGTGAAAAGAAGAGTAAAGTTAATCCCCAATAAGATAGCAAAAAAACACTTTTTTTTTTAATTTCCTAAAAATTTTCTGGTGGTCACATTTCATAATAATAAACCAACAGGGAAACAAATCACATCAAAAAAATACAGCATAAAATTGGCCAAACTGCAAGGAATTAATAGGCCCTTTATAAAGCAGAAATAATGGAAAATTGTGTAAATATGAACTGAACAAAGAAAACCATAGATATTCAAAACTGTGAGCATTATATCTTGATCCAGTAAAACAGTGAGTAATATTATGTGGAACAGTCATTTGCTGAGCTATGAAATGAATTGTTGAGTCCTATGGACAAGTGCCCACATTGAAAATAAAAATGAAAGCCTCTTCATCAAATCTATAAATCTCAGCAAGGCAAGCATGCAAATTTTATTTTAAAATAGTTATACGTTTGTCTGTCAGAAGTAATTCTTCTAGGCAAAGGTCAGGTTATATTTCTAGAAATAACTTTTACTGTCTGTCCCATACCTATTCTCTGAATAAAATACAGCACACAATGTCAGTCTCTGATAGCTCACAGTTGCTAAACCTACTTCAGCTGGAATAAATTGACACTCATTGGTTTACATAAATTTGTACATTAGAGTATAACAGTTCCTGTTTCTTTCATGAGAAGAAGATCCTTTTTGTAATACTGCTGTAGTGCTGTTAGTATGATAGATATTTATTTGGAAACGCGTATCAGCAGCACACATCACCTGAGACTCTGACGTACAACTCACACAACTGATTCCAAAAAAACAATATAACAGTTTAAAAGAGTTTTTTTAACTACCTACCCCCCTACCCTCCCTGGCCCCAGGGCACAGAGTACAATCTTACAAATTTACAGATCAGAGATTTCATTTCCTATGAAGGATTCTGTCTGTTTATTTTACTCTTGTTACTACTTTTGTTATCTACCTTTAAAGAGCACAAGGAGGTAAATGGGACCTATTTAGGCTTGGCATGAAAATTCAGGCTGGGATTTCTGCAGGTGAAGAGCGTTCATTAGTGAATTACTCCAAGGCACTGAACAAGCTGAGAGAGTCCTCTACCTCCGGTTCAGAATTTGCAAGATAACACTTCTCACCTGTAGTGGATTTCATTTCTTTGTATTGTAACTATAGTGACAAATTTTATCCATAAGGTATGCACCATATTGCACTTAGAGGTAGAGTTTTTGTTTTCAAATGAAAAGTTATCAGCCTTTTCTTTTTATACAGTGCTTTATAATTGAATGTTATGTCTCGCATCTTCAGCTATCCCATCTCGACTTTCAGCTGTAGGCACTCTTTACAGTATTTATAAATATTTCTCATAGTGTACACTACACAGCTCCAAAAGCCCTACGGGGGAGGACTATTGTCAAGATAATGCTAGAGCTTTAAGTTCCTATTAGGGAGTGTGTGATCCGTATACTTGAATGTCAGCACCCATGACAATCATAGCACTGCCTCTAAGCTTTCCAGGTGTGCACGTTCCTCAGGTACAATGGAAATATTCATCTGCAAGAAAGTGGGATTTTTCTAGACTGTTAGGCACTAAAATTACTATCAAGCTCAAAGCAAATTTCTAAAATTGTCACCACTTTTTAGCCTAAGAAAACACATTAGGAAACTTTTTTTGTCCATCCTTTCCCTTCAACAACTTTTGAACCTGTTGTAGTGGCAAATGGACAGGAACCGGGATTTGGGGAAAAGGACGAAATACAACAAAATGCCAGAAAAGATGCTCACGGTAAACACCAAGGTGCCCCAGTATGAGGAAATAAAGTTAGCACACTGGCTGCGTCTTTAATAGCGCACAGATGGCTTCTTCTACACGGGAATCACTTTAGCTAGTGACATTTTTTTCTACAACAGTTTTCTCATCCTGTCTCCCTCTGCTAACATCATCATCCTGTTAACTCTTTCTCAGTTTACTTTAACTTCCCATTACTATGGTTTCTGAAGTGGTCTTTGCTGTAGCGCGTGTCAGAGCCTTATTGCATTTTAATGGAGATTTCAGTGCACACATTATGCTAACAAAAGCATGATAACTGCTGTTTAGAAAGTGAAATGTATTTGTATGAAAATAGTCAAAGTGTCATTGATGGTTTTAAAGTGTTCTAGCTGGGTTCTTTTTTTCTTTCTTTTATTTTTTTTTTTACTTTTTTTTACATTTTTTCAAGCATTTTCCTGAATTGAAAAAGGCTTCATCCTTTATGAAGGGATTTATTCAAGGAAAATAGAGTGATTTTGAATCAGTGCACCAGATACACAAGTTAAAGAAAAGGGGGGAAATCCAAGTAAAGGGCTTTTAGTGCTGTTTTCAAAAGTCACAAATGGAAAAATCTGAAGGTCTCTTTATTAGCCTCTGGCACTGGATTTTTTTACAATAGATCATCATCACTACTGAAACCTTTATATTCTCCATTAGTCATAAGGCACAATGCTAGATGGTGACTGTCTTTGCGGTCCTGTGAGAACAAAATGGCTACTGCATTAGATGTTGCCCTTTAATTAAATCTAAAAGGATAAATTATTTTCCTAAAGTCCATTTTAATAGTTATTCCTAAGGTAACAGTAGTAATTATCACATGTATGTTGCATCGTTTTTGTCAACTGTGGTCCTATTTCGTTCTATCCAGGTTATTGTGTCGTATCTAATACCAAGATCAGTAAGTCCTAGATCTGGTAAAATGCCTGCCTGTATGTATTCAGATAATTAATTACTGAGAGTAAAAAGCAAAGTTCTATTCTTGGAAAATCAAAAAATCCAGCAAGCTCGAAGGCTTTTTTTCCCCTCTATCCAAACTCTTTCAGCTGACATGGAGTCCAAAAATTTCTGCTGGGCATTTTTTAGACACTATTCCTCAGAAGTAGTTCACGCTACTACTTATTTTAATTTTTTGTTCCTCCTTCTGTTTTTCTCTGATGTTTCCTTCACTCTCTTTCTCTCTCTCTCTCTAGCCCTTCTTAAAAACATATTGACTACAAATTAAAAATAATCATAATGAACAATGAAACCATTCATATATATAATTCAAATGATTTTGTGGAACTGTATTTGCTGAAGATGATGCCACGAGGCAGTTTTTGGGGTGTAAGCTGTTTTCGTTTCCCAAACAGTTTGGGTATTTTGTCAGAGTTACCTTAAATAGAGGTATATTTACATTTTTACAGTCTCACAAGGCATAAACATATGAAGATCTTGGGAACAGTTTGCTGTGCATGTGCAACACTCCCAAAACTTTAATTTACAGAAGTCAAATAATACAGTTTCTAATACCTCAATTGTCATTATGTGTAAGCAAAGAAATAAGGTTATTAAAATTAGCTTGAAATTTTCCTTTGGCAAGTATTGTGGCAAAATCGAGGAAATTGGAATTATGGTTGTGATGTAAGGAGAAAATTCAAGTCACAGTTAGGGTATAGCTGGGTATCAGGGCTAGGCTTGTGTGCAGACCCAGTGCATCAAATCAGCAATGACCCAGAAACCCCCAGCCAGTTTTAGTCTCAATGACTTGAGACAAGATCACAGAATCACAGAATGGTTGAGGTTGGAAGGGACCTCTGGAGAACATCTAGTCCAACCTCCCTGCTCCAGCAGGGTCCTCTAGAGCATATTGCCCAGGATCACGTCCAGGCGGGTCTTGAATATCTCCAGAGAAGGAGACTCCACTACCTCTCTGGGCAACCTGTTCCAGTGCTTTGTCACCCTCTCAGGGAAGAAGTTTTGCCTCAGGTTCTGACGGAACTGCCTGTGGTTCAGTTTCTGCCCGTTGCCTCTTGTCCTGTCACTGGGCACCACGGAGAAGAGTCTGGCCCCATCCTCTCGAAACCCTCCCTTCAGATACTTGTAGACATTGATGAGATCGCCTCTCAGTCTTCTCTTCTCCAGGCTCAACAGGCCCAGCTCTCGCAGTCTTTCCTCATAGAAGAGATGCTCCAGTCCCCTCATCATCTTTGTAGCCTTCCGCTGGACTCTCTGCAGTGGTGCCATGTCTCTCTTGCACTGGGGAACCCAGAATTGGACACCCTACTCCAGGTGAGGCCTCACCAGGGCTCAGTAGAGGGGCAGGATCACCTCCCTCCACCTGCTGGCAACACCCTGCCTAATGCAGCCCAGCATACCATTGGCCTTCTTGGCCACAAGGGCACGTTGCTGCCTCATGGTTAACTTGTTGTCCACCAGCACTCCCAGGTCCTTCTCTGCAGAGCTGCTTTCCAGCAGGTCAACCCCCAGTCTGTACTAGTGCATGGGGTTATTCCTCCCCAGGTGCAAGACCCTGCACTTGCCTTTGTTGAACTTTGTGAGGTTCCTCTTAACCCAGCTTTCCAGCCTCTCCAGGTCCCTCTGAATGGCAGCACAGCCTTCTGGTGTGTCAGCCACTCCTCCCAGTTCTGTATCATCAGCAAACTTGCTGAGGGTACACTCTGTCCCTTCATCCAGGTCACTGAGGAATATCTTGAACAAGACGGAACAACAGGTAGACAACATCCACTGCTCTGCCCTCATCTACTCAGCCAGTCATTCCCTCAGAGAAGGCTATCAGATTGGTCGAGCATGATTTCCCTTTGGTGAATCCATGTTGACTACTCCTCATCACCTTCTTGTTCTCCGTATGCTTAGTGAGGACCTCCAGGATGAGCTGTCCCATCAGCTTTCCAGGGATGGAGGGGAGGCTGACAGGCCTGTAGTTTCCTGGCTCCTCCTTCTTACCCTTTTGGAAGCCTGGAGTGACACTGGCTCTCTTCCAGTCCTCAGGCACCTCTCCTGTTCTCCAGGACCTTCCCGAGATGATGGAGAGTGGCCTAGCAATACCATCCGCCAGCTCCCTTAGCCCTCGTGGGTGCATCCCATCGGGGCCCATGGATTTGTGGATGTCAAGTTTGGACAAAAGATCTCTAACCTGATCCTCCTCGACCATGGGAGAGTCTTCCTTTCTCCAGACTTTCCCTCTTGTCCCCAGGGTCTGCAATTCCTGAGGGCTGGCCTTAGCAGTGAAGACTGAAGCAAAGGCGGCATTCAGCAACTCTGCCTTCTCTGTGTCCTTTGTCACCAGGGCACCTGCCCCATTCAGCAGCGGGCCCACATTTTCCCTAGTCTTCCTTTTGCTCTTGATGTATTTGAAGAAGCCCTTCTTGTTGTCCTTAGCATCCCTTGCCAGACTTAATTCCAAATGGGCCTTGGCCTTCCTTGTCGCATCCCTGCGTTCTCTGACAACGTCCCTATGTTCCTCCCAAGTGGCCTGTCCCCTTTTCCACATTCTGTAGACTTCCTTCTTCTGGTGGAGTTTGGCCAGAAGTTCCTTGCTCATCCATGCAGGTCTCCTGCCCGCTTTGCTGGACTTCTTACTCAGAGGGATGCACCGATCTTGAGGTTGGAGGAGGTGGTGCTTGAATATTAACCAGCTTTCCTGGACCCCTCTTCCTTTTAGGGCCCTACCCCCTGAGATTCCTCCAAGGAGGTCCCTCAAGAGGCCAAAGTCTGCTCTCCTGAAGTCCAGGGTTGCGATCCTACTTATTGCCCTGCTCCCTCCTCGTAGGATCCTGAACTCCACCATCTCATGGTCACTGTAGCCAAGGCTGCCCCCAACCTTCACATCTCCAACCAGACCTTCTTTGTTTGTTAGTACAAGGTCCAGCAACACACCTCTCCTCATGTGCTCCTCCATCACCTGTGTCAGAAAGTTATCAGTGCTTTCCAGGAACCTCTTCAACTATTTATGCCTATCTGTATTGTCTTCCCAGCAGATGTCAGGGTGGTTGAAGTCCCCCATGAGAACCAGGGCCTGTGATCGTGAGGCTACTTCCAGCTGCCGGTAGAAGGCCTCATCGACGACTTCTTCCTGATCAAGTGGCCTGTAGTAAACCCCCACAACTGTGTCGCCCATTTTAGCCTGTCCCTTTAATCCTTACCCATAGGCTCTCCACTTGCTCTTCATCCACCCTGAGGCAGAGCTCCACACATTCTAGTTGCTCCCTCACATAAAGGGCAACTCCACCACATCGCCTTCCTGGTCTGTCTTTCCTAAAAAGCACGTAGCCATCCATGACAGCATCCCAGTCATGTGAGCTATCCCACCATGGCTCTGTAACTGCAACGAGATCATGGCCCTGCGACCGCACACAGATCTCTAACTCTTCCTGCTTATTCCCCATGCTGTGCACATTGGTGTACAGGCATTTCAGAGAGCCAGTCAAGCATGCAGGCTTCGCAGGAGAGGTGCAAGAGGATCCTCCATAGCCATGTCCCATGCTGTCTCCCCTGGCTGCCTGCACCCGCTGGAGGCATCCTGGCTTGAGCGGTGTTTTACTGACCACCCTGTCACTATACCACTCCCCTTCCCCCATCTCTCCTACTTTAAAGCCCTCCTTACCAGGCTGGCCAACCTGTTGGCAAAGACGCGCGTGCCCCCCTTGGTAAGGTAGATCCCATCTCTCCCCATCAGCTGTCGATCTTCAAACAGGATTCCCTGGTCATAGAAACCAAAGCCCTGCTGCCAACACCAGCGGCGCAGCCAGTGGTTAACTTGGAAAACTCATCTACTACTCCTCCTCCCATCCTTTCCCCTCACAGGCAGGATTGAGGAGAAAACGACCTGGGCTCCCAGACCCTTCACCACCATTCCCAGAGCTCTGAAGTCCCCTTTGATGGTTTCCAGTTTGCCTTTCATGTCATTAGTGCCCACATGGAAAAGCAGCAGAGGGCAGTAGTCTGATGCATGGACAAGCCTTGGCAGTCTTTCCACGACATCTCTTATTCGAGCCCCCGGCAGGCAGCAAACCTCTCTGGACAAGAGGTCAGGTCGGCAGATAGGTGCCTCTGTCCCCTGCAGCAGGGAGTCACCCACAACGATCGCTCGCCGCTTCTTCCGGGGGTTCCTGCACGGCACCGGGTCTGCCAGGCCCGTTGTCTCCCTTGGAGCCATGCCCAGCTCCTCCTCAGCTTGGAGGGCACTAAACTTGTTCTTCAAGGGTAAGTCTTGAGGAGGAGCAAGAGCCTTTCTCCTTCTACGAGAGGTCACCAGCTTCCAGCCTTCTTCAACAGTGTTATGATGTACCGTTACACACGGTACAGAGCCCTCCGACAACTCCGCTGCAGTGTGGGGTGGGGAATGACCGACCACACTTCACCACAAAGCATTTGACTAATTTTTACAGGACTTCCCAGGGAATTTCAAACACGATGCTCCCAGACAGCTCCTGCGGTGCGTAGGCCAGCAAATCTGCACTATTAGTGTGCTTACATGTGATTAACATCCCAGGTAGAGAACCTTGCTGTCCCAGAAATGTCCCCAGACAGCTGCAAAATGGACCAAATGCTATATAGGTGAGACACTTGTAAACAGCAGAAGCAGTTTTTGCAGATGCTGCAATGGTCATGTCGGATAGTCTTTTCTGCATAGTTGAGATAGTTCGTATATGTTTTGGACTAGTCTGAGATAATCAACAGTTACAAATTGTTACTGGGGCTGAGGTGCTCCCAGGGGCCAGTGGTGAGATGGGTCATTAACCCCATCATAGCCATTTGGGGAGTCCCTTCTGATCCAGGAGAAGACGCCTTTGCAAGGACCTGTGCAACAAACTCCCATCACTATCCCGACAGCAACTGACCTCCCCGTTCAGGAGATTCAGATCCCCAGTGAGCATGACCCTTTGAAAAAGATCCCAGTAGACTAGTTTTTAACAAACGTTCTGTCTGAGAGTGTCTGTGCAAGACACAAAATAGGTGCCAGAAGTACATATCTCTATAACGTAGTACTAAAAACAGCTCAGATGACGCCACTGAGTAGGTAGGCAAAAAATCACAAACCTCATTTCTGAGATTGTCCTCATAGTACCATTCGTGTAGTTTCACAGAGGGTAAACACTCAGCTAAGCTTTTTCTTTCAGAGACATTGTGAAAAATCTATAGAGGAACTTTCAAGAACACTCAAAAAGACCTGAAAAAACATCTAGATGACTTCATCAGGGCCTGCTGATGCACAGACTTTTGGCAAAACTTTTTAGTAATAGTTCTCAAAACGGCTTATTTTGTTATTCAAGTTACCGCATTTCGCAGGATTTTTTCTTGTAAACACAAACAGGACTGTTTCCTTTCATATTTATATACATTGTATTGTTCACATTTTGTCCATACAATACCTTGAGGAAGATTTTTTTTGTTTAGACTAAGAACATAGTATTTTGTTAGTGTTAAGTAAGAAGCTGTGCAACTTAAGTGAAATTCAGGACACACTGAACTTAACATGACCGCCCCTGATACACAAGGATTCTCATCTCAGTTGCTTATACTGCTGTGGAGAAAATTAACAGCACAAAAATCATTCTAGCAAAGAAGCTGCCAACAATTTTCTGCAAATATTTGCTCAAGTTTTTAAAAGAATCCACTTCCACTCATTTTCTGACTTCTAATTTTGTTTTGTTTGCTGCCAACTTCCAGACAAGAATATTTGCAGAAGATGTCTGCAACAGATCTGCAATAGAAATCTGAGTATTTTCTTATTTTAAAAAGAACAAGTACTGTAGTCATCAATGATATTTTATTGACTGTCTGCTGTTTCAGTCAATATAATAGTATTGATAAATGCAACCTGGAAATTAATTTCAATCTAAAAAGGAAGAAAACAAAAACAAGCCTTTTTGAGTTATACAGTGACACAACAGGTCAAAGAAAATTCAGATTCTTACAGCTGTGTGATCAAGGTCAGAGATGATGAAAGAAGACAGAAAGTAGCAATATGGGCACTGTGAAACTACAGCATGATTAAAATCTCATCTTATTTCAAGAAAATTGCTTGAACACAAATAGAACGTCTTCTAGCTAACTTTTTACTCTGTAAACCTTTCAGATGTTCTTGGAATGTTTGATGAAATTTTCTTCCCTTGTACAATACCCTTTTGTAGCTTCTCTTATTAGTGTGGACCTGCAGCCTGCCAGCATTAAACATTAATCCTCTGCATAATGAAACTGTGAGAATGGATTTCTATGAAATTTCACACATTTGTTAGTCTGGTGAAGAAGATGCTCATTTTCATGTCTGGCTTTTCAAGGTTTTCTGATTAAAATAAAACTTCCCTACAATCAAGACTAGTTGGAAGCTGAGAGGAATTAGCTTTGTTCTTGTTAGTGTTAATGTTTCAATTCCATATTTAATAAAAAAGAAAACATCAAGAAACATTCAGTGGCAAATATTTGGGTTGAATTCAAGCACATATGATGTAGTAGAGTTATGTGCAACTCACACTAGAAATGGATGTACCATATGCCCAGCATTATCCAAGTGTGCCAGGTGATAACTCACAAGAACTATACCATAAGCTTACACTTGCTTTGTATCACACCTTCTGGCATTTCTTTGCACTTGTACAAACTAGTTAGCTGAGATGCCAGCACTAAATAAATCTGCACAAGACCAAAGTTTCCAGGTTTTAGAGAGGCTTAGAGTGGGCATAAAGAGTATTTGATTTCATTAGCAACATAGTCACATTCCCTTTGCAGATGAGACAGTGCGGTGCAAACAGTAGCGTTCCTGTGGGAGATGGCATTGGTCGAGACAATAAGGGAAACACGTGGAATTGCATTGAGGTAAACTGGTCTGCTTTGGGAAAAAGAGAGAAGAAAAGCTCTCTGAGCAGACTATGGTCATGGGTGGAGGATCTAGGATGACTTCACAGTGAAATGTAATCAGGGTGATACTCTTAGTGTCTCTCCCAGGCGCCAAGGTTCAATGCCCCTACAAGGGGTAAGAGTTATCTCTATCAAAAGTTCTGGTGGCTCGAGTCAGCATCTTCCACAAGTCAAATGATCTTTCCGGGAGAGCAGCAGAAACTGGCTGCCTATGCATTGTAGAGAACTTTGATCTTTCTCATTACCAGCATCCCCAGTAACCCTTCCAGTAAGGTGCAACAAAGAATGCATTGCATTTGACAGAACTAAGGGACTTGGGGATTTTAGAGCCTAACATTAGCATACATATATCAACATTTTCTCTAGTTAGGCTTTAAGTGCATATCTAATCATTTATACATGCAATTACCTAATATTGGCACACAGTCTCAGTGAATATAAATGCAAACATAGACATATAACTTATTAGTTCCTGAGTGAATTCTTGAAATGTAGGCCCTGGAATGCCTTCCTTCAGAGAGACAGATGGTTTCACATGTTACTTCTGAAGTCCATAGGATACAACAGATTAAAGTAAAACATAACTTTGCAAACAATAAACAAAGAGCAGATATGAGTGAATTTACAAATGCTATAATAAACTGAGAAGAAGGAATACAAATGCCCCATGGCTTTTGATAGTTAACCTGCTGTATACTGATTCTAAGAGAACTGGGGGGGATTTAGAAAGAATTGCAGTTTTTCTGGATTCAACAGGATCTGCCAATTACAGCTCCCATTCTGAGTTCTCTTGCCCATTTCTTATGAATGCTTAAACAGGCACTTTAAAACTAAAATGCAGCTTCTATAGTTTCAAATGCAGCCAAAAAGACCCCTCCCCTTGAACAAAGGAATTTTGAAAAGCAGCCGCAAGTTATACGCAGCGTTGTGACATGAGATTGCCTACAGCCCACAGGGGCCTCCCCACTTTGCAGCTGTGGCACCATATATGACTCCTTCGGGTGAGGCAGAGATGTCTGTGCTGCAGGACGATTGGGTGAGATCTGCTCTCATTTAGATTTAAGGCATATAAGAAGTGCAAGGTCTTAAATTTCTGAGGAACGTAGCCCGTGTATGTTCCCACGTTTGTTCTCTGGTATCTTGCTATCAGCTTGAACTCACTCACTCCCCTTCTACCTAACAACCTCCTACCCCTCTTATAAATGGACGAAACAGCTGGATACAAAAAATAAATAGATGAATAGAACATTTAGCCATCTAGTTTCTCCTCACTAACAAAGAAATGGTTATTCAGGGGAAATTTTACAGAGCAGCTTCACAGACCAGCTCAGGAACCAAATGCCAAAGAGAAAAAATGTGGCAGAAAAGCTATGCAAAAGGTGTAGGGAAATGAGTAAACAAGAAAGTGGAGATGAGAAATGAAGGTAAATGAGATCAGAATTAGGCCTTGTGTGTTAAGAGATGTGAATTTAACATTGCAGCATGTAGCCGATTGCAAAGCAACAGGAATGCAGCAGCACCTGTCTGCTAACCTCAGGAACTGCCACTGTTAAATTTGATTTCCTTCATTTAATAAGTACCAGTAAGAATCAGAGACACTGATATGTTGCAGTGTGCAGAAATAAAATGGCATTTATTGGCAAGTGAAAACATCTAAATGGGTCAGTTTTACAATTCTGGATTCAAGTCACAATACACATACTTGCAAAGTATCTCATTTTCCACGTTCTCTCACCTCTCTGACATGAGATTAGAGAACTTCAGAGTTCCTACCACAGAGGAGTCACACCTGTATCACTTAAGTGAATCCTTTAATAAAATGCATGAATAAGTTCTGGGGTGGGGCGGGGGGAGACTTTCTACTGACAGAATGATATAGAATGACAGGCAGTAGGTTTGTCCAGACCTGCAGTAAGTTAAGTCAAGGATATGTTGTATAAAATTGCCCTGTTTACAAGCATAAATCTAGATGATTAGCCTGAATTAGTGCTGGAGGCAGAGGGAAATTTTGCCATTTCAACAAGCGACGCACATACAGAAATTTAAAAAAAATATGAGAATCTCAAAAATTGGAGCAGATCCACTCTTTTGTTTATTTGCTGAACGTCCCAAAATTATTTCTGCATCAAGATAGAGAGCAGATTAGAAAATGGCAAATACGAACCTAACAGATAAAGCAGTGAATTAAAGTGATGCAGTTTTTATTATTTGGCATATCTAGAAAGAAAGCCTCCAAAATAAAAAACTAAAACTGATAACTTAAGCAGGACACAGAAACACAACAAGTTAAGGTATATTGGCAGTGCAGTTCACCACAAGGGAGAAATCTCACCACTTATATGACTGTTACTGGTTATTTAAAAAATGTCCATTAGTCAACTAATGAACGATTTTGGCATACTTTTGATCAGCAAAATTACGGAGAAAATGAATAAGTGCCAAAGAACACATCTGGGTTTGGTTTTTTTTCTAAACACAAGGGTAAAAATCATCCAAAGCACTTTAAAAAGTTTTTTCACCTCCCATCCCCCCAAAAAATATCTGGACACATTGGGTGAAGATTTGCAGCAGCATCAAGATGCTAGATATGCCAATAAGGCCTAATTGGTGGACTCTGAAGCACTTCCAAATTTGTAAGTCTGAATCACTCGTAACCTGGATGACAAGGCGATAGGAACCAAAAAATGCACATCCACAGCTCCATCTAGAAGCACACTTGTCCGTTTCATGAGGCACGTAACTCCCCTTGGCTTTTAGTTAGAGGCTGTTCAGGGACTTCTACAAACAGCAAAATTAAAAGTGGTGTAAAGATACCAAACTGCCTCTGAACAAGCTCATCTTTCTACCAAGTGCTGTGAAGGGCCGTTCAGAGGCATTTGCCGGAGTCTCAGCAGCAAGCCAGCACTGCTATTTAGAAAGACAAGTAGCAGCAGAACTAATTAACCCAGAGTAAATACCGCTAGACTACTTTGGGTTCCAGAGCTCCTTCATCACCTCCTGCAGTGCTTCAGCACCTCCTGCTGAAGAGCATTAAGGTCTTACTTACCCTTTTGCAACTTACTTCATACCTGTCCATTACTGTAAGGTTTTAAAATCTCATTGAAATTTATTTTTAAAGTGTGCTGCTTTAAGGTGAAGAGTATTGCAATGCATTTTGTTAGGTGAAAAAGAAAAATTGTCATACAAATAACAGCTGTAGCAAGGACCCTTCACTTCAGCATGTTCCATCTCACTGAGGTATCCCCCTCAAAAAATGCAGTTATTAAATAAGCTTTTCCTATAAATAGTAAAAATTCTGGGTAAATGCCATTCTTGGAAGGCTATTAAATACAGTTATATCCGAACTCAATAGAGAGGTGAATGCACAACAGTTAAGAGCCTGCCCCATCATACCATAAGTGCCTTGGAGTTGTGATGATACCAGAAACCACACAAGCTTTGTTCCTGTGCTCAGTTATGGCACACTCACTGAAGCCCCAGAATGGCCCAGTTTCTGCCATCAACCTTAGTAAATGGAGCCTCTGTTTGTATAGCTCTCTAGCTTCAAATGACTTATGTAGCATCTTCTCACACTGAATTAAACAGTACCGAAAAGTCTAATCCTTATTTATGATAAGATCCTTTTCACCTCTATTCTTAAAGTGTGTACTCATATAAGTCCGTCTACTCCCTGTCAGAGCATATAGGAGACTTAGCGCAAATGAAAATCTATTCCTAAATACACGAAGAGATGAAGTGACTGGGTAATGCACGGAAATCATTTCCTCGACACTGCTGAGGATATGTGCATATATTCCTTTCTTCTTGGGTGTCTATTTCTACATGTATGTAAGCAATTATTTGAATGTTGTTCTTTCAAGGGCTTTCTTCGCACTTATCATATAGATCATAATTAATAGCTAGGAGAGACAGCTAACACTGTCTGTCCTCATAGACCAATACAAATAAAGACAATAGTGGAAAATCAATAATGTCATTAGGTCAAGGGCACTTGGTAGCGCAGAGTCCATAAATGCCTCTTGCCCACATTTACACTGAATAGCTGGGGAAAAAAGAGAGAGAGAGATTTTGAAAGCTATAATCTCTGCTCATGTGAAAATCCTGAGCCTTTGTGATTGTGGAAGTTAGTACACAGTACATATTTCTACAGTCAGACTTCTGTCAGTACATTTAAACCATGAAGTGCTTTTGCTGCTGATTTGGCTATTATGGGAGGAAAATGACCTGTAAAGCTGTTTTGAGGAGCTAAGCGTTTTGCATACATTATGGCAATGTGAGACATAAAGAAAAGTGGTAAGAATGAAGTTTAGTAAAGTCGATACAAGCAGGTTTATTTTCCATATCACAGCAAGCACTTCATAATCTTCTAAACTAAAAGGAAGCAAGTCTGTCAAGATAAATACAGAATTTGGGATTTGCAGGATCAGTTGGAAAATATTTCCCTTCTGCAAAAAAAAAAAGCTTTTAAAATTACAAAGGTAAAACATTCAGCTGTGTTATTAGACCTCCCTTCAGTATTGTCAGGCAGGGAGCACACATGTGAAGACAAGTATTATAATTGCAGGTGCCAGTTTCTCATAAACACCTGGTTTGCTAGCGCAATCATCACCCTAAGGGCTGTGTGGAGGAGAGCAGGCAGATCCAGGCCCATGACCTTGTTCACCACACTGGTACAGAATGGTCCCAACCAAGGGGCATCAGGACCACCACCCTCCCAGGCATCTCCTAAGGATGGTAACTCCAAAGACCAGCTCTTCCCAGGTATATGACTCATAAGAATACAAATGCTGTTCATATTCTTACAGATCTCTGCTATTTCTCAAAGGAGCTAAGTGCCCAGCAGAGCCAGCTCCTGCTGGATTTAGCATAAGATTACCGGAAATTCAACCATGTGCTCTGGAGAAGCACCCAAACTGTTCCTGCTTCGGCTAACGCCCTCAAGCCACACCGGCAGAAGGGTGCACACGTGATGAGTGACGCCATTCTCACAGGGCCCCGTGCTGCCAACGGCAATGTCTTTGCATACAGTCCCAGGGGGTTGTATGCAACAACATTCAGTCCCTTCAGCCTGCACAGGAAGCCACAGGGATATACAGGTCATTGAATAGCAGCGATTTGTTCCCTTTTTGTGCTCAGTAATTAACCATTGCACTGCTGAGTGGACAAAGCTAACTGAGCCATTAAAAGGCCTTTCCCAGTGGTACTGGTCAAAAATTGGAAAAATCTTTTCTTTTTGAGTTTATTGAGCTTTATACCTTAATCATATCATTGCATCTGTCACCCATGCACAAAATCACTACTGGAGGACAGAGAAGCACATATAAATTGTGATGCACCACCAGGGAGGAATCGGGGATCTTTTGGATTCCGGGGTTAGTCGCACTGAACTTGAGAGGTCATCATTCGTCAGATATAAGGATTTATTAGAGCTAAGCAGTTCTACACATATAATGGACACTGGACAATGCTAAACAGCTAACAGCAGACAATCTACAAGTATAACAAAGCTAAAAAGTATAGTAAAAATAGAATACACATACCAGAGCTCTATGGTTAAGCCACTGATGCACAATACAATGGCCATCCTCGGATGCATGGTATAATGACCGCTCTCGCCCTTTCCTTGTTCTTATGCGCCACCCCTCCAGTATAGTTTTCCCCAGATCTCACCACGCTCAAGCTGTGCCAAGGTGATTCACATTCTCCCTGGCAGCTGGCATCAGGAGCATCCCCACTGATGGGTGTGTTGTCGGGTCCGCAGGCCACCTGATGCTGAGTCCAAGTCCACATAGAGGTATGTGGCTCGCTTTCTTTTATCCTTCCCAGGCCCAGTTCATTATTCAGTCGATCAATGCCAGACCACAGCTGGACAATAGAACAGGCGGCCTCAGTCGATAGCAGTATGGATACCAACAGGACGGTCAACAAGATGCTCAGCAGTATGGTCAACAGCTATCAGTAGGCATATTCAACAGCTATCAGTATGAAATTCCACAGCACGTAGATGCTTATGGTGTGAGTCTGTGGTATCACTTCTTTGCTAGCTAGGTTTGCTCAGCACTCATGGGGTCACTAGAGGGCTCTGGCAATCCCACAGTGTGGCGACTCTGGCCGCAGTGCAGTTAGTCCCCAAACCCTTGGGGAGCACCCAAGAGCAAACCCCTCTTCTGTGGGCTGCACCATCCTGAGTCCTACATTTGCCTATGTGGTGCCTATCATAGTTTACAAGAATTAAAGAGGTTTATGTTGCTACTTCCAATTTAGGAGCTCTCAAGAACACCTTTACAGCTAAAGGTCTGTCAGTATTTCCACTACAGCTAGATTTTCAGCAGTTTGTATCTCAACTGAAAAACTCACTCCAGGCTGCAACTGAGCAAACAAGTCCTCAGCTGAGGAGTAAATTGGGGGAGGAGGGGGGTGAGTTTTTTGGTTATTTTGGTTTTTATTTATTTCATGCATTTAAAAAAATATTCTGGGTTATTTGAAAGTTAAGTGGATACAACCCTAGAAATGAAGAGATAGTGAATTTAAGCTGAATAAAAGGGCTTTCTTGTCAAAAGGAAGATTTGCAAACAAGCTGTAGTAATCTACAACTACATCCATGCCTTAGCATTTTAATAACAAAATAAAAACAGGCTAACGATTCAGCTTTTAAAAGTTTTCAGTTTGCATCAAGGTTCTATAAACACATTAAGGCATCAAGATGCATGATTGAACAGCTGGCTCATTACCTGCTCCTAAAGGGTGTCCAGATAACGTTTTTAGGTCTTGAATTGACGCAATGCTTTAGGTCAGCTTCCAAACGATCTTCATCTTATCTTCTGGCTTGCTTAAAAATAGAGGATGATTTCTATATAGAGATCTCATCAAGTACAGTGCAAGATGCAAGTGTCTAGCTAAATAGAGCATTAAGCCAAGCATTCTGAAGTAGACAAACTTCTGACATATCATTTACATGTACAGCATGCAAAGTGTGACAAAGCTGGGGAACACTGGCAGAGTATTTGACAAACTATCAGGCAAGGAGGGCAAAAACAACCTGAGCACAAGTGGCAGAAGTCCACAGAGGAGATAGGGTGGCTGAGAGTCAGGAAGGTCTCATGCATCATTATCCCTACAACAAAAAATGAGATAACAAATACTGAAACGGAATGTAAACAGCTAAGGACAACTGCTCCACAAATCTGCATATGTTCTTAGGACCAGGTGTTATCTCCTTTCTCCATGAAATGGAGACTGAACACGGTGAGCTGCCACGGGCATGTTGTTGTATGAACAACCTGCCATAAAGGTTGTCGTCTACCACACCTCTCCCAGGCCAGAGCCTTTCTTCAAGGCAGTTAATCAGATGGGACAGGTAAGAATGGCCAATTGCTGACGTGCAAGCATTTAGCAGCAGCAAGTGCGTAAGAGGAGCTCAGTGAACGGCAGCAAAGGCTTTAGGGGAGAACAGCAAGGTCCCTACCAGGCACTGATGGATGTGCAACACATGCTGCTTTACACAATAGCCCAGGGCACCATGAAACAACTCCCCAGATAGCCCAGCCCTGACTGTCATGCAAATGAGCCAGAGGGAGATACATCTCTGGCTTTTGTAACCAAAGGTACTCATACACAGACACACACACACGCACACATACACATATACAAAACTGCCTGTCCTTTATGCATATAACGTATGCTAGAAATGCAGTATTTCAGACATACATGAGTCACTCTCAGTCAATGAAGAAGATTTGTCACTCAACCTGGGTCCAAATATAATGCTCAACACAAAACAATGTT
This sequence comes from Struthio camelus, assembly GCF_040807025.1. Lineage (NCBI taxonomy): Eukaryota > Metazoa > Chordata > Aves > Struthioniformes > Struthionidae > Struthio > Struthio camelus. The sequence goes on along the minus strand of NC_090982.1, from coordinate 29,335,393 downwards.
TTTTCGAAATGTCCTGAAAGCCCAAGACCTGTTTCTTTCTTTTTCTCACTTTAATTGCCTGCATTCACCTGGAACAGTTTCATTCCTGGCAGAATAAAAATCTTAATAATTTCTTCAGTCATGTTTATACAGATTACATCATCCAGGGAGGAATAATGAAAGAGAAAGTGACCCTTGAATTGGTCTCCACTTTCTGAGGAAAGAATTTATTCCATTTGCTATTGATAGTTGATCCTGTTTTACATCTTCTGTATAAGAACGTCCTTTTTAGTGCTGAGCTAAAATACTGCGGTACCTTTGTATTTAATTCAATGAATACAAAATACTTCACTGATTATTTCTTTAGTAAGAGTCTGCTATATATTTTAGCTTGTGAACTCAGACCCTGATTTTATTTGGTTTATGTTTTGTTTTTACTTTGCAGTGAGCTGCAAGCCAGGATAATGCAACACGGTTTCTTAAAATCCAGTTTTCAACAGTCATACAGACATGTCTTGCTTCAGCTGGATTTATCTCAAGCCCTAGATACTGCAGTCCAATCTGATAATACGTGCAGACAGTAGACACTGGAAAATATGTCCTTCCGTAAACACAATATAGCTAAACCTGTTTGTCAGGACAGAAAGGTGCATGAAAGGACACTGCACTTGGTGCCCCAAAGGGAAAATATGATGTACTATCCAAGGCAGAGTATTAATCATAGCTGATATTTCTGGACAATAAAGTAGAGTAATCCCTGTGAACAATCTCTCTTCAAGGATAAAAAGGGAAAATAAGGAACTAGCAGTATTATATGAAACGACACAGCCTGACATAGAATAAAGCTAGAAGCATCTCAGAAATCTCATTTGGAAAACAGCTTAATAATTGCTACATGGTTTATTGTGGCTAAGGCAATTTTTTCTCCAATTGCATCAGGGTCATTCTCTTGCTGGTGCCACAGACACCTGGGCTCCCTGTAAAGTTGGCAAACCTGTAGTAAGTGGAAGCAGCTGTCCATTTAGACTTGCAAAGTTCACAAGGTTAGACCATTTCTCCCACAGAAGAGAAAACGCTAGTACGGTTTCAAACCCCCAGGAACTGAATGTGCAGACAACGATACTGTTACCCTCTCCACCAAGACACTTCAGCTGTTAGATGTCTGATATGGACGAGTATCATGCGATGCAATACAAATTTAAGTGATGAGGCGCAGCAGGATCGGTTTTAAAGAGACATTTCTTTCCACAATGAATGTGCTGACCCATTACGGAGCCAGCAGATAGCTTTAGGGCAGCAACAGTGGGGACAGTTGCAATCGAGGTGTTTACACAAGCTCTGATGATGCAGTTTTAGAAGTACACAAAATCTTCTCTGATCTTTCACAGTATCTAGGTTCCTTTGATTATGAAATGTACGCAAAAAGTATGACACCCTTCTGAAAGCAGACAGCAACTATATGTTAAAGTGGAAGGAGTCAAGATGCTTTCCAATACAGTAGATCCATATAAAGTCTAGGCTGAAACAAATTAGGACAAAGAAATACATGCAATTCATTAAAATGTACCTACACAAAAACACTGAAAATTCCTTACATCTGAAAGCGATGATCCACCATTTATCATTCCACTACAAAAGATCACTGAGTTTTAAGACTAGAAACCCTGAGCTTTAACTCACCTGAGATAGAAATGAGGCCACAAATCACAGGTGCCAAACAAAAGGGCCTGCTCCTCACAGTCCTGGCAGGTGGGACCCAAGAGAGCTTATAATGTTTGAATGCATTATGGCTTATGCAGAGTTTCAGGTTTGGGATGAGACAGGTCATTTCTTTCACTGAGAAGTTTCACGGCTGGGTTGTACCCGGTCAGGAAACACCTTTCGCCCCTATTGCCTGGTTCCACCTAGAGGCTTGGCGGCCCTTCCTGCTGCACCACTGACCGTCGTAGGAGCCCACGGGGTGGCAGCAGTGAGCAGCAGGGGGCTTTCCTTGTCCCTGTCCCTCCTGCCCCCTCCTCGACATCTTCTCAGTCTTCCTCATCCTCAGAGCAGCAGGGCTGACTGTGTTGCACAACAGGCGCTCGGGGAGAGGCAGAGGGACTTCACAGTGCCAGGTCATGGATATCCCCAGGTGGCGTTGGCCATGCATGAGGGGGAGCATGCCCAAAGCCTCAGCACAGTGTGGTCCATCCATTGTCATGTTAACGCTGTGCAAACGAGGTCATTGCGGCTGAATCTGGGCTACTTCACCCCTTTGTCATTCCTCATAGCCCATGCTGACGATGTAGCCGGATCACGGGCCTGGAGTAAGCACTGGGACATAAGTCACCTGCTCAGAGACTACAGCCATTTCCTAAAGAAACAACTTCCTCTTCTGTAGTCCCACCTCCAGCCTCAACCGTCCCCCAATTCCATATTCCGAGGGGTCGATAAGCTAATGCTGCTGCCAGTGTTATTACATACCCGACAAATGAGCAGCATGCTGTCAGCTGGCACCTTTCAAGCACTCGGCAAATGTCGTTTGTTTTAAAATATTTGTTTGGGCTTAAATTTTTCATCTAGGATACAAAATTCATGTGGCAAACAGCGAAAGAGAGAAATATTTTATAAACAGATTTACAAAGAAAAAGAGCTCTTCATGTTGCTGCCTAACGATGGAATGTTTTAAGAACGCTTCTCTAACAGTTTTCTTTGTTGTCTGATACAGAGCATAGTGTAGTAGGATTTAATTTTAGTGTCACCATGAAATGCAGTATGCAGCACATGAAATGTTAATGTAATGCATAAATGTGCAATTCAAGGAAAAAAAAGGGTTATGTAAACAAACAAGTATTGAATTGGTGAAATATTCGACAGTTTGCAAGTGACATTAGACACAAAAATAATGGATGATTTCACCCATTAAAACTTTTATTTGGTTCTCTCACTTCTTTTCCTTCCTTCTGACCTCTGAACAGAGGTTTCCACTCCAAACTGAGTGGAACCAACAAACTGTAAATGCTCAATAAGCCAAACTCTGTATTACGCTGATTCATACGTGGAGCACTGGAATTTCTATAAATGTGAGTTACTGTAGCTCCAATGCCATTAGTGAAGCTATACCAGTTCACAGCAGCTGAAGATTAACTTTATTCTACAGGAAATACCATCCAGTGGCACTCTAGGAAGATAACCAGAACAGTTCGACACCCCCTCTACTTACCAGAATATGAAACACGGAGGTTTTATTTTGTTTGAGAGTCTAATCTGCATCTTTTCAACAAATCTCTCCATACCTGGACTTCAATGACTCAACTATCCCCAGCAGAAACATGTGGGAACTGCTGCATTTTGCCTATCTCACTTCAGAATTTTATACACAAAACCTACATTTTGCAAGATTTCAGCAAACTCACAATGCACGTTATCTCATCCAGGGAAATGAGAAGGACTGTATTTTCCTACCTCACAGAGACTGCATTTTCCTACCTTTTCCAACCTCACATGAGGGTGAATATTTTAAATACTAGCGAGTTGCAGTATGGCAGTATGGTCATTTAAACATCTATGCTATAGGACAGAGGTATGATAGGAAGTGTTTACAGGGCCTCTTTCAAAATGACTTAGTACTGTAATAAATTCATAAAAGAAGTATCAATAGCACAAAGTCAAGCGGTTACAGAAACATTACCCCAGCCATATGTTTGGACTGTAGTGGTGCTGTCTGCAGTAATACATGGAAATTAATATTTATCAGCATAAGAAAAAAGGTATTGATAAAAAGTAGGGCAAAACATTTTGGTGTTTTTTTCATTCTAACTGAGTAAAAACACTCAGCTGTATTTTGTAGAGCAAATGTGTAATACGTTCATATCTTGATTTCATTTCAGAGTGGTTTAAACTTGATTTCCATTTTGAAAAAAAAAAAAAATTTTAAATGCCTTGGGTGTAAAATGTCCAGGTCATTTTTAATGAGATCTGAACCAAAACATCAAAGCCAGAAATCAGGCCATAGAGCCAAAGTATGCATCTAGAAGTCTAATATTAAGTAGCCATTTTTGAGAATATATTTTCCAATTTTGCAAATCAGAAATAAATTGACTTTCTCAATCTCTCAAACATTTTATAGCTAGCTATAAAAACTCGAGCCTTGCAGAGAGACTGGCTCAAGACCTCCTGCAGGAAGGTTACCCCAGGTCACTCCCACAAATGTACAGCTTACGTACCCACACCCACGCACAGAACTGAACCCTTGCTGCCTCAGGCACGATAGGCCAGAGTCTGTCTGGTCGGGCAGGGACAGGCAGGCCAAGGAGAGGGCGAAGGCAATCAGCACCCAAGCACACGGGGGAATCCTGGGAGAAACATTTTCCCAGTGCCATGGGTGAAATGAGGGGTACAGCATGGAGATTCACAGTCGGTGGCACCAGCCATCTCAACCTTGGGCAGCAACAGAGATATTTTGGTAGCCCCGGCAGCTTCCTACCCAAGCCACCTGCCTTCTCTGCTTGAGTGTAGTCCAGCCCAAAGTTTTCTTTAGACTCAAGATATTCCTCCCTGGCTGTTGCATAGAAACTTTTCTATGGATTATTTCATTTCCAAAAGAACAAAATTGATGTCATACTGGGTGAGCATGGACTTTCATTTCTTTTCCTTCCTCAATGCAGTACGTGCTCTCCAATGCTCACGTGAAAGGGTATATTTTATAAATCTAAGAAATTAAAGAAGTACTTTCATTATTGATAGTATTAGTAGCAGTGACAGTAGCTATGTTAGCAGTATTTTATAGCTCAGGTTAGTGCCTTCTAACTCCAGCGCCTCGGAGGTAAACCCAGGAACAGGAAACATGCTAGGCAGCCGATGAGGATTCTCTTGCTTTCAGCAGCGCAGCACATGGTCTTACTAGGTTTCAGAAAGCCTGACGGGAAATGCTAATGCAACTTTGCTACTCCTCTGAATCTTGTTTTTGAGGTTCTTCCATTTCCTGCAAGAAAATTCAGCAGGCTTAGTTTTAAGCTCCTGTGTTCTCTCCTCACAGCTGCCTTTGACAACTCTGTCTAGAAATAGAATACTAAACTCAGCTCTCCTGTGCCATTGTAAATCTCGTTGGAAGTCATTGTACGAGATCATCTTCTGTGATATTTTTTACTTTGCAACTTTAACCTTGCAACACAAGTTGCACAGATGGAATTGATTTCAGCAGGCTTGTCTTAGGTGTTTATGAGAGCACACTTGATCCAGCAGTAGATTATGCAAGAGCCCAACAAAGCAAAGTCCTGTTAGCTCAAGAAGGAGACAGTTTGTATCTTATGACCCAGGTCGGCCTGGATTAGCAACCGGATTCTAATAACGTCTCAAGCATACTTTTTTCTGGAAAGCTAGAAAAAGCTGCAAAAGTAGCAATTGTTCATTTCATGTATAAGTTGTGTTTTAGGTTGCACCATGCTTTTTCCAGGGGTTCTGCGCCACAGAAGGACAAAAAAGTCTCTGTATGCTTGTAAAAAGTATATTGCTAACTCTGAAGAAATACTTTTTCTTTTATAAATAGATCAATAATATTTATAAAGGAATATTTAATTATATTTAATTATTTACACCAATTCATAACTTATTTTATATTAATTCTTAATTTATTTATAATAAATGTATTTAAATTGAAGATTGTCAGGTCAGATCACCTCTGATCAGAACAGCTTCTGCTCTGAAAAGATTATGTGCAAACAATAAGGCTGGTGATGAAGACTTTCAAAGTCTATTCAAGAGTGTGGATGCTGTTTACTCCTTCCAGCTCCCCTTCACCTTTTCCACAAAACTTCTTTTACACAGCTTTTTCTTTTTCCTTACCCTCTGCCTCCACCCATACACATTCTTGCCTTCCCTTTTCTCTTCCTTTGAATTCTATCTCTGAAATAAAGTAAAGAATCCTAAAAACCACAAATGTACTTCGACATTTTGCTGACAAGATGTTAAGCAGAAGTACTCTGGACTATACTGATATTTTATTGTGAGTGTCCAGCTCTCTTCTCTTTTTTTCGTTTTGTCCTCCTTAGTGTAACCTTTCTCCAGTATCTGTTCCTCTGCCTGTCTCAAATGTATTGATCTCATGAGAAAGAATCCACCTGAGAAAGCATCTCTAGTTATTTCCTCTCCTAGCTAAACTTCATTTTTCACAGAGAACTGAAATTTCCATTCCAACGGAAAAGTAAAGCATGTACATGCAAAATGTCTCCAGTTCCTCTTTGGTAACTTTTCCACGGCACAGCAAATCAGCATTTAAGAAGCATATCATTAAAAATAAGAATTAGGGGAGGTCAAGATATTTCCAACAGAATGACTTTTCGTTAGAAGCTCCTGCTTTGTCAAAAAACTGAACGTCTGGCAAACTCTTGCCCAAACACAGGCAGATGTCCATCAAAAATGTCTCCATTCTCCTGCCATTTCACCTGACAACTACAGATCACCCTGCACTCCAGCAGACGTGGTTGCCTTAGCGCTGGGGACTCCAGAGCTTTCAAGCTGAAAGACCAAGAAAGGCTCCAACTGGAACGGAACTCACAACATGCCTGAATTCCCCAGATAATCTCAAGTCTGATGGCCTAAAATGCCATGAGAGACCTATAGCAGATCACTGTGACCCCAGGATGCAGGGGAGTTACTGGTTTGAAGAAGTGATGTTTAGACGACAGCCTGTTCAGAAGTTGTGCTTTGACCTTCCCTGCAGTCTGCAGGTTATCCAAGTCATGACTCTCCGAGTAGAAGGTGCAAGAGTTTACAAGGAGCAGAAAGGTAGCATAAAGAGGTTTGTTTTCTAAACTTGTAGGATTAATGGGCACCTTTTCATTGAAATATACTTACCAATTCTCAGCTAATGCAGTTTGCAGATAATATAAATCACAGCATTTAGCAGAGTGCGAAGTCACATTCACAAACATTTCTGTGCAACAGGGTCCTTTCTAATTTATTTGACCAGCCTCAGACTGTACATAATCGAATATTCTGCAGTGCTCTCTCTACTGCAGTTTTAATTGGCTCAAACATCAGGCCTACACCGCGTCCCCTGGGAGGCCATTCCACAGTGTAAAAGACTTTCACGCTTAGAAACTGTTTCTTGAAATACAGTCCAAAATGCTCCCTCCAAGGTAATCTTTCAGTCTGGCATACCCTCCTTGCGGTGTTACCAAATGCTGCTCTGCTCACACCTCCCTTACGCAGGTGAAAATCTGACAGCAAGGGAGATGCTATCAGCTCCGCAGAGTTTATAACAACATTTTGAGTGTGAGAGGGACTCCTATAATTGCTACGCCCTGAAACTAAAGTATGGGTTGCAGGGAGGGGAGGACATACCTGCTTAAGGCTTTTTATTCCTTTTTGGAAAGGATGTTTTTAAAGCGAAGAGGGAGAAATAGCACGAGCCTTAATATTTGCAGCCGTAAACTGAAGGGCTCAACAAACAGGCAGAGGTGTTTTGGCCACTAAAAAGAAATGATTAAGCAGGATCCAAGCTTGAAGGACCAGATTTTATTTTTTTTTGATTTGTGTATCCTAATCAGAAATACTACAGAAATACTTATGGATATGAGAATACCGAAACAGAGTGTGGAAGGGAGACAAATGAGAGGAGACTGAGAGGCAACCAAATAGTATTCTCCACAAGTACTGAACATTTGTGGGAGACACCTTTGTAAATGGATTAGAGCCCTGGAATAGTTAGCTGGTTCTCCTTCTCGTTGCGGTGTATAGAATAGATAAATAAATAGTGGGCATATGCGATATATATTGAGATTGCACATTAGACTTTAAAATCTCTCTCTAACTGAATACATTAGCCTGTGTTTTCTGTTTATGTCTCTGGGATGCCATGGAAACACAGCACTGAATCCTAATGGGTCTCTCCTGGCAATAAATAAACAAAGTCTTTGTCTATTCATGTTTCAATTTCTTTCTTTTTTTTTTTTTTCACATAAGTTACAGTTTCAGAGAGAAAACAGACTTTCCCACACCCATTCTCTTTGGCTGCAAAGTGTACTGAAGATAAATGCAAAATGCACCTTCTAGTGGCCACTGCAGCTTTCTATACAGATGCTGCTAGCATCAGTAACTAGAGAACACCGACTATTTGTGTTGAACTTCCTTATAAGGAAAAAATGTGGCCTATGTAATTAAACTTTGAGTCTGGGTTCTTTAAGTAAATTGCAGCCTAACCTAAAGAGCACTTAATATACTTGTTCAATTTGAAAGCAGATACATAAAATAGCAGACGTAAAATCTGTTATTTTCCTTACAAGACTAAGAGGCTACAACCGATCTCTTTTTATATGGATAGTAACAATGTTCATTGCCTTTAAACTGCACCTCTGAAGCAATGACACGCTATCACTTTCCGTGCTCCAAAGCTTATTAGAGCAGACCGAAGCAATCATCCCCATCAGGCTAACGCACAGGAGCAAGGTGAACCTCTAAGCGCCAAGTGATAGAAATACAGTGTACCGCACAGCATCGGTTTGCCATCTGGCACCTGCTGTCCCTGCCTGAAATGAATAAAGTCATCGAGAGGGGATGTTGTGCAGTAACATGAGTAATACAAAGACTGATAATTATCTATGTGGAGAAGTGGGCAGATTTAATTAGACTACTCAAATCTGAAGAGTCAACTGGATGCGAAGGCGGTAACTTCGGCTGCGCAGGGCAGCCATATGGTCGCTCTCAAGCTTCCAGGTCAGGCTCAGATCCACCAGGGACCTCCGTAACTCATTTAGGAACGCAGTGTCGTGCTGCTTGACACCACATCTGTCAGGCACTTCTCGGGCAACAGCTACAGTCAGCAATATCAGGTACAGGTTCAGCACGATGCACACTGCGCCAGGACTGGCTCCTGCTGGCTCCCATGTTCCCGTCCCAGAGAGGTGCAACCAGTATTACCAAGAATACAGTTTATGTAATGATAAATCACAGTGCAGGGGACCAGGTGGTGGAGGAGCAGTCTTGGAAATGATGGGTGCAGCATATGAGTTTTGAAAATCTTCCTTCTCACCCTTCTCCCCAAAATGAGTATATGCACATAAAAGAAAATTCATGGATTGCTTTCTATGCGCTCTTCTTTTTATTTCATGCGCAGGAATGCAAACAGCTGTTCATCCATAGTCAGTTTTTTTGTTGATCTGGCCAGCAGGCTAGAGTAATAAATAATTCAACCTTAAGAAATAATAATATACTTAATGGCTTTCTGTTGTTATCTGAAAAAATGAAAAAGTTGTCAGACCCCATGTAGTGAGTAAAGGAACAGTCAGACTGTCACAATATATACTGCCAAGGAAGAGATGCTAACGAAAGAACTAACAGTGACAAGTGGACAAGAAAATGAAATAGATAGATTGGTGAACTTAATTCAGTCTGTTATTGTAGTATTTGCAAAATCTGTGAGGCCTTGATTCCAGTTCTGTTTTGGACATGGCTGTGACAGATCTACCATGCAGGGAGTTACCAGTCCCATCAACTCCCTTCCCACTCGTGTATCTTCCCTCACCATGGCACAACTGCCCCTGCCCAAGACCAAGAGGGAGCAGTTGCTACCTCAGGGAGTAACCTCGCAGAGGAAATGGCAGTGGCAAGGAGCAGCAGGGAAGCTGGAGGCAGGAGAGCTGTGGACCTCACCTTTGGGCTCTCATCTATCCAGAGCTACCAGGCTAAGAGAGACTGGTAGGAAGGGCTCAGGGAGAAACACAGCGCTGACCACCTTTAGCATGGAAAGCTGCAAATTCCAGTTTTTCACTAATGGATGACCCAACTCATGGCTGCAACTAACACCTTAATCTGCTAGGAGAGCTGTAATGAAAAACATGGCACAGGTAGGCCTGACTACTATCTGATTTTAAGTTATAACTAACTGTTTAAAACATGGCACTTGGCTATTTGCACCTTCTTCTATTTTGCTACCTGTGTCAGACACAAATTTCACAGCAGTAACACGTCCGAGTGGTGGGGTCAAGAGAACCTGCTGTCTGAGGCACTTACTTCTAACTAGCGGAAATCTGGCATAAATTGCTAACATCCCAGGAATTGTTCAGAAATTACTCAGATATGCGGCAGCGTCTGCTCCCTTTAGTGTCTGCACAGCACTAGATTACATGAACCTCTTTCTGTATAACATATCAGTCAGTCTGATGCTCTTGCCAGATGCTTCTTAAATGTACAGTTCTTCACACCTTATATGAGTGGCAAACACCAGCACAGAGCAGCTAAAAATTATAGAAGATTCCAGCGTTTTGGACTGGAGCTGCCTGCAAATGTACAAAAAATGGCATGACCTAATGCCATTTTCATTGACACAGGGAGTCAAATAGCATCTCTGCCAGTTGAAGCAAACAGAGACAGAAATATTCTTTTCAGTGGTGTATTCAGAAAAAAAAGGAAAAAGGCAGAGTTATGCAAAGCTGTTACAGTGCATCAGGCACTTGGTTGGAATTTGCACGCACCTCTATTGTATCACAGAGAATGTCACATTTTGCCTGTGTTTACCCTCTGCTCTTTTTACAAATATGTCAGGGCCAGGTTATTAAATAATTTAAGGTAGCATCTGCAAATATATCTGGGATTATTTTTAACATTCAATGTGCAGCACGACAAAGCAGCTTGATTTAGTAGTTCTGATGACAAATGCTGCCAAGAGATATCAACAAAAACTTACATTTACTGCTATACAGCATCTTTCATGACTATGGTTCAGGGTGCTTCCTAGCTATTAGAGATAGCCAAAATCTTGGTCAGGTTTAAAAATCAGAACTGAAATCTGAATTTTTACGGGTGGTCTCTACTTACATAGTGAAGCTTTGAGATGTTTAAAAAGCAGATCTTCATCCCAGTTTTGTGGCTTATACCTTACCTGAAGAGATTACCATCTATATATGTGACAGAATTATTCTCTTATGTTCCTACAGGGTCCTATGACTTTGAACTGAGTACCGTCTGAAAAACAGACAAACCTTCTCTTCATTGCTATTAGCATACGCGAGTGAGTTTTATATCAGACATATGTATCTTAATGTAGTCCCAACAGGGGGTCTTACACTTCATTGAAATGATTCCTCTGATCACACCCTTCTTCCCTGCCCTCAGCCATGCCTATTAAGACCTGGGCATATGGCTTCCAAAAATTCTATATGGCAACATGTTCTTTTCATGCAAATACCAAATAATTGCATCATTCACACATCCAGATCCACTTTTTCCCTGTACACTTGCTTCTCTAGCGCTTGCAGTTCAGTCAGTTCTCCTCACCATACCCCACCAACCATATACAGAGCCCACACATTAATCTAAATGGTTTTGAAGTCAAGAACACGTTTCAGATTAATGGGTTTTTCCTGTAGTAGGATATTTTTCTCAGTCCTTTGAAACAAAAAGCAGCATTTTTCTGGTACTCTGTATTTAACACCTTTGACATACAGGAGCAAGTCTGTCGCACAAGATCACAAGAAGCTTCTGAAGCTATATGGAGTGTTTGCCAAAGCTCTCCAGTCCTTCCTGATGACTCAGACCTGTGAAATGGAGCTCATCTGACGAGGGCCAAAGATAGGACATCTAATCTTCTGCCTACTTCAGTTAAACATCAGTTGTGCTTGCCATATTTTCCTCCATCCTGAGGCCTTCATGCCTTAGCTCTTCAAAGACAGATTTTTGCCATGCTGTTGCATTCTCGTTTATACTGTTTACTGCACTCCCACTGATCCACATAGCAGTATCTTTAAAATATACACACACATTCACATACATAAATTACTTAAACCTCATAACCTCATCCTTATGCCACACTAATTGTCTATTCTCAAACTGTACTTTTTAAATATATCCACTTTTGATCCTTTAAAAACACTTCTGAGACTTAAACAATTGATGTCAAACTGACTAGTCTGATTTCCTGCTATTCTTTTAGATCCTTTTCAGAAATAATTGGGGTGTTGCATAAGTTATTTCTCTGCCCTCCAGAGACTCATCCTATTTTCTAAATTTTGTGGAATTTTTCTACTGTCATTCCCTATTCTTTGTCTACATCTTGTACCTGGTCAGATCCAAGATCCCTTAAAGGGGCAGCAGAAACTTAAAGATCACACTTTGTCTACCTAGTTTTCAACTCCTACTGTTAGGAGATTAGAGAAAATTATGCTTCCATTTTCTTTACTTTGGAACTTGAAAGTACTTCCTTTAGTTAGTTTCATGGTTTTCCTTATTTTATCTAGCTTCACCTATTTTTTGCAGAGGTCACTCAAGAAGCTGCAGAGAAGAAAAAGAAAAGCTTAAAACAAGAAGTAAAAGATTAAAAGTGCCTGCAGGATATGGGAACAAATGCAGTGGCAGAAACGGTTTTTAACTCATCTTCCAAGCAAACTAGATTGGAAATTAATGTCAACTCTTCAAGTGGAAAGGGATTAGGTCATAGCTATCTGTGCTGCCAAAAAGGCATGGTGTTGAGACTTCCACAAGATATGTCACCAAAGATCCCTTGCAGACCCTTTCACAGGAGATAATAAGGGGTCAATGACTTTTTCTCCTGCATGGAGTTACATTCTGGACACGCTGAAAATTACCTGGTTGTCTGAGCAGAGGCAGAGGAGGTGCAATTCTTCTCCCCTCTTTCTGTTCACTGACAATAACAGTTCTCATTTGCTGTTTACCTCCAAACCCTCTACCAGCAGCACCAAGAGAGCCCCAACCCCGTTCCCAGCTTTGGGCATTCGGAGAAAACCCCTCACTGGAGGCCAGTACCCACAAAACCGTGGGGACTCCAAACTAGCTCCCTAGCACAGGTAGGGCAACTGAGGTCTCTTTCGCCGAGCTGGCCTTGCTCTTTCGGATGCCAGGGTGTCCCCCCGAGCAGACAAGGCACTCCAGCCTGGGGCATGTTTTGTAGATGGCATATCCCAGCAGAGTACCCTATGCAAGTTCTAGGAATGGGAAAAAAAAGAATTAACTGTAAAAAATGCAAGGTGATTCTTTTAGGTGATTATAGCAATAATTTCTGCTATAAGCTGGGAATACTCCAACAGAGAAGAGTAGAAATATCTGCATTTAGGAACTTACCACAAACTAACACCATGCTGTCAACATTGTCTGGCCAGAAAAAAGGCAAATGTGCTCCTACTGGTATTAGTCAATATATTTCCAGTAGAGACAGAAAGTACTGGCATCAGTGCACAAAATACTGGTGGGCGCTTACTGTTTTTCAGTTCTGGTTGCTTATACTTGAAAAAAAATTCTAAAAGATGATGCAATTTAGTTTGGGGATATCAAACATAGCTCTAAATAACTTTGGGTACCAAATGCAGCCTACTTCACAGAATTAGGACCTCAGCTCTAGAGCACATTTCAAGTGATTTATTTGTTAAAATTACATTTCAATTGCTTGATACATTTCCAGGGAGTTGGCATTTACCAATGAATAAAGAAGAAATTGAAGTTTATAGCATTTGGTTTTGTACTGAGTTACAACCACAGACTTTGCCTAACAGAGACATGTCCCAGGTATTGAGTTTAAATGATTGATTTGTTTTAACGTATTTCACTTAACTTCAAAATTTCAAATCAGACTTCATCTGCACAAACTGTTCTGCTGTTCTTTTGGAGATGTTTTGGAACTTCAAGTGATATTATCAAAAACTTCTTTTTTTGTCTCCCTGACAAGTTAAACAAATTGAAAAGCAAAACTGAAGATATTTGATCTTCTTCACAATAAAATTTGTCTATTGACTACGGAGACTGTTTCTACACCCGAGTGGAAGGGGAGAAAGTCAAGAAGAATTATCAATGTTGTACTTTCAGTACATCTTACAGTGATTAAAGGCAAGAAAAGTATAGTATGATTTCCAGTTGTTTGATACAGAATGGATCAAGTAGTTCTACCAACATAGCACTCATTTTTACTCAGTAAATATAGTGACTGAAAGAACTATTGTGCTTTTTCAAACAGGTACTGTAATCCCTAGATCTCAGTTCCTTCAAATTCAACAAGCTGAGCAGCTGGGGAAAAAGTTCCTTCAAGTCTTGGTTTTCCATGCAGTCATTGCTTTAAACAGATAAAGAAAACCTGAAATGCCAGCGCTGTTCTTTCTTTTTTTTTTTTTTTCTGAATAAATGAAAGCATTGGATAGTTTGTCAGAGGTAGAAAATAGTAGTCAAATAACGTTTTTTAAAAATGTGACTTCTCACACTGTACTGAGTTGCTTTCTAAGTTAGTATTTGCGTTTTACAGAGTCTTACAACATTGCAATAAAAGAATCGTGATTATGGTGCTTTGATTTAAGTCTTGGTATGAGAATGTCCTGAATCTGCATACATCACATCACAGAAATCAATCTTCCATGCAAACTAAAAAAGAGCCAAGTATAAAACTCAGAGAGATTTGAATGGACTTTGCTCAAATATACAAGCCACAGCAACAACTGCTAAGTTCAAGACAGTCATGGAAAAAAGTCCTCAAAGCAGTTTCTTTAGGAATGTTAAGAGCAGATAAACAGTGATCTCTAGAAAAGAAATTGAATTTCACCCTTTCCCATAACAACCACAGCAACAACTGGTGCTCTTAACTCACTCACATGCTTTTGAAAAATAGAAATAGAAGAGAAATACTATGTTGTCCTTTTCCTGACCTCTTAAAACTAAACTAAATAGCTCAGATTTTGAATATTCATATTCAATAAATGGAATAAAAACAGGGTGTTTGTGGCACACCGTCTAATAATAGATGCATATGAGGAAATCATGTCGTTTGAGAGGAAAAAGAGGCTAAATTTAACAAATTATTCGCTGGAGATTACTCACTTTTCTCTGATGAGAGCAGGAAAATGTGACAGCATGAACAAAGTTTATAAGCTCATTGGTGTCAGCTGAGCATAGTTTTATGTCAAAAAGAATGAATGATAAAAGCCACAAAGCAGAATATTAAAATAAATACCTTCAGGGGAAAAAGACAGCAACGACTACAACAAAAGAAAAAGACAGCATAGATAGAGCGTCTTCTAAAAGTACAGCAAAGAATTCATCACTTTGTATGTCTTAATAAGAGAAACACAGCAAAGGAGAAGAAATGTTGGTAACACCAGTCAGTAGTTACTGTGCTTTCACAGACCTCACCTCCCCTAAAGGTGGAGGTGACAAACACGTGCAACCCTGTGCCCAGCTCTGGTGCCATGTCTTTTCTGTGGCCTCGAGCCTTTTTCCACAGAATACTGAGCAGCACCAAAGTGCCCGAGTGACTGACCAGCTGAAGAGGCAAGCTAGCATTTCACAAATAGTTCTCCCTCCCTGTAAGGAGTGGATTTCTGATTCCTTGTAAATCAAGGGCTTCAGTGACCTCCGGAGCTGCATCCTGTTGTCACGAGCAGCACGCAGAAGGTTCAACTCAAATCCTTCTGTCATATCTTTGAGAGATGAGTCCTTTGTCTTTTACCTCTTCAAACACATATCGATTTCTCACATTTTGAGTGTTTAAAATTCCGCTCACTCGCTAGGAAGTGGTCTGAAGTTGCTTTAAATGGCCAAGTAAAACTTTATTTTCATTTCGGAAAGCAGATAACTTGATTTTCTGCCGAAGATGGTAATTTTACAGACTTTTGGAGTACCAGGCCTCTAGTACTCGATGGTCAGCCTTTCCAGATGTCATGTTTTTGCTTGTGGTAAGAGCTAAGAAGTATGGGTTGACTCTTCACAAATTCACTGACTTCTGTGAATCTGCCTTTATGACCCGTCAAAACTCAACCACTCCCCTTCTGAGCAAAGAAAGAAGAGAAGTGAGGAGAAGATTGAGACAAAATAAAGTTAGTGAAATGCTGTATATTGAGCGGCTTTAATATTTGCGTGAAGGGGTATTGTCGTTGTCATTCTGTTGTAATCTAACATGACAAGCTGAAAAGAGAGTGTTATACACTTGATCAGAAGAAAAAGCAGAGATGTCACATATAGAATAGAAAACAGAAATCACAGTATGATCTCGCCAGGCTATTCAGCCCTTTGCTGAAGGAGCCCAACAGCATCACTAAGAGGCTGCAGTGGTGCTGGTTAGTTTACTGTATCTCACCTTGGGAACAAGAAGAAAGAAAAAATGAAAAGTATACATTCTCTAAAGTGGAACAACCAAACCATTTCCATATATAATAAAATCTTTCTAGGAAATAAGAAAAAAAGGCAGGCTACAGAATTGTGAGCACCACCAAAATGACCAGGAAGAGCCTTCAGGTCTAAGCATACCTATAATTTTTCTTTCTCATCCCTCCCCCACCCATAATTTTATTTTGGGCTGAAATTTTTAATATTTGCTTTCAGGCTGTAATTGAATTCTCTCGGAAAGAGAGAAAAAGACATTTAATCGATACATACCTGAGTGGCCCACATGTAGCCACATCAGAAAAGCCATCTTTTCCTGAAATTATGAAGATCCTTGCCAGCTGGTTTTCTGGAATTGGCCAAGGATCTGCTTATGACACTTTAATTGTTTACTGTTCTCTAATTTTTGAAACTTCTGATAGTTATAAAATTTCAAACACGACAACTCTTAGACAATCACAAGCATCGCATACCATCTCAGATATCTTTTACCAGCTGCCACTAAATTCTTTAATGATGACCAGTGTCCTTCTGGAGGGAATGCCTTGTGACCTTGTATCTTGCTGAGTTTGCAGAGGCTTATTTAATACCTTATCCCAACACAATAGACCTTTACTTCTTCTATTACTTCATATCTAAACATGCACTTAAGTCTTTGGAAAAGATAAAGGAGTAAAGGGAAAAATAGCCTGAATTAAAAATTAACTTGATTTTTTTTTTTGGTCCAAACCAGTGTGAAAGAGAAGGAGATAATCTCAAAAATAAGAAGCAAAGGCATATTTGCATTTCTTGCTCTTTGCACAGCATACATAACAACAAGGAGCCCGCTAAGGAGAGCAACATCCAAATATAAAGGCTTATGAAGCATGCACCAAACTAAGGCCTGTATACAACATAAGTGTGGTTATATATACATAAATTTTATATCCTGCATACGACGTAAGTTCCGTGTCTCACAGCAATCTGGTGGTTTCAGGGATCCAGGAGGCACCTGAGGTTCCTAAAGACCCCATGGCAGACTGGAGAAAGTGTTGACATACAGGTAGCATTAATGTTAGCAGCCATGGCCTCGCTCTCCCTTCCTTAGTGAATTGTCTCACAACAGAAGAAGGGTTTAGGTAAGCCAGCCAAGCTCAGTAGGAATAGGTGATAATGGGGACTTTGCCATGAGATGCCCTCCTGCCCCATGGAGAGCCCAGAGGGGATGATTAGGGACAGGCAGCTGGAGAAGAGAGCCTGGGCCCTAGAAGGGTATCTGTGGACTGACGGAGAGAAACCTGAGCTCTGCAGAGGATGTGCCAAGGCTTGCAGAGTTCAGGGATTAGACCTTGTAGACCCAGGGTCCAGTAAAACCAGACTACTTCTTCAAGAGCTGCCTTGCTCTTGAAGGCAGCAAGAGCTGCCTTCTTTTAGAGCTGGAGTCCAGTGAAGAGAAAGTCCTTGCCTGCAACCATGGACACGTCCACCGGCCATGAGTGGATGCTCTGACTTCTGAAAAGTCCAAAAACCATAAAGGCTTACCTTGCTCTAGGGCTACACTGACTCTGGAGGTGAAGAGTGACCTCAAAAGGTTTATGAAGAGGCCTAACAAATGGTCTCTCAAATGTCCATGACAGGCGCACACACAGTTCAAAGGGATACTCCCAATTCAGCTAGTCCAGCTAACATGACATCAGAAAATCTGGACAGAAATGTTGTGCCAAGATTATTCGGCAGGGGCAGAGAGAATGCTGGGCATTTTGCTGTTTGTAAATCACGCATTTGTTAGCAGTGAGGATACTTTCATCAGTTGTTTGAGTCATCTCTTCTTGTGACATTTGCTGTAATACTGAATACACCAGCAACAACAATAGAAATTCTAGCACTCACATTGGATTACAGTGGAAATCAGGTGCATGATACTACAGAAACATGTAAAACAGTCAGGTCTAGACAAGTCTTGGAAAGCATTGCTTCAAAATTAGACTGCTAAGTTAGATCATCTTCTGCAGTGGCACAAATTGTCCCACAATCTTATTCAGCTCAGTGACCCTCTATTTAAAATGAAGTAAGTGTTTGCACAATTATTTTGCAAAGAATTTGCTTTTACAGAAAGGTGACTAAATTTGGGCTAAATCGTTATAGCTCTTATTTGACCACCTCTTCCCATACAGTCCTTCCCAGATTGCATGTCTGGCTCAGTGTGGGACAAAGCAGCAGAGAGGGAGGAAAGGACAAGTTTAGCCATTGCTCTGTTCCCACTGTTTTCCAGCCAAAGCAAATGGAGAAACAGTTGACCTGTGAATGCAATATGAATAGATTACCCGAAAAATAGTAATCCTATAAGCTACTTCTCCTCCATAGAGCAGTTATGCCTCTTAAACTCACTGTTCATTCTCTGGACTACTCCTGAGATTATACATCCTCTCCTCACTATGAATAGATTGAGCATTTTCTTTCTGTCTTTTATTATTCTTCTTATTCCTCAGCTCACACCTAGGCCTAAATCCTGACAAGTAATGCTTGGATGCTCTGCGAGAAAGGATTGACGTGGGTCCTTCTGGCTTCTCCAGCGTTTTCTGAGCACACCCAAGAGCAAGAGCCGAGATTCATTCCATCCTAGCAATAAGACACCACCAGACCTAGATAACATACGATAAGAATTATACAACCATCGGTTAGTGAAGCCCGCTGTGTCCATACCCTCTGCAGTCAATGCTACAATCTGCTGCAGGTCATGCAAAATTCAGGCTGCTTGTTTGGAGCAGCAGGATGCTGTACCACGAAGCTCCCTCCCCGTGCATTCCCAGATTCATTCTGTCCCATGTTGGCAGCTCTCTCCCCATTAGAAAAGGAAATTTTGCCTTAATTAGTTTTCAGGTCAATGGAAATATTTGCAGTCCATTGACAAGTTGAGCTTTTTCAAACGTTTGCTGTTAAAGATGGGTGAAACAACTTGGATAAATCAGGAACGAATGTGTTGATACATCAGAAGTTGGACTACACAAAGTCTTTGTTGAAAAGGTTAGGTGAACTTTTTCGGTTTGGCATTTGTTTTTAAAATATGTCCAATGTTAAATTTTGGCAAAAATATTAGAGGCGAGATGTGAAGAAGACTCTATAAAGGAGGCCATACCTAAATTATTCCAGCCTGAAAAACTCAGCAAGTTTTAAAGCTCGTTTGCTAGAATAAAACAGAGTCCTGGGTAATTTAGATTGTAACAGAAGACGTATCTTAAGTTCCAGTTGCTTATCTGAATCTTCAAATCCTTTGGGATTTTCTTATTATAAATTATGATAATACTTTGAAGTAATTTACTTACTGTATGTGTGGTAGCATTACTTCTCCTGGTGAAATAGATTTTTTGTTCTTTACAGTCCTCCAAACATCTCTTACAGTGGCTTTAAATTCCTAGGGGAATAGGCTTTTAGTTGTTATGCATCTATGATGAGCTTTGAAACATATTCCCACAAGCCACTGGGGACACGATATCCCTGATGGATTTAAGATTTGCACTGGCTTGTATCTCGACTTCAGTGTTTTATTTTTATCTGCTGTGTGCATAACAACTTTGCAGGCTTATGGAGTCTGTTTATTGTAGTCTATCAACATATCTGTCTTACAGATACACCTATCTGTACTAACACATTTGATCATACAGCTGTTCAGCATTTTCATGCACAAAATGCATTCTAAACTGCACCAGACAATGTCAGTTAGCCTCTCCTGAGTAAGTATTTTTAAACTGAGTCGTTTTATTTCATATTCTCTGGTTTTGGAGGACAGGTAATAGTGCTGGTGTTATTTTTAGCTACTATTAGCGCTGCCTAGAGGACAGTTCTATTTCATGGCAGCTTTCAAGGTTTCCATTTTTTTCTTCTTTTTTGCACTGGAATAAAAAAAAAAATCTTTTGAAGGTTGCCATGAAGCTGCATTGTGTTAAATAGCCATTTTTAGATTGAAGTTGTGTGCTCACTCTGTCTTCCTTTCTCTCCAGAAAGTCCACCTTGAATTTCTAAAACCATATTGTCATGACTTCAGTCAAAATCTGTGACATTTCACCAGTTTTGATGTTGGCTGCAAACTGTGATTGCAGGAATACACTCACTTATTGTTAGCCTTAGGAAACCTGATTTCCTAACTGGAGATGTTTTCCTGAACTAAAGCCAGACTAACTTAATCATTTACTGAAGACAGAGGTTAAATTTCATACAGTTCCAGTACTTCACATACAAACATCTTGGTTTTTCTCCCAAGTAGGATTGGTTTTCTCAATATAATTGAGGTTTATTGGACAGCAGTTGTTACCCCAGATGGCGCTCCTTATAATTATAAGAGCATTATGTTGTCTGCTCATTTTCATCCTAGTGCAAGTCAATATACGTTGTTGTAGACACCATAAGGAACACTGGTATTCCTTTTATTCTTAGCTCATAAAGGTGTATTTTTAATAAATAACCTAATCATTTTCCAAAACTGGTTATTATCAGGTGTACAGTGAGCTAAGACGTGTCTCCTAGGACAGCATTGCTCTGTGTTTCACAGCACTGCAACCGCACCTGTTAGAAAGAGAATTCTGGACAACATATACACTTTTGAATCTTTCTCTGCCAGAGTTTTAGGAGAGCAAACAAAAGACTGGACTTCTAGCGTTAAAAATAAAATCACATTAACTTTAGGCCGTCATAAATCTCACCTTCAGCAACTGGGTAGGTCACTACAAATTTTCCCCAGACCAGCTCTGTTCTTTTGACAGAAATGCAGTGCAGTTAATGTCTACTGGGGATAAACTGTGGATTAAGTCATGTTGCATCCTTCAGGTTTGGGATATTCAGCCCCTGTGGGCCGAACTGTTTTACCCTGCACATCACTGCAGTTCTTTTAAATGGAGTGATATGTGAATGTTCCTGACAGAATTGTATATTATAATCTCCATGACAAAAGGATTTTTTTCCCTTTAACTTAGGGAAATACAGAACTCAAGCATTGTATTTACTGACAGTCTGAAGTTTGTAATCTCTTCCTTAAGGTAACAGAACTGTAAACTTCCAAATGAGCATATCTCCTTTTAAGTTATGGCGAAGTGCAATTACAGTTTAAAGGGAATATTTATGTACATTAGTTAACAACATCATTGCAACTTACTGCTCACACATCAACACTTAATTAGTGGAAGCATAAGTGACATAATTGCTACAAGGCATGCATTACCCGTAATGTGAGGTAATTTCATGCACTGTGCACATTTTAAATATCTACTCCGTATTTTGCCCGGCTAGATTTTTAAATCAATAGGAGATGTTTGCATATAAAGACACCTAAACCCATTTCCCATTTCACTTCAATGCAGTGTGTTCTCCAGCAACAGAGCAAAAGCCCTTTTTACCCCCAGGAAATTCTAGCTATCCTTCATGCTTCAAACAAGCAAGTTCAAAAATGTTTAATTTCAAAACAACACAATTGGCTACATAAGCAATATGGTAAGTGCTGTATTAAATAAACATATCTTTTTTGTGCCTTTTCCACAGAATTGCCAGCCTTAATTTGCTGATGTTGTTCTTCTGTATTTCTAACTATTCTTTTGTCCAGTACCTCCTCTTAGCATGAAATACCCTTGTTAGTGGATCAGCAAAGCCAGGGGCCTCTTCCAAATTAACTGTGTCCTGAAGAACCACAGCTGTTGCATTAACTGCAAGAAGCCAGTGACCTAATGAGCAGAAAGGGCATTTAGGACTACATTATGGATATACACGTCTGTAGGTTCATATATACATATAAAAGTGCAGCCAGTTTCTCCCTGCTTTATTTGTTTTCTATTTTGGAGGAGGATGGTCTCTGGGATTTTATCTTCCTTTTGGGAGGGAATGACTCTATCAAAGGTAGAATATATTTTGCACACTACCCCATCCTAAGGAAAAAGGAAACTAGTTTTATAACCTGGAGACAGGAAAAAGACACTGTATGTGCCTTCCTTCGGGATAACTCCCAGAAGAAGTTACGTATGATCACAAGGAGACAAGAAGGAATCAAGCAGTTTTAGAAGGTTTTAATATTCCCTTGTCATGTTACATAAAGGGATAGAAATCTTCAACGAGATGGCTGCTTCCTGCCTAAAACCTAGTATCACATGCAGCAATCAGTGCTTAATAGTCCTATTGAAGGGATAATCTAAACTTAAAATCATCCTTCCCTCTCTTTTCCTACAACTTATTACAGAAAAAGATCTGAGGTTTAAATATCTGTAAAGAGATTAGGATCAAACGTTCTACTCTACATTTTTGAGGTGGGGGGGGTAGAGTTAGTGCAGTTGATAGCTTTTTTTCTGTAATCGTTTCACTGTTGCTCTTCCTTAGTCAGTTAAATCGCTTTTAAAACTGGAAAAAATTTTACCAAGGGAATATTTTCCAACTAGAAAAAGTTCTTTCCTGTCATCTAAAATTCTCTGCATCAATACATCAATTTGGAAAGTAACTTTGAAAAAAAAAACAGAGCAAAAATATTGATTAGACAGAAATGGTGGCATGTTTTGTTTTTGCTGTGTTCGAAATGACAGTGGTATTTTTGCAAAAAGATTTTTGTTATTAATTTTAATTTTGTATTGTTATAAGATGATTACATTTTTAAAAGGAAAAACTGAAATTAACTTCTTTTTCTGAAATGTTCATTTTAGAGGGTAATTCAAAAATATTATTGTCATTGCAATTTGAAATTAAAGAAATAATTAAATCACAAGAAAAAACATTCCGGTAACTGCACAAATCTACCAGTGACGTGATCCTACTAAAAGAATTTCTACAGATGCTTATGGAATAAAGCCTTTTAATCAATTATTTTGTTGTCTACACAAGTCTAGTTTCTTAAGGCCGTGACTTACCAGGATAGGTTAGCACAAGCACCTAGTGCTGTAACTCATCATTGTTTGTAAAAATACTTATGCACGGGCTTATCTTAAAGAATCTTATTTAAAATCATTCAAGTCAACCTTAAATTTTTGTACACCCTGAAGTGCTTTGTCATAAAGGGAAAGAAATTTAGGAAGACGTTGAAATTAGGAGGACTAAACTTGTGGAAAGAATCCAATCACAAGTAAAAAATGCCTGACCATGCTCTTAGGTCCTTCTTTTAAATCACCTATAAGAAGTTAGATCTCAAGAAAGCCTGACAGATCCCACAAGAAGTCCACCATAAAACCTCTCCGTATATTTATTGAGCTCTCTTGAGGGTTTGTCTATTTCACTAGTTAGGGTTTTTCCCCTCTCCTGTCCTGAAGCTGTCCTAAAATCTCACTTTTCTCATGGTTAGAAATATTCTGATTTGCAGCCCATTCTTTGCTGCATTCCTTCTGCCCTGTGTTCTGGTAGTAATGTCCATTACCTTATACAGAGCTTCACCTTCTCAGATATATATACCTCAATAATGACTTTAAAGACAACAATCCCTTTACACTTGCTCTTCATTTTGCCAGTCCTACCAAGCCAAACTTGTCTAGAGTCCTCTGATATGAGGTGTCTCCCTTTTCCTGAACTTCCCAGCAGCCCTCCCCTGTTGCCCTTCCAATTTAAACGCGTCTTTCTGGGGGAGCAGAACTGGACACAACATTTCAGGTAAGGTGTCCCCAGTTCTTTGTACAATGGCATTAATACTGCCTTTTCATTTACTGGAAAAGTCTTGCCTGATATCGCCTAAATCAGGTTAGTTCGTTTTTACTGGCGTGTCACATTAGTGACTCATATTCATCCTATGATCAACACACACATCCAAATTCTTATCCCTCTATATTGGTTCCAACACTGAGCCCTTCAGTCTATAGCTTATTTTAATTTGAAAAGTATCTTATGGTTTATTTTAATCCAAAAAATACCTTTATACAAATAAGAGCCATGAGGTATCTTAAAGATGAGACATTAGCTTAGAATATGCATTGGTATTTGCCATATACGCTTGTATATGTTCTTACACGAATATAAATATGTATATCCACATAGTAATATATATAATCTAGTATATAAGAGTAGTTTTATAGTTTATTATTTCTGTTATTATTATTTATGTAATTAAATGCATCCTTCATACAGCTCTGCTCCCTAATCTACAATGTATTCCTGCAAACTCAGATCTCCTGCTTGACAAGATAATATATTGCTGTCACCCTACTGAATATTAGTATAATTCTGATTTTAGTCTACTAAAATGACAAGTGTAGCTACTTTATAGCTGCTTTGGACCATAAAACATTTTGAAAGTTATTTTGCCATTGAATCAGCGCTGGAGCAGATATGCATGAAGATTTGGCATTTAATATGTGAGGTGGTTTTGCCCCTTTTCTGTTGTGGGAAATTTGGTTATAAATTTTTCATGACATAGTTCTTTTGTCTGTCAGCACCTTTTACTTGGGGAAAAAATCTGCTTGACAGCCACTTTGAGTCTGCTCCTCCAGAGCTTTTATTCACCGCAGAAAAAAAGTTTAAGAATAATAAAAAAGAAAAAAAAAGAAGGAGAAATATGGACAAAGAAAGAAATTTAAGAAAATACTTCCTTTTTTTCATTGTTCATTTTTAAAGTGCTAGATATAATATAGCTACCATCAAATAGGACAAGGAGATGTTTTATGACGCAGGAAGAAATGAGAAGAATATGTTTTCAGTTACAGGCCGGAGTCTACAGAATTGCCTTTGTTCTATACCGCAGCAAGGCATAAAAGCTTCCCTTTCTGAGAAAAAATCAGATTGAGAAACAGGAGGTGTCAAATTAAAGCCCTACCCCACCAAAGAGTGATACCTGTGCTTACTTTTATGGACTATGACAAGTTCCATTCATTAAATGGAGCTAATCAGAAAGGTCAGCATATGCAAAATAGTCACAGGTCACAACTAGGCTTAGGCTTCAGGATAAACTGAGATGTACGTTGCTACTCGCATTGTGAAGACAATTTAAGTAGCAGTAGCTTGTCTCTTTATATATGCAACAGGTCTGGTGTGTATCTAATGAGATCATGACAAGGGAGAGAAGTAGATAGCCAAGTATGCCATGTGAAAGAAAAGATAAATACATAACTACAGATACAGCTATATAGGAGTAGTCAGCCTATCAATATGTTTCCTCAGAAAACACTTCCAGAACACTCGGCTGTCAGTGTTAAGGGATCAAGGGAGGAGCAAGGTCATTTATTAAGACAACTGAAGTGCAGGCAGCTGGGGCATAACTTACATGCACAGATGTTGTGTCATATCTATAGGAGGTAGCCTCATGAGAAAACATTGTTTGCTCTTTTGCAAATAGCCCATAACTACTTCTTTTGTCTAATCTGGGGTAGATTGTTACCGGCTGTCATCTCACAACAACGTGCCTGCCTGACCCTTCACTAAAGAGGGTTCCTGCATCCTTCTGAGGAAATCAGAGTGAGGAGAACACGACAGCCTGTGTGCGGATCAGGATCAATGCCACACAGGAGGCTGCTGTCTTTCCTCCAGAGCAGTGCCATCAGCAGCCTTGTCATTTCTCCCAACCAAAAAAAGTCCCAGTTTTGGAGTTAGTCTGGGGAGAAGTTATTTAGTTAAGTTTTTGTTATTATTTTCAGAAAAAAGACTCACTTTAATAGCCCACATCAAATAAGCCACAAATGTAAACCAACACAAAGCCCACCCAAATCCAAGAAAGCCTCTTATTCAAAATTCTGTGAGTGCACACCGAACAACAACAAAGTCACCAGTTTACTAACTACTTAGTTCACCCCTTATATTCGATTTTTCTCTTCACATCACTAGCATCTTTTTAGAATCCCAGTTATTTGCCAGCATCGTTGAGCAACAATCCATAAATCACTATAAAACAGTGGAAACCTGAATATCCAATATTTAAAGCCAAAAGAAAGTGAGAAAATACATTATAGGAGTTCATGAGCTATGCTTTAGTGTCTTCCTCCTCCTCAACATTCAGCCATTTACTTTTGTGCACGAAATGAGTTGTGCTGGCTAAGTTATAGCTATTTTGCTGTGAGCTGTGTTTTGTTTTCAATTTTTTGTGCTCACAGTCTTTTGTCATTAGAGTCTTTAGAAGTCATTTCATCACTCTCTGCTCAACCAAGTCTCTCCAAAAATCACTTTCAGTTTCTAAATGCAGTGACTTTTCATATAATCTGTTATTACAAAAAAATGCGTATTAGGTTTTGGCCAAACTCCTTTTCATACTTACAATCAGTTTCAACACAGTGATTGCAATTGAGGACAAGGATTGAGATTCTGGCCAAATTGTATCACTGACTGATTTATGGTACTACAGCATTGTAAAGTAATTATATTTGGCCAGTAAAAACTTCCGCATGCATAACAAGCTGCAGGGAAAATTCTGATGCTTCAGCTTTGTTCTGTGCACTCACCTTAATGCAAAAAGCAAAGCCAGAGAAAGCAATCAAATGAGAGCGCAAGTCACAGCAAATATGAGCAACTGAGGCCACCACCCAAACTATAGTTAGCCAAGTGCAAATCTGAATATTTCTGAGGCTGCTGTAATCTGCAGTGGTGGCCCACATGGACCCTAGCCACATTTGCATTTCACACAATAAAGATTTTTTTCAGGCTAAAAACTATTCTTGATTATATCGCACTATCCGTGCACAAGTGCAACTTGGCAGTGAAGCTGGGTTACCAGTTCCATGGAAAATTCTATTTTTTTAAAGTGAGTCTTTTTTAAAGGGTTGTTTCTGGAAAAAAAAAAAAAGAAACCAAAGAAAATTCAAAATTTCTTCTCAAATTCTGGAAAATGTTTGTTTGGAGTGGATAAGGGTATTATTTTACACAGCATATTTTGCTCTGCCATTAAAGGATTTATTTAAAATACCTAAAGTCAAAACTCAAAATATTCCATCATCAAAAATGTCAAAAATAGGTATTTTTATTCTTATGCATAGATTTAGATAAAGGTAATTCTCCTACAAAGACTTGACGAGAAATTTCTGACCAGTTAGACTTATCATGTGGTTACAGCTACAGTTTTTCTAAAAACTTCCCATGATTTATTGGAGAAGGACCTTATTCACTCCCAGGAATAGGAAACGGTTACAGTCCCTCTTCATCCGGCTATCTTTAGGGCTAAGAGACAGCAGGAAGAATGGCAAAGCTGCAGGACTATGTTGGCTGCTTCCTCCCTCTCAAAGGACTCTAAATATATGTTAAACTCTCCTATCTCAAGTTTAATACGTGTATGTCTAGAGAAACTCTCTCATCTTTTTCCTATTTTTTCCATTGCATGACTATTTTCAATATTCTCAATAGGTCGTCTTCAGCAAAGTGCCTATGATATTCTGTAATCATTTCCTTATAGATATGGGATGGAAGTTGTTATTAATTATAAACACATTTTTGTCTATTTGGATGCTTATAGCTTTTGGTAGGTCACTTTTTCTGTTTGATCAATGATTCACATAACATCAGTATCGATTATTTTAGAGCTTTCTTTAGCTTTCACTCTTCTCACTTCTCCCCTCTGTTGGTAGATTTGCAAGTTTACATGTGCCCGGAGGAAACTACTAGAGTGCTTTCATGTGTCTTTCAGACTGTTATTTTGCCACTCTGACGAGGAAGTTAGTGTAAAGAGAAGGTTACTGTTCCCTTCTCAAGTTCAGCATTTTGCAATCTGGATGTGTTTCTAGCATAAACATTGATCTTTACCAAGTTTTTCTCAATATCAAAGATAAGCAGGGCTGTGTTGTAGGACTTGCTGGGCCCACAGCAAGGACTTACATTTTTAACACATTTTAACATTTCAATAGCAGCATCGACATCACTATAAACGACATATGTCTAGAAGCAAGAACGCCACAAAATGTTGTCTTTTGCCTGGACATAGAAACTTCATTTCATGTCATTTTGATCATACAAAAATCAAAGAAATCAGTTATCTCCAGTTACAGCAAATACATCTATGTTTTGATCTTGTTATGACTGTATTCCTATTAAATTTTAGAAGAATTCTAGTCCTTACTCAGTCTGTCACTATCTTACTAAACCCATCAGCTAAAGCTACACTGGAATTAATTTGTATATTGAAACAGAGGAATTACAGCCAGCAATAAGCAGCAGTTTCCATTTCTACAGCCACCGGAATGAGGTGCAATCATCCCGTGAAATCAGCTTTTCCATAAATAAGGTAAACAAATTATTTTCACAGAAATGCGCTGCTTTATCAGGATCATCGCTATTCTCCCTGCCCAAATCCTGCGCGCAGATTAGCGCTCCACAAAGGCACGTGGCCGCCTGCCACGTCCCCTCTCCCCATCCGCTCCCACCCATGCTGCCCTTCCCCTCTTCACTCACAGACCAGGCTGAACTTTTCTGGTTTTTTTTTTTTCCTTCTTTTCCTTTCTCTTTATTTTCTTTTTTTTATTTTTTGGCCCGCCTAACACGCTGGGTTATGCTGGCACCATGCAGGGCTTGGCGTGACTGACCAGGGACAGCTTTGGTAGTGTTGTGCCCAGCAAAGATGCTCCTCAAACACCACCCAGGTGCTTCTCATTCTTGGGAACTGGCTCCCAGGGAGCAGATTTTCCCTTCCCTGATGCCACTCAGTTTTCTTCCCTTTCCAGTTAGTTTGGTAGCCAACTATTGAGCTGTTGCTCTAAGAAGCCTTGCTATTTTCATCTATCTCCTTCTCGTCTACGGACTATGATATTTTTCGGTCTGTCAATAGTGCGTATTTTAGTCTACAGCATCCATCTTAATGGTGGGTAGGCTGGAATAATACAGAAGCTGAACAGATAGAAAGAAAAATTCCTGCAGAACCAGAAGGCTTAGGAAAGAAAATAGATACCTGAATTGGTTTTTCCTTTTCCTGCAGTCCCCACCAATAAGAAGCAATTTTCCTCCACTCAGCATAATGGAAGACCTTGCAGTTATTACACGGAAAAAAGGAACAGGAGTTTTAGGACAGAACTCTGATAAAAAGAAAAAGTTTGTCCTCTTTCACAGTTCAGGATTTATCTAATTATTGTAGAGCTGTAATAATAGGGAAGCAAGTGCATATAATTCAGCAGTTATAGCACATATAAAACTGCAGCCAATTTTGCTTGTCTCAACATGATCCTACCGTTCATTTTTGGGAGGATACGTTCCAACAAACTCAGCACCTTAGCAGCACATCACTCATATCCAGGGACTGGATAGTTTTCTGCAGACCCTGCTCACCTTTTGTTTTTTAAAAGAAAATATTAAGCACAAAAGGTTTTACCTTGTATTTGAAAGTAAAGCTGTTATCTTTAAATTATGAAAAAGTCTGCCTATTCCTTTATGGGGTGAGAGTTTTTATGGGTAGCTCAGCACCATGTAATGTGAGAAACCTAGAAGGAAGACAACCTAGGAAAGGCTTCGGTTAGTGAACCGAGCCCTCTGGAGTAAAAAATAATTTTTCCTTCTTCAATTTCCCTTGTGCACTGGCATGTTTATGTTCCATAATTTTTGTCACAAGGCTTCAAATAAATCATTAGAGACTTGCCTTTCTTATCGAGCCTGTTTTTTTTTTAATTTAAACATACACATTCAATGCTGGTTGCAAGGTTCTCCCTTTCTCAAGACATGTACACACACATGCACACACGCACACACGCACACACACAAGACCGTGCCTTGCTTACTAGACAGAGATAAATTCCTCACCAGCGTGATCATCAGAGACTAAGCCAAACTCATCTTCTTTTCCTTCCTTTTTTTTTCCCCCCACTCTGTTATTCATAGAGACCACAGGTGAACCGGGAGAAAATTATTACAGTGTGATGACTGCTGAAATGATAGAAGGTAAAGAAGATGGATTATCACGGTGCTGACATGATTTGTATGGATTTCCAAAATTAAGCTGTTCACTTAAAGTGACCGTCTTCTTTGCACCCACGATATTGCAGCTGCCCTAGTAATAACCTTCATCTGCACTTGTGAGCCAAGTGAGCAGAGCACGTTTCCCATTACCTGTCAAGCGAGTATGTAGAGTTCTTCTGGCCCCGCAGTAATAGCAGGGCTGCTGGTGAACAGAGTAATAAACACCTACTGAGAGGGATGTAGCGTGAAAAGATCTCATCACCTGCCATTAGCACGCTGATGAATAATGCAGCATTTTCGGTGGCAGATGTCAGAGGTGGGAGGAAGAATCACTTCTGTAAATGCTCTGGTGAGCACTTCAGCACAAAGTGAGAGGTGATAGCAACAGATGCATGTGACAAAATTACACTCGCTATTGTATTTTAAAAGAAATGGGAACATTTACTTCACAAATAGCTGGCAGGCTTTCTCCCTCCCTCTCTCTCCCCCCGCCCTTTTTTCTTTCAGAGCCAGGGGATGCTGCAAACTAATTCACGTACCGCTAACCATTTACAGCTCCTAACTTAACCACTGTGTAAGGGGCAGCAAGGCTTGGCTGTCCAGCCAGTTAAATGTCTTTTCCCCGCAGACCCAAACTGGCAAATTGATTGGAGAGGTAAGACCTAAAAAATAGAGCCCCAGTTCTATTTAAATTCCCCTCCCACTGTATGTTTCGTTTCTCTCTTTCCAATAATCCACAAGCCACTGGCTAAGTGAAGGGACTGTTCCTGGATTTCATGCAGTCACTGCAGTTGAATACCTCAAAGGCTCTGGCCACAGAAAAAAAGTCTTCCTAATATTAGAGCTAGCAAGAAACTTCCTGTTCCTGCCCCTGTTTCACCCATCCCTTTTGCTGCTGCAAACGAGGCAAAGCAGTGACACTGTAACTGGTCTGGTCCCTGGCTGTGATTTTTGACTGTGGCAGTCACTCTTGGCTGACCTAAATTAACGCAAGTACTGTCGATCGTTGATGATTATTTTTTTCATCTGACGGAAATCACAGACTTGGACAAAGTCCTTGTTAATGGTGAAAACTGTCCTGTGAAAGGGGGTGTATAAAGTCACTCTCAAAGTGACTTAACTTATCTGTACGTACAAGCAACAGCAACAGCTCTCAGAGAGAAGTAATACTCCACCACTGAATTTTACGCAACTTTAATGCCATTGCTCTCTTTTCAGAGGGAATTCCTCAGGAATAAGTATGGATAAAGCCCAAAATCTGTCATTTTTGACAACTACATACACTGTTAAAAAAATTCACAGCCAATAATATTATGTGATTGAAATATTATTCTCGGTACATACCCTGATCTTGTCTGGAGAATCACAGATTCCGATGATTTAAAGCAACCAGTCCCAAAGCGGGAATGTTTTTTCAATTAAGTTTATCTTCATATTGCTACTGCCAGTGGAATTTTGCGGCAAACAGCTCTTTTGGTCAGCTGCTGCCACTCTGCGTAGTACTGGACTAACATCAAAAGTCCTGAGCAAGAGATGACTTGTTGCCACAAATGATCCCATTTAAATACAGAAAAAGCCTTGACCTTCTGCACCCCTACGCTCGGGGGCCACCAAGGCTGGGTTCACGATGACAGGCATGTGCTCAATCTCTGCAGGGCTGTAGGGGAGAGCAGGGTGATGAAAATAGAGGACAGGAACGCTTAAGAGTCTTTCTCTAACAAGCAAACCATGAGATGACGTAGATCTCATTACTCAGAGGAGTCCCATTTATATTTGCATGCAGTGCACAGGCCACAAAAGCTAAAGTTATATCAAATTTCCTTATTTCTGCCCTCCGCTACACATGCACGCTTTTAATTTCTTGTGACTGGCTGAATGTGACAGGCTACTGGTGGATAGTGGATTGGGATTAAAGATCCCTAATAGGGTTAAAAAATGCCTCCAACATTAAGCAGGATCCTGGAAAATATATTTAAGGGCAGAATCTCTGCTCTGATCCGCTTTTAGTAGTAGCTGTTACTGGCTGAGTTCCTTCTGTATTGCCTGTTCACACACACGGCAAAGGTGAGCGCTCTCCTGTTAGGCTGGGCAGCGTCAGAAAGAAACGGGGCGACTTAGAGGAGGAGGCAGCACTTTAGCGAGGACTATGTGATGAGAAGTACAATGGGTTCAGGAGACATCCGCTTCACTGCAACAAAGTGAAAAAAGGAGATGAATGAATGAACCGTATGCCAGGGGAAGGAAAATAAAAAGCTGGGCAAGGAAGCCATTTTTGCTTGCCTTTAAAGGGTAAGTGCTGTTATTAGAAGCCAAGCAGGCAGCATATATACCCGCAAAAAGCAGAGGTAATGTTCTTTAAGAAGAAAGGTGTATAATCAAAATGTAGCAGGGATAATCAGGACAAGGAAAATACTCATAATAATTGCATGTATCTGCTCAGAGCTTATTAGAAGGGAGTTGCTTTGAACTGTGACTCAAATGTTGGGTAAAACAGGGGAAGAGCGACATAGTTAGCAGCAAGGCTGGCACACTGGTAACACAGCTCTTAACGCAGGAAATTTCAAGGGATGTGTACAAACACAGCCCATCTCTTCTGGGTGAGAGTAACCAATAATCTGGAGAAAAGATCACCCCACCCAGCCCATTGCCTTGGGGCACTTTTACAAATCAATTGTGCCAAAGCAAAGAGGTAAATATGCTCTAATTTATTTGGCATTTCTTTTTGTGGTATGCCAGATTAGCACAGAAACAGGGCTGCAAACGGTATTCTTGTAAATGTTGTGCATGTAATGGGAAAGTCACTGAAGTATAGTAAACAGATGCCTCTCTTCTAGATTGCAGCCTAATTTCTCCACTGGAGGAATCTCCCCTGGACTTTTCCCAGGAGAAAGTCCTTGGATTCACCAGGACTTTGCAGTTCAAGCTTAAAGCAAAAAAAGAAATATTATAAAATGACTAAATGGATGCTGCTGAAAACAGAACAAGCAGTAATTCCATAGGGTCCTTTTTCCATAGGGAAGCAGGCCAAGATTCTTTAAAAACTGTGCTTTGTTTTTTAAAGCACACAACTGCCTGGAAACATGCGATATTACAAGGGTTCTCTTTTAACTCATAACTTCATACCTTTTTAAAAAGCAGATATACCTTGTCTACCATTTTAACTTTTAATTCTTCATTGTTGCACTTATAGTTTGGTATTTTTATCAATAGGTAAAATTCACAGATGTTGGATAAATATCATTCTAATTCAGAAGTCAATCCTGCAATGGCACTAAAACCAAAAAAGTTTTTTATAAAAAGCAACATTTGCAATGTATTTTGTGCCCTGGTATTATTCCCACCGATGTGTAAGGCTAAAAAGGGCCACCTATTACTGTAGAGATGTATCTAAAAAATCTCTCAAGCTGCCTGTAATAATCTCCATTATGTATAATGACCATTTTGATAATAGTCTTTAGAAGAGGTAATGGCCCTGCTGAATGGTTATTACCTGTCTGTTCACGCTGGAAGCAAGATGCAGAAGCCAGAGGGGACAGTGAAATGGTCCTTGTAGTGTAGTCTGAAGGAGTAAGAAATATTTAACAGAATGCAAGAAACAGACAAGCAAGTGCCTTTGATTGTAAAACTGTCTGCAGCGGTGCAGTGAGCCATTGCGAATTTCATGAAATAATAAAGATATAAGATAATAATTAATAACAATAATAGGCACACCATCACTGTGAAAGCTAATTCAATTTTAAGTGTCACAAAGTCTGTTAGAAAAGAAGAGATATCTAAACGTTAAACATAGTTTAGTATATTAGAAAATTATACTCCAATTCTCTACAATGCCATAGAAGCAATCACTTCAGTCCACAGAGATCTGAGCACAGACCAAAGCTCAAAAATGTTTAGACCTTGTATACAACTGCTGCAAAAGTGACCCTATATACAAAAATATGGGACTATAAAAGCAACAGGTAAGACATTTCAGAGCCATCAGGACTCAGATTGGCCTTTAATACACAGAGAATAGTCTTGGAGATGAGGCCTGAGCACAGGCAAGCCGTGGTCACAAAAAGGCCATGACCTAAGCAATTTATATTACTTCTACCCAGCCTAGAGCTCCAGCTCTACAAGTTAATTCTTAGATCATTGCTATGAAAGTGCTAAGTTTTTCCATGCAGAGATTGCCTTTGAATCCTACTCAGCGTGGAACAAAATTTGGCCCTAATTTCAGTTGTAGTGTGTGGGTTTTATCATAAATTTAAAAAAATGCAATAATTATAACAATTCTTGAATTATGGAATGCTGGAGTTATGAATTATGGAAAGGCAAAGTCAGAAGTTAGCACTCCTGTCACATGTTCATCTTTTTTTGGCCTTGTGCTTAGAAGATAATCAGGGAGGTATTTCACTCAGTAAAATTGGGTTACTGACAGGCAAGGAAAAAAAGACAAACCTGTCTTCAACACCATAAGAAGGAGACAACCCAAGCGATCTGAGTTTAGCACAAAAGGCAAACCCACGGGTCAGAACACAACCACCACCATGGAAAAAGGAGTGCTGGACCATCCCAGAGGAGCAGTCTCCAGTCTTAAAGCTACTTTAGGAAGGGGAGGAAACACCTGTGGGAGAAAGAATGCTGGGGGTATTAGTCCTTGTAGGTTGACCCATACCACTGGACAATGATAGTTCGAGGACATAGTCCAGAGACGAGTGTTTGCTTCTCATATGTGTACATTATACTTTCCCTGAGAACTGAATTTTTCCTATTCCACACCAAATCTGCATAACAGTAGGAAAATGTGAGCTTTCAGAAAGAAGGATTTCAGCCAGATCTGTGATTGCCTGACGCTGAGAATGACTGGAGCAGAGTTTTAGTTTTGTCAGTTGCCTTTTAGGTTCAGGAGAAGTCCGAATAAGAGGGCTTACACCCCATTAAATCTCACTATTGCTTCATTCTCCAAGGAGATCAGGAAGGGATGAAGAAGGGATGAAGAAGGGATGCCCATGAGGTATATGCTCTTCTAGTAAGATCTCTCATTTTTAAAATAATTTCCCTCACTTTAAATTTAGAAGGTGCTCATCTTAGGTCACCGTCATTCCAGGAGAAGTCTTCCTTCATTCTTACTAGCTGCCTGAAGGCAAACATTTTTGCCCTCCCCTGTGTCTTTACTTGAGCAAACCGGCCCACTGGCAGAGAAGTTCTTAAGTACTGGCCAGATCCTAAAAAAAGTCACTCAGGCCAACTCAGGCTGATTAATTGCAGGGGCTTGAACAGATTCTGTTAAAAAAAAGACATGCTTTCAGGTGGAAGCCTGTGTCATGAGGGTATGTATGAGGAAACAACAACAATAAAAATATCACACACACTAATGGCTTCTACCCTACAAGGGCATCCAGAACAAGAAACTGCTTCAGTGTCTGAATGAGGTGACTCCATGTGTCAGCAGGAGAAAGGGGGCTACCCTGACACGTCTTCAGTTTGCACTTGCTGGTCAGTCCACACGAGTTTAACCACAGTGAGCATCCTACTGAATTATACATAGGTCCACAATAAGGCACAATAAAAACAAATGACTAGGTAGTGTCTGAAAACACTAATACTGAAGAACACAAGTAACCTCATGCAATTACAACACATAAAAATTACAATGTAGCAACTCAGCTTGAAATCATACAGCCTTTGCACATAATTAATACCACTAAACTGAAAATGAAATCCCTATTATTAGTGCTGGCACTCTGGAAAAGTGTTCTCATAAAAATTTCCAAGGAAATATAGAAGCAAGAAGAAATATGGAACTGAATTAGTAAATTCCTGGCAGCCTGTGTGTCGTCTGCAAAGTAATTTCTACAGAAGTTAGTAGACAGTATTTCTGGGGAAACGAGAAGACCCTCAATAAAAGGCAACTATTGAAGACTGGCTTTAGTTTGCTGCCTGGTTACTACAGGTTGGGAACTGCTCACGTGGTTTCTAAGCAAAATAGTTAGCATACCACTTAAATGAGAAAATTCATTTGTGTTTATCTTAGCTAATAAGTAAACAATGGATTTTGACATCTGTATAACTTACTTTTATTGAAATCCCTGAAATCTTTGCCTTAGGGATAGCTTCTAGCAGTGATTTCTACAATACGGTAATTCATGTCGTTAGACTTACCCCTGTGGACAAATTCTTTGGCTATAGTCCCATTCTCCTTTTTGATACTGACATTCAGGCCATCTCAGAGCTCCCCTCAAGAGAAGGAACCCTTGTGGAGAATATAAAGCCCATAAAAATGTCCTTTCAAACTCTCATCTTGTCCGGAAAAAAAAAATTGTTTTGAAACTCATTTGAAAAAGATGATAAGAGTACAGAAAATGTTCATAAATACAAATGAATAATAAACATCCAAAATGAGTTTTAAGTTACACAGGAAAGAATAAAAATAAAACACATTTTTGCCTTTTTCTATTTAAACTCCTTTTTTGGTGTATTAAAGCTGCTAGTCACTACCTTCAGAAGCATTAAAAATCCTGCTTAGAAATGGTATTTATTCACCCAGTAGACTGTAATGGTTCTCTTCTGTGACTGTTCATGACAATTTTGTTTATAAATAAGGGCAATGCACAGACAAAAAAAGTATTTTCATATTAGGTAAAGATTAAATTTCATAGGTCTTTTTTTTTTTCTGTTCAGAATGGGTTTCTTTGCAGAAAAACAAAGATGTTTTAACAATGTTTTCTATATATAGAGATTCTGACAGAGTTTCCCATGAATTTTGGAGGCTGGGGTTCATACTCATGGTCGGCTACAAGCCTCCTCAGACAGATTATACTTATCTTCAAGGTTCAGCTATTCACAGCTTTGGGATAACAGCACTTCACCATTTTGCAGATTTATGAGACTTTTCCAGACTGTGGTATCCTGCTGTGCTATAGCAGTGGGGCCCACATAACCACCTCCAGGACACCCTGGTATCATGAGGACCTCAGGGCTCTCTCACTTGAGCCCCAATTATCTGCGCAGCCCAAAGATTTCTGTGCCTGCTTTTGCTTGAGGGGAACCCAGCTATATTCCTGGAGAGGGGAGCTGGGGCACAGGGGTCTGGGTGACCCCATACCCTGCCCCTAAGAGTAGTCTGGAGGCCACCAGTTCACGCCTCCCACTCAGCTAACTTCATTCAGACCCAGTCACACCCTCCAAAGGCAGGGTATACTTGGCAGCCAGCAATGAGGTGCTTGGGAAATGCTGGACTTCTCTGCCAGTCTGTAGTTATCACAGCTGAAAACAACAGATTATTATTGTGCAGCAGAGAACCAAATGTTCCAGAAATATATTTGGTTCAAACACTCCATAGAAGAGTCACGCTGATGCCGACAGAAGGGCTGTGCAAAGAGCTGTCCTTTACTCCATCCTTTACTCTTGCCACTGTTCACTATTTATTTCATGTATTTTCACCTTTATGGAATGTTTCTGTTAATCATCTTTGAGGTATAGTCACAATAAACAAGCATTAAAATAAATTGATACCAAAAAGTGCAGGCGTTATGGCAGAAACTCCTAGAATATTTGGGATGTAAAAGACACTGAGAGAAATAAGTTGAACTTTTTCATATACTTGATATGGCTAAAATAGCATATGTGCCTGTGCATTTGTGAAAACATATTGCTGCTCTGAAGTTCAGATTCAGTTAATGAAACAAGCCAACATAGTTCATCCGCCACAAAATTTAAACATAGCTATGAGAAATCAAAAGGAGTTTTTCTTTTAGACGTAGAAATTGTCATTTCTAGCAACACTGGAATGAGCAGGTATGCTACCAGATAAGTAAAAAAGCAGTTAAGTTCAGGTGATGTGATTACTATTTTTGAATGCAGAACTAACCTGGCTAAGTTCAAAGTGACTTCTATTGACTTTCGTGGGAGCTGAGGGCATGCAGTGCCCCTGAAGAACCACGCTCAAATTAGATCTTTTAAAGTGGGGCTCCTAATGAAAATAATAGTAGGAAAAGAAAGAAGGTGAAATAGCAGCTAAATAATAGCACACCGAATGGTCCTCCTGGCCGCAAGTAAATACATTTAAATAGATCTTATGCCAAATTTATCAACTTCAGAGGACGAAAAATGTGATCTTTTTTTTTAATTTGCAGTTACATGATTTTAAATTATATCTGAAATGTGTAAAGAGTTAGGAAGAATGCACATAGGTAAAGTCAGAGTAAATTGTTAGCATAAAATCATGTTTGATTTTCACAAATAGGAGTCAAAAGTTTGCAAAAAAGACTTTATCTACTCTCTCAGGTTTATAAATATGTTCACTTTAGACTTTGATATGACGGATGCAAAACACCTGTGAGACCAGAAAACAAGTATTTAACCCAGAAAAACTACAAAACAGTAGTCCTGTATTTAGAGAAGAGCATTCATATTCCATTTTTCTTTTTTTTTTAACCTAGGTCACTCTGAAGCCTTTTAATTTAGCCTGATCAATGTAATACATGTATTTGTTTCTTGTCTTGTTTTTTGTCTTTTTTGGCAGCGACGAAGAATTACGGTAATGAAATAATTTCTAGCTGGCATGAAGCCCAGCACACTTGGAGAACCATTGAGGTTGGTTCATGTTCATTCCTCACAACAGCCGTTTGAATACAAAGTTCTGTGACGAAAATTTATTTCTCCTGCAGTTTTATGGCATTTCAATGGCCTAAAATATCATGCCTGATATCAATTTGCATTGTTATGGGTCTGCCATAAGTGATGCAAATTACCATAAAACATTGGGAAAATCCTACATTGCATGTTTATCTTGATTTCTCACTGATGATATTTGGGTTTCCTTCAGATAATTTGATTCATTTAGTGGTAGAAAATCATCCCCCTCTTATTTTTTATTACTGGGCAGCACATTTGGATTTTTGGATAATGTTATATGGGATAAAGTAACAGAATTTTTTTTCCAAAGTGCTAAGCAATGCTTCAAGAGTAAAGAAAAACACATTGATTCTGCAGTTGTTTACTACCAGCTCAAGAGAATCCCCTACAGTTTTTTTTTCCCATGAATCCAACATTAAAGCTAAATTAACAACCCTCATCCCCATCCATTTTACTAGTACTGGGCAAAAGTGCTTCCACCGTTAGGAAAGTGAGCTGATTCAGTTTAAATCTTGCTGTAGAAGACTGTCTTTCTCATTTACTGCCTAACTATCAAAACTTGAAATATCAAGTGTGTAAGATGCTTTGAAGGG
The DNA here is from genome assembly GCF_040807025.1 of Struthio camelus. Classification (NCBI taxonomy): domain Eukaryota; kingdom Metazoa; phylum Chordata; class Aves; order Struthioniformes; family Struthionidae; genus Struthio; species Struthio camelus. The sequence goes on along the minus strand of NC_090982.1, from coordinate 29,296,349 downwards.
AAACACAAGAAGATTGTAAACAGTGACTGCATTTGTGTGCAGTGATATATTAGCTGTGAGAAGAGACAGTCAACAAAGTGGGTATGGGGGCTTGACTATCTTTCTAAGCATTTCTAATGCCGAGCAAAATTTGATTGTTCTCATCATCATAAAATTAGCTTAAAAATTATAGTAATTGTAAACAAGTACCGCTCTCACTTCCAGATTTAAGACAAATGTACATCCACTGTGAATAATGAGCTAGCTCAGAACATCACCAGTGAAACCAAGATCAAAACTGGAACAAACGTGGCTACCAAGTACAGTACCAATATCATAGCCGCCCGTTCATCAGGAGAGATGCTAACTAGGAAGCAGCATGTACAGTCTGTCTTACACTAGGAAAATGACAGGATCTTGTGATGCCCCTTTAATCTAGAAGTCACTGAACACTATTCATCCAGGCAGAGCCAAACGTTTGTCTCAGTTGTGCACTGGCATGAATCTGCAGTAATTCCTTTGAAATGAATGGGATAGTGGTGGATTTATGCCTACGTAGTGGAGACAAGGATTTGGCCCAGCATTCTGGCAGAAGCTCCAAGTAGTCCCTTTGAGATCACTCCTGGATTCCAAAAACTCATCTCATACAGAAGATTTCCATCAAAGCTTTTGAGTATCAGCATGGAAACCAGATTAGGCAAGCAACCAAGATATATGTAAGTCAGTAGAAGACACAGTTCTACGTTCCTGCTCCTGCTTACAACTTAGCAGCCACCAAGAGACTTGATACTAAGGCATAAACCTATTTCTCTTTGAAAGTATAAAACTGAACTTCTGAAATTCATTAAAAGTGGTAAAAGGAGCAAGTTGCTTTCTGGCCCAACCACTTACAGCCACCTTTTTTGTAAAGAGGTGAGTGTATAGTTCTTGAGACATTACTCATTTTTGTAAATAATCCAAGGACCTAAAAAAAAAAATTTATTTTCTTGACTAAGGAGGAAGAAAGAGACTGTTGTTATTCATATTGTTACACACTTGGAAGAGCCTTATATGCTTGGAAGATCCCTTATGTATGAAAGGAAGAATTGAAAAGAGTGAGATCTGGGATTCTACTTCTAGCTAGATAACAGTAATAGCTATTTTGCACTTACTGTACTAATATCTGTAAGAGCTCCCTATTCTCAATTGTAATGACCTGCAATTAAAGCTCTAAACGTGGCAAAAACTTAGATACAGTTTTAGTATTCAATACCTTCCTGAGCAGACTGCCATTTACTGCAGTTCTCAGCATTTCCTCTTTCTCCTTTCTGCGGCTCCATTGCCCACAGTGTCCGCCAGTGTAGTAAGAGAGGGCTCACTTCTTTTCACTCAGAAGAGATATAGGTATCTCTTTTCCTGTACATCCTCCAAAGAGAACCTGATGGGGTTTTGGATTGACATTTTTTGGCGCTATACAAATTGCTCTCCGAATTTGGATGATCTTTAACAACTTGCCTTTTCTTTTCGCAGGGGATATCCATTTTGTCCTGACATCATAAATTCTTCTCAGCACTTATTCAGTTCCCACAGACAGCAAGGAAAAGATACAAAATTGAAAATTTGTTTGACTTCTCAAGTGTATGTAGTTGTTTCAGGACTTCCAAATAATTCAACAGCACTCTTATTTTCTCTCCAGACATAAAAATAGCTTGGACACATTTAGAAGATTAATTTAGTGTAGTTTAATACCATTCTTTAAAATATCTCTTGATGCCATAATTGCTTGCAGTCTTAATACCTTTGCCAGTTTGGCTTCAACGGTGTAATTAAAGTAATATCCAATGGAATGGTTATTTACAAAATTCAAGGTACTCAGTTAGTGCTAATTAGCAGACAGTAAATCTATCTATACATCTAGAAACGTCAACAACAGTTCTCTCTGTTCATTGTCTGATAATACGCCTCTGTGAGATTGCACTAGGTCATCTTACCATATTCCTTTCATCCCTTTTCATAGCCTTGTTGACATCCCATTGTAGAATAGAGACATTCAGGCAGTTTTGTGTGTTGTTGACTAATTTGCCAAAGGTCTAATTTTGTGAGTCATCAGACCTATTCATTGTAATGATTTGAGCAGTATTTCATTAAAATTCCTAATCCTTAAACCAATGTTAGCCTGAGTTTTCCATCACTAGTGAATGCAACAAATTTATCTGCAAAGAAATATCATCGTTGCCTCTAAACTGCAAACCAAGTCACATATGAAACACGATAACAACAGAGGGAACAAAAGAATCACGATCCAGCAGCAGGTTAACAGAGAGAATAAGACACCTCCCATATCCAAGCAGAGAATTCATCTGACCAATTCATAAAGAGCAAAGATTCATGGTTGCGTCCTCAGTGCCTTGAGTGTATAACTCAGTTGGCATGTACATATGCTGTAAAAGGCTGATTACAGATTTGTAGTCATTCATTAAGTTTGATCTACTTGAACATCAGCTGTTCAGGATTAGGTCTTTTTAATAAGTAATTACTAAGAAGAAACTGTTTTTTTTTTTTTTTTTTAATCCTTTCTGCTGCAAACATCAGACAACAGACCCGGAAAGCATTTCAGTGAGGAAGTCCAGGTGAAATGGTTGCCAGCAATGGCCCGCATAATGTTATTATGAGCTCTGGGTAATGCAAATGTACCAGTGAGTAGGAGTACCGGCACTTCTCAGACAGTTGGGGACAAATTTAATCAGAATCTAGAGGGTCTGATGAATTTAACTCCTTGTTGCTCTTTAAGTTTTTAATTTCAAAAGATTTCTTTATATTTTTTCATTTTTTTTTTCAATTTTGTTAGCTATAACAATTGATAACATCCTGAGAAAAGTTACACAAAGTAGAAAAGGATATTTTTTTTCTCGGTTATGCTGATACAGACATAAACAGAAAAGTGCTGGAAAGCTGTCCTCTAGCACCACTCTGTATTATAGGCCAGCTCCGCTTACATATCCTGCTCCTATTGTATAGTTTGTTTATAATCACAGGAGAGACCTGCCCACAAACGGTCCCCTACCTGCCTTGTAAAACTAGGAAAAGCTCCAGACTGTATCAGTCTTCCTGAAGGCTTAGTGAGGAGGCCAAGGGGAGCGTTCCAGCGAGTCATTCATCTAAGCGCAATTATTTCCCGTTTGGAGCATGAACTTTGTCCATGGCACAGACCAAAAAGCCTAGAAAAGCTAGAGAATAATCCATTTAGGAGTAAATTTCCTTTTCATCATTATATCATTCTCTGAGAGACTTTTAAGAGAGAGCTTCCCTGCAAAGATTGAAAGGAAATCCATAGGAACAAGTAAAGCAGCTCTCTGAGGACCCCAAATTCAGACTGCAAATATGTCCCTGGTACCCAACATGACTGGGACTGAAATATGGGTCCTAAGCAGTTCTTACCAGTATGTAGAGCAAAACCACCATAGTGTGGGGCTTGGGGTAATGTTGTCACTCAGGGACAGTGAAGCAGAAGCTGACCTACAGCGAAGTGGAGAGGCTTTTTAGTGATCATCCCCGGCTCACTGGGAGGAGGTTTCCAGTGGAGTGGAGTGGGACACTTTCTCTGACTTGCACAGAACAAGATGGATTTGCTCCACAACAAAGGGCCACGTGATGGAAGGGATATCATGGCAGGGAAGGGATGCGGTGAAAATATAATTGCAATGTCAGAAGTTCTTCCTCTGTGGGCAAGAAATCATCAGATCAACCAGTCATCTGAGGGGTAGAGTATGATTTACTGGTTCTACAGATATTGTAAATGTTTCACCAACCAGTTGTACAACTTCTCCTTTGTAGTATTTAGATAATCAAGAAAATAAAAGATAACACTCACTTTCATTTAAAACAAGCAAGACCCATCCAAAGGAAAAAAGAAAAAAAAGTGCGCATGCACATACTATCTGCTTAAGGCTAAAGGAATTTTTTTTTTCTGATGTTCACAAGAACAGTGGTTCAACAGAACTGTTTGAAATGTTTTTGCAGTCCCAGTCATCACTTCAGTTCACGTTTTCTGACCGTTTGCAGAAAATCAGAATGATGGCACTCTTAAAAACAAGTCAATTTAAGGCTCTTTGTAAGAGATTAAGAGATTAGTATGAACCCAACAAATGGCATGTGTATCTGGCCTGCTTAGAAAGTAATCTCTGAGATAGCATCTGTCTATTTTATATTTTGCACCACATCAATTACCTCTGATTAACAAGCAATAAATAATTATAACGTTATCCAATGCCATAAATTAGCACACTAAAAACAGTAATAATAATGCTAGGACAAAACCCCTGTGCTAATAGGAGTTTACTGCCTCTTTCTCCTGCTCTTTTCCCAAAAGAATTTAAAAACTATCTGAGTTCAGGAAAGAATTGCAAAAAATAGGATAAAAGATATTTGAATATAAGGGTATAGAGAGCTATTTTTTGCACCACATCTTTCCTAATGCCTGTTACTTCTTTGCTTTTCTTCAGTTAACTGGAGACGAGCCAATCAGGTAAAATGAAAAGCTTAAAAATGAGAAAGAGAGAAATTGTAAGTGCATATGGGTGTGTGCATGCATATGTGCATATGTGTGTCTGGAATAACTGAGGCTCCATTCCAGTCAGCAGAACCTGAATTTCACCCTAAACTTTGGGTATCAGATGATAGTGGTAATGACTCTTCCTGCCACTTTGCACTCCACAGCAAAGCATGCGACACATCTGCAGCCGTGCTGAAATTAGCCCTATCCTGATGTCCCTCTCTAAATGTTTCCCCGTTATCTCCCACTTGTCTTGATAGCTAATACAGTTCCTACAGCTGCTATATCATATTAGGTCAGTGCGATGAAAACGAATGCCATTTTCTTGATGGCTTATGCAGAACTGTTGTAATTTGAATCAAGTCTCCCTAGCCTCTTTCTTTCTTTCTCTCCTGTTTTTTCTGCCCCTCATACTGAATATATCGGGGGCCTGGCGGGCTGCCATTCTAACTGCACATTAGAAATGGTAGAGTTTTCCTCTATCTGATTCTCTAAAATGAGTTCACCAAAAGGTGCAGACCCAGCACATTTGTGGTTTTTCCTATAAATTACTTTAACACTGTGTCCAATCATATATATAATTTCAGATTTTCAATTTCAACTCACTGCTGTGTCAGCACAGACTCCACTGATATGTCTAACGTATTTAGCTTAAAATGAAACGGATGGCATTTCATTACCAGGAAGATAATATTTTTGAATATGTTTGCTGCATGGCAGGATCCATCATTATTCTGCCATTTTATGTTCAGAGTGTGTAATAGCTTTTTAATGCTTTGATGTATTTTATTTATATATGTAATATTTTTCTAATACCATGGGGTGGTTTAACTCATTGGACACATTATAAAATCTTAATTGAAGGCTTTCAAATATTAGTTAGGGGGGAAAGGCAGAACAAATTGCCAATATTTTGTTTGAAATTTAATAGAAAGTAGCTGAAACACCAAGAAACCCACCTCATTCTCACTCCTTCCCTTTGCCCCTCTGCTCCCTCTGACACTCTAAACACTTTGAAAGGAAAAAAAAGAAAGAAAATCTCACGGTCCCTTGAGACGCTCAAGCTGTCAGTATGAAGGTAAGTAACACAGGGAATCTTGAACGTGCCCAACTGTGAATGACAGAAGCCCTCTTATTGGCGGAAGCCTCTGACAGGTCTGAAATCCTTAATACCTGATTTCTCAGTCCTTTGACCAAAGTCATGGAATTTTAAAGCTACTAAGAATTTCTTCAAAGTTTCTTTTTTTTTCTTGCAAGGAAATGATACTACTTATGTACATTACTGTAATGCCACAGCTAAAAGCATTCCAAGTGAACAGTTAAGTATTAAAGGGAATTTCCTGATATTAGTAGCAAATGCTAAAACGAGCCATGCTAACTGCTCCTTGCACTCGGCCTACCCCTATTGTTATGCTCTGCATGTGACTGAATGAGAATGTTCTTTGCCGAAATGAAAGTTAACATATGATAGTGTGTGAGGTGAACTATGACCTTCTACATCATGTCTTTAAATTACCATGTTCTTTTAGCCTTTTCCTTTTAAAATAGCTACAGCAGTTGGCATAGTTTAATTTTCCAATAGTTTCTGTTTGTTCACAGAAGAGACCCCTTTCCCTAGGTAAACAATTCGATATGGTGGAAAGCATCATCTTCCATAAGCTATACGAACAGTACTCTTCAAAGAGGAAGAGATGTATTACTAGCCTTCTTACTACAGGAGCAAGACACAGAAAAGTTAAAAGTCAACCTTCTCAAGTAGGAGTGCTTGAAAGTAAACACTTGCACACAGTATGACATTATGTTTCTCAGAGGTATCAGGTACCTCCTAATCCTCTTGGAGCTGGCTACGCATTCCCAAAAGTCTGATTACTTCTTTAGACATCGACACGTTTTTTGGCCAAAGGCCCTAATCATCAGAGGTAGCTGGGTATTTAAATCCTGTTGACATATGAAAGCATTTGACACCCAAACATTTCACAAGATCTGATTTTGGTCATGAGACAGTCAGTAGCAGATGTCAAGAGATAGCATTTTATTTTACCTTATTTTAGTGCTTGCTCCAGCTCAGAGAAGACAGGCAGAATATGAAGTTTGTTTTAAGGGAAAGCGGCTATTTTTCATGTGGACTAACTGGTTTAAAATCACTTTTGGAAATACTTAAGATTTGGGGAACAGAGGAGAGAAGGAAGAAAAGAATAAAAAAATGTATAATTAATAGTGCCTTGGAAGATGAGAATGAAAATTTTAAGCTCTACATTTCTTTAGCAAATGATGCTGGAAAATAAAGTATATTTCAGGGAAGTCCTTTTAATTTATCTTTAGGATTCAATTTCTTCCTTTAACTTTTTCTCTATATGACAGACCATGACAATAACTCATATCTGAAATATGACAGATTGCTTTAAAACAGCTCCTTCTCGTATCTTTCCAAATAGCGGGTTTTCCAGGGTAACAGGTGAATTCTCTTTTTTTCCACCATTCACCAACTGCTTTCCCCTTCATTATTACTGTATCCAACCCGTTTCTCTATGCAGTATAACATCTGAAACTAGAATTTTCAAGACAATTTTCTATATACAGGTATGCAAGTGTGCACCAGAAAAAAGATTCAGTGAAGTTAATGTGAAGACATCCAGTGTTCGTGTTGTCCACCTCCATGCATTTTCCAGGTATTATTCTGAGAATGCCCTGCTGATGGGGCTTTTGCAGTTACAGTCCAGCTGATGGTCATGCAAGTGACAGGCACTACCAAAAGCAGTGGCGATGTTAATGCCAGAAATTATTGCAAATGTTGCTGGGTTTTCTAGATTACTACACACAAATGAGGACCAAGTCATATCCTCCTCAACAACTTACCTTCTGCTAGGAGAAAATTGCCTGATTCTTGATTCAGGCTACACCCTCCTTAGTAAATTTATAATGTAGTCCATTTAGATCTGGCCTTCAAAACCACAGTCTAATGAAGAAATTGAATCTTGCTGCAACTTTTTTTTTTTTGACTACCTGGTGCATCTTTTCATATTGACTTCAACCAATCACATCACTGATCTATACCTCAGTTTCTCCATTGCAAAATAATGGAAAAGTGCTTACTCACTTGAATTATGAGTCAGACAGCTTTATAGAGTAGCTACTTTTGCACCTTTCATGTCAATCAACCCTGCAGCACATCCACCTCTGAACATGCAGTGGTGTGTTGCAGAAATAACCCAGGCCTGAAATCCAGTGTATTCAATTACATATATCTTTGTTTAGAAGCTACCCTTGATTAGTAGCTGCCCTCATTTAGTAGCTGTACCATTACCCCTCAAGCCTCCAGGAAAAGTGATTAAACTTAGTAGAAGCTGCACTCCATTTAAAGTGGTAGAGAAAATTAATTAAATATTGTAGAAACCCTAGATTTTAAATGAAGATGTATGGCAAATGCAAATCAATTCACACATCTCAGCACCTCTCCCAAGGCATTTTAACCCTTCTGTAGAGCATTGTCTCATGTGCCTATACCATATGCTAATGCTGCAAGAATGCAACTTATCCCAGAAAACTACTGTAAAAATCTGCAAGTTCTGTTGTTCTTTAAATTAGAACACGATAAAAAGACAAAATTTTAAGCTGAGTCATCCAAAGGCAATGTGAATATCATATTTTATTGATCTAGCAGTAAAATATGGACATCTTTAATTATTTTTCTTAAATTATGTTGAGTATACAATTTGTCCCACATTCTGAAAGGAATTTATCAGGAATTACAATCTTCGTTGTCTTAGATGCTCTGGGTCTGTGACCATCAAGGAAAAGGAAGTTTGCTTATCTGACCTGTACTTATATATCTTAGGTCAGATCCTTACTCAATATCCAAGCACTTAGAACAATGATGTTATGATGAATGTCCTTAGGTGAGTATGTGGCACTGCATGTGCAGCAACTTCTGACCTCATATTGAAATTAAGAGGAGGTTTCCTACTGTGGCTTTCTTACACATAGCACAAAGTGATAGTTATGGATGTGGGGAAGAATGCTGACATCTTCAGCCATGGACACTCTTCATTTAAAGTTCAGGACAGGACAGAGTTGAGTAGAGTCAGGGAAAATGCACAAGATAGATAGATAGAAGCTGTTTTTGCCAGAACATCATTTCCAAGGAACTTCAGTCCTACGCAATCAGTTCCTAAAGGATTTAGATAATTTCATTATGGCTGTGTAATGTAGTCACAGAGCTACCTTGAATAAACAGGCAAGCATTACCTAGGCTGAGGTAAATATGCCTGTGGCGTAGAGCAGTCTTAGTCCCACATCTGCAGAGGAGCTGCTGATGCAGCCAGCGCTTCACATCTCTCCAGTACTCTCCAAGGTGACCTTTCTGCGGGTTAGTCCAACTGGACCCTGAATAATCCAGGAGCTAGGACAGTACAAAAGCTGCTAATCCTCAACTAAATTCCTTCAGGCCCTGTGCTAAGGAAAATTTTGCAAGACTTAAGACACAGTGTTGATTAATCTTTTTTTTTAACATATCTGTGCAATGCAACCAGCACTTACGCCTTAGATTTCCATGTACATCATCCAGCAAGATTCTGGATAGTACAAACCTGTTTCTGAGGAGAACAGAGGAGCTGTAACTCTAACTGAAGGTTAATAGAAAATGCAGGAACTATGTCCTTCCCTAGATCGTCCCATAAAATCTAATCGCTACTGAGATTAGGCAGATAGAGAAATAAAGCAAAACTGCATCCTTCAGTTAACAAAAGTTATAAATAGGGATAAATCAATTGCTTCTTCCAAGCCTAAGATTATTTTTCTTTGGCTTGGGATTTTTGTTTTCTTGGCTTCTTAATCCAGAAAATGTATTAAAATCTAAATTCCAAACTTTCAGAATCTTCAGCTGGCAACATTATAAATCATAATAAAACAGAAATAATATAGTTTCTTGCTATGCTGTAGTTCTGAGCTGTCTACAGCTATGTACATGTATTCTATGTTGCCATCCCCCTTTAGTTTCACATATCAGGTCCCATCATAGCAAATAGATTGATTTTAAGCATTTTGAATTGAGGGGTCTGTTTAAGATCTTTCTTAGAATAAATTAGGTGTTAGATATTACAAATGGCTGCTATAGTCCCAATTCAGTGCCAAGCTTCCTAAACAGTTCTGGATTCAAGTAGCACATCCAATCCTCACCCCCAGTAGCTTGTCCATTGCTTGATTTCTTAGCAATTCAGTTTAATCTAACAGCAGTTTGAGAAACATCACGCTGGAGCAATATGCCATGCATTTGTCATTGTGTTCCAATGGATATGGCAACGACCCCGAAACCCTCCAAAGGCCTGGAAAGGCATCTCTCCATCTAGTTTCTTGCTTTTATTTTCATTTTCATACTAAGCTAGTGGCGTAACGTTCATTTTAAGAAAGAAAAAGGCATAAAAATCTTATTGGCAAAGATAAGAATTACTCTTTCCCTCTGTGGAAAGTTGCTGTACAGTAGTACTTATATTTTAAGCGTGTCTAATATTTGGACATCAACCCTTTGCACAAATCTTATCACAACAACCTTTGAAACTGCACAGTCCTCAGTGACCTGCTTGCCAGATATCAACCACCCTGGCAAGAAATACATTCATGAGAAATAAGAAAATGCAGGTTTGTTAAGAAATATATGCTTCCAAACGCCCCTTCTACATGACTGAGCCAGAAGAGTGGAACAATTCCAAGAAAGCCTTAAAGGAATGAAATAGGATAACTACAAATAATTTCTCAAAAAAAAAGTTATATTTGAACCAAGATTATCTCAAGATCTGTCTTCAGTTATTTTCAAGATAGTCAGCAGAAAACAGTGCTTTTGCCCATCTTCCTGATTTCCGGAGGATCTGACACTGGTTTCATCAAAAGGAGTTTCAACAGTGCTTGCTGTTTTTCATCAGGCAGCCTATATTTTAGATGGCCAGAAAGCTGGCGGTACAGCAATATAGTCTCTCCTTTTTTTTTTTTCATGAAGCTGCTGCCAATCATTTGCTTTCACTCAACTTTGTAATCAGGGATGGGTTGAACTAATTCAAACCTTTCGGATTTCATGCTGTAGGTTTTAATCTATGACCTACAGTTGAAAGATTTCCCATTAACCACTGCTTAAACCATTTCCCTTTTAGCCAACTTTTAAAACAAAACACATGGTTCTTACCAAATGCAGTCTCTGATAGCTGGTTTGTACAAAGGGGACAAAAATCGCCTGGCAGGAATCTCCTGTACCTTTAAAAACACCTTCCTTTTTGGGTTGGATTTTTAAAAACAGAGGATGAAATTAGCCAGGAAAAAATATATATAATTACCTGCTTATAGCTGCATGCCTATTTACTGTCTTTCTGCCCACAGATGAGCTGGTGGTCTACAAATGGTCACTTAGGACACCTGAAACCACTGAGCAAGCTAGTGTACTGCCAGTTTGTGGCAACCCAACAGCTGAATAAACGTAAACCATTCTGAGACAATTTTTCTGAGGGATTGTCCCATCTCCCCATTTTCCACTTTGAGGGAAAAGCACATAAGGCCAAGAAAGCCTTATAGGAATGATAAAGCATGCCTTCTTCTATATAAAGGCTGAATGCACCTTTAAAAAAACTCAAAACATACCACAGTGCCGTAACAATTCTGCTTTTAGGGAGAAAGAACAAGAGAAAGAACACAGTTCTAACACATAGTGTGCAATTGGAAAATATTTAAAGCAATATGGCTTATACAGACAGTATAATTAAAGAGGAAAAAAAGTAAAGAGAAAAAATCATTTTAGATATCTACACAGATGGATAGAGATACATTCACTTTCAGAGCCAGTCTGAAAAACTCACAGTAAGAGCAAAAACATTTCCCTTGTTCAGCAAAGATCTCCAATTATTCCAGTCTCCAGGATTCTCACATTAAAGTAAATTGTATAACAAAGACTGTAATATTTCCAATAAAACATGGGCTTTGGAGAATAAAGTGTAAAGTTCTCCTTAGTACCTTTAGTTCAGATTTATTCACTAAGATGGGATATACCGCAAGCATACTCCAAGACACAGAGGTTTGAATCCAATTTATATAAAGATTCCTTCACATTTCTAAGACTATATAAAGGGATCTGAAAAAGGTGAGCATGACAAGTTTAAGGCCTCTTTACATTACACTGAGATTCACTACTTTGGCAAATGCGTGTGAGGCTCCTAATTCTTTTAACTAAAAGGCGCTAACCAGGTCAGAGTGTATTAAACCAGGGATGAGTCTTAAGAAGTACGTTTAAAATCTCCCTTTTAGCAGTTTTTTTTATGAGGAGCCATATAAGAGGTGCATGATTTTTATCACTGTTCTATAAGAGCCAAAGTGCAAATCCCTCATGTGGAATTACTGTATTGTTGCAAAGTTCATAATTTAGTCATTCATGGATTTGCTATAAAATTCATACATTTGTTAGCCAGATTTTATCCTGTATTATATGGCTGGAAGTCACTAAATCTGAAATGACCTCAGCCAGAGGCAATTCTTAGTATTGACTTATTCATATTAGCTATTACAGAAGGTGGAGCAATCACCTCTCCAGCTCGAGCACACTGCTGGACCTGCTTAAAAGAATAGTGCCAGTTAAATCCTGGCTCCAGAGAGCACTGTTGTGCACCAATATATCTACAATCACCAATATATCTTACTTTTTTCCTGACAGCAGATCTTGATGCCTCACAGTAGACTATTCTGCAGTACTTGCTCATACTCTTTTATACTTGCATTGTGAGAAACACATAACACTCTAGTCTAGCATCTGTCCCATCCAAATCTTGTCCTCCACACAAAAATTTTCTATCTCTTTACGACTGGCTAAAATATTGCATGCCCTCCCATGCTCTCAGATAACAGCTGATGCACACATTTGCCACTTCCCTGTTTGACAACTGCTGCTGCACTGCAGTGTTGAAACAACAGTAGCCCTAAAAAGCTTCACCTGATTCAAAACACAACAGCCTCTTGCTAAGTAAAATAGACTAACTTGGCATATACTGTCGTCCGAGTCCAAGAATTTCCCTTACACGCAGGCTCAAACTTGAAGTTCTATTCCCAGTCTTACCAGCTTTCCATTGCCTAAGCCCTGACCTTCTTCCAGAGTTATTTCTTCACCCTCAGTCAAAGACTTTCTGAAGCCTTAGTATTGCCAGTGACAAAAGCAACCCGTGAAAGACAAACATGAAGATTTCTCTGTAAGAATGAATGCAAACAGCACTGCTATCTGCAGAAAATGTGAAATCTCCAGATTTTCCCACAATAAAGAACAGTCATAATGGGTGGCTTCATAACACTTTGTCTCTACTGC